>NC_059355.1:35171678-35825011 GCF_019703515.2 Myxocyprinus asiaticus
AAAACTTCACACATTCACGAGGGACTAATATTTTATATTATTTTTGTGACATGAAAGCAGAATGGCTGCCTGCATGTTGGTTTCATCACCTGACACTGATTTGGTGGAAAAAAGTTTTTCAAATATAGTAGTATATGTTTTTAAATGTATAATTAATTATTTTCTTACGAAATAATAATAAAAGACCAAACCAAAACTACTTATGCCAACAGTTTTTTTATTAAGAATTTCAGCTTTTAATGATGCTTTTTATAACCGGACGTTTATACCACGTAGACATTTTTTACTTTCATTTGTTCATCATAGTAGAGGTGTATTCAAGTAATTGTTTTGCATAAAAAAATCTTTTTATGTATTTTTGAAAAACGTAATAAATATAGACAAAACAAAGAGCATCACATCATTGAACCATTTACAGATTACTGTTGTAATCACAACAACAAAAATGTCAAAAAGTACCAAATATGCAACTAGCATTTATTCAATTATTATTATTTTTTAATCAAAGTAGTAAAGTACTATGCAAGAATATTTTTATTTTTTATTCTTGTATTATTCCTCAGAGGTTGGTTCTGGAGATTTCATATTTATATTTTATTTAAATCAGAATTTTAAACTTGTGTGACAGATCTGTTCTGATCCAGAAGGCCAGATAAAGGCATCCTGCATGACAGGCCAGAACTAGTGAAAACTCTCCTGTGCAACTACAACATCAATCTTTCTCAGAAAGTCTATGATGTAAGGCCATATTCTGGGCCCCATATATCTCTCCCACACTGTGCAAGTATGTGTATGAGAGTGTGTGAGTAGTGGTTCATGCCTCTGTGACTCATACTTTTCAGATGAATAAAGCTACATCCCCTGAGGCTTTCTCGCCTCACAACTTTCTAGACCCTTACAGCTTGGGAATTTCAACTGGGTTATAATGTTCACTGGTGTCCTCCTCACCACACACACACACACACGTTGGTGCGGCTATCCTTATGAGGACTCTCCATAGTGATTTTTATACTGTACAAACTATACTGTAGATTCCATCCCCTAACCTTACCCCTAAACCTAACCCTAAAAAAAAAAACTTTATGCATTTTTAAATTTTCAAAAAAACATTGTTTAACATGTTTTTTAAATTTAAATTATGGGGACACTAGAAATGTCCTCATAAACCACATTTATAGTATAATTCCCTTGTAATTAAAAGGTTGTAACCTAAAAAAATGTCCTTGTAAACCACCCAGACCCAGCCACACACACACACACACACACACACACCTCAACATTATCTCCCACTACCTCTTTATTCCCAAGTAGAAAGGTATATTTACAGATATTGCAACATTGCATATTACACAGGAGCCATACCTTGTCAGCTGCTCTGTTGCCTTGGCGATGGAATTTGGTGCATTAGTAGCTTGTTTTCTGCTTGCGAGCTCAGCTAGTCTTATTGATGTATCAGAGCAATCCTGGCCGCAGAGCCTCAAGGCAGAAAGACTTGTCTGTCTGACTCCTTGCCATTCATATCCATACCCATTCAGCTGTTCCTTAAGCTTGCTAGTTACATCATAAGGAACTCCAGACACACCAGAGAGATGCTACAACGGAGAGCATTAACAGTCATAGTCAGCATTTTTTTAATGAATCTGTCTCAAAACCAAGAATGCTGCATACAAATGTAGACATCATTTTTAGGTATCATAGGCATGCTCCCATGGTGAAGGTTGTCTCAAATTGCTAGGTCCTGATGATACCTCATTTCGGCAAATTTGAAGCAGCACCACATGTACCTTTTCTGGATAAGGCAATCCCACAATGCTTTGCTAAAGAGAAGATTTTTCATCCAATTTGTTGGAGGGAGTAGCCTACATATTTATTCAGTACTGAAAAGTGTTGATCAGAAACAGTTCCAGCTCATTAAAGATTGTATTACTTTACAGCAAGAACTGACTCATTAGTGTAACCAGCTACATACTAGAATCTGAATCAGATGTGGCAGTCTCTTGCATGTGTCACATATTCGACATTGTTTGCATGACATGAGAGTGGCTGTTAATGAGCTTGCTGCCTATGAATAGCATCTCAGTGTTTTTAAATCCACCACATGAGTTTTCTTTTTGGTTAGGCTGCTGCTTATTTGGGAAGTAGATAGCAAGTTAGTTCACTAGGTTTTGGAACAGAGTTACAGTGTAACTTTTTTGGACAGACTGACCACACTTTGAAGGTTCAGTTACTTAAATTGGTCTGTGCATACCGAAATTCGAAACCACTGTGTGGAAATCACACACTGAGGTTAAATGTCCACAGGGTGGCACCAAAAGTGAGTTGTATCTTTAGTTATAAATGACGTAATACAGGAAACAGGAATTCATATTTTATTGACGCTACTCCCTAACTCCAACCCTAAACCTTTCCGTCAGTGGAGTGAAAATTTAATTTTAGAGCAAAAATGCAACTTCTGAATCATGCTCACCATTTATTTATTTTTATTTATTTATTTATGTGATAATTTCCTGGGTTTTTTTGTGGGTCCAGAACCCATGTCTTGGAGTGAACTTTCCATGGTTACAGAATACATGTCTCTGAGATTGCATACACAACACAAATCGGTAGAACCATGGGGGCAGCCAGGAAAAAAATCTACATTTTGATTCAGACACAGTTCCCAAAAAACGATTCATTGATCAGATTCAGCTATGCAAAGATTGCTGGCACAATGCTAGGGAGTTATGGGCTTTTTGGGTGGTTTTTCACCCATTTTATGGTCCACACAGGAGGGAATGAGTTAATAGTTTGGGGTTTGTTTAAAGAGTTAAGGAACTACAAGTCATGAAAAGAACTCTCTGCTTTTACAGATGGGGACCATTAATCTAATAAATACATGATAGAGTCTGATTGATTGCTTTTGTCACCCTTTAGTATTCATCCACTGACCTAAGATCAGGGCAGGTATTTTTCAGTCATTAGTTAAAGCCAGTGAGTGTAAACAAACTGCTTCTCTCAGCACTGCCATCCATCCTCATTATCACTGAGCACTAGCCTATAAACAGTCATTTGAGTACCATCAAAAAAAAAAAAGAAAAAAGATTGTGTTAAACATTCTTAGCTTTCTTCGATGTTCCCTCAACATGTACTATATATGTTTACAATGACATATTATATACTTATGGAAAGCACATAACGTGAGGAGTGATGGCCAATGGCATCCATTAATGCTGCTTGCTTATGCTGGGTAATTATCACAATGCTAACTTAGAGTTATAGTGTTCAGAGTATTGAGAGAGCTGACAGCAGGATTCAGAATGGGATCCATGGTGTGCATGTGAAATAGAGATGTGCTACTTCGAAAATTTGAACAGAATAAATTCCCTGTGATTTTTTTCTGCCAGATTGACAGTTTATCTCTGTTCAAGAGTTGTGAAAGAGAGCAAGCAGGCGGCTAGCTCATTAAAGTCTCTCTTTGTGACACTGAATAGGTTTTTACTCCAACTTGCTTTTTGATGCAGCCTCTCTTTTCAAAGAAATGAAATAAAAAACACTGTGTTTGGTCGGAGGCTCAATTCTGCCTTCAATCAGCCTCCACAAGATGTTGCGTGATGGGCTGGACATATTTTAGACTAGAATAGCCCAATCTCCAACTTCGGACTTAGCATCTTATTTCACAAGTATTTTGGTGGTTATTTTCAACAGTTTTTGAGTTTCAAAAACTAAAAACTAATTGCATTGTGATTGATGGAGCCAGAACATAAACTCATATATTTAAACAGTGTTTACAAGTGCAATGTTGCTGTGAAAGAGGAACTCTCTTCCTAAAAATTAGGCCAGGATATGTGAAGTATTTAACTGTACATTTCCCTGGACATACTGAACTGGGTCATGGAGGAACCCCTACTAAAGTCCTCACTGAAAGTACCTGACTTTTGTGAAAAGCATAATGGTCAAGCCTTAGGTGAAGTGTATGTGCAGATTTTAAACATTACCACCTTAAGGGAATGTTGTGATCCTATAGAATCCCTTGAGTGAATCCTTCAAGTAACATATCGCTACATTGGCATTATAGTGAGTAATCGATGTACAGTATTCTTACATCTTTTATTCTTACGATGGTTGTTTGTATCTCTGTTGTGCTTTTATGCTTTTGTGCCTACCTCTTAACCCCTATACATTAGAAAGTAGTCTAACTAAAATGCCAATGGCAAAACACAATGTTGTGAACTCGACACCATAAGATGATGTTAATGACAAAGTCTTATTCTCCTGTCATCTAGTTCACAGTCTGGTATTGAAACTTTCTCAATAAGCACAATGGAGGTAACCTCGAGCATTGTCATTCTGTACTACCTTTTTTGACTAGCACACACAAGATATGAGCTCTATTTCAAAACATATAGTGAGTTGCCTTGCTACCTACAGCATATATAGACAGCATCACAAGGTAGTATCATGAAATAGAACCTCATAAGTGACTCATTTGCAACACTCTAGGCAGGACTTCCAGGTGTCATACAAATTGCGCTCCACATGCAAAGCATAAAGAATACGAGAAGCAATTCTATAATAGACATAAATATACATATCATACACAAATTTAAAAAACAACAAAATTGTAAACTTTTTTTATTCATAATTTCCAGTATTGAATGAATTTTAAGTGTGCAGAGGATACATGCGATGCTGCTGTAGAATTTGGTGAAAACTATGTATCTTAGGAGGCAGCCTAATAAGTTGCCTGCCTTTTAGAACAGCCTTCGCGTCTGGCAGACTGATCTCACTGTGAGTTCGGCGACAGTAGGTTGAACGTTCTTCAGCTGAAATTGGTCTGTGCTTACCGAAATTCAAACCACTGCCCCCGGTGGCCAAAGCTGAAAGTGTGAGCTCCAGTTTTCAGGAAAAAATATCCACAGAGTGGCGCCAAAAGCGAGTTGAAAATCGAGTTGTAAATGATGTAATATGGTCAACAGGAATGCATATTTTATTTACCATATGCCCTAACCCCAAACCTAAACTTAATCATCAGTGGAATAAAAATGTAATCTTAGAGGGAAAATGCAACCTATTGTGCTTATCATTTATTTTGTGAACATGGTTACTTCCTAGTTTCCATGCGACCAGAACCCGTGTTTTTGAGGCTGTTCATTGAATTCACATCAGTAGCACCACAGGAAATGGTAAACATATATGAATGGATGCAAAATGTCTGATGGATGATGGCACTTGTCAGTAACCCGGCAGACTTTCCGACATCATGTTGCATCTGGAGCACATTGAAATGCTGCCTATGGAGGCAGCTTACTAGGCATCTGATACAGTAAGCAAGAGGTAAATTTCACTGTGCGAGTTCCACCAAAGTTAAAGGAAAATGGAAATCTTTATTTTAGGTCCAGCCAACCTATCAATGGAGCATTTGACTAGTTCTTTAAGTGATTAATGAGAGGATGATTGAATGCCAGGTGGTAGAATGACCCCTGGGAGTGACCATTTATCATTCAGTGCTGGAGAGGAGTGAGGATGGAGTAGACAGAAAGAGAGGGGAAGAAGTTAAAAAGTGAAAGTTGTTCTAAATATTTACCCACAAAATGTCCCTCAGCAGGTGGGAGAATTACTCTCACCTCACTTAAATCTTCCTGCAAAGTCCTAAAAACAGTGGGATTTACCCTGGGGCAAATCAGTTTCAGCAAATGCACTGCAATATCTCTGGATGGCTTTGATCAATGATCAATCAGTAGAAAAGCAGTTCATTTGAAATAAAATATAAAATGTCATGATACAGTTGTGCTCAAAAGTTTGCATACCCTTGGAGAATTGGTAATATATGTACCATGTTTAAAGAAAACATGAGTGAGCAGGCAAAACACATTTCTTTTATTTCTTATGGGATTCATATTCAACTGTAGGTTATAACAGAATGGCACAATCATAAAACAAAACATAGCAACAAATAAAAAAAATAAAATGACCCCTGTTCAAAAGTCTGCATACCCTTAGTTCTTAATACTGTGTATTGCCCCCTTTAGCATCAATGACAGCGTGCAGTCTTTTGTAATAGTTGTCTATGAGGCCCCAAATTCTTGCAGGTGGTATAGCTGCCCATTCTTCTTGGCAAAATGCCTCCAGGTCATGCAAAGTCTTCGGTCATCTTGCATGAACCACACATTTGAGATCTCCCCAGAGTGGCTCGATGATATTATGGTCAGGAGACTGTGATGGCCACTCCAGGACCTTCAACTTTTTCTGCAGTAACCACTGGAGGGTCAACTTGGCCTTGTGCTTAGGGTCACTGTCGTGCTGGAAAGTCCAAGAGTGTCCCATGTGTAGCTTTCGTGCAGAAGAATGAAAATTGTCTGCCAGTATTTTCTGATAACATGCTGCATTCATCTTGCCATCAATTTTCACAAGATTCCCGTGCCTTTAGAGCTCACACACCCCCAAAACATCAGTGAGCCACCACCATGCTTCACTAAAGGCCTTGTTGACCCCTCTCCAAACATAGCGCTTATGGTTGTGACCATAAAGCTCTATTTTGGTCTCGTCACTCCAAATTACAGTGTGCCAGAGTCTGTGAGGCGTGTCAAGGTGTTGTCGGGCATATTGTAACCAGGCTTTTTTGTGGCATTGGCGCAGTAAAGGCTTCTTTCTGGCAACCCAATGGAATCGTCGTATTGTGCTCCTTGAAACAACCACAACGTCTTTTTCCAGAGCAGCCTGTATTTCTCCTGAGGTTACCTGTGGGTTTTTCTTTGTATCCCGAACAATTCTTCTGGCAGTTGTGGCTGAAATCTTTCTTGGTCTACCTGACCTTGGCTTGGTATCAAGAGATCTCCGAATTTTCCACTTCTTAATAAGTGATTAAACAGTACTGACTGGCATTTTCAAGGCTTTGAATATCTTTTTATATCCTTTTCCATCTATATAAAGTTCCATTACCTTGTTACGCAGGTCTTTTGACAGTTCTTTTCTGCTCCCCATGGCTCAGTATCTAGCCTGCTCAATGCATCCACGTGAAAGCTAACAAACTCATTGACTATTTATACACAGACACTAATTGCAATTTAAAAAGCCACAGGTGTGGAAAATTAAACTTTAATTGCCATTTAAATCTGTGTGTGTCACCTTGTGTGTCTGTAACAAGGCCAAACATTCAAGGGTATGTAAACTTTTGATCAGGGCTATTTGGGTGATTTCTGTTATCATTATGATTTAAAAAGGAGCCAAACAACTATGTGATAATAATTGGCTTCATATGATCACTATCCTTAAATAAAAGCCATGATCAGTTTTCAAAATCAATGCCAAACTTTCACAATTTCTGCCAGGGTATGCAAACTTTTGAGCACAACTGTATATGTGCATTCATTTCTGCCGTGCTCTCCCCCAATTATTTCCATACCGCGTTCTCATTGGGGTCATCTTAAAGCTTTCTCTCTGAAGAATTCTTTGATCTTTCTTAATTGATTGATCTATATTAATATTTAGCGCAGAGATTGATAATAAGATGTGGGGGGGGGGGGGGTTGGGGGATCGTTATGTCAGGTTTGTGTTTTATATTCTCTAAAAGTCTTGCTGAAAACACATTGCACTGATTCATTTGGGTCGCATAATTTGCTTGTTTACCTTGTAGTCCACAAGGAAATTAATCAGTTCAAATGAGTCAATTCACAAGAGTTAACTTCAATGCATGAGGTTTTTTTTCAGAGAGTGTAGAATTTTTATTTTTCTCTCTGTCAAATGTGTCCTATGAAACCTATGGCAGGTAAAATAGTTTTTATAAAATTGTTGGAGAGGCAGCACAGCATGCAAAAACAAAAATACACAATCTGACATCTGTATATAGATACACATCTCTTGTATGCAGCCTCTTCTGTGTACACTATATACTGTATAGTTAAGAACAAACTTTCCATGCCAGCAACTTTCTATGTCTCTTTAGAGATGGGTTTTAGCCCTGGTTCATGCAAAAAAAAACAAAAAAAACATAAAAAACATAAAACCGCTGTACCTGTACAAAATGTCTATGTAAAAAGGATGAAGGACTCAGGTCACTCAGGTCAACAGGGTCAGACACAAATAATGTGTCAAATATAAGGACAGGTGGTTTTAGGGGTAGTGAGTGAAAATGTAATGTCATAATTTTGATAAAACAAAGACAGAATAAAATGAAATGGTAGATTTGTATTTAAAACATTCTATTGGTTTTCTATCTGATTAATTTTAAGGTGGAAATGTTGATTTTTGAAAGACTAACAGCAGGTGAAGTGTTGAGGGACAAAATTTGTCCCATGTCTCAAGAATTGGTTTTCTGCAGAATGGAAAAGCTGATAAAAGCTTAAATGGTATCTCTCAAACACACACTCACACTCACACTCACACACACACACACACACACACACACACACACACACACACACACACACATGTTGGTGCAGATATCCTTATGAGGACTCTCCATAGACATAATTATTTTTATACTGTACAAACTATAGATTCAATCCCCTAACCCTAACCCTACCCCTAAACCTAACCCTCACAAAAAACTTTCTGCATTTTTACATTTTCAAAAAAAACATCAATTAGTATATTTTTTTAAGCGATCTGAATTATGGGGACACTAGAAATGTCCTCATAAACCACATTTATAGCATAATACCCTTGCAATTACCAGTTTGTAACCTAAACAAAATGTCCTTGTAAACCACCCAAACCCTCCCAAACCCTCCCACACACACACACACACACACACACACACACACACACATAAACACAGAAAAAATTTTTCCATTTAAAAAAAATGTAACTACATAAGACAGGCTATTCAAAATGTCAACAAGCTGTCGTATTTCTTCACAAGGACATTGGACAAAAGAAACAGCAGTTGAGTAAACACACTGGCTGCTATTGAGAGTCAAGCCGTGAGAGAACATTGTTTTTCCGTGTGTGTCTCAGGAGAGTGGGACGTCTGAACAGTGGAGTCATCTGAAAAGTGGATAGTAATCTGTAGCATGTACTCCTGGGAATGAGCCTGAGGTCAGTGAATCCGTGGTCACACTTCCACTACTGATCATAATCTGAACTGACAGAAACAAAAACAAACATACACTACCATTCTCGTACATCAGTACACACCGCTACACGTTCAGATAAAGGCCAGTATAGACAGTCTCTCTCGCTCTCTCTCTCTCTCCTTTTGTACTTCTCTCCTTCTTGCTAATCTTGTTTCACCACATTTCTTTGGCTAGACGGATCGATATCAATACTTGCAATACTGAAATGTTGTATCAAGAGGATCGACCCTCACCTAAAAATATTGATCCTAAGTATTCTTTAATACTAATTATTTTATTTATTTAGCATGAACACAAACCAGATTCTAAGTGAAACTTTGTCTGCAAATAGTTGTTTAGGATAGGAACTATTTATTTTTCCGCTCATCTGTACACAAGTAGAAATGCTGAAAAGCACACGCAGTCACAGGGGTTGTAAAGAAAGAATGAGTCCTTAAACTAAAAAAGCTAGAACAGAACAAAGTTGTAAGGTGTAAGGGGACTTTCCCAAGAGCTCGGACTCAGTTCGAACACTGGTTGAAACCAGTAAGTAATTGTGTCCTCATAATTATTAACGAGCGTGATTCAGAGGTTAAGTTTACTCCACTGATGGTTAGGTTTAGTTTGGGGGTTGTGGGTGTACAGTTTATAAAATATGCATTCTTCTTCATTGTATTACAGCCTGTACAGCTGAAAACAACTCGCCTCACAACTCCCTTTTGGCACCCCTCCTTGGACATTACACCTGAAAAAAAGTACTCACATGCAGGGGTGTCGCATTCATGCCACATGCCCATGTATTTTATACATATTAAATAAAATAAATGGGTATCTAAATATGGATTATTAATAGGCCTGTATGTAATTCATAGAATTTCTTTTTCTTTCAGATGAATCAATTTTACTGATAATGATTTGTCTGTCATTATTTATGTAATTAATCAACTTAATTGTGAAAAAATACATAATAACATGAAATATTTGGTTTAGTGTTTTACATTAAATGAAAAAAAAAAACTTAATTTAAGATTAAGAATTATATCAAATATATTTTATACATTTGATAAAAATCAAATGACAGCTGGGACAAGTTACATTCTTCTTACCCTAGATTGTGGGTCATCTTATAGAAGATGCTAAATTTAGGCCTAAATCTAATTGTGTTACAGTTGAAAAGTAAATGCACATAGTTCTTAATGGGGGAAACAAACATCTTCTACACAACTACCTTTTACTCAAATTGTTATTCTGATGATATCATTTGTAATGAAAACATTTGCATTAAATTATAAAAGAGTTTAAAATTCTTCACTGTGGCGTGAAGAAGCATTTTCACTAGTGAATCCCAAAAGGATCGACCCCCCCCCCCCCCCAACTCTGACAGACTAGAGTGAAGCATAATAAACTTGAAATACTGTATTTTTGAACAAGCACACTCACTAAATAGAGACAGAATGTGTTAAATGGATCAACAAAAAATGCATTGGAGAAAACAATTTTGGAGGCGGAGGCGTGGCAGAGCGCTGTGCTGTGGAGAGTGAAGCAGGGGAGATGATTGGTGAATGATTTCCACCTGTGTTTTAGTGAGGAGTGATTGGGGCATTTAAGGACAGGAGACAGTGGCAGTGGAGAGAGAGCGCCCAGCTGAGAAGCTACGTGTGTGTTGGCCACTGCCGTTTATATTTATGTTGAAGCTATACCATTGCGCTTGAAGTGAACATGTTTTTTGTGTCAAATAAAAGGACATTCTTGTGTTGGAATTGCCGTCTCCAGCTTCCTCATTCCGTGAACCTCAGGATCTTCATTAAACTGGTGCCGAAACCTGGGATTGAGGGAGATATGTCATCATGGAATCCTCGCTGTTGGCCATCAAGACTGTCGCTGGCATTCACCAGACTTAATACCAGTCCCTCCTGGAGATTCGAGTGGAACAGGAGCAACATTTTGAGGCACTCCTGCAAGCCTAGGCGGAAGACCGGAGGGTGTTACAGAGTTTGCTGCCGTGGGGTACTCCAGCAGTGACACCGGCCGCAGGACACCCACCTCAGATCACCCTGGCCATTCATTGAGCTGTTCAAGTGGGCCACTGCGGGGTCGGGCTGGCCACAGACACAGTGGGTGGTCCACCTGCTGCCACTTTTGTCGGGGAGGCTCAGCTCACGGCCCAACATCTGCTGGTGGCTAACCTGCTGGAGTATGCGGATCTGAAGCAGGCCATCCTACAGCAGGTCGGCCGGAACCCCGAGCAACATTGTCAGTGCTTCTGCTGTGTTCTGCTGAACTCAAATGAAGATTTGTAGAAGAATTTCTCGGCTCTTTTGGTCTATACAATGCAAGTGAATGGGTGCCAAACATTTTGAAGCTAAAAAAAATCACATAAGTCAGCATAAAAGTAATCCATAAGACTCCAGCAGTTAAATCAATGTCTTCAGAAGAGATATGATAGGTGTGGGTGAGAAACAGTTCACTTTCACATTCTTCTTCTCCTGTTTTTGGTGATTCACATTTTTTCATTCAATTATGTATTCATGCATATCACCCCCCACTGGGCAGGAAGAAGAATTTCTAGCAAAAAAATGACTTATATATTGGTTTGTTTCTCACCTACACCTATCATATCACTTCTGAATATATGGATTATACCACTGGTGGCGTATGGATTATTTTTATGATGCCTTTATGTGCTTTTTGGAGCTTAAAAATTTTGGCACCCGTTCACTTGCATTGTATGGACCTACAGAGCTAAAACATTATTCTAAAAATCTTAATTTGTGTTCTGCAGAAGAAAGAAAGCCATACACATCTGAGATGGCATGAGGTTGAGTAAATGATGAGAGAATTTTCATTTTGGGGTGAACTATCACTTTAACATAATGCACATGTCTTGTGGTGCATTTTTAAAAGAAGTTTTTCTTCCTTGACACAGCATCGAAAAAATGCAGCACTCCTGCACGAGATGGTGAAAAATACGCAAGACATGGCACAATGGTCAAAGACGTTTAAATCAACAAAACCATCCTCCCTACCCTAAACCTTAAACCTAACCGAGAGTGTCATAAAAACAAAAGCGACATGAAAAACGCAGTTGCTATAGCAACCATGTCTCAACTCAACATCTCAACATGTCAACTCGCATGCTCTTAAATATCATACTTGTCACATATATTTGCATCAAGTGCAATGCTATATCAATTAATCTACTGTGCAACTTAATCACATATGAACAAGCTTGCAAATGTAATTGTTTGTGTAATGCAAATGTTAAAATGTATCACCCAACAAGTCATGCACTATAGTTAAAGTGTTTTGATGTCATATGATAAAATAGTGTAAGGAACAGGGCAAAAAGTAAATGTTAATGAATGGATAATCCGTAGTTTTACTCGTGATTTATGGGAAAGTGTATAAATGTAATTGTTGTTTAATCGCCTCTAGTATTCATTTGACCAGGAAACTGCTGTGATAAGTACAATGAGCCATGTACAACTCATTTTGCAAAAATGTAGGTATATTAATGTGATTCTATGAGACCGGGTTGCAGCTAGCAGTGTAGTGTTGAAGTATTTCACTTTATTAAATAATGATCAAGCCAGGTGTGACTTTTATTAAATTGCAATAGGTTTTTGTGGTGTTTGCTATAACTTTAAAATATAGAAGTTGTTAAAAGGTTGATCGTGTTCAACAATTGTTAAAACCTAAAGAAGCCTATTTAATATAATAATAAGAAGAATTAAAATAGCTTTCATTACACATTATACCCTCAAAAATCACAAACACTTTACTAGCAGTGTTGATATCAATATCCAGCATTGACCTTGATAGTATCTAGTGGTATCGCCCATCATTGTCTACCACTGTATTTTCAAGTCTTATTATTCTTCAGTCTTTCACAGTCTATATTTTCCTGTTTCTCTCTCTCTCTCTCTCTCTCTCTCTCTCTCTCTTTGGGGGTTGACATTTTTTATTTTATTTTTCTTTGGCTCCTTCAATTACTCTTTTCATTTAGTATTTAAGCTGTAAGGGGGTCTGTGAGTTTTGTTTCCGTACTGAGACATTGTAGCTAGTACGGTGTGCTACCATTTCCGCTGGCCTGATTAAGGGATTGCTTTATGGCTCGCAGCTTCTGTGGTGTAATTAAAGAGCGACTTACCGACTTACCCTCTGGCCAAACTGTTTATGCGCTGAACCTTTGCCTTATGCACCCAAGCTCTGCCTCCATTCTTTCCTCAAACATTGGAAAAAAAAAAAAGCTTTCTGTTTTGTGCATGAAAAGTAATTCAATCAATTACAGCGTTAAAGAATATGATTTATTTGAGTTTTCTGCTTCGGGAGCTACGGAATTGTATTATTCCTTCAGAGCTAACTCCTTTTTAATAAACAGATCATGCACAAACCCACAGATTGGTTGGTGCTTTTCAATTGCTATGGATCAACAGTTATAACAAAACAGAAGTATGAATAATTTAAAAGTACAGACTTTTTAATGAGGGGCACACACCGACAACCCACATTCGCTCCTGTTACATGCATTCGTTTTATCGTGATTTATTGTTTGATATGCATTTTCTCTTTCCCCCAAGCAAGAACAAAGATGGTTTGGTAAATTAAGCAAAAAAAAAAAAAAAAACTCCTTGGCATTAAGGGGATGCTATAATTGTAATGAGAGAAAACATGTATAAGACCTTAGAGTGAGATAAATGAAAGAAAAAATGTAATTACGAAAGATTATTGCTAGGGAGAGCACCACGATACAATTAGCCACTTACAATATAATATTATAATATTATAAGTGTGAGAGAGGGGCATTATGATCTAATCCATCCAATGGAGAATCTACAGCAATATTGTATTGCTGCCGTTGCTCCCTGTTTCCCCCTTTTGGGATAAGACTGCTTTTTGATTTAGCCATCCATCAAGCGAAGCATATCAGTGTGCTGGCTTTCAGTTCACAGTCATGTCTCCTCTTCATGTTATCAATTTTCGTCTATACCAGAAACAGCAGGAAACATTTAACAGCAGGAAGGTAAACAAGGAAGGAGCACAGAGAGCAAGTGAGAGACAGAAGTTGCTTTCAAGTTTGTATTTAACCTCTTTACACCCATCTTGTCTTTCTCCACCCCTTGCTTATTTTCAGGAATTTAGAAATGTTTAATTTCCAGGCTGGAAAATGTCATGGAAATGTATCAAATAATGGAATGTTGTGGTAATTATCATCATCAGGGCTCCAGGCTAAAATAAATAATAATATTACAGAGCTATAAGCTTCAAACCTAAAATTCTGGCTGTTGGTTGCCAAATTACAAATTGCCCGATTTATTTGGTTGTTCAGAAGCATAATAAAAAGCAGAAGAAAAGAAAGACAGCTAAAAACCGATTACTGATTTTATTGTGATAAAAAAAAAATTCTTAGTCTTTCCTCACTGTGGCAGGGCCACATAAACACAAAGGCTACAAGAGTCTAAATTGAATAAAATCCCAGATGTAGTTTATTGTACTACCAAAATACCAATAATAAACATTAAAAAAATAACAAGATTTGGTAAATGAAGTGGGGTTTTTAATTATAAAAAAGCTTGAAATAATGGGGATGCTTATTTTGAAATGTATACGCTCCCATGACAAACAGATAAGGGGAAAAAAATGCGCACTCCTACACTTGTTTGCAATGTATTATAATATAACCCCTACAAAGTGAACAATTCTAACAAAACAGTAATCAGTAATTCATCAATAGAATATCATCAACAATCGCATGTTATAAATGTGCAAATGTGCAGTATTCTGGTAGTCATTTGTGAACTTAATGACGATGATTCAATGTATGATTCTCTGAGAAAGTGAATCTCTGATTCAAACTGATAACCTGAGCTCCTATGTTCAAACCCGCTTCATTAATCTTTTCGGCTGATTCATTAAAAAGGCCCGGTTCAAATGAGTAATTTGTCCACAAATCGGACATCATGGCTTGCGCTGCGTTTGTTGCTGTGTGTAGTGAGCTCATAAACGCTCTAAAGATGTAATTCAATAACTCACAAGATAATATCTAATGAAACCAATGGCAACTAGATTTTTAATTATTGTTGAAACTATTTATTTATTTGTCGCATTTGTAACCATTTTAGTCACAATCTGGAGCCCTGATTATTGTCTAGATATCGGCTAGAAAATTCATGTCAAATCAAATTCACTGGCAACTGGACTTTGTTTTCCATTGACTGAATGAAATTGGAATTGTTTCACCATCACTGATGAAGCCACAAAATATCTTTCTGCACCACTAGTGGCATCGATCGGAATTTAAAAAAACAGTGATTGTTTCCAAACACACAAAGCCCTCTAGAGATCACCCACTTAAAAAATGTGCTTCATGCAGTAACATGTAAATTAACAAATATTGTTCAAGTAAAAATATTGTCTTTGTGTCATTTTGGACTTACACTAACACCTAGTGGCTTGGATGCAACATCATTTAAAATCAATAGTTTTCCATTTCAGATGACATTGTAGAAATGTAGAATTCACAATCAGCCATGATTACTTTAATCAATGAGTGAAAGTGTCAAATAACAGGATAAATACTGAGATTAAGTGAGAAGCATTCGGCTGGTCATGTGATACTAACATGGCAGCCCCCATGTGCAGACCCTCACCATGTTAAATAAAACAGCTTTTATAAGGTTACTGATATGACTGGAGTCTTCATTTTAATGTGAGTGGCCATGATTTCCTACATATATTGCAAAATTACAATTCATGTCTTTAGGGGTTAAACTTTTTTAATGAGATAAAAATTACTGAGTGCACCTTTATTTAAGCTCACTAAATTAATCTGACATAAGGTTACACCAACAAAACAGTTTTAAGGGTTAGATCAGGAAGAAATATAATAATATAATATAATTTAAAGGGATAGTTCACCCAAAAATGACAATTCTCTCATTATTTACTCAACCTCATGATATCCCAGATGTGTATGACTTTCTTTCTTCACCAGAAAAATATAAAAATTTCTTAGCTCAGAAGGTCCTTAAAATGCAAGTGAATGGAGATTTCTCTTTTGAAGGTCCAAAAATCACAGACAGTCAGCATAAACTTGATCCAAATGACACCAGCTATTAAATTAATGTCTTTTAAAGCGACACGAACACTTTTGGTGTGAAAAAGATTAATATTTAAGTACTTTTTTAACATTAAATCATGCGGTACGCACGTGTGACGTAATCGCATTGGCATTTGAAACACGCAATAACTGAGGCACGTGCATCACAGCCAGAAGAGCAGTGCTGTTTACAAGTGAGGAGGAGGAATGATGTACATTAGCTTTGTTGATTTTGGTTTAGATCTGATATTATCTGTTTCTTTACTCACAATGGTGCATTTGTGTGCTTATCCTGGATGTCTTAACCGAGTGAAGAACATGAAATTACCTCAGTATCCATGGCAACGCAAATACGTCACACGAGAGACTGTTTGGACTCCACCCTCTCCTGAAGTGTTGGATTATAGTTAAAAAGTACTGAAATATTAATATTTTTCGCACCAAAAGCGATCGTATCGCTTTAGAAGACATTAATTTAACCGCTGGAGTCAAATTGATGACTTTTATGCTGTCTGTGATTTTTGGACCTTCAAAAGAGAAATCGCTATTCACTTGCATTTTAAGGACCTACTGATGTCATGATCCTGTCACTCTATCAGTCTGGCTTTTTGTGTGAAAGGGTCATGGCATCATTGTTCTGTGTCTGTCTTGTGCTTCGTTTCCATCTTTGTGTGAACGCATGGCTTCGGTTGTTATTTCCCTGCCGTGCACTCCTATGTTGGTCTCATGTTTCATGTTCGGAGCATGGTGTCTGGATCCTGACTTCCTTGTCTGGTTCAGTTTCGGTTGGTGTTGGGATTTGGAAACTCATGCTCCATGTTCTGCCTGTTATTGGTTTGAGTGCATTGCGCTTATGTCATCTTGACGGCATGCACTCACGTCAATTGTTTATGTCTGTCTCTCGCGACCACGGACACGCTTCGCATTGTGCTCGCTTTGCGCTACGCACACGGGTCGTGAGCTGTCTTCATGTTGTGCTGAGGTTCGTCACTTCGGTCTGAGGTGTCGGTTTTGTGTGTGACCGAACTCTCGCAGAGTTGTCCTGTTTCGTTTTGTCCCTGTTGCGTGCATCGCGTGGCATTTGCCTCTCGATGTATGCTCAGGCTATGTCTAGTATGGGAATGTGTGGCATTGCTTTGTTTGGCTTTGCTACGCGTTCTCTCGTCTGTCGGTTGGCATGAGTGTATATTGCCTTATTGGCTTGGTGATGTGCACTCATGCCATTCAGGTGTTTTTGTTTTGTGAGAGCACATGGCATTGTTTTGTTTCTGTATTGCCACATGTTTCTCAGTCTGGTGTCATACCCCGCCTCCTTGTTTGCCCATTATTAGTTCATTTGTCTCACCTGCCCTTTTTTATTAACAATTTTTATTGATACCATACAACAACTTAAATAAACTTAACAGAAAATTTGGAATCAAATTATATAAAATTATAACCCTTCCCCCAAACAATCCATAAAACTCTGAACTTTCAACCAAAATTCTTGAATCTTAGCACACCCCCAAAAAACATGGGTTGTGTCTCCATCTTCTGATTGGCATCGCCAGCAGGTGGGTGTGTCTTTAAGACCAAGCCTATACAATTTAGAGGGGGTCAAATAGAATCGATGTAAAATCTTAAATTGCATAAGGCGCCCCTTTGCATATCTAAATGTAGACTTGATGTTTTTTAGAATCCTAGCCCACGCTCCCTCCTCCAAGTTTAAATCTTTCTCCCATAATCTCTTGAGAAAAGCAGAAGCTCCGTCCCCCAGACTCTGAATTAGCAGGGAGTAATACACTGATGCCTCATGATCTTTTCCAAAGCAGTAATCAGCACTCCCAGAGTATCTGCCGCTTTAGGGGGGTGTATGCTACTGCCAAATATAGAACAGAGTAGGTGGCGCAGCTGTAAATACCTAAAGAACTGAGACCTGGGAATCCCAAAATGTTGAACCATATTTTCAAAGGATCTCAACACTCCACTCTCATATAGGTCACCAAGAGTATTAACCTCACTCACAATCCACTCTGTCCAGCAGAAAGGGGACTTATTAATAAATAATTTTGGGTTCAGCCATATGCTAGAGGCTACATTTCAATAAATGTCCGAAATAAACACTCTGGACACCTTTGTCCATACCGAGTGCAAATGCGAGATAATGGGGTGTAATTTAACTTCTCTGGATAGTTTGATAGAAAGGCTTTGTAATCGCGAAATAGGGGCAAGAACTTCCTTTTCAATACAGAACTAGGGAGGGGTTCTCTCAGGTGGGAGCAACCAATGAGCCAAATGCCTGAGACCGAATGCATAATAATAAAAACAACTTCTTGGGTAGGCTTAGCCCACCTTTGTCAATCGGCCTATGTAACTTACTAAAATGTAATCGGGGACATTTACCATTCCAAATGAAGGACTTCACTATGCTATCAAATTGCTTGAAATAAGAGAGGGGGACATCCATAGGGAGAGATTGTAGCAGGTTGTTGAATTTTGGAATACAATTCATTTTAATAACATTAACCTTCCCAGTCATAGATAAATGTAATGAAGCCCACCTGCCCACATCACTCAAAAACCTTTTTATTAAAGGCTCAAAATTAACTCTAACTAATACACACAAATTTGCTGGGAATAAAATACCCAAATACTTAATGCCCTGTTTGGGCCACTGGAAGGCAGCTGGCTGAAAAGCTGTTACTGGGCAGTACACTGTCAGAGCCAAAGCTTCGGATTTAGATGAATTCACTCTGTATCCTGAGAATTTAGAAAAGGAAATAATAATTCTGTGGAGGCAAGGCATAGATCTAATAGGGTCGGAGACAAATAATAAAATATCATCTGCGTAAAGCAAAAGCTTATGCGCCACACCTCCCACCACCCCTGGAAAATCATCCTCCTTTCATGTCATGACTGCTAATGGTTCTAGGGCAAGACAGAACAATAAGGGGAAAGAGGGCAACCCTGACAGGTGCCCCTATCCAGAGTAAAATAATCTGAAATTAATCCATCTGTTTGAACCGCTGCTAGCGGGTGTCTATAAAGTAACTTACTCCACCCAACAAAAGTATTCCCAAACCCATACATTTCCAAAATCTTAAAAAGATAATCCCATTCTTCCATATCAAACGCCTTTTCGGCATCAAGTGAGATGGCAGCAACCGGAGTCTGTTCGTTCGCCACTGCCCACATGACATGAATGAAACGCCTAATGTTATCAGAAGAGTTACAGCTCCATATAAACCCCACCTGATCTATATGTATAAGAGATGTCATAACTTAATCAGTTAGCCAAAATTTTTGACAATATTTTAACGTCAAGCTGGATCAGGGAAATTAGATGGTAACTCTTACACTTACTTGGATCTTTGTCCTTTTTAAGAATCAGACTGATCTGGGCTTGCGTCATGGTTGGCGGAAGCTTTCCATTCTTTAATTATTCTGTATAATCTTCTAGCAAAAGTAGAGCCAATTCTGTAGCAAAAGATCTAAAAAATCTCAGCGGCGAAGCCATCTGGCCCCGGAGACTTGCCTGTAGCCAAGGCCTTAATTACCTTGCCAAGTTCCTCCAAGGTTATCTCAGAATCAAGAGAATGTTTTTGCTCAGCCGTCAGTTGAGGAAGTTCTAATGATTACACAAAGGTTCTTATATCCTCATCAGTAGATGAAGATGTGGAACTATAAAGATCAAGATAGAATTCTTTAAAAGCATTATTAATATCAGTGGCTGAGGTAAATATTTCACCACCAGCAGATTTCACTGAGGGAATGGTAGAAAAAGACTCTCTCTGTTTTATATATCTAGCCAGAAGTTTACCTGCCTTGTCCCCTGACTCAAAGTGTAACTGTCTTGCCCTGAATAGCCAAAACTCCACCTTCCATGACAAAATAGTATTATATCTGTATTTCAATCAGGTCAATTCTTTGAGGCCATCACATGACATTCGACGCTTCAGCTCTGCCTTGGCACTTTTAATATTCTCTTCCAACTCCACGAGTTCTCATGTTTGAGGCATACTGTATGATCCAGTCCCTAAGAACCGCCTTAAGTGCCTCCCAAGCTACGCCCACAGAGGATACTGAGAACCAGTTGGTCTCCATATAAACACTGATTTCAGCCTTTAACATTTGATGGAATTCAGGATTTTGCAAAAGGTATACATTAAAGTGCCAACTATATGATTTCCTTTTCTCCATATGTGGCAACACCTCTAAATTCACCAGGGCATGATCTGAAACTAAAATGTTTCCAATTGAGCAGTCAACAACAGATGAAATGAGGGACTTAGATATAAAAATTTAAAAAATCTATTCTAGAATAAATCTTATGGACTGATGAAAAAATATATATAGTCCCTACCAGATGGGTTCAAAAGTCTCCAAATATCTGTAAGACCAAGATATTTACAGATCCTGTGAAGCGTCAATGTTGCTCTAGGGGGCTTGCACACTTTTGTTTCACTAGGATCATGGACTGAATCCATCAAAAGATTAAAGTCTCCTCCCAATATAATATCATGAGGGGTGCCAGCGGCTTGCAACATCCCTTCAAGATCTATAAAAAAGCCCTGATCATCAACGTTAGGTGTGTAAATATTAGCCAAAATCAACCTTTGCCCCTGAATTTCTGCTAAAACAATAATGACTCTTTCTAATTTATCTTTAATCTGTTTGAGACATTTTAATTGTATATGCTTACTTATCAGTGTTATGACTCCCCTGCTCTTACTTGGGCCAGCACTAAAGAAAACATGTCCACCCCATATCTTCCCAAATTTTTCCTGCGGTAAAAGATGCGTTTCTTGAAGAAACACTATATCAAATTTCTTACGCTTAAGAAGAGAAATAACCTTCCTTCTTTTTATGGGGTGCCCCAAGCCATTCACATTCCACATGGAGAGAGACAATCCACTCATATTAACATTTCACATTTTGACATATTAGAAAAAATAGATTGTGTGTCAAAAACAAAACTATAAAGACCACATTCCAACATTAGTGCAACAACCAAACCCCAAACTTCCCCCAGAGCCAAACAAACAGAAAAAAGAAAAACGTGCACATTAACCCATGTACGCCTATGAGAGCCCCCGTGACAACTTTGCCATCGGAATGCTCAAGTCCGGTATTTCTATACAAATTTTGTGAGACAGAAATACACAACAAAAGATAATCTATAAAACAAACTCCAGCCAACAGGCGGAATAAACACAAAGAACGTGTAGATTCATCCACATAACTGTCCCGAAGGTGTGTTCCTCCACAAAACAAACTCCAGCCGCTAGGCGGAACCAGCAAAAAAAAAAAAAAAAAGAAAAAAAGGCGCTCATTTTCTTTGGACAGTCAAACGAAAGTTCAGTGAGCCAGCCCATTCGGCTGTTACATGAGTGCAAAAAATGACCTAATCACTCCAATTTCTTGCAAGAAATATTCCACAAAACAAACTCCAGCCAATAGGAGGCATAAGCACAAAGAACGTGCAGATTCATCCAAAACACTGTCCCGAAGGAGTGTCACTCCACAAAACAAACTCCAGCCGCTAGGAGGAACCAGCACAAAAAGAAACAAAAAAGGCGCTCAGTTTCCTCAGACAGTCAAGTGAATGTTCAGTGAGTCAGTCCATTTGGCTACAATGCGAGTACCACAAAATATCTTACTCCATTGACTTTATGAAGGACATTGCTTGCTGTGAATGTTTTACAGCCATCCTTAGCATCTATTCTCAATTTGGCTGGGAACATCAGTGCAAAAGAGACCTTCCATTGATCTTGCATTACTTGAATCGATCACGTTTCTCTCTTGTCGAATTCGCAAAGTCTGGGTACAAGAAAATACTGTGGTTCTTCCAAGAAAGCCTTTCTTTACTCCTCGCCTCACATAACACGAGATCTTTATTTGGCCAGGATTGATTGGGGCCTGTCTCCCTCAGCGGATCACCGAGCCAGAACCCTGTGAGCTCACTGGATTTCCAGCTTATGGCCTGTTATGCTCTCGGAAAGAGCCCATCCAAGTATTTCACCATTTCCGGACCTTCTTCGGCCTCAGGAATTCCAACAATACGGATGTTATTCCGCAGACTACGGTTCTCCATATCCTCCAACTTCTCCCAGACGCACTCCAAATACACCTTGGTCGCTTGCAGATTAGCAGATAATTCCCTCTCCGATGACTCCAGATAATCAATACGTTTCTCGACATCCCTCACTCCTGTAACCACCTCAGTGAATTTCATCTCCATGGCAGTGATCGATCGACGTATTACAGCAAGATCCTCCAAGTCAGCAACGACCTTCGTCAGCATTGCCAAATCGGCTTCCTGGCTCAGGGCCTCACGTAAGTGTCTTTTAATGTCTCCAAAGCCCGAGGATTTTGAATTCTTTGACATATTGTCTTCCTAGAATAGTTATGGAACAGGGTGTATTGAATCTCATCAGTTTATGTTATTAATAGTGTTAAAACTAGCAAAGTGCGCAGAGCTCGTCATTCACATATCCGAACCTCGCATGGTGTCACATGACCCAACCACCTGCCCTGCTTGTTAACCTGTTTGATTTCCTTCCCTATTTTAGTCTCCTCGTGTGTGCTGTCCAGTGCCAGTTCATCTTGTTTGGTGTCCATGTCAGTGTTGTGTTCTTCCCAGTTCCCTATGGTTCCGGTCAGTCCTGTGTTTTGTCTCGTTATCTAGTCCAGTCTGTTTTTGTCATTACCACCCAGTACCTGGTTTTTCCCCTTCAGTTGTTTTTGTTTTGCCTTTGTTTATTTTTGTATTAATAAATCCTTTTTGTTTTTACTCTGTGTTTGGGTCCTGCCTCTGATTCTCTACTCAACCTGTGACAACTGAGCTAAGAAATGTTTCTATTTTTCTTCAGATGTGTTCTGTTGAAAAAGGAAAGTCATACGCACCTGGGATAGCATGGGGGTGAGAAAATAATGAGAGAATTTTCATTTTTGGGTGAACTATCCCTTTAAATGAATAGTTTACCCAAAAATGAAAATTCTCTTATCATTTTCTCACCCCTATGGCAGCCCAGATGAGTATGACTTTCTTTCTTCAGCAGAACACAAACAAATATTTGTAAAATATCTCAGCTCTATAGGTCCATACAGTGCTAGTGAATGGTGATCAGACCTTTGTAGCTTCAAAAATCACATAAAGGAAACAAAAGTAATCTGACTGTAGTGTTTAAATCCATATCTTTAGAAGTGATTGAATATATGTGGGTGAGAAACCAAGAATATTTAAGTCCTTTTTTACTCTAAATCGCCACTTTAACTTTCAAATGTGAAAGTGAAACTAAACAGGCACCTTATATGTCTTTCAGATGTAAAAGGTAAAGTGAAAGTGGAGAATTATAGTAAAAAAAGGACTTAAAATTGATCTTTCTCATACACACCTATCATACCACATGGATTTAACCACTGGATTCGTATGTAGTACATTTATGATGCCTTTATATGCTTTTTGGTCTTCCTAAGTTCTGGCCACAATTTACTTGAATGGACCTAAAGAACTGAGATATTCTTCAAAAAATCTTTGTTTGTTGTGACAAGGAGGAGGGTGTGGACAGGCCGAGAGGATGCACGCCCGGTGCTGAGTTGCCAATCAGCGGGAGAGAGATAAAAGGAGGAGCCAGGGACTGGAGGAAGACGTGCTGTCAGAGAGCCCTCGCCGCTGACGGAGGATCGTGACTCCGAGGAGAGGATTGGTTTCGATGGTACTGGAGTGGTCCACCAGGAGACGGAGGAGCAGCTGCCTTCCGCCAGGAGGCGGAGTAGCTGTTACCATCTGCCAAGGGACGGAGGAGTAACTGCCATCCGTCAGGTGGCAGAGGAACCGCTGCCGTCTGCCAGGGGATGGAGGAGCCGCTGCCAGCCACCAGGAGGTGGAATCCAGTGCCATCGCCTGCTGTCGCGGTGGATCGCTGGATAGCTGGCTGAGGACTGAATGGCGGCATGTTCGGGAACTGGAGATTTTTTTGGAGACTCTCTCTCCCTCTCTCTCTCTCTCTGTCTCTCCCGCTCTCTTTCTCCCCTCCCTTTATCCTACCCAGAAACACAGGAGGTGGGGAAGAACAGCGCGTTATCATTGCCATGCTGCTGTCAGAGTCGATTCTGGATCTCAAAATTATAATCATGCAGTGCCTCCAACCACCTCGCCACCTGGCCCTCCGGGTCTTTAAAATTGAGGAGCCATGTCAATGAGGTGTGGTCCATCCGTAAAAGGAATCACTGTCCATATAGCTACAGCCGGAAATTTCGGAGCGTTTGCACCACTGCAAGCAGCACCTGGCACGTTACGCATTAATTCCTTTCGGGACGGTTGAGTGTCCAGCTGTAGTATGCAACGATCCTCTCCCCAGTTCCCCTGTCCTGGGACAGCATGGCCCCAATGCCCTTGTTGCTTGCATCGGTGTCCATAATGAAAGGTTGGTCTCTATGCAGATACGCCAATACCAGAGCCTGGACCAATGCATGCCGGAGTTTTTGAAATGCAGTGACACAAGCCTCATCCCAGAAGAAGGACCTCCCCTTATCCATGAGCAAATGCAGTGGGCTGGCGATGGTGGCAAAATCCAGAATAAATCACCAATAGTAAGAAGCTAGTCCCAGGAAACTTCGTACCCCAGCGACGTCACTGGGCACGGGCCAATCCCGTACTGCGGCCACCTTGACGGGGTCCGTGGCCATGCCGGCAGCACTCACTATGTGTTCCAGGTACGTGGTTTCCCTCCGCAGCAGTGTGCACTTTTTGGGACTCAGCCTTAAACCGGCTCTGCAGATCACATCGAAGTCCTGCAGATTTTTCAGTGCCCCTTCAAAGTCCTTTGCGTGAACCAACAGGTCATACAGATAGACTAAACAATGGCAGTGAGGAATGTTTTGGAGTACCTTCTCCATCAGGCGCTCAAACGTAGCTGGGGCATTGCACAACCCGAACGGCATAACCCGGAATTGCCACAGTCCTTGGCTGATGGTAAACACAAAAACATACTTGAAACGTAGAGGCCATAATCCTGCCCTGCTATCGTGCACTTCCCATGGAGGGGGGAACAAGGGGAGGTGAGCAGCAGTCCCTCTTTCCTGCCGCTCCCCTCTATTTTTCCAATGGCAGAGAAGGTTGAGGCCGAGACACCGGAGCTGGGCAGTTCCGTACCACATGTCCTAACTCACCACAATGATAGCATGGGTCCCGTCGAGCATCTCGCCTCCTTAGCCCTGGGGAAGGGGGTCGTGACTCCCTTGGCAGTGTCACAATGTCAACCCGGTAGACCCCCTCGGTTTCCACACTGCTATCCTTGCCAGCGTATTCAGCCTGATGTACTCTCGCAGGGAGTGGCCACAACATGGTCTGTGGCAGTGCTGTGCTGAGAACGGCCTCTGCACGCTCCGCCTCCTCGAGTGCTAGTGCCAGGGACTTGTGCATGGCCAAGCGGACGTGCTGCCGTAACCTTTCAGGCAGGAGCGCATGCAGGAAGGCATGAAGGGCCAACTCCCCCTGTGCGCCGCATTGTACAGTGGGTATCCTCGCCATACATATAACTGAATATCCGTCGCAAGGCACCTCAGGCTCTCCACTATCTTCCTCTGATGATTGGCCAACTAGTCCCGTCATTGCTTCACCGTATGCCGCTCCCAGAAGCGGCGCTCCTATACCGCCACAAGGGTCTTAAACTGCCACTGCTCCGCAGTTGTCAAGTCGAATAGGACTTGCAGAGCTGGGCCTTCAAGCGCCAATGCCAAGTGCTCCGCAGCGTCATCTTTGCTCCATTCCATACGCCAGGCTGCCAGCTGGACCTGTGCGATGTATGATTCAGGCGGCACTGACCCATCGTATCTGTACAGCTTCACCAGGACTTCACTGGCACTAGCAACCTCCCTTTGGTCTGGCACATTGCCGCCCTTTTCTGGTGTTCTCACCTTGCTGGGAACGGCCTCACCTGGGTGTGACAGACTGCGGTGCAGCTCTTCAATGAGACTGCCATGGTCTCGCACTATTTGTATCAGGTCTCGGTCGTCCATCCCACTTCTGACACCAATTGCAACATCACACAGACTGACCCCCATACACACATACATAACAATGGCAGATCTACAGTACTACCATCTGAGAACTACAACTTCACACAATGGTAAGACACAACAAGAGAATGTAAATACAGCACACTTCGATGTACAGTTAACTAAAAACACTACCAAAAAACCCGTTTTGCACACTTTTACCGAATGGCTAGTTATTCAGTCCAAACTCAGTCAGTCAGTCCTCAGCCGCAATGCATGCTGGGTACCCACTGGCACCACACTATATTACCACCATATTACTGTACTAACAACACCACTGTTAATTGCATTAAAACTATGGTTTCTGCCAAAGAACATGGTTACTACAATATTAGTAATACAGTGATGCAATGTACACACAAGTGATGCCGAGTCACGGGAAAGAGTGCGATCGACAGAACCCACCTCCAGATCAAATCCTTCTCTGCACACCTCAACATTCGCCATGACCAAATCACTGCAATAAAATAAACATTTATATTCATTTTTATCTATTATTTTAAATAGTATTTAAGGAAATATTAAGAGTGGAAACAGGAAATAGTATGGGAAAAAGAGTGGGACAAAACATGGATTCGAGCCACAGTCACTAGTACAACAGTACACATTCACACACCGTCTTTACACTGTACACCACTGCAGTGACATCTATTGGTTAGTTTGTCATATATTCCTGTGGTTCCACCAGACAATTGGGGTGCAAGTAGCTGGCCTGTCTGGCAGATGCTATTTATACCGGGGTACAAATAGACACTCTTTGGGGTGAACTATCCCTTTAATATTGATTTTTAAATTAAGTGTTACTTGTTTATAATACAAGGAAATGGAATCAAATAAAAGTTACGAAGCAAAGGACAGATATTCTGGGCTTCTTCCGAAATCATTTTTCTTCAAAGAATAACAGTCCTTCTAGTGCTGTGTGAGTTTTGTGTGAGTTGGCACACACAGGAACCTGAAAAATCAGAGTGTGAGGGGTCTTAGGGGAAAATAATGAGCTGATCAAATGAGGCACTTTTATTTCCAAGCAGCAGGCCATGGCAAACTGAGATGTATTTGTGTTGTGTGGGTAATGTGAGCCTGTAATAGATTAAAGAAACAAGATTCTATCTCAGCAGTGTTGAGCCACACTAGCGCACGCTGGAGTGATGAGGAGAGGGAGAGCATTAGACAGCGCTTCCTCACTCCAGGTGCCAGCATCGTGATTGTGATACACAACACCAACCTAATGTCACCTAAGCACTCGGCAATCTGTAACACGCTGCAGAATACACAAACACATTCCCTCCTTGCTTTTTTCTCTCTCTTCCTTGCTCTCTTTACTCTTTCTATTGGTGCTGATATATAATCTCCCGCTACTCTCTGGCCGGCTGTAGAAAATGCACTTCCGTTTAGTGCAGTTCAGAGCCAAAGCCAGGATGGTAATTTCCTTCTAAATCTTGCAACTCTTTTAAATCTAAATGGGCTGATAGTTCTTTAATTAAGCGGACCAGTGGTTACATCATAAACTCTTGGGTGGCTGAATTGATCAGCCAATGTGCTCACTCATTAAATACCAATTTTACTTGCAGGCTTCAGCATTGCTCTCCTTGTAGTGGCTGCCTGGAGAGTGGAAGAGGTTAAAGGCAGGCAGAAGGCGTTAGAGGTCTGCTGTTGACCTCTGCCGAAAGACACTGGCTTGATCAAGTTAGTCTCACACTTTCAATAAAATGAACCCCCACCTCACTTCCTATCGCCTCCTTTTTGTCTTTACCCCCACATATCCTTTTTGCCTCTCTCTCATAAATCATTAATCACTTGGCCATCATTCTCATAAATCACTTGCCACTCTATTCAAATGCTGTTTGGAGTTTCATGTATGGAACACTATTATCCAGGGACTCTGCCGGGGTAGCAATGTATTGGACATTCAAATGAAAGAAGCTCCCTTTCAGCTGTTATTTATTTATTTATATTATGATTTGCCAGACCTTTCCATAAAACTTTCCTAAACTTTCAGTTTTGCATTTTCCATAAAAAATCCAAATCATTCCTTGTCTATTGTTTCAATGTCCCAATCATGCTGTCTTCATCAACCTCCTTTTGACAGCCAGATACACTGGATACTTTGTGATTGTCAGTCATCTCCTGGTTTTAAGGAATGCTCTAAGTGATATGGCATGAAAAAAGAACTATATGAAAGAGGTTAGCTCCACTTTCAGCACTGGGTTATGAAACTCGCATTGTGGTAATATAAAGTATACAGTGTGAAATTATTGGGTGCTACAAAATTAGAGAAAGATGTTTGGCAACAGACAACCAATATATAATGCCTCAGTGTTTAACCAGGACAAAGTAAGTATCAGTGTGAAACATGGAACAAGATAACCAAGGATTTTGTTTACCTGAGTTAAGAATGACCAGGGGTTAACAATTTCCAACAGGTGTAAAATGCCCTAATGACAAGCTATGGAACATTTAAAAGATTAAAAGCAACATTGTAGATGCTATGCAGCTTCTGAGAATCAAGGTTATGTTAAAGTCAAATCTTCAACGTGGCTTCTAGGAGGCAAGAATCCATACGGTGATGCCTTTTTCTTCAAGCTGCATTTGATAAACACTGGCCATAAATCAGGGATGAATCAATCTAGATTACGCTGAGAGTGGCTGGAATACACTCAGTAGCAATGATAACATGGAAAGTGTCTCATGTTTCTCTCCATATTAGAGGCAGCCACTCTCCAAGACAGCTGGTAGAGAAAGTGCAAAGATGGGCGGAGCAGTCTCACAGATGGATGTGTCTGCTTGAGAGAGCGAGTGGAGGGATGGACACAGTGTAAAAGAACAGAAAGCAGACGACTGCATATCCGATCATTTGCTTGGAAAAAAAAATTCACCTGTATTGATTGATCTCCACTTTGCCGGTATGCCTCTACCACCATATCGTTCTAATCCAATAATGCTCTTAACAGATGTGGCTGATATGGTCTCTCCATTGTGGATTTGGATCAGTTAATGTCTGATCCGTTCCTCCCATCGGTTCTGCTTTAATGGACTCTGAAATTCCATCAGTAAGGCTGTCTTTTCCCATATTACAATCAAACCTGAAGTGGAGTCCTTGTGATCTTAATGACAGCTGAATTCATACCCTCACTTAGTGTTTTCAATTACTTGTAGTGATCTGTTCATTATGTGTTTGTTGTTACTGTTGTTTTTAATTTATGTGTTTGTTATGTACAGTCACTAATTAGGATGTACTTTAAGCAAAATTGCAAGAAAACAATATAACCTAAATGAAACTACTAGTAAAGTAAACTATAGCCTAATTTTGCCTCTAATATTTTATTCACTTCAACCATTTATTTATTTAACTTTCAGCTTTAAATTAACACTTTATTGTTGTCTTATGCCCGAAGCATACTCAATGCAAGTAGCCTACGTAAACATATACGCTAGCTATGCAATCTCGATTCCACAAGTCATTGCATTCTAAAATGTGTCAGTGGTTCGCAATTCCTAAAGCAATGCAAGTATGCGTTGTGATCACAGTTGCTACAAGGGCATGCATTAGTGTAAGCTGTCTTGTTGGTTTTCTCTTTCAGAAAAACTCTTATGACACAGGAACTGTCAACATATTGACTGTATACCTATTTACTTTAATAATAACACCTTCAGTTCAACGACACAGACATTTGAAGGTAATCCCTCAGATTTGCCAGCCAAGTTGATTTTGAGCACAACCAAAACAAAAGTCGTTTATTAAATATTTGTAACTTTAATTGATAATTAAGTATTGTAGGGGGAAAGTGTTTAGTCTAAAATGCTGTAAACAGAAATTACACCTTCAATTGTCTTTATTTTAGTCAATCAAGTCCAATTTAGGTCACATCGTGTCAATCATTCTGCGGATAATTTGTTTAAAAGGCATACTCAGTATGTTAACGTGCACTTTAAAAGTAAAATTTCAGTCAAACTAAAACAATAATTTGTCTTTTCAAAATGTCATGTAATCACTTTAGTCCAACTGAAATCATACAGTCAAATTTTTGCAAAGTTTGACTATCAGACTTTGATAATTGTAGCTCGGCTTCATTCCAACTTGGAATGAATCGGACTACATGGCTTAGGCAGTGTGGACATTCGTGCACGTGAAAGACAGAGGTGACCCGTGATGTATATTTAACATTTATTCAACTGATATCCTTCATATATTTGATTATGCATTGTGGCATAATATACTTGGACAGACAGATGAAGACTCGACTATGCAAAAACCCGCTGTAGCTCTATTATATGAGTGATCACTGGCAGTCAAGCTCAGTTGCAGTTTAGCTTTGTTTATTAAAATTGTACATTTTTAAAAACAATTCTTTTTTTTTTTTTTTTTCAATTTGGAATGCCCATTCCCCACTACATAGTAGTTCCTCGTGGTGGCGCGGTTACCTCAATCTGGGTGGTGGAGGACAAGTCTCAGTTGCCTCCGTTTCTGAGACCGTCAATCCGCGCATCTTATCACGTGGCTCGTTGTGCATGACACTGCAGACACTCCACATGTGGAGGCTCATGCTACTCTCTGCGATCCACGCACAACTTACCACCTGCCCCATTGAGAGCGAGAACCACTAATCGCGACCATGAGGAGGTTACACCATGTGACTCTACCCTCCCTAGCAACTGGGCTAATTTGGTTGCTTAGGAGACCTGGCTGGATTCGAACTCGCAACTCCAGGGGTGGTAGTCAGTGTCAATACTCGCTTAGCTACCCAGGCCCTCTAAAAACAATTCTTATTACAATAAAACAATTCTAGGTTTTCCTGCATAGAGTAGGTAGTTATGTTGCATGTTATCTTGCCTAAGGCATCAGTTGAAGCCTGGGAGGCCACTGGTGCCCCCTCAAAAACATCAGGTGCATGACACCCCTCCATTGCATCTTTAAAATTGTATGTTCCTGGCCTTAGACTGCACATACTGTATAAAATCATACATTAAAAAACTGAAATAAATAATTTTTTGTAAAGTTTCAAGACTTTCTCACCAACGAGCCAAGTTCCTGACAACACTGATGACCTACATATGCTTGTCATCTTGAGACCAGCTCATTTGAACCCCACAGCTCATGGCCCTCCCCTTACTCCACATCACTCCTCCTGAATGATTACCCCTCTCTGAATGGAGCTTATTGGTAGGAGCGCTAATAAGCATGAGCACAAGTGCAACAGTGGTGCTAATCAGTCTCGAGGCTGTTGTCCTGTTTCTGAAATCTTCTCTCTAGTTGGTTGGAGAGAGATTGTTTTAATATTTGTGGCAGTGTGGTGCCTCAGACTCCCACACACAGCCAATCATCTGCTGCGGCCCACTCTCCTCTGTTTCTTGGGGTCTAAGATTCTGTTTCTCTCACTCTCGCACTTTTATTTTTTCTTAACCCTAAGCACAGTCCCTTCCAGCTCATGTTCTCCTCTAACTCTCTCTCTCTCTTTCTTCATTTATTTCCTTCCTTCTTCTACCCATCTATGAAAAATTAGCTTGCTGCCTTTCAGACTTTGAGTAGCATGAATTGCAAATATGACACTTCACTCTACCAGATATGCCAGTTATGCCTAAGTTAGTACCGTGGCAATGTTTACTATAGTATGAGTGGCTTTTTAGAGGGATAGTTCAACCAAAAATGAAAATTCTCTCATCATTTACTCTCCCTCATGCCATCCCAGTGTATGACTGACTGTCTTTCTTCTGCGGAACACAAATTAAGATTTTTAGAAGAATATTTCAGCTCTGTAGGTCCATACGATGCAAGTGAATGGATGCCAAAATTCTGACGCTCCGAAAAGCACATAAAGGCAGCATAAAAGTAATCCATACGACTCAGTGTTTTAATCCATATCTTCAGAAGTGATATGATAAGTATGGGTGATAAACAGATCAATATTTAAGTTTTTTTTTTTTTTTTGCTAGAAATTCTTCTCCCTGCCCAGTAAGGGGTGAAATGCATGAAGAATGTGAATCACCAAAAACACAAGAAGAAGAATGTGAAAGTTAAAGTGGACATTGACTGAGCAGGGAGGAGTATTTACAGTAAAAAAAAAGGACTTAAATGTTGATCTGTTTCTCACCCACACCTATCATATGGCTTCTGAAGACATTGATTTAACCACTGGAGTCTTATGGATTACTTTATGTGATTTTTGGAGCTTCAACATTTTGGCACCCATTCACTTGCATTACATTTTGGCACCCATTCACTTGCATTTTATGCAGTGACGGGCAGTAGCTTAGCTACAAATAGCAGAGCTATTAGCTTAACTACATTTCTGAGTAGCGAGGTGGTAGCTTCGCTAGTTTTTAAATCAAGTAGCTTTTCAGTAGCAAAGCTATATTTTTGATTAGGTAGCTTTGACCAAAGGTACACCACTACATCAAACATCACACCGGTGTTTACTATCGCCAGTTTTGAATCAGAACTAAAGATGTCAGACTCATAAATGAATTGTTCATCCGAGCTGGTTCTTTACAATGAATTGGTCACACGTGATAACAAAGCAATCTGAATCGGTTCGCGATTCAATCTGAATGACTCAGAAAGCTCACGCGCGTGCTGCTGAATCATTTGGTGTGCGCTCTCACTTGCCAAAATATTTTAAAATACGGAAAATTAAGATAAGGCTGGTTGCAGTGAATCTAAAATCAATAGAAACCAACCCTGCAAATGCTTCCTATCATTTGCCAGTGATGAAGAAGGTCTTTATTAAGTTCAACACGTCTCATGTGCAGTTTGTGAATGGCACTGCAAGTAAAGACATTTTACCAACAAAAGAGTATCAAAATGTTTAGTAGCCTACACAAAAACACATGAAAATTACCATGGCATTGCCATGTTTTTTGGACATATACCATTACCTGGGGGCGCCATGTTAAGACATTGGTATATGAATACGTTACAGAAATCATATTCTTTGAATTACCATGAGTCATCATTTAAATATAGAATAGTACATACATATGGTAATCGTATCTCAAAGTACCATGGTATTACCATCTGATACCATCAGCTATCACATTGTTATTGCCCAGAGGTGCTCACACACACACACACACACGCACACACACACACACACACACACATTGGTGCAGATATCCTTATGAGGACTCTCCATAGACATAATTATTTTTATACTGTACGAACTAAAGATTCTATCCTCTAACCCTACCCCTAAACCTAACCCTCACAAAAAACTTTCTGCATTTTTACATTTTCAAAAAAACATAGTTTAGTATGTTTTTTTTCTTTTTAAGCAATTTGAATTATGGGGACACTAGAAATGTCCACATAAACCACATTTATAGCATAATACCAGTATTTAATTACCTTGTAATTACCAGTTTGTAACCTAAAAAATGTCCTCGTAAACCACCCAAACCGCCCCCCCCCCCCCACACACACACACACACACACACACACACACACTCACACAAAGAATTTGGCCTCTGATCAGAAGCATCTAGTACATACAGAAATACAACAGCAAGACACATAATTACAGGATAAGATGAATAGCATATCTATGAGTTTTTATACAGGAGTGTGCAAAGGAAATTATGTTCAAATGGACAAGGGTTTGTAGAGGTAGTAGTATAAATATGTAAAAATAGTGATTTTTCATTTTGACTACATGGGTTTATAGGTAGCATGTATAAATATCAATTTACATGTTTTTTTTTCTACATGCACATACATTTTATATTGCACTATACTGTATAATTTTATACTGCATCACACTATACTGCGCTATACTGTACATGTGATTAATATTTCAGATGTTTTTTCTTTTTGAGACAACCAGATAAAAACATGAAACTAGACAAACAATATTTAAACAAAAGCAAGTCTAAACAAGTCCAATGGTAGAGAGTTACAAAGTTTAGGAGCTACAACCTCAAAAGCACAGTATCCTTTTGTCTTGAGCCTAGAGCGAGGAACAACCAGCAAAACCTGATCAGAGGACCTCAGATTCCTAATGTTATTGTATGGCTGCAGTAGCTCTTTAATATAGGCAGGTGCCTGACCATGCAAGGCTCTAAACGTAATCACAAGAATCTTAAACTGGATTCTACATTTAATAGGAAGCCAGTGTAAAGAGATCAGAATTGGTGTTACATGAGACCTTCTAGATGACTTGGTCAGAAGCTTAGCGGCAGCATTTTGGACTACTTGTAAGCAGTTCAATTATGTATTGCTAAGACAGGTGAAGAGGGAAATAAAATAGTAAAGGCGGGAGGAGATAAATGCATGTATAATCATCTCCATCTGAGCTATGGACACAACTTGCCTGAGTTTAGCAGTATTCCTTAGCTGGTGAAAACAGGAGCGAACCAAACAATTTACATGCTGATCAAGACTCAAAGCCTGGCTCATAGAGACACCTAGATTACGGAGAGTAGGTTTAACAGAAGAAGATAAAAAACAAAGACTTTCCATCACTTTCGGGACAACACCAGCAGAGGCAGAACTAAGGACTTCTGTTTAAATGTAGCAAGCTACTTTTGGCGTGTAGCTTGTAGTGTAACTTGCTACATTCTCTGAGGTGTAGCTTTTAGCTTAGCTTAACTATTTTTTTTTTTTGTTGAGTAGCTTGCCCAACACAGACCAAAAGAGCTGAGAAATACTTTTTAAAAAAATCTTCATTTGAGTTTGCAGAAGAAAGAAAGTCATACACATCTGGGATGGCATGAGGGTGAGTAAACGATGAAAGAATTTTCATTTTGGTGTAAACTATTCCTTTAAATAGAAAGCCACCTAATGCTACTTTGAATGCTAAAAACATAGCTAGCTAAGCTACCAACAATTCTATATAAAAATTAGCTAAGCTAAGCTGAAAGCTATCCTATCCACCTTATTTTTCAGCATGACTGGGTGCGGCAATATAAGTAACTGATCCTATTAATGGTCACTTGAACACGCCACACAAACAGTGTAATTTGCGTGAAGCGCATAAGAAACTCAACTAATGCTTATAATTGATTCCAGTAAAGTTTCCTATTAGCACGTTGCAAAGCTAATGGTGCGATAATAAGCACGATTCACAACACATTCTAATATTGGTTGAAATAACTTTTTTATTAAATGTAACTTTTGTAAATCTACAGTATTTAATAATATACAGTATATGTATATTTATAATAAGCATTTCTGCCATCTTGGAATTGTTATTTCTTTATTTGTTTATTTTTTTGCACTGAGCTTGTTGCAATTTATTCTGAGTTTACCTTACCCATAAATGATGCATGTGATGCTGCTTTATAATTTAGGCATAACAAGGTATCTTAGAAGACAACGTTGTCACTCGATCACCATGCGCTACACGAACAGGTTTAGCGTTGCGCACCCTCTCTTCGTTCACGTCAGCGTATCCCGCTGAATGCGTTTACATACACGCCCTCCCGAGAATGTCGACGTGTGAATACCGCAACTCTTATTTTGACACTGTAATACATGCTAGCCAACTGGCTGGCGATAATGGAATTTTGGTCAAACACTATTTTCTCTGTGAAAAATGTACAATAAGCATCAAATAGTTCCTGATTTATGTAAATATACTGAATTTAGAAAAATTAATAAAACTATTATTCACTATTGAAAATGTATAGATGTCTGCCATCTTGAATGTTTATGTCTTCTCTTAACTCGGAAACTTGGGTATCAAAATTATCTCAGAGTCTCCCAGTCAAGATTATGACTTGAGGGGAATCATGTTGGAAAATCGTATTTACAGCAGTTACGATAGAATGTGAAGGCAACATAAGTCCAGCAGCTTTTTGTAAACAAACTGAAAACTGTTTGTACTTAAAGGTGTAGTTCACCAAAAAATGAAGATTCTGTCTTTATTTACTCACCCTCATGTTGATCTTTCTTCCGTGGAAGGTTTGGAACAACAACAGGGTGAGACAATGATTTTAATATGGGGATGAACTATCCCTTCTAATGTTCCTTATTCCACTGGGTGTTAAACAATTGGGAGTTGAGGCCACCATCAATAGTGAAATATAATTACATTATCAATTTGTAATAGTGATTGATGTATAGTACTCAATCGCTTCAGCAGCTTTTTAGAAGTGGAAATCAACACAATTGATCAGATGCAGAGTGATGGTCACATGAATGTCATTAGCTAGCACCCTGCAGAGTGATGTATGAGAAATATGAACTGCTTTCCCGAGCGCAAAAACTCTTCTTGACATTACTTCCAACTGGCTTTGGATGATGTTAATTGCATTTGGTACTGAATTGCTTTGGGTGAGCCTTGTGATGCCATCAAATATCTGCAGATGGCTGTGTGGGCTGATGAGTAGAGAGTGTTGCACTGATAATTGTATTTTTATTACTCTTCAGTACTGCCTTGGTAATTCTAAAAAGATATGTTGTATGATTAGATACCAGATTTGTATTTTATTTGTATTTTTTTTTACTTTGAAATCAGTAGTTCGCAACTGGTGGGTAGGGACCCAAAAAATGTGTTGCAGTTCTGTTCTGGTAGGGTTGAGGACAGCGGAAAAAGCAATGCTAAATGCAAATGATAAAATGCTACTAACCACACAGTATGGTAAAATAAATAGATTTATCAACTTTTAAAAGGGAGTAAAAAAAATCCCTTTTAAAATTTGTAAATTTTGTGGTTGACATCAAAGAATATGCATCCAGTCAAACTCTTTGCTACTATTTTGTCGCAAAGTAATCTGTCACTTGGTAGAGCCTGGCAAAATAAGGTAGATGCCAAAATGGACAGGTTGCGAGACATGCCAAGAACAAAACTATGCAAGGTAAAAGAAAATATGACTCAGACTATTTTAAATATTGGTTCACTTATACTGAGGATGGTTTGTACCAACAACAATGTGTTTTGTGCAGTGACTTATTTGCTGCCGAGATTATTTTAATTTTTATTAATTATATCATATTTGTACATTTGAAAGTTTGATTATAAGAAAAAAATTTTTTACCTTTGTACGATAAATCATTTTGGTACTTTGTGAGGTCATCACTTGGGTCTTCCAATGTAAAATCTGGTTCCTCAAGCAACACCTGTTGGGAAACAGTGAATTAATTCATTGATTCAGGCAACCTGTTTTTCTGTGCACTGTTGAGTTGTTTGGTGTTTGACATCTCCATAAATAGATGTATGCTTGATATTTGCAAGGTAAGAAATAGAAATGTGATTTTCCCATGCCATTAGTCAATTTTATAATTTTATTAGTTTAAAGGGCATTTTCGAGCACCCTCGGATGATATTAGAGCTTCTCCGTGCAGGCAGAGAGTGGCACTTAGTCTCCCATATCAACACCAACCAAATCATACTCCTGTCTCCAGGCAACCAGGACCAGATTTAGGAGGATGTTATCTAACCGTTCAGAGCCATTGTAAGGTGTCTGACAGGACTATTGCTGGAATGTGAACTTTCTGTTCCTCATAAATTCTCCCAACTAGATTAATCTACTAATATCATAAGAGCTTGTCTCATTGCCGGCTATTACAATTGGCTTTTACCTAGCATTGATTGTTCTCAGTAGTACTCCTACAACGGCTTGTTGATCATGAGGGCAGGAAAAGGAATGAGTGGTCAAAGTGTTTGAAATGTGATGCCTTGCAGTTTAACACTGTATGGTGCGGATGGGTTCAAAATAACCTTGTTTCCCTCACTGCACCAAATTGGTCTGCAGTGAATGAGCGAGACAAAAACAAGGAAGAGGTTACAATTTTAACACACACAGCCTATGTTCGATAAACCATACTACCATATTACTATGGTCATGCAAATATTGTTGTCAGAATTGCGATCAATATTGTTTTAATTTTTGCCGTGCAGTTTTTATTTAATCTTGACAAACTTTTCATCACTAGAAAGGTGCACTACAGTTTTGATATTTGTCCACAGTTTTACATGTATATGTAGATATTACATTTACAGGGTCTTCCACATGCCAAGCATTGTTTTGACTGATGGAACATGTAAATAAATAAATGATTATGGCTATATATAGTTTGTCAATATTTTCCAGGCAGTCTCTTGTATATTTATGTTTTTCATAGAGAAAAGACAAAGATGTCACTGTAGCTGTCGTTTGGTCCACACTGCATTTAAAAATATGCTTTCTGCTTCATTCTATGAATAGAATCCACATGAAATCAGTAAATCACTAGCAACTCAATGACAATTGAAAGTTTATACTGTAGAATAAGTGTAATTTGTAATGTTTACACACTACATTCATGGCAAATATTCATTGCGCTAATACTTATAAGTGACCATACTATGCACCTATTACCCTCTGTCATTGTATTTCATGTTGAATTTTGTGAAAAGAATCAACGTCAAGATCATAAAAAAGGTTTTCTCTTGATCATTCACTCACTGTCACACACAGGCATCTTTTCTACTCCAAAAACCAAATTAGTAAAGGAAGTTTATGCTATTTCTATGTAGAATGCTTAAACAGTGGTATGATAAAGTACTTACTGTATACACACACACAAAAAAAAAGCGGTTTATGGGCGAAAACCTAAAAAGGTTTTATTTAAAAACATTTACATGTTGTAAGTGTTCACTAGACAAAGCACTATTTTACTTTCAATTTACTATTTTCTGAAAGTGATTTTTAATTTCTATTTTACTATTTTATTTCAAAAGATTTCCTTGAACAGTTTTCTTGACCATTTTTGAAGCTGCGCAAAACTGTTAAAAACTTGCATTACCTTCAGTGGTGTAATTTTAATGTGAACACTTGGAAGGACATGTCAACCCATCACTGTTTACCGTTGTTTTCGGAATATAGGTGCCTTTTTGCAGTGGAGAGAGTGCTAACTAATGCATAACACTGGCAGAATATTTCCAACTGTGCTAGTATAAAGTATAAAGATCTGATTGTGGGTATTGCCTCATTGGAATTTGGCAACCCCTAATATGCCATTCTAATTCTAATCGGCTAATCACCGTTCTTTATATTCTTATTTATCAAACGTAGAGAAATGAAACATTTTCTTGCATGATTATTTTTAAGTAATACATGAAACAATTGATTTAAAGGGGCTTGTAGGGAGGGATGGTGGTTTGACAAGGGGGATGCTTTTCGTTGTTTCTTTCAACAAGAGGGATGGCATCTCCTCGCATCTCCCCTCAACTCGAGCCCTGTGTGTTTAGCTTCTGTATTTATGGAATACCTGTATGATCTTCTAAATTTGCCAATATGTGCACTGTACAGCAGAACGCACTGCAAGTAATACTATGTCCCACAATGCGATTAAGTCCAATTCACCTTCCATTTCCACTGTAATGCATGAAACGGAAGTTATATCAACAATGATTTTTAACATCTGTTTTTGTTTTTCATCTTGTTCTTATTATTTCATGATTTCATTGGACTTCCAAGAGTTAACACTGAAGCACATAATTTCTGTGCGACTAGCATCACCAAACGAAATTGCAAAATTAATTAATTAAAATAATAAAAATAATAATAATTGAACACATTGTTTACACTTGGGGGAATTAACTGACAAATGTCTTACTTATAGTTGTCTCCGCATATTTAGCTTGGATAGGAGAAAGTATTTTAATATAAAATAAATTACATACTGTATTTCAGCTTGAAGATATTTGATTACACTAAAATTGCATTAAAATTGTGAAATAACCATTTTTATTTGTGAAAAGTTAATAAGACACTTTTTACTAAATTAAAGGGCTAGTTCACCCAAAAAGGAAAATTCTCTCATCATTTACTCACCCTCGTGCCATCCCAGATATGTATGACTTTCTTTCTTCAGCAGCACACAAACGAAGCGTGCTTGCTTGTTCAAATAAAAAAAAAAAAATTAAGCTTGTGAACAGTGTTCTATTGTAAACAGATCGAGCTGCACTCCGGTTGTATCGCGTTAGGTCTCGCTTGAACATGCCAACGCGAGAGGCAGCGTGAACTGATTCCCCTCATGGACCCGTATTACAGAGCGACCGGAAGTAAACAATTATAGTGTAAAGGACTTAAATATTGATCTGTTTGTGACCCAAAGTGATTGTATCACTTTAATAGACATTAATTTAACAACTGGAGTCGTATGGATTACTTTTACCACAACTGTCTGTGCTTTTGGAGCTTTTAAGTGCTGATCACCATCCACTTGCATTATATAGACCTACAGAGCTGAGATATGCTTCTTAAAATCTTCATTTGTGTTCTGCTGAAGAAAGAAAGTCATACACATCTGGGATGTCATGAGGGTGAGTAAATGATGAGAGGATTTTCATTTTTGAGTGAACTAACCCTGCATGTAATTATGTCATGTGACAACAATGTTGCATACTGCTGTCTTAAATGGTTATCATTGGATAATGTGTAGCCTACTGTTTCACAGTATGCAGTAAACAATACGCTAGTGTTCCATTCTCAACATAGCCAAACACTACTACAGAGGCAGCACATTGTGGCGAGAGTACTGGATGGAGTCTAGCTCCCTCTGCTGGTTAGTTATATATCTGTGTGTATGATTGACTTGTCATTTTCACAAGACTGCAGCAAAACTCAAACGAGCTCCACATGAATTCACTAAGCAAGAGAACAAGAACAAAATATAAGACAAACCAGAAGAATAAAATTATTAAGATACCACATGTATCTAGGAAAGTCTTTTTTTATAATTATATTATAATATTATAATTTTTATTAAATATTTACGTAACATATTGAAAGTAATATATTTTTGTATATTTTAATCAGTAATGTTAATCCCTTCTCATAATTCTTTTGATGCAGAATGGATTGCTTATTATAATGATTACTATTAATATTATTTATTTATGCAAGGCAATCAGTTTTTAATCAATTTTGAGGTAATCAGCCCTCTTTTTTCTAGATCAAACCTCAGTGTCTCTCTCACACACTGTTTCTACTGTTCTGACTGCTCCTCAATAACTCATCTTTAACAGATACTGCTGCATCCTCTTGAGATTGCCTCACAAAGCACATTCTAGTGTTTCAGAGCTCTGCTTGTAAAAGAATGGGAGAGATTGAAATTGTGAATGTCCTGCTATCAACACTGCCTGCCCTCATACTCATTACTGCACGGTCACAGACAAATGAACAAAAACAAAATCTGCACTCAAGACACAAAAAGTATTGAGTTTGTGTGGTTGTTTATCAAAATGGCACTTCTGCAGCACTTGTCTTTTGTCCTCCTTTTCTTGTCCTTTGTCCTCCTTTTTTTATTAGCTGAATTGGCAAAATCTGACATAAAACAGGAAACAAAAAGAAGGAATCAAATCCATTGTCTCCACTGCAGATTCATTACTTGTGCTTATATTGTGATCTGTATATGAAAGGCCAAAATAGAGCTGAATTATATGTGCAATGCAATTTTTGAAATTCTGCTACACATGCAATAAGGTAGACCTTTGTCTCACCAGCAGTTCTGTATTCAGGACTCATCAGAATGTCATCAGCTCCTCTTCACCTAGCAGGAATAAATGTGTGTGTGAATAAAATGTATATATTTATTTATCTGAACATTCACTTGTGCTATTTATTGCATGCTTATATTTTTACAGCAATAGAACTAATGCTACTCTTTTTATTACATCCTAATTGGACTCTGATTGCTGAAATAATGCCAATGTCAACTAACATGTCAATATTCCAAAACCGATTTCATCAGCTCCAAGTATATAAAAATTCCAGGAAGACCCTTTGCATCTCTCCTGAAGAATATCTAGTGCATTCTTGTGTGAAACCTGTAAATATTTGTATCACTTACATATATTTTATAGCTCAGTGATTCATTGCAATGGCTGCTATAATACAATTATAAAAGCAAATTATGATGAAGGAAATTCATCAAATGTGAATGATAGTATGTTTGCCTGGAGAATTGCAAATTTATATTGCTGGTTAATTTGGAGGAAAATTGTATTCTTGGTAAATTAGGTGTGAGTAAACAAGATTGATGTTTACTAGTCGATCTTTTCCACTCTGATAATCCTAAAAGAACACAAGTGATTATCAAACTATTAAATTTGTAACTTATGCATAATGTAGAGCCTAACTAATGCTAATTATCTTACAGGTTTATATTTTACTTTCAACATGAAATCATGTGATTATTGTAATGGAAATGCATTAATTTATTATTACATTTCACAGTTAGATGAATCAAATGAATTATTTGATACTCAATTTAATTGGCCTGCTCACATACTGTTGATGAATGATATTACTGTATAATGCATCATTATTTTGATGTAAAAAAAAAAAATTCAATAACATCAGTTGTACAAACAAAATTTTCCACTGAAGACACCATAACCCTTATTAGCAGGAGCAAACCTTCTCCAAACACTCCTTCAACTACACTACAACTACCATGTAAAGACCAACATGACCAGCTGTACCACAAGGGGGCAGCTTCATAGGACATAACCCCATAACACCACCAATGGCTAAATGATCTAATTTAAGCATAGTCCTTAGTTCACACATTCAAGCAAGATTCATTATATGTGCTAAAGTGACAATACTTAATCTACTTGCTAAGCACAATGATTTAGTGCGGCGAAACAGTGGCAAATGCTGAATCAGGTTTCAAAGCAGGCAGGCACAGACACTCTCCAGGTTTATTGAAAGTGGAGGATGCATCTATCCAAAGCTCCAGATCTCAGCAGATTTGTGAGTGCGAGGTCATTTAGCCCTGAGCTCACCGGGCAGGAGGAGATCAATCAGGGCCCAATCCAGCCCACTGTCGTCCTTGATTTGCAGTACAAGCATCCAGCTGTTGGGTTTGGGAAAAAATAATGGCTGATTGGACTCTGTGGCATTTTGGCATTAGGGAACAATTCAATTTCCCTGTGATGGATGGTCAAAGAGTGCCGGACCTGAGCCACTGCAGCATACTGCTTCTGACCAAACACAGGCTTGAAAAACAGTTTCAAGACAGGTAGCATTTCCATGCATTAGATCTGACTGTTAGAAGTCTCTGCAGTGATGTGTTTTTTCCAAATGAAAGAGAGCCATGTGATGTCTCTCTCCAAAAACACAGGGGAAAGATTAACCTCTATCTAATTTAATTTGACTTTTAAACAAGCTTTCCCTAAAAACCATCATGCACAAGGGTTCAGAGTGACTGTGTTTATGCAAAGAAATCAGCTGATTCACGTGGACTACCACTTGAAGAAAGCATGTGTTGATGAAGTTGGCCTTGCAATTTATGACAATTTGAATAGAGTTTAATCTAGTAATTTCCACATATTAAATGATAGTTCTTTCATCTTTATTAAAACAAATTGACACAAGCCTTTTGCAAGCAATTCACATAGCAAAATTCATACATTTTTTAATCAAGGTCAGCAATGCAAGCTTTAACTGAACTGGCATTGATAGGAGCTGGATGAAAAAGTTTATCCTATGTAAAAAAAAAAATTAAAAAAAGATCTGATGCCAGCCAGCTTTATATTTATAACAAGAAATATGTTTCAGAGTTATTCAATATCAAATGCATTTTTTTCACACCCAAAAGAGTATATAAAACACCCTGAGCTGAATTTAAAAAGGCAAACCATAGTACACTGAAATGCCCTTAAGATAAATAGAAGTCTAAAATCTGTGACTTTGTGGGCTTGCAGACACATAAATCACTATGGAGTACAATTCCCGCAGAAATATATTCTTCATTTACACCAGCTGGTATTAGAGAGAAGAGAGAGTGAAAAAATGAGACATGCTCAGCATTTTCAAAGAACAAAGCTACCTTTAAGGGAAAAAAAGAGAGTAAAAGGACACAAATGTATCTGGAACAGTCATTAAAAAAAAATAAAATAAAAAAAAAAAAAACGTTTTTTCCCCCCACCTGATCCATAATTATTTTTTTTATTTTTTAAAAATTGAATATCTTATTCTTATTGTATTGGTTTATCTCTTAATTGTATAGATAACAAGCTCTTTATCCAACAGCTGGCATATGCCACAGACATATGTCAGAGGAAAACTTTCTTTGTTCCTTGTTCAAGGGCATAACAGCAAGAGAGAGAGCGAGAGAGAGAAGAAATGTTCTGAATGAAATTTGAACCAGTTCTTCCTGTTCATGGCGCAGAGTTTGTACCATTAGCCCATGCACTTGTTACTGTTATAAAGCTGTGCCAACTTCATCTCTACTTACACAATTACAGCAATGGCAACTATACAATATGTTCACCCAAATGATACAGTTATAGTAACCCTTACTGTTACTATAATTCTCTGTCTGGTATGCATTTTTCAGTGAATTCCTCAAACTGCTCAGCATACACTGAAAAAGGTACTTAAAATATATTTACCAGTAAAACTCTCAACATTCTTAAAACAAGGTATATTTACTAGAGAATTAAAATAAGCTATAAGATAAGGAGATACATTACCCAAAAATTAAAATTCTGTCATCATTTCCTCACCCTCATGTTGTTTCAAACCCATATCGCTTTCTTTCATCTGAGGAACATAAAAGGAGATTTTAGGAACTCAGTCACTGTTCCATTTTAAAGTATGGAAAAAAGATGCAATGAAAGCGAGTAGTGACTGAGGCTAAGATTCTGTGAATCATCTCCTTTTAGGAAAGAAAGTAAAACCAGTTTGGATTAGAACAGCATGAGGGTGAATAAAAGATGGTAATTTTTTCATTTTGGGGTGAACTATCCCTTTAAGACATGATTTCATGAACATATTTTGAATTAAGAGTATTTTTCTCACTCCATTGCCACATAGGATTTTTTCTTGCTTTAAGCATAAATCTAACTAAATTAATTGACGTTTACACTTTTAAAAAAAAAAAAAAAAAAAAAAACTAATTGTTGATGTGGTTATTAATTATTTTCTAAAAACAAGTTTTATTATCTTACACAAGTAAGATATCTTAATGTATCTTAAATGTATCTTGTTATAAGGATGTTTAGACAATTTTCCCTGGAAAACAAGACAAAAAAACTGATTAAGAAAATGATATTTTGCAGTGTATTTGGCAACTTAAACTGTTATCACAAACTTGTTTAATTCATACTTAAGACAGATGTTCTTTTTCAACCTAAAGATAACAAAGAATAAACAGATCAGGGAGTTTAACAAACTGCACAGGCAGCTCAATTGCTTTCACCTCACTGCATGCTTCTGTAACGATGTTGGCTGCTGACAATGATGGCAATGACGAAGATGACGTGAAGATGAGAACCCAAGTGCAGTTTATTTACAAAAGTGAATGCCCTAACTATACACGTGAACTAAACAAACATAAACATGAACTTGACATAAACCTGACTTGATATAAACTTGGCTTGACATAAACGTGGCCTGACATAAACATCTATACTCACATTCAATACTTGACAACTAGACAATGAAAACATGAGGGCTTAAATACAATACATGGGAGAACATAAACCAATGAACAAACAGAATTGATAACAAGATAATTAAACAATAAACCAATGAAAACATGACACATGAACATGGAGGGAAAACAAGACATCACATGACTATGGAACAGGAACTAAACTTTTCAAAATAAAAGACATGAATCAACAAAATACACCTGACATATCCCCCCCCCCCACTAAGGGGTGGCTCCTGACACCCCAACACATAAACAAAACATGTAAAACATGACATAAATTCAAAGTTCTGTATGGAGCTGGGGGGGGGGGGGGTTGTTGTCTTGAGGTGTGGGGCGTGGCATGGCGAGAAAGGGCGAGGGGCATGGGACCAAGGCAAAGTCCATGGGGGGTGGAGCCATGAGAGGCTCGAGGGGCGGAGCCATGGAAGGCAGAGCCGTGAGAGGCTCGAGGGGCGGAGCCATGGAACTTGGTGCCCGGAGAGTAGCCGAAGACTCCCAAGGGCCAGGGTGGAGCCGATGGCAGGGAGGACCAAGACGGCGCTGGAGGCTCGGAGGAGCAAGGCGGAGCTGGGGGATCGGAAGACTGAGGCGGAGCCAGTGGGACTGGGGACCAAGGCGGAGCCGCAGGGAAGAAGGTCCCTGGTGGAGCTGACAGATCGGAGGGACGAGGCACAGCCAAAGGATCGGAGAGCCAAAGTGGAGCCAGGTGACCAACAGACCAAGGAGGAAACAGAGAGACGAGGGACCCCGGCAAAGCCGACAGGCTGAAGGACCGCAGTGGAGCCAAGGGAACGCAGAGCTGAGGCAATGTCGAGGGACTGACAGGCCAAGGCAAAGTCCAGGGCTCGGAGGGTCCAGGCGGGGTCGGAGGGCCGAAAGTTCCCCTTGCCTGCTCAGGAGAACGAAGGGTGGGTATAAGGGTGGGAACCATCTCCAGGTCCAACAGCTCAGGTGTGGCTGTGACGTGGCATGGAGCAGGATGAGGCGTCGCTGTGACGTGGCATGGAGCAGGCTGAGGCGTTGCTGTGATGTGGCATGGAGCAGGCTGAGGCGTTGCTGTGACGTGGCATGGAGCAGGCTGAGGCGTTGCTGTGACGTGGCATGGAGCAAAAGATGGCGCTAGCTCAGCGACCATGACTAGAAACTCTGGCTTGGCGGCCATGACGTGAAACTCTGGCTCGGCGGCGGCCATGGCGTGGACCCCTGGCTCGGCGGCGGCCATGGTGTGGACCTCTGGCTCGGCGGCGGCCATGGCGTGGACCTCTGGCTCGGCGGCGGCCATGGCGTGGAACTCTGGCTCGGCATCCGCCTCCCCCACAGTGAACGGGGAACCAATGAACCATAGGGCGAGGTCGATATATTGAGCCAGGCTGAGGGAACTGCGACCACCAAGCATCAAAAAAGAAATGGACTCATTCAGTCCAAATCTAAAACTTTGAGGGCATAGTCCTCATAGGGGACGATTCCCCTGATGTAGGTGCAGAAGCCAAACTGCTGGGTTCATGGTTCGGTCAAGTATTCTGTAACGATGTTGGCTGCTGACAATGATGGCAATGACGAAGATGACGTGAAGATGAGAACCCAAGTGCAGTTTATTTACAAAAGTGAATGCCCTAACTATACACGTGAACTAAACATAAACATAAACCTGACTTGATATAAACTTGGCTTGACATAAACGTGGCCTGACATAAACATCTATACTCACATTCAATACTTGACAACTAGACAATGAAAAAATGAGGGCTTAAATACAAGATATGGGAGAACATAAACCAATGAACAAACAGAACTGATAACAAGATAATTAAACAATAAACCAATGAAAACATGACACATGAACATGGAGGGAAAACAAGACATCACATGACTAGGGAACAGGAACTAAACTTTTCAAAATAAAAGACATGAATCAACAAAATACACCTGACAGCTTCTGAGTCACAGCGAAGCTGATCAACTCATTTGTGGAGGGAGTATAAACATAGCAAATTATTAATAGTGTCATGGCACATGAAACACCACCAAAACAAGGGCGTAAATTACACTGAAATATCCATATTTTTGGTGTGGTCTATTTAATAGTCTTCAAAATATTTGTGGGGATGCAACCCTCAGTAAACCTACTGTACTCCTATTAAAGAATGTCCTATAGTAAATAAGATATAAAATCTCTCTATTTGGTTTAATAGTCACAGAATATAAATAAGCTTTAAACTGATCCTTTAAAGCAGTTTAAACACTGATCCAAGTTTTAAAACTACAAACCTTTACTAAGGGTTGAGCCCGAATGCCTTTGAGAGAAAAAAATAATAATAATAGAAATACATTGCTAATAATAAGCTCCTTATAAAGTAAATTAACTTATTTGTTTGAAAAGTATTTGACAGATACAGTATGATGGAAAGACAAAGGATATGAACAATTTGCATCTGTCTTTTTTAATTTGGGTTTACTTTTCAGTTAAAGCTATCTACCCACATAATTTACTTATCGATGTACGTGATACCACACATGTCTACAGTTTTTTTTTTTTTTTTTTGTATTACATTTCAAACACAATCAGTTGTCTGGTTTAGACTGATGACTACAATATATCCAGATGAATGGCATTTTAAGCTGGAGATAATGTTAAACATCATAAACTCAGCAAAAAAAGAAATGTCCTCTCACTTTCAACTGCTTTTATTTTCAGCAAACTTAACATGTAAATATTTGTATGAACATAAAAAGATTCAACAACTAAGACATAAACTGAACAAGTTTTACAGACATGTGACTAACAGAAATGGAATAATGTGTCCCTGAACAAAAGTAACAGTCAGTATCTGGTGTGGCCACCAGCTGCATGAAGTACAGCAGTGCAACTCCTCCTCATGGACTGCACCAGATTTACTAGTTCTTGCTGTGAGATGTTACCCCACTCTTCCACCAAGGCACTTGCAAGTTCCCGGACATTTCTGGGGGAATGCCCTAGCCCTCACGTTTATATCCAACAGGTCCCAGACGTGCTTAATGGGATTGAAATCCGGGCTCTTCGTTGGCCATGGCAGAACACTGACATTACTGTCTTGCAGGAAATAACACACAGAATGAGCAGTATGGCTTTTGGCATTGTCATGCTGGAGGGTCATGTCAGGATAAGCCTGCAGGAAGGGTACCACATGAGGGAGGAGGATGTCTTCCCTGTAACTCACAGCATTGAGATTGCCTGCAATGACAACAAGCTCAGTCCGATGGTGCTGTGACACACCGACCCAAACCATGACGGACCCTCCACCTCCAAATCGATCCTGCTCCAGAGTACAGGCCTCGGTGTAATGCTCATTCCTTCGACGATAAACGCGAGTCAGACCATCACCCCTGGTGAGACAAAACCGCGACTCGTCAGTGAAGAGCACTTTTTGCCAGTCCTGTCTGGTCCAGGGAAGGTGGGTTCCCATAGGTGACGTAGTTGCCGGTGATGTCTGGTAAGGACCTGCCTTACAACAGGCCTACAAGCCCACAGTCCAGCCTCTCTCAGCCTATTGCGGACAGTCTGAGCACTGATGGAGGGATTGTGTGTTCCTGGTGTAACTCGGGCAGTTGTACAGGATGGCAACAACCTGTCCCGCAGGTGTGATATTCAGATGTACCGATCCTGTGCAGGTGTTGTTACACGTGGTCTGCCACTGTGAGGACGATCAGCTGTCCTTCCTGTCTCCCTGTAGCACTGTCTTAGGCGTCTCACAGTACGGACATTGCAATTTATTGCCCTGGCCACATCTACAATCCTCTTGCCTCCATGCAGAATGCTTAAGGCATGTTCACACAGATGAGCAGGGAACCTGGGCATCTTTCTTTTGGTGTTTTTCAGAGTCAGTAGAAAGGTCTCTTTAGTGTCCTAAGGTTTTATAACTGTGACATTAATTGCCTACTATCTGTAAGCTGTTAGTGTCTTAACGACCGTTCCACAGGTGCATGTTCATTAATTGTTTATGGTTCATTGAAAAAGCATGGAAAACATTGTTTAAACCCTTTAAAATAAAGATTTGTAAAGTTATTTGGATTTTTACAAAATTATCTTTAAAATACAGTGTCCTGAAAAAGGGATGTTTCTTTTTTTTGCTGAGTTTACTAAACTGTAGAAAGACAAGTTTTTTGGTTGTTTCTTCAACTTTGGGTTGAAGAAACAACCAAAGGGGTTGATTTCTATTAAAACAAAAAGATTTAAACTTTTTGTCTGTCTGTTATATGAAGGTCACATCAAAACTGAATTAGAAACTTCTTTACATGCTTTCATAAAAAAAATGTGTGTACTTTTTATGTACAGATGTTACTGTTTTAGCCTTGTCCCAAACCCATGCTGCATCTGAATATCCATACTTCCCCACTATATAGTACACCAAAAACAGTATGCCAATGGAGTAGTATGTCCGAATCCTCAGCATTCATGTAGCGGTAAGCCAGAAATACCCAGACACTTTGCGATCCCACAATCCGTCGGGAGCTGAGGAGACATCACATTCAAAATGCTGGATTTAAAAGAATGGCGGTAAACCGCGAGTTGGATGCCTCTTCTCAACATTAAGTGATAAATACACAACAAAGTTGTTTCTTGTGCTTAAATGGTGCTTGTTTAACAAAACAAGTGAGGATTATTTCTGCAGTTGTTGTTCTTATGTCATATATTTGGGTCTCGTGTCAGTAATATTTTGAAATTTACCTATTTTCCAGAACATTCCAGATAGATTCAGTGCTGAGTAAACTTAGAGTAACTTCTAGAACTTTCTAGAACTTTCCAGTAATATAAATAGTAGTATAAATACAGGGGTCTTAAGCCCACCAGTTCAGTTTAGTACCAGCTGCCTAAGTGGATACATATCTGCATTTTTCTGAGATGGCATCAAGAGGCTGCAAGCATCAGGCAGACGCATTTTGCTATGTCTGCGGCCAATTTATCAAGACAAGAGTGAAAAAGCACTCCGTGGAAGCATCTGCTAAGATGTGTGAGGCCTACATGGCATATTTCGGCATGCCTATCGGAAATCAAGACAAACCCTGGGCACCTCATTTCATTACTGCGAGCACTGCAAAAAAATCTGGAAGGTAAGATGGACAGTTGTTGCTCGGAATTTTATGTTATAAAATGTGTTAATTTTTAAAATTGTAAAAGTTTTTAATTTTAAAATGTTTTACAATTTTAAATGTTATTGAAAAAATATATAATATATGAAAAATGTTGCGAGAATCTCTTAGTCATGGGTGAAATAAATGTATTTTTGTAGGATGGTACAAAGGGGAAAAGAGAGCCATGAAGTTCGCTATCCCAAGAATTTGGCGGGAAACCACTGACCACTCAAGCAACTGCTACTTCTGCATGGTGGACCCTTCCAAATGTCGGACTGGCAAGAATGCACCTGCTATCATGTATCCGGACCTTCCTTCATCCATCGCCCCGGTGCCACACTGCCATGAGCTCCCCGTACCCACTCCTCCGGAGAGAGAGCAGCCATCTTTAGAAGAGAGCAGCAAGTCAGAGACCGAGGATGACATTGTAGATCTAGATGACAATTTCAGAGGTGGAGCTGAGGAGAGAAATCCATACTACCCCAACCAAAAAGACCTCAACGACTTGATTAGAGATCTTGGTCTCACCAAGTCCAATGCCAAGCTTTTGACGTCTAGGCTCAAGCAGTGGAACTTGTTGGATGAAAGTGTGCAAATCGCAGATCAGAGGAAGCGTCACCAACCTTTTTCCAGCTTCTTCACCCATCAAGATGGGCTCTGCTTCTGCCACAATGTGACCAGTCTGTTCGAGGCAATCGGAATCGCCTCTAACCAGAATGAGTGGAGCCTCTTCATTGACAGCTCATCTAGGAGCCTCAAAGCCGTGCTGCTCCATAATGGTAACAAGTACCCATCTCTTCCCCTGGCTCACTCGGTGCACCTCAAAGAGGATTACAACAGCATCAAGACCTTGCTGGATGCCTTGAAATATGATGAGTACGGCTGGGAGGTCATAGGAGGCTTCAAAATGGTGGCATTCCTGATGGGTCCCAAGGTGGTTTTACCAAGTTTCCCTGCTATCTTTGCCTTTGCTTTTGTATTACTTTAGTAGAAATACATGTTAATTTGGATTCATATGTTGTTTTTTTCTGACTTTATGTGAACGAAAAGACACAAATTCACCCATTTTCTCATTGGAAATAGGTAAATTTCAAAATATCACTGTCCTGGTCACAAAAGCAAAGTTTGTGGGGAATAATAGCCATTTTCTATACATTTGAGGCATAAGCAATTAGGAAATAACACTTACTACCCAGGAACAAAAATTGTATTATATAACTGCAACGCTCCCATTAGCTTAGCAGGGGTTTGACTCTCATTAGAGATGTCTCCTAGCAACCCAACTGATAAACAGTGCTGCAGCGCTAGTATTTGTGCTTCAGGTGTACAATTATCAAAAGAGGTTATAATGTTTTATACACCTGTTTCTGCAGGCGTTTGTTAAACAAGTTTAATATAATGTAATGTGGAAACTAACTCATTTATCGATATTACTTAATAAAGTGAATGTTTATCACTTACTTTATATATCTCCCTGAGTGTCGACATGTTTGTGTGATATCATGCCCCTGAATCTCGGCGAAATCAGAGTTGAGAATTTCTGCATGAGTCTACAAGTTGTAATTCTGACTTCAAGATGCATTCCATTGCACTTTTCCTAGTAGGAAGTTGGAAAATCCGACTTTCCGAGTTGAATGGAACGCAGCACTACTTTTCAAAACCTGATCTGACACTGAATGCTCCAGCAGCCTAATTTACACTTAGAAAACTCCTGATGTTGCTATAACAATGCAAAAAACACTTACCAGTTTGCTTGAAGTGAAAATAAGCCCTCCTTCCTGTTTAATAAATTAAGCAATGCAGCACATCTCCTGTTTTTAAATCCATAAAGACCTCTTTCTCAGTGGTGATTTGGCCGTGACAGCCGACTGGTCAGCAAGATCTCACGCTCTTTGCTTTCAAATTACGTACATCACTTAAAGCGTGATTGGGTCACTCAAGGCCAGCTATAAGGCCTCGACTGAGTCATATCCTAAAGATCATACCCACCAAGAACAAATAAATCAATCTGATTGGCTGATGAATCTGACAGTCTGACTTTAGTTGCTCATTCATTTGCACTGCTGAGGGATTCTGTGGAAATTCTGAAGGCCTGAGGGGGTGGAGATCAGACTCACGCGCTGCTTCGGGTTCAGGCTTCGGACATGTGATTTGTGAAATAGTTTGTCACACTTTTCTTGTAAGCATCAAGGAATAAATTCTGACTGGATAAATTTTTTGTTTTTCTCTATTTGTTTGTAGATTAATTAAGAGCAGAAAGCTGTTAAAAATACATAGGCAAAAAGGTGATTGAGAATGAAAGGATGAAAAATATTTAGTTATTTGGCATGTTAGCCCAGCAGAGAAGGCTTTGCTGGCCCTGAGAATTCACTACTGCTTAGGATACATAAAATATTAGCTATGAAAGAAGTAATTGTAAGACAAAGACGTTTTATTGCAAAAATGATTATTAAAAATAATAAAATAATTACCATCACTGTCATTTCTACCACAGAATTCTATTAAACACAATACAGAATTTGAGATGTGGTTGAAATTACACTGTTGTGGGACATACATACACTGTTGGACATTATTAGTAGATAAAAAAAAAATAAAAAATAAAAAAATAGAGTGCGAAAAATGTTTCAACTAGACTTTACTTTCTAAAAGTCAACATTGCTAAAAGTGCCCTACGTTGAAGAAACACCATATAAAGTGCATTTTTAAGAAGAACTGTATTAGTGCATACTCCTTTCAGGGATAACACACTTCTCCTCAATGGTAACGCGTGGCACTTCAAGTTAAGCAGTTTCATTGGTAAATGGGCGGGGCTTTGGGCGCGTCAGAGGTGAAGTTGATTTAGTACCTCCCAGTGATTCGTTTGTTCTTTGACACAGTCTGCGTTGAACACCGCAGCTACAGTCATGTGGATACACTTTAAATAGTAACTTTGAGCGGACACGTTTATACGAATGAGCCACAAATCCTCAATGTGTAACAGCGCGCGTGTATAATCGCTCGGCCCAGCCTTAAAAGCATCTTCATCTAATGAGGGGGGAAGAAAGATGCCGCTGTAAAACTTTTCAATGCTTTAACGAGAGAGAGAGAGTTGCCACGATGGGTGAGAAAGACAGAACAGAGAGAAGAACTTTTTGTACTATCCTACATCAACAACGAGGATAAGCATGATTACATAGATACCATCTTTACTTGTTCGAGAAAAAGTTTGGCCAGTTTTGGGGCGAAGTATGGCGCGAGAGATTGGAGAGTCTGGAGAAGCCACAAGTGCCAAAGTGAAAAAGCATAAAAGAAGGAAAAGCAAAAAGGAGAGCAAAACAAGGACTGTACACGCCAACATTTTGTATGACCATACCAAAGGAGGGGATAACCCCAATAGACACTATGCAGACAATAAGATCAAAACCACAAAATACACTCTGCTTTCTTTTCTACCAAAGAACCTATTCGAGCAGTTCCATCGATTTGCCAACGTGTATTTTGTTTTCATCGCCTTACTGAATTTTGTGCCTGTGGTCAATGCTTTTCAACCAGAGTTGGCTCTTGCCCCTGTGGTGTTTATTTTGTCTGTTACGGCTATCAAGGATTTATGGGAGGACTACAGACGCCACCGTTCGGATAAAGAAATAAACCATGTGGACTGTCTCGTTTACAGTAGGTAAGCACGTGAAAACCAAATAAAGCTAATAAAGTATATGTGCATTTGTACATTTCATTGTCGACAAAACTTTACTACTTAGACATAGTATTCAGCTTAGGCCTGCTTACCTGTTGGTTGAACGAGTACTCCCAGGTTGAGACCTACTCAGCAGGCAGCATCATAGGCGCATGTCAAAAGTGCATACAAATGTAGCCTAGGTAACTTCTTAAAGTTGTACTCTGTCATTTTTCCTCGTTAAAACAGTTTGACTCCAAATGAAATGAATAGTAAGTTAGAAACGTATGTATAAAATCATGACCACCCACTTAAGATGAAGACTCCATTCATGTCAGTAATCTTATAAAAGGTGTTTAATTCTACATGGAGCGGGACCCTCATGGGGGCTGCCATGTTTGGATCACATGACCAGCTGAATACTACTCACCTAATCTCATTAACTGCCCTGTTATTGGACACTTTAACTGATTAAATTAAATGAATCATAACTGACTGTCCAGACCAGCTCAACATAATAAAAATAAATATTTAGTGCACCTTTAATAATGCTGCACATGCTTATGATGCAGTTTATGTTAGCAGCTCACAAAATTTTGAGACATAACCACAATACTTGCTTAGGTAGTTTGGGCTGTGTTAATGGTACAACGCATTTATTTATTTTTTGGCGTACTTTTGAAATTAATAAAAAATGCCCCACCACATGATGGCCAAAGACACGGTACTGATGTAGGCAAAGTAAGAACTGTGAAGTTTGTCTCAGAGAAAATAAATGCTGTCATTGACAGGAAGGCAAAGTGGCTGAGATGTTTGTGCATTCCAAGCCTCGGTATCACTCTTGTATGCTGTTATTAGCTTTGCCTTTTCAAGTCAGTTTAACTATTTATCTTATACATTGTTTAATTTAGTTTAGATGTGGGCAGAGTATGTAACAGTAGCTGATCACCTAAAATAGTGTTTTCATTCCATGGAAGTTATGTTGTAGACTTGAATGTGCTCATTTTTTTGCATATTCTCTTGGTTTAGTGAGGAATCCCAATTTCAGGTTTTTTGTAAAAGAAGATCAAAGATTAAATTATGTTCCCAGCATTGGTAATATGAGGCCAAATTATTGCCCTGGGCCTTTGTTGTGTAAGTGTGTCAAATAATCTTGCTGAACACTTTTATAGTAAAAGATTATTGTACGCGTGATGTTTAAATTCAGTTTAGGCCATGGTGATAAACACAGTGGGCTGAGAGTTTGAACTTGATGGAGCAAATAATTCACCTCCATCCACTTAAGCTACAGACCTTTACCAGATAACCCTTGTCAGGGAATTTCGCTTTGTACTGAAATGAAGGCCATTGTCTTGCTTTCCCTTGTAAAACAGGCATTGCCCATGCGAATTCTAGCTTGTTTAGAATCTGTCTGACTCTCAGCATTTTGAGGTCTTCGTCTTCTGCTTGTTTATTTGCTGGAGTCATGAGTCAGTCTGGAGACTGTATTTCTGATGAAAAGCATCTCTGTCAGCTATGTACAGTTAACTCTTGTCAAAAGCCACAGTGTTTCTCAGACTCCACAATCTGAGCTAGTGCCCTGCTAACATTGCTCTCAAGGTTGGGCTTGATTGAATTTCTAGTGTGAATTACTCTATTATGAAAAATGTTCCCTTAGATAACAAAACAATACGGAATGGCAGCTGATCGAGGTCTCAAAGTATGATGTCACTTAAACTGAACCTAATTTGACCTTTATGTGATTGCAAAGTCATAAAACTTGGATTATATCCAGCGCTGCTCATAGGAATATCCTAGCAGATAAACTGAAGACTAATACAGGAGACTTTTTCAGCTATTTCTGCCCCTTGTTTGACTTTTGAAACGTGAAGGAAAATGAAGAGCTGATGAATGAGGTGTTTTGAAGAATCTGAATGTTATTTATATGGTTTGACAACCAAACACCTCTCTAAGCTCTGCTGTAGTGTTCTCCAACATCTCCACTGGGTTTGACAGGGTGTTTTTATACTTGCACAATGTTTTCCATGTGTGCATGGCATCCAGGCACTGCCCTCTAATTACACACATTTGTTGCAAGTGTCATTGCCTGATGTGTGATTTAATAGACCTATAGCAAAGGAGTAACTTTATATACTTGTTTATCAATATATGTGTCAATATAATTTGTCAAAATGTTTCAGTATTGTATTGTACAGAGATGTACAAGTGTGTAAGGTGAGACAAGAATGTGGATGTTTCTGAAAATCTCCTGACAAGTTATTTGCCTCTCCCACAGATCCTCCCATTAAATATTTGACAGTACACAGACTTCAAAACAGCAGAGAATTTATGGAAGTTATGTTTATGATATGTTTTATTATTTTCTTCTTTAAAAAAAAAAAAAAAAAAAAAGATTATATAAAATGCATAATGAGGATGTCTTCAAAAATAATGACATAAATAGTTTATCACTTAATGTCATACAAAGTCCAGTAAACATAAAAAAGCTAAATCAATATTTGGTGTGACCACCTTTGCCACCAATTCTCCTAGAGACACCTGGACACAGTTTTTTTTTCTTGGTTGTTGGCAGATAAGCTTCTTGGAGAATTCACCACGGTTCTTCTATCTATTTAGGCTGTCTCAATTGCTTCTGTGTATTCTCAGACTGACACTATGTTCAGTGGTGGGATTTGTGGGGGCCATGACATCTGTTGTAGGGCTCCCTGTTCTTCTAATCTTTTCTATTTGCAAAAGTAATGTTTGGGAGTCTAACATTTATATTTCCTATTGACACACTAATGCTGAAGATATAAATAACCATCTTAAGACAAATGCTTTTCTGAAACATCTTAAGTGCCTAAGACTTTTGCACAGTACTGAATATATATAGTTTGGAATAATGTACAGATTTAGCTGTTTTGGAAGGAAATTAGGGGTGGGCATTCATCAGTAATTTGGTATTCGAATATTTAAGCTAATAAAAAACTAATACTCGAATATTCTATTATTTAAATGAAGGTAATTAATAGGGCTGCCCCAGACCAAAGATTTTCCTAGTTGACTAGTAGGCGTTATTTTAAGCCATTAGTCGACTAGTCGCATGTTTATGATATTAATTTAATTACTTAATATTTTTTGAGAAAGAAAGAATGTTGTAAGTAACATTGCTAACACTGTTCTTCATTACAGAGGAATACTAAACTGTAATAATGAGCCTTTAAAATATAAATTTTTGCGACACCGGCAAAAGCGGTAATGATTCTGAATGTGTCGGAAAAACCAGCAAGAAGACTGTCTGAACATTTTGTTAATTAACAGAGAGAAATGCACATTAGGGTTGTGCCGACAGACGATGATCTCGGGGATCAACGATGGTCAGTGTGATCACCAATAGCTGATGCCTTTGACGATGTCAAGATGATATTTAGCTTGTTTTCCCATGTATTAAATTATTATTATTATTATTATTATTATTATCAGATTAATATTACAAATAATTTGCGCTCAGACACACGCTTGAAGAAGCACACTTTATTATATTATTAAGAACGAATGACAGAAAAGTCGTCTATGAGCGTGTATGTCACGCTGTTTGTTCGGAGGCGTGCAGTCTCATGGAACATGTGAATGTAAAAGGTTCTCACTTTTTCTTTGTTTCTGTCAGTGTATTTGATTGAAGTTTTCACTAAATCACTAAAGCAAGAATATTCACCGATCACTCAGCCCGGGGGTTGCCGATGTAATTGGATATTGGAGGAATTGTGATATCGTGAAGGAGGGAACAAAGCGAATTTATTCACACACATGATGTACACTATATTGCCAAAAGTATTCGCTCACCCATCCAAATAATTGAATTCAGGTGTTCCAATCACTTCCGTGGCCACAGGTGTATAAAATGAAGCACCTAGGCATGCAGACTGCTTCTACAAACATTTGTAAAAGAATGGGCCGCTCTCAGGAGCTCAGTGAATTCCAGCGTGGTAGTGTGATAGGATGCCACCTGTGCAACAAGTCCAGTCGTGAAATTTCCTCGCTACTAAATATTCCAGTCAACTGTCAGTGGTATTGTAACAAAGTGGAAGCTATTGGGAATGACAGCAACTCAGCCACGAAGTGGTAGGCCACGTAAAATGACAGAGCGGGGTCAGCGGATGCTGAGGCGCATAGTGCGCAGAGGTCGCCAACTTTCTGCAGAGTCAATCGCTACAGACCTCCAAAGTTCATGTGGCCTTCAGATTAGCTCAAGAACAGTGCGTAGAGAGCTTCATGGAATGGGTTTCCATGGCCGAGCAGCTGCATCCAAGCCATGCATCACCAAGTGCAATGCAAAGCGTCGGATGCAGCGGTGTAAAGCACGCCGCCACTGGACTCTAGAGCAGTGGAGACGCGTTCTCTGGAGTGACGAATCACACTTCTCCATCTGGCAATCTGATGGACGAATCTGGGTTTGGCGGTTGCCAGGAGAACGGTACTTGTCTGACTGCATTGTGCCAACTGTGAAGTTTGGTGGAGGGGGGATTATGGTGTGGGGTTGTTTTTCAGGAGCTGGGCTTGGCCCCTTAGTTCCAGTGAAAGGAACTCTGAATGCTTCAGCATACCAAGAGATTTTGGACAATTCCATGCTCCCAACTTTGTGGGAACAGTTTGGGGATGGCCCCTTCCTGTTCCAACATGACTGCGCACCAGTACACAAAGCAAGGTCCATAAAGACATGGATGAGCGAGTTTGGTGTGGAAGAACTTGACTGGCCTGCACAGAGTCCTGACCTCAACCCGATAGAGCACCTTTGGGATGAATTAGAGCGAAGACTGCGAGCCAGGCCTTCTCGTCCAACATCAGTGTCTGACCTCACAAATGCGCTTCTGGAAGAATGGTCAAAAATTCCCATAAACACACTCCTAAACCTTGTGGAAAGCCTTCCCAGAAGAGTTGAAGCTGTTATAGCTGCAAAGGGTGGGCCAACGTCATATTAAACCCTATGAATTAAGAATGGGATGTCACTTAAGTTCATATGCGTCTAAAGGCAGATGAGCGAATACTTTTGGCAAGATAGTGTATTTTCCCAGACAACGAAATACCCGACGGGTAGAGAATGCACAGATGAAGTAGGTTCTTTGCCAGAGAGATGTTGCCCTTCACAACTGTTGTAAAGCCATCTTTCAAAAAGTTGAACAACACATTTTAATTGCACTTATTTTTTTCCAGTTTCATTTGAATTTTTAGTTAAAATAAATAAAAAATAATGTTCAAAGTTTGAAATCAAGGTGTCTTGCTTAATTGTGTAGGCTTAACCCTGCTTAACGAAAATTACCCCATAGTACCACCTAGCGTCCAACCAGCGGTAATACCATTGTTCGTCAGTTTCCTGTGGAGTTTTTTCTGCGACCATCCAAACAATCAAAACTTGGTCGACTGAGACTCTTCTCACTGACTAACATTTGGTCGACTATCAGGGGGCAGCCCTAGTAATTAATGAGACGTTGTAAAATAATTTTTTTAGTCATAAAGGTTGCATCACCATTTAAAAATTACATCCAAAACAAGCATATATTACGTCCTGTGTTTTTTTTTTTGTTGAAAATATTTAAACAAGCAATGTGTGAAAACAAAAAAGTATAGAATGAAAGCATTTAAGCTCATGCAAAGTGAAGAAAAAGAAACCGCTAATAAAGTAGACTGATGCAATTAACGTACAGGACGAATATAAACACTCAATGTATAATAGTTACGTTTATATTGTATCTCATGTCATGTTTTTGTTGAGAAAAACAAGCATAACCACATGCTCAGTAAACTATACTCATTTATACACACCAGTTTAATTGATGGAATGTCCCTCCGCTAGCAAAGTCTTTCTCAGATGCCATGTTTGTAGTTTACAGAAGTGTTGTGGGGATTACGTTGCCACAGGGATGCTGCTTTCTGACGAGTTGCACATATACGAGAGTAAAGAGTACACCGCTTATCCAGTACATTTAAACAGGAACCCAGCTTTCTCACAGTAAGCCACATTCTCGCAATAACCCGCTTTTTGGTGTCCATCTAAACGTACTGACAGAACGGTTTGCACATCAAATGTGATCAACTTGTGTCCACACTCAACAGCACCACCCATTCTGTTATAACTGAGTTTTAGTTTGTGTGTTCAGGATTTAACATGCATCTCGCTGCATATATGGCCAGCAAAGCAAAATTTAGCAAAATTTGAATAGTATTTTTAATTTTCAAATACTTATTGCAAAACGAATACTCGACTACTGGTGCACATCCTTAAAGGAAATTGGTACTTTAATTCTCCAAAGTGGCATTCAACTGATCATAAAGTATAGTCAGGACATTACTGATGTAAAAAAACAGCACCATCACTAAAAAAATCATTTTTGATCAAATCTAGACAGGCCCCAGTCCTTGAGTAATCATGCTAAATTGCTAATTTGCTACTAGAAAATCACTTGCCATTATATCAAACACAGTTGAAAGCTATTTGGTTCTTTAAATGATGCTTAACATTGTCTTTTGTGTTTGTTTTTGAGTTGCCAGTATGCAATAGACTGGCATGTCTTAAGGTCAATATTAGATCAAAAATGGCAAAAAAGAAACAGCTTTCTCTAGAAACTCATCAGTCAATCATTGTTTTGAGGAATGAAGGCTATACAATGCTTGAAATTGCCAAAAAACTGAAGATTTCATACAAAGGTGTATACTACAGTCTTCAAAGACAAAGGACAACTGGCTTTAACAAGGACAGAAAGAGATGTGGAAGGCCAGATGTACAACTAAACAAGAGAATAAGTACATCAGAGTCTCTAAAATAGAAATAGATGCCTCACATGTCCTCAGCTGACAGCTTCATTGAATTCTACCCACACAACAACAGTAAAGAGAAGACTCAGGGGTGCAGGCCTTATGGGAAGAATTGCAAAGAAAAGGCCACTTTTATAACAAAAAAAAAAAGAGAAAAGGTTAGAGTGGGCAAAGAAACACAGACATTGGACAACAGATAATTGGAAAAGCGTTTTATGGATCTTGACCCTATTGAGTTTTGTGGGACCAGCTAGACTATAAGGTGCGTGAGAAGTGCCGGACAAGACAGCCACAAGTGCTACAGGAAGCATGGGGTGAAATGTCACCTGAGTATCTGGACAAACTGACAGCTAGAATGCCAAGGATCTGCAATGCTGTCATTGCTGCATGTGGAGGATTTTTTTGATGAGAACTCTTTGAAGTATTGTAATTTGTATTTGTCTTTTCAAATTGTAATAGTAATTTTTCACATTATTAATGTCCTGACTATACATTGTGATCAGTTGAATGCCACTTTGGTGAATAAAAGTACCAATTTCTTTCCATAAGAGCAAAATCTGTACATTATTCCAAACTTTTGGCCACCAGTGTATATATATATCTATAAATACATATGTACACGTATACACTGATCAGCCACAACATTAAAACCACTGACAGGTGAAGTGAATAACATTGATTATCTTGTTACAATGGCACCTGTCAAAAGTTGGGATATATTAGGCAGCAAGTGAACAGTCAGTTCTTGAATTTCATGTGTTGGAAGCAGGAAAAATGGGCAAGTGTAAGGATCTGAGCGACTTTGACAAGGGCCAGATTGTGATGGCTAGATGACTGGGTCAGAGCATCTCCAAAACAGCAGGTCTTGTGGGGTGTTCCCAGTATGCAGTGGTTATGACCTACCAAAAGTGGTCCAAGGAAGGACAACCGGTGAACTGGCGACAGGGTCATGGGCGCCCAAGGCTCACTGATGCGTGTGGGGAGCGAAGGCTAGCCCGTCTGGTCCAATTCCACAGAAGAGTTACTGTAGAACAAACTGCTGAAAAACTTAATGCTGGCCATGATAGAAAGGTGTCAGAACACACAGTGCATCACAGCTTGCTGCGTATGGGGCTGCGTAGCCGCAGACTGGTCAGAGTGCCCATGCTGACCCCTGTCAACCGCCGAAAATGCCTACAATGGGCATGTGAGCATCAGAACTGGACCATGGAGCAATGGAAGAAGGTGGCCTGGTCTGATGAATCATGTTTTCTTTTAGAGCATGTGGACGGCCGAACACGTACCACCTACCTAAAGATTGTTGCAGACCACGTTCACCCCTTCATGGCAACGGTATTCCCTGATGTCAGTGGCCTCTTTCAGCAGGATAATGCACCCTGCCACACTGCAAAAATTGGTCAGAAGTGGTTTGAACAACATAACAAGGAGTTCAAGGTGTTGACTTGGCATCCAAATTCTCAATCCATTTGAGCATCTATGGAATGTGCAGGACCAACAAGTCCGATCTGTGGAGGCCCCACTTTGCAACTTATAGGACTTAAAGTATAGCTGCTAACGTCTTTGTGCCAGATACCACAGGACACCTTCAGAGGTCTTGTGGAGTCCATGCCTCGACGGGATTAGGCAGGTGATTTTAATGTTGTGGCTGATCAGTGTGTGTGTGTGTGTGTGTGTGTGTGTGTGTGTGTGTGTGTATGTGTATACAGTTGGGCTCAAAGGTTTGCGTACCCTGGCAGAAATTGTGGCATTGATTTTGAAAATATGACTGATCATGCATATTTTAAGGATAGTGATCGTATGAAGCCATTTATTATCACATAGTTGTTTGGCTCCTTTTTAAATCATAATGGTAACAGAAATCACCCAAATGGCCCTGATCAAAAGTTTACATACCCTTGAATGTTTGGCGTTGTTACAGACACTCAAGGTGACACACACAGGTTGAAATGGCAATTAAAGTTTAATTTCCCACACCTGTGGCTTTTTAAATTGCAATTAGTGTCTGTGTATAAATAGTCAATGAGTTTGTTAGTGCTCATGTGGATGCACTGAGCAGGCTAGATACTGAGACATGGGGAGCAGAAAAGAACTGTCAAAAGACCTGCGTAACAAGGTAATGGAACTTTATAAAGATGGAAAAGGATATAAAAAGATATCCAAAGCCTTGAAAATGCCAGTCAGTACTGTTCAGTCACTTATTAAGAAGTGGAAAATTTGGGGATCTCTTGATACCAAGCCAAAGTCAGGTAGACCAAGAAAGATTTCAGCCACAACTGCCAGAAGAATTGTTTGGGATACAAAGAAAAACCCACAGGTAACCTCAGGAGAAATACAGGCTGCTCTGGAAAAAGACAGTGTGGTTGTTTCAAGGAGCACAATACAACGATACTTTAACAAAAATGAGCTGCATGGTCGAGTTGCCAGAAAGAAGCCAATGCCACAAAAAAGCCCGGTTACAATATGCCCGACAACAGCTTGACATGCCTTACAGCTTCTGGCACATTGTAATTTGGAATGACAAGACCAAAATAGAGCTTTATGGTCACAACCATAAGCGCTATGTTTGGAGAGGGGTCAACAAGTATTGTGCTCCTTGAAACAACCACACCGTCTTTTTCCAGAGCAGCCTGTATTTCTCCTGAGGTTACCTGTGGGTTTTTCTTTGTATCCCAAACAATTCTTCTGGCAGTTGTGGCTGAAATCTTTCTTGGTCTACCTGACCTTGGCTTGGTATCAAGAGATCCCCGACTTTTCCACTTCTTAATAAGTGATTGAACAATACTGACTGGCATTTTCAAGGCTTTGGATATCTTTTTATATCCTTTTCCATCTTTATAAATTTCCATTACCTAGTTACGCAGGTCTTTTGACAGTTCTTTTCTGCTCCCCATGGCTCAGTATCTAGCCTGCTCAGTGCATCCACGTGAGAGCTAACAAACTCATTGATTATTTATACACAGACACTAATTGCAATTTAAAAAGCCACAGGTGTGGGAAATTAACCTTTAATTGCCATTTAAACCAGTGTGTGTCACCTTGTGTGTCTGTAACAAGGCCAAACATTCAAGGGTATGTACACTTTTGATCAGGGACATTTGGGTGATTTCTGTTACCATTATGATTTAAAAAGGAGCCAAACAACTGTGTGTTAATAAATGGCTTCATACGATCACTATCCTTTAAATAAAAGACAGTGTTTTTGCATGATCAGTCATATTTTCAAAATCAATGCCAAAATGTCACAGGTTCTGCCAGGGTATGCAAACTTTTGAGCACAACTGTATATACAGTACTGGCACTTAAGATGTTTCACAAAATCATTTGTCTTAAGATGGTTATTTATATCTTCAGCTTTAGTGTGTCAGTGGGAAAAATATATTTTAGGCTCCCAAACATTACTTTTACAAATAGAAAAGATTAGAATAGAAGAACAGGGCGCTCTGCAAGAGATGGCATTGCCCCCACAGAGCCCCCCACTGAACATCGAGTCAGTCTGGGATTACATGAAGAGACCGAAGCAATGGAGACTTCGACTCCAAGAAGCTTCGAACATCCTATCTGCCAACAACCAAGAAAAACTGTGTCCAGGTGTATCTAGGAGAATTGGGGATGTTTTAAAGGCAAAGGTGGCCACACCAAATATTGATTTAGCTTTTTTATGTTTACTGGACTTTGTATGATGTTAATTGATAAATGAAAACTATTTATGGCATTATTTTTGAAGACATCCTCACTATACAACATTTTTCACAAGTGCCTAAAACTTTTGCACAGTACTGTGTGTGTGTGTGTGTATAATATATATATATATATATATATATATATATATATATATATATATATATATATATATATATATATATATATAAACTATTTGGACAATTTTAATGGATTTGGACTTGTCACGGACTCTGTATTTTTTAATGAATCCAGATGAGTCCATGGCATTTGATTTGTGATGCAGTGAACAAAATAAATAAATAAAAATTATGAAACCGTAATAAATGGGCACTCTGTCTGCAAGCAGTTGTAGCACCCTCTAATGTCGTAGACGTAGCCAGAGTTTGTTTCACCGTGTTGAGCAAACTAATAATAATTTTTAAAAAATCATATGAAATAAGATGGAAATCTGTTTCAGTCTGACAGCACTGATCAGATTTCAAATGGCTTTTTGCCATATGTAACATTTTCATTTTACGTAATGAAATTTGACTTAATGACACTTCATTAAGTCAAGTCACCCACATGTCTCTCACAGTTTACTAAAACAACATATCAAAATAAAAATTAAGAAAAATATTATTAATATTGGGCGATTAAGTCTTTTTAGGCGTAATGTATCCACACATATAGGCATCTGTAGTCTCTTGTGTTCCACACAGTGTTGTCAGCTTAAACTGGTCCTTGATGAATTGACTGTAACTTTTTATATGGTCGGGGAAAATTTTTTTTATTGCTAAAGCAGACAGCAACTCTAAACAGTTAAACAGCACCTATTTATTGTTTTTCTATTTTAAAAGCATTGGCGAGCTGCTTAAAATATGTTCTTTTATAGTTTTTTTCCACAATAAAATACACAATGAAATATGAAGTTATTTTGGTTTATTATGTTTTGTTTATAATTTTATTATGGATTGGGTGACCAGACGTCCCGGTTTATTACACAGGACAGTCCCGGTTTTTGGTAGGGTCACTGATTTTTTTTCTTCTTAAATTAAATCTCCTCATTGTCCTTCTCGCTATTGTCTCTGGCATCGTTTACAGAGAAGAAAATAAATTTTGTTGCATCGCACGTTGATTTGACGATTCTTTCATTCTAGTCTTCAGCAAATTAGCTGAAATGTATCTGTAAATGTAAATGTATCATAGCAATGACGTCAGCATAAATGCCCAAAATAATGCAACATTGCTTTTTCAACAACGAGCTGAAAGAAGCCGATCCATGTCTTCGTGCAACACGTGAAAATGTAAGCGGGGTGTTTTCTGAATGTTCGTTTTCCCCGCGATCATGGTGGTAAATCAGACGAGTGTCACATTCAGACAGCTAAACTGCATTTACTTAATGTACTTAAAGGAATATTCCGGGTTCAATACAAGTTAAGCTCAATCAACAGCATTTGGAACATAATTTTGATTACCACAAAAATTAATCATACTTCCTTTTCTTTAAAAAAAGCAAAAATCTGTGTTACAGTGAGGCACTTACAATGGAAGTCAGTGAGGTCAATCCGTAAACGTAAAAATACTGACTGTTTCAAAAATATATCCACAAGACATAAAGGATATGCATGTAAACATGATTTTAGTGTGATAAAATCACTTACTAACCTTTTCTGTGTAAAGTTATAGCCAATTTTACAACTTCTTTGCGATGATGAAATAATGTCAACAAACCCTAAATCGACTGTAAAAATGACAATTTAAACAACTTTACAGCTCAAATAATACATGAGTTTAACAGAAGAATTAATGCAAGTGCTTTTATAAAATTATAAGCTTCACATTTCTGTTTAAACCCTCCAAAAATTGGCCACATTCACTTTCATTTCCCCCATTGACTTCCATTTTAAGTAACCTCGATTTTTGCTTTTTTTAAAGAAAAGGAGAGATGAGTCGAAATTCATTTTTGTGATAATCAGTATTATGCCACAAATGCTGTTGATTAAGCTTAACTTGTATTGAACCCGGAACATTCCTTTAAATGTTGAGTTGTGGGGATAGTATTTTGAATTTTAGGTTCCAATGTTGTGAATTTTGTGTTAAAATGTGTACCTGACATGACAAGTCTACTCATACTTACACATGAAATATGAAATTATATGGATTGAATAGGCTACGTGGAATTTGAAAAAAATAAATAAAAATAATAATTCTAAAATGTAGTTAAATAGTGAAAAACAATAGAATGTATGCAAATATAAGAGTCAAAAGATTATATATTTTATGTAGTACTGCCCTTCAAAAATACATTACACAAAATGTATTGTAATTTACACAAATCATCCTGTTCAAAAGTTTGCATCCCCTTGGTTCTTGTTTCTAGTTTTGCCTTCTTGAGCATTAATGAATGTTTGAACCTTTTGTAATAGTTGTGTATGAGCCCATCAGTTGTCCTAAGTTTCAAAAGCTGGATGTCTATGTCATATTGCCACTGTTTGGAAGAACAAAATGTGCAGAAGATGCTGAGAAACCAAAGAATGTACAGTATTTTTCTTAAGAAAAGTGGGCAGCTTCAAAATCAGGACAAAGCAGGCACTCATGAACAATTATTACATTAACTGTCATTAATCATCGAGAAAGCAACACACCATATTAAAGGGTTTGCTCATGTGCCAGTAGCTCTAAAGCTCACATGCCGTCTGTCTCATGAATGTGCTCAGGTGATCAACGGTTGGTGAAGATTTTCACTTAATAATACATCGGTTTGTTTCTCACCAAACCTTATCATATTCCTGCAGAACAAGACATGAGTCGCATACAATAATTCATTAGACTTCTGAATTATGCTTCTGTGTCATCCCCTTTTTCTCCCAATTTGGAATGCCCAATGTGCTTTTAAGTCCTTGTGGTTGCATAGTGATTCACCTCAGTCTGGGTGGCAGAGGACGAATCCCAGTTGCCTCCGTCTGAGATCGTCAACCTGTTCATCTCATCACATGGCTTGTTGAGCCACGGAGATATAGCGCGTGTGGAGGCTTCACGCCACCCACCGTGGCAACCACGCTCGACTCACTATGCGCCCCACCTAGAATGAACCACATTATGGCGATCACGAGGAGGTTACCCCATGTGACTCTACCCTCCCTAGCAACCGGGCCAATTTCATTGCTTTGGAGACCTGGCTGGAGTCACTCAGCATGCCCTGGGATTCGAACTAGCGAACCCCAGGGGTGGTAGCCAGCGTCTTTACCACTTGACTACCCAGGCCCCCTTTTGTGTCATTTTGAAGCTTGAAGAAGTGATCACCATAAACTGCCATTGTGTGACATCACTTGAGCACAATTTATTTTTTTTTCTCCCTTTTTGTTGAAAAAAGAAAGAAAATCATTTGGAGTTATAACAGCACATGGGTGAGTAAACTGACTGAATTTTCATTTTTGGGTGAAATAATCCTTTTAGAACCAAGGGAATGTAAACTTTTGAACAGGATCATTTGTTTAAATTCAGTTACTATTTTGTCTTGTGGAATATACAGTATGTGAGTATCTGTTGTCAAATAGCTTCTTCAAAGTTGAACTGAATACATTTTTATGATACCTCATTTTTTTAAATGATAACACACGGACGCATCGGGGTTTTAGGTGCACAAGCAGCACGTAGATCTGCCCCACGTGTTTTCCTCGAATTAACAATCATATCCGTGTTAAATGGCCCTGATATTAGCAGTGGGCTTTACCAGTGTTTTCGGATGTAGCATTTGCAGTCAAATCGTGAGATGTAACTTCTCAGCGAGTGCTAATTACTACTGTGTTGACTCATTATTTTCCCAAACCAGTTGGCAGATAGAGACAAAATAGAAATCTCAGTATATATTATTTCTTTAGAAAGGGATCATTTTAGATAAAACTAAACTAAATTGTAAGAACAAATTGAAAAATTAAGTAGAAAAACAAAAACTATTCGATACAATAATAACTCTGGTTTTAATGACTAATGCAGCTTTCACTTTCTTTAGTCTATGTTTTAGTGGAGGGGAAAAAGCAACAAATAATTGAAATGTCAACGGAACGCAATAAGAATGGTGTTGAAGGACAGTTTTGTCTTCATACACCTAAAGCATATGCTTTCATTCTGAAACCACTTTGAAGTTTTTTTCAGCAGGAAACTAATCATAAAAATATATATACAGTATGAAATGCAACAGAGGTGTTTTTGTTACATTTTATATTGACAAACTGTTTTTCTTAGTAGTGAAGTTTAAAATAATCTTAAAATATTGATGTTGAGTTTACGGTTAAAATTTGAATTCAGATTCATGAACAGATTCATTTGGACACCATGTTTAGATCACATGACAAGGATTAGGTCACGTCTAATTTTCACAACCAATATTTTCCCCATATAATACAGTTTTTGACCACTGAAAAGTTTACTCAGTCAAACTTTCGACTTGTCTCTCATGGCCTTGACATTGTACTGTTGAACGAGATGCAAGATATGCATCAAGTGATTTTTCTCTTACACCAGAAAACTGTTTAATCAGTTAGACTGAATGAATCCCACAGGGTTAGCAAAATACTTCTTAGTGTGTGTGGTAGGAAATGTATTGTATGCCAGTACAATCAACAGGCCTGACAGCGTGTGTGCGTGCGTGCGTGCGTGCGTGTAATGTAGGAAAACCTTTTCTGGCCTTGGATATATTTATGAAGTGTTGAGGATGCAGGCACTGTCTGGGATTTTTCTTGTTATAAGTTGCTCTTCTGTTTTGACATGTTTATGCCACATAATTTCCCCCTCCTAAATACACATTGGAGGTAATTATTACATTTCAACTTTTCTGATCTGCTGTGTAGTCGAGAGTTCATAAATTTCAGTTCCCCCCCCCCCACATGCTCAAACAGTCTGAGATGCATCCTGTTCAAATTGAGAAAGCTATTTTTGGGGACACCTACACAAATTGAGTTCCTGTTTAACTCCTGGGTAAACACAACTTGGAGGCATATCAATGATTTGTTAATGTTTCAGGGTCTCTGAGATGTCAGCACTCAAATTAGATGCTCAGTTTGGACAGCAAGAGAAACCGAGTTAAGTAAGATCAGGATGAACACTGTGCAGTTATCATCTAAGGCCATGGTTCTCAACCAGGGGGCCGGGACCCACTACGGGGACTCAGCACACTTCAAAGGGGGTGTCAAGTTGACTTAAATGTAATTTAAAATAAGAAATATTAAAATAATTAAACTTAATTAAAATACTTTTTGATGCTAAAAAATTTTTTAAGATGTATGCCTACAAATTATAAACAGACTCTTTCTGAAACTTCTAGAATAAAAAATTATCCATGATTAATTATTTTAATCAGACATGTCTAGTTTCAGACGAGGGGGCCTTCAAATATTGTCTTGGACAGTGGGGGGCCTTGGAGTCAAAAAGGTTGAGAACCACTGATCTAAGGGCCTTCATGCATCTTGATCGATCTGATTGCAATGCATGTTACATTTACGCTTGGCCACGTAAATTTGTCTTTGCAAAACGGCTATCTGATCTTCTAGTTCTGCGCTATATGCAACTTCCGTTACTGTGCTAATAGCAGGCAACAAAATTTTCAACCTTGTCTAATAGAATTAAAAGAAATTTTGCAAAATTATTTTTGTGTGTCTCATTGTACACATTGCGGCAGTGAAATGAACACAAGGCACTACAACAGTGACTTTCTTTTCACACAAATCACTAGCAAAGCAACAAAGATTACAATAATAATATTCTTAGCTAGACCTACACTCCGCAACCACACAGCTTATTTCCGGCACCACTGCCAGCATGTTTCTTGCAACAATGTGTGACATATAATGTGTCTTTACGTAAAATGAAAATGTTACATATGGCAAAAAGCCACTTGAAATGTGATCAGAGCTGTCAGACTGAAACAGATTTCCATCTTATTTCATATGATTTATTTTTATTATTATTATTATTTTTTGCTGTTCAGACTTGCTAAATATGATCGGATTCCAATCGGATATGCACAAAATTTGGATTTGGACTGACAGTCTGAACATAGCCAAAACGATGTGGTTGCTTCTGCAATTGGGTTTTTCCGGACACATTTGCTTTTTATGACATTATCGTTTAGGTTTAAGGTAGGTAGGTAGGTTTTGTTGATTTATAACTTGATAAAGCATTTACTTTCAAAACCTCATCTTTTTGTGAGAAAATTGTACTCCCTTTTATCACCACACAGTGGACGTTTCATATTGGAACTGCTGCAATACGTGATACCCAGAACCATGCAATACAGGCTAATTTTGCCAAAATGTCATGAGATAAGGCTCTGTATTTTGCTGTACATGATATTGCTCATGATGACACTAGACTGGGCTCAGTACGATCAAACCGGTGTGATCTGCATTCATGCTTCTGTTTACTAGGGCTGGGAATGGCCACGGACCTCCTGAATCGATATTACAATGATATTTCCTAGCCAATTTTATATTTATTGGGATATTGCTGTTCTGTGTGCATTGCGATTTGATGGTTTGATATAAAAACTTCATTAAAAGATACAAAACTTTAACCCCTTTTTCTCAGAAATAAATGTCTTTTGAAGAACAGTTGTGTCTGAAATGAAACATTTTTCACTCTGTAATATAGAATTTGCAGGTAAAAGGTAGTGATGTGCCAAACTACCTATTTAAAACTACAAATCGACCAGTCAGTGCGTTGTCTGAGCTAGGCGACTAGTTAGTGCAAAGGAACCCATAAGGCTGCATTAAATCCATTTGTATTCAGCAAATAAATATATGCAATATATAATTTTAACTTAACAAAATTAGTTTGATATTTTAGAATATAAAATAACATATTACTATAGGCTATGACTATTATCATGATAATTTTGCAACATAAATGGAGGCTAACGCAAATTAACCTCTGAACAAAAAAGCAGATCAGACTTGTGCATTGCCGGCATGTCTTTCCTCTGTTCTTCAAAATATAATCAGGTGTGTTTCCTCAAGCATGCTTCTTTGTGTCTAGTGGCATTTCTTGTCGACAGTGGTGGATAAATGTGCAAAATTAACTGCCACAGCGCATGAATACACTGGCTGTTAGATTATAAATATTGTGGGGGTGCAACATGTAGTTTATGGCATTTAACAGTTTGATAAGCCTTTTTACAGCTAAGCTATTTATTAAAGCAGTGTCAAACAGAATCTGTAGAATGACTTATGACAAATACTCTCCACAACACCTCTCAAATAAACTTTAGGATTATGCATAACAAAAACATTGATCACAGAAGAGGATTTTCACATGCGACAGTGAACAAACGGCACTTTGATGGCTATAGCAGCGGTGCATTAAAGGACTAAGCGTAAAGAATTAAAGAGACAAAACTTCTCAGAGAAAAGCTGTTGTAACAGGTAAAAGGAGGAGGCAGGAACTGGCTGAACAGTCAACATAAACTTTAATGCTATAAATGAACTATAAACAAACACAGACACACATGCAACGCGTGCGTCTCTCTCTCCCAAACCATTAATGTGGAATTCTGTACAAATATAGCTTCCAATATTTATCTATTAATCATTGTAGCATTAAGATAAACATGTATTTTTTTTATTTTTTATTATTAAATAAAAAAATAGATTTTTTTTTTTTTTATCAGGGAGACGATTTTAAAATCGCTTGGCTCAAGAATCGCGATTTGTAGCTGAATCGATTTTTTGTTTCTCAGCCCTACTGTTTACCAACAGAGAGGGACTGAAGCGGTTGTCATAATGAATCAGCTGCTCATAGTCTTTTCAACATCCCAATATCTTTATTTTTTGTTACAAACATTCAAATAATCACAGAATATAAGTATAAATCCATTACTATCGGAGCTGACTGTTTTGATGCAGTGCTGCAACGATGTTTACTGATGTCAAACAAAGAATATTGTATATAAACTAGTTAGTCCACTTGAGCCTTCTTGCATTCAGTCTGTCACTCAATCTCACCACTTCCGGGGCTGGGAAAGTGGGAGGGCTAGGTTTTTAGAATCTTCTATGCTTCTATACTATGACGAACTAAGAATCCCCAGCTGCATTGCAATGTAAACAATATGGTGGCGCAAATACCTGGCAATCGTGTTCGTGATTCATAATTAATATATTCAAACCATAATTATTGTAAACATCTAAAAACCACATGATATGTTTTTTTTTAATATACAATCTGACTTACAGTGCATCTGCTGTGAGGTGTACAGTGACATTTTGTTTTTAATGTATTTTTGTTTTGTAGTAGTCAATTTTATGTTGACTATGTTGCCTGGCTATGTGGACAACCAGGTGCATTTATAGTTGGTTGAGTCGCATCTTGTAGGCTATGTGTTTTAAACCATCTCCTTTGGAAGCATGATGTGACCAAGTGTAAATAATGCCTGAAATCTTATATCCTTTCATTTTTTGTGCAGTTATAGAGACAGATTGTGTGTATTGTGCTGGGAACATTTTGAGTCAGTTGCTGTTGTTTTCTTTTTATTCAGGAAAATTAGAAAAACCTACCTCTCTGACAGTTTGACATGGCCCATTGTGTGTTTGAGAACAGTATCAAGTGTAACTTGTAAAATAATGCAAGTAATTTTTCAAGAGAGACAGAGAGGGATCAGGAAAACAATAGAAATATCTAGAAAGAGTGTGCATCCCCTTCTTTCCTGTTTAGCAGTAAGCAGTGGGATCACAAGCCTTTCTATTGTGTTTCTCTTGTGTTTCGTGCTGCTCTCTTCAAGTGTTCACACTAAAACTATTGCACGGTTTTATGAAAATCTGTTTACAGTGTGACATGGTTTCCTGAGGGCTTTTTATATCAACACTTATTTGTTTCGGGGAGAGTTCAGAGTGGACCAAAGGCAAGAATTCCAGGAATTTTGAGCTTTTGCTGGGTGAGATGGTTCATGCTTCCTTAAGCTGCTCAAGTTCACCCCAGATGCAAGGCCAGTATCTGGTATGGTTTTGATATCATGGTTAGCCCTCAGCTGAGGCCTTGACTGTAGACTGATGGTTTTGATTTACAGGGTCTTAGCTTTGCATGAGAATTTTTTTTCTTTATTCATGATGATAATCAGTCATTTAGACATGTTTAAATGGGTCATATAATGAGAAATACAATTTCCTTGATCTTTTGAAATAAGAGTTTAGTTTGTTTTGAAAACCACTAATGCTAAATGTGCTTTTTGAAAAATACCCAGTCCAAAAAGACCTTTCATTGAAAACCAAGTCACAAAATCAACTCTTTCCAAACTTACCGGCACAAGACAGTATGCATATATAAACACACGACCAAAAAAAAAAAAAAAAAAGGCCCATTCAGTCGCAGTGAGGTAATACAAGGTGGTAGGATCGATAGTATTATTCCTAAACTAGTGTTGCCACGATACCAAAATGTCATTAGTCAGTACTGATACAAGTGAAATTTCACAGTTTTCGATACCAAAGCAAAAATATACTAATATGGTAATGTGCTATTAAACACACTCCTTTATCCTGTTTTCCTTGAAGTGTTTCTTAATGAAGTATGCATTGCAAGTGTTTTTAAGTAGGGCCCTACTGAAATCTTTTTTTCTTTTTCATAATTGTTTTAAAGTTTAATATAATTTCATCATCAAAATTGTCTTATCAAATTAATTCATAAAACTTTAAACAAGTGAAAATAGAACAATAACTTCTCAAATATTATTCAATGTTTTTAACAAACTTTTTTCAGTAGAATAACACTCTTGCTGTGATATATTTCTTAAAGTAGTAGTATTATTATTATAATTATTTATGATTTATTATTATTAATATTACTACAGTACATATTGCATTTTACTATACAGTTGTAATGCTGTATATGTCTGTTTCAATTTCTTCAATTTCAGGCGTCTAGCTTTTATTTTGACCTGAGCTTTTATTTGATACTAGTAGTATAAAGTCTATATGTGCTGAGCCTGTGCGCTTCACAGTGGATGAGTGCTCTGCTTTGACATCTCATACAACACAAATGATTCTCAATATCTGTGTATGAGCGGTCAGCTTAACACATTTATTTAAAGCATGCAGCTCACGCAGTCTAAGACTGCAGCCTTTCACGGTTTAATAATCACATTAGGACATATCACAATATTTTTATTAATTCTGCATTTCAGTGTAAAAGGAGTAACACAGCACACGCTCAAATAAGCATGTGATTATTTGAAAGCGTTTATTTGAGAATGAATGGCTATTAAGTAATTATTAAAATACATGCAATAAGTTACTTCACCTGTGAATATACCACTGTTTCCTGTTGAACACATAGTAGTGTACGTTTGTTTGGTTTTTTAGAGACCAACAAAATTGTGCCATTTACCAGTAGACCCAATATTAAAAGAACGGTAACTGATTAAGTAGCCAAGTGTGAAATTTGGTAAATATTTTGGTCTGACTATCGGTCTATCTCTAATATAAAGATAAAACAACAGTTCAGCTTGACCTTACTAAGCACTAACGTCCCACTAATTGTTTCAGTTGGTGTCAAAGTAATCACTGTGTTTATTACAGCAACATTTTGGCAACTTCAATTTTCCACTATTTTTTTCCCCATCTTCTCCCATGAGACCTATGTCCCACTCAGTTTTTCCATGCACACTGGTTTCTGTTAGTAGTTTGCAGGCTTACTTTGGGTGGTCTGTTCAATAATCGTTTAAGTGCTTTGATACTGGATCTCCAGCTTTGGCACTGAAAGCTTTATTGTCTTGTATTGGATTTGTCTGACTATTTGGATTTGTAGGAATTGTGCAGAGAAATATGAACTAAAATCTGATCTGTTTTTCATGAATCAACCTTTGCCTTCTGTCCCCTCGATATGCTCATAGAAGCCTTTATTCTGCTGAGCTGCTTGTTTTCTCTCAGAAGTCTCATTAATGTTGTTGGTGGACTGCTTCCACATTGTGTTGCTGGAGGAAATTACCTTAAAGTTCAGTTCCAGTGGCCTTTTCTCTTTGGGATTTTGTGGGAATACCCATCCGTCTCCGTTTGTTTTCCTCACCATATCTTTTCCCCACTTGCATTTATTTATGATAATATTCTTCAACTTGGCAATTTGCTGCTATTCAAGTTTCTTTTACTCTTCACGACAGGATATAACAGACAGCACGTTTTGTAGAGTAGCTTTATTAAAGGTTTATGTTAAATTTAAAGGGCATACCATATGTGTTTTGTTCCCTGAGGTGCACTTATGTTAGTGAGGGTTTTTTTTTTTTCTGCCAAAGCAGTCAATTTAGTTTTTACATGATCATTTTTCACCCTTTATCTGACCCCAAGAATTAGGCTAAGTGGCTGTTGTGCTGCTGTACCTTTAAGACTTCCAAGTAAAGGCCTTTTTTGCTTGTGGAATGACATACAGGTTGCAGGTTTAATGTTGGATCCTGACTCTTGCTGACCCATCCTTTCTCTGTACAGGTCTCTTTGCAAAATCTGCACTTCTGTATATTGTGACAGGTTCACATAACAATATGCATTGAATTCTACCATGCAAACTGTTATGGTTTAATTTTATGATCAGCCACTCTTTCATAATATTATGTAGAGCTTTGGTGCTACCCTAGAGCCCAATGTTTGGCAGGAACAGTAGGACCTTTGATGGACTTTCCTCATATCTTAATGTTGTTAGCTATATTACAGCTGGAGTAATGGTTTGTTTTTCTGGTTTTTAGGAGTAATGGTATCTTTCCCACCTCCTCCATCGCAGCTGGACAATCAAAGCTGCTTAACACCAAATAGGTGGTGTGAATGTGGCAGCCTGATCACATAAAATTTACGTGAACATGCAGCATTTTTGCAATTCAAAATTTCCATGCTGTATAACACATTTGGCTGCAGCTTTCCAGTGAAATGTCCAGCTGGGGGCGCAAAATGTGAGTAAAATTGTCGTATTCAGACGAGGTTTTAAGGTGATTTTTTTAAACGTACCTCCCTAACCTAAAACTTTTGCCTGAATCTAACCAATAGTGTTTTAAAATGAGATATTTAAAAAAGGCATCCTTACCAATTCAATGCCTAAACCTAACCATTAGTGTTTTAAAATATAAATGAGATGTTGAATAAAACATCCTTACCTTATTAATGCATAAATCTAACCATTAGTGTTTTAAAAAGCAGAAGCGAAATGAAAAGTAAAATTTTCTGAAGCAACCACCTCATTTCATGCCGCTTCTATGACTCTGTTGTGTCACGTGTCAGCTTGAATTCATGGCTGGACTTGAACTTCTGACTCTAAGTTGGACGCTCTGTCAGGTGAGCTACCGTGCAAGCTATTTATTCTGGAATATGTGTATATATGTAGGTGGGTCTGTAAGACAACATTAAAATGTATAGTTTTTCAAAAGATACATTAGGGTAAAAGTGTGTTGATATCATAAAATAGCAGGGTCTGAGTAAAAGAGAGAAAATAAGTATTTATAAAGTCATTATCAGCCATTAAAGTCATGATTTCAGTGAAAGTGAATACAACACAGTTGTTGTAGCGCCTCTAGTGTTCACTTCACTGGGAAACTGCAGGGAATTGTACTTTGAGACATTTCCAGTAAAACAAGATTTGCAAAATGGAGTCACGTTTTCATTATGAGATGAGGTTTCAGCGTGGGCAATAATGTGATAATGTTTTTGAGTTTCTAAAGTCAGAAATGCATCAAACCAGTAAATCAAAGAGACATTTTGCAGCTTTTCATAAAATTATCAAAAACAAGTAGTAGTTATCTGGTCTAAAAATTCCAATATAGTACTATATCAAAGTTTTTATTTTCAAAAGATCAAGGACATTTTTTGTGATATGACCCCTTTAAATGGTTAAATAATAGTAGGTGTAGTAGACGCTTTACCAATAAGTGATAAAGTGAATGCTGTCACTATTCAGATTTGTTTAAAATTTTAATATGTAGATGGAACCGACAAATGTCTTTTTAATTATTTAAAACTCAAACCCATGGAGCTGCGACACCGACACAAACTCCCTCTGAGAGAGCAAGATATGAGAGTTCATCCTCAGGGTATGTATGCTGTAACTGTCTGGACATGAATCAGAGCATTTCACTGTTTGAATCAAAGCCAGTCACTATTGAAAGCCATGCTTTCTTTATATATACACACACTCCAGTGGTCTCGAATGCTCACTTAAGCAATGAAATGCTAATGCAATGTCAAGTGCAGCAAAATTTAAGCAGTTTGAGGTGTTATAGCACCGTCTCTCATTACAAAAAGACCTGTGAAGGGCAATAATAATGAAGTAATGTTTGAATACACGTCACCTTTATGAAATTACAAGATTGCAAGTCAGCAAAATATGTTGAATGCACATTTAAACAAGTATGAAGTGTAGTTTAGCTGTACTGAAGGGTGTTTTTCTTCAAAACGGCAAGCATAAATAAGGACTCTTTAAAGTTTAGAAGTGCAAAGTAAGGTTTAGTCTGAATTAGTGAATTGTGTGGTCACTAGAATTGTTTATAAAATAAACTAGATAGTGAATTGTAAGGTGCAATCAGAGAGTATCATCAGTGTAACATCCTCATGATGGCCATCCCCATCTGTTTCATTGACATGTTTACATGCAGCTGGATGCCACCTTGATGCTACTGGCCTTCAAAGTCATGTGCCTGTAATCAGGAGTACAGTTCCAGAGTGAATTTAAAGGCAATTTTAGGCACTGAGTGGTGCCTAAAATTGTCTCTGCATATTAAGCTGGGATTGGAGAAAGTAGTTTAACACATAAATTGTTTTACCATTTCTATTCATTTGAGGCCCCATTTGAAGCTGGCTAAAGCCCCCTTGTGGGCCCTGGCCCCCTGGCTGAGAACAACTGCTTTAAGGTGTACCCTAAACCCTAAAAATGACAACAGAATAGCATATTGGGGCTTTACAGTCAGTAATCGATGGCTGTCAACAGCTAGAACGTTTTTGTGAATCGGTGTTTGACGATGATGATTATGTCTGCGCATGCTGAAGCTTCAAATTTGCTGGTGGCACTGGTGCTCGCCATTCCTCTGTTGCAAACAGGTGACTTTTTCTCCCTCTTGTTTATACACAGCTCTTGAAGAGCTGAGGTTGTGTTTAGTCAGAGGTCACACTACTTTCCTGCATGGCAGTAAAAGAGCACTCTTATGTGTGGAAGGGTGGGAAGCAGAACAGAAAGAAGGTTTGTTTCCCCGCTGCCAATAGTGAGCCAGATTCCCTCCAGCCATGTTTGCCAAACCCCTGTAATATTATTTTTGTCCTCCTGAATAGGACTCTTATGATTATGAAATTTGGCTGACAATTAATTCTCAAACAAATAATTGTGATTATGATGATTAGTTGTCTGTTTTAGGGCTATGACGATTAATTGTCTCTCTAAGGGCTTTCACGATTAATTGTCATATAATTGTCATATTTTTTAAGGTGTGCTTTTTTCTGCGTGAGTGCTTCATACACCTTAAAAAGTCATTTTTACACATTTAACTTGAAACGTAAGAACAAAATAATAAAATAAGGATACATAATTTCTTTTTAAAGCTTTAAAAACTTATGAATGACATGAAAAATAATGTTTTAAATATCAAAATATTTCTAAATACTTAAAATATGTCTCTCTTTTTGGTCAACTTTAGTTTGGGTTTACATTTACACTGTTGTTTTTTGAACCCATATATTTTATATTATATTTTTATTAAAAAAATATTATATTTATATAATATTTTATTATATTATACAATAGTAAAATATTTCTGTCCCAAATTCTTCACTTTCACACATTATTTTAATACTCTTTGATTAAACCCACAAGCCCTTTTTTCTCATGAAGCAAATCCTTGGAGATTTATTTTCATCATTTCATCACTCTACACACATAGAGTAAGTGTGCATCTCCTCTATGTCGCTGCATGTATGAACCAGGAACATTTGCCATTACACTATCGTTTAAAGTGAAACTGGAGGGCTTTGCATTCACTATCACAGATCATACTTGTTCGTTTATATTTTCGTGGGAGTTTGGCGCAAGCCTCTGCTTGCAGCAGGTGCATCAGAGCGCTTCATGCGCTCTACTGGACAGGAGCTGGTTGACGTTCGTGGTGCGGCTCAGTGACACTCTGAGTTCAACTGAATGACACACGAACGTGCCGTTGATGGCATTTATATATTCTATTAAAATTCCCTTATTTGGGCATTAAAATGTTATTGGAATTAGAATGCTCAATAATCGCGATTGTCTCAAATAACTGCGGTTGGATCAAATAACCGCGATCAGACGGTTATTTAATAATCGCGACAGGCCTACTCCTGAAATAGGCGTCAGCTAGCATTATGAACACAACCCTTCCAGTTTTTAACTCAGCACAGATGTGGTTTGTTTTACTGTTTTGTCTGGTGTGTAGTTTGTTTATTCTTGCAGTTTTTCACTGTTTCGCTGCTTACAGTTCCAGAAATCGCTGAAAGTATGCAGAAAGATAATTTTGATAAAGCCACAAAACATTTAGAGGTTCTAGACATTCATTCAACAATTCTCTGATGGCAAACTAAAACAGAAGCACTTTGTTTTGTCTGTCCTTATGAAGTTCTGAATTGTTGTTCTCACCAATATCTATGTTTGTCTTGTTGCTGTGCCAATTTCTTACTTAACCTATAAATGTGTGGATGTTGTATTTTGGCTTCACTCTACGCAACGCACCATTTAAATTAATTAAAACCGACTGAATATTGTTCACAAGATTCTACCAATTGGGACTTTATTCGCTCAAAACTTGAAAAAGCATGTTAGTTATTTTTTATAACTTTCAACACGAACACGTCTGAGGGTAATTTGGCTGAATTTTAATATAAATTTTGTTATTTTATTTTATCACTGTACAATTTGGTTTATTCATTAACATTAGTAAATGCATTTCTATATTTACTGTGCATTTTAACATAGAGAATCAATGGGTTCATCCAAAAGCTGATAAATCTTGCTTTCAGAGGCTTTATATGGAGTTAGGATGAAAATAAGGTGCATTTCGAACTGTTCTGAGACCAATGAAGACAGACAGCACACTGGAGGTTAAGTCATTCACTTAATAGGGAGCAAGGGTGCATCCTATAGCTTTCTATGCAGCTAAGTGCATTCACTCCTGCAATCCGACCGAAAGTTCAGTTTCAGGCTGCAGATGATGTTTGGACCACTCAACATGTTTGGCATACATGGGACAATGGTAATCAGTGCATAGATTCAACTGTAACTTTAATATGGTTTGCAGTGATTGGATGTTGCTGGCCATTACTTTGAATAAGAATAGTTTATTCAGCTTTATAGAAAATCAGCTGTAATGTCTGTAACGTCTTAAAAACATGAATAACCAACACTCCTGGAAACCTAATCAACAATTTAATGAAAGAAATCTGACTTTCTGTAGCTTGGTATTATTTAAAATTTCACAACGTAGTCTCGCTGTCCACATATTTGGACGTCCATTTTTAGGAAAACTATTTGCTTTAGAATTAATTAACATTTTTTTATTTTTGCTTTTGCTTGTTTATTAGTTCCTACTAGTTACAAATCAAAAAGGGAAATGGAAAATGTACACAGCAGTCACTTGGGGGTTAAAGAACTAGAGGTTTTCTACAATTTCTAGAGTTTTGTTTGTCTGCTGTTGTGTTTGCTAAAAAAAGACATTTGTGCTGTGGACATAAATTTGTATGATTTACAAGAGTTTACGTTGAGTTTACTTTGAAATGTATAACAAGCGCTAGCGCTGTCAAATTAAAATTAGAATATTTGTGGAATTTAAGAAGAAAATGCACATTCGAATGCTAAAACTGCATTTGAATTTTGGATGTGTGCCAAGAACTGACGAAGACTTCAGATCGATCGCATTCTTGCGCTAAAAAAGGCTAGACACAGCGCAACAAATACAGTTTAACAGAAAGCAGATGTCTCAAGATGCTTTTTAAAGTTCTTTTTAATTAGAAACAGCATCTAAAAAACAGCGCCCCTGCATGAGAAGCTGAAAAAAAAAAGCAAAGTGAAACAAAGACATTCGTCTAGCGTGCGTTTACATAAATAAACAAATGGATGGTTGCAAAAGCGTTCGGTATGAACAGCCCATTACAGTTGGTGGAGGTAATTGGCCATTGCGTCTTGCTCTCTCATAAGCATTTCTCAGATTAAGCAATGAGTTTTTTAAACGCTTTGTCAGGAAAGGAGTTCAACTCCTGTAAAAAAAAAAAAAAAAAAAAAAAAAAAAATGTGTGTCTCGAGATTCTCACGTTCTGTTCCATTCTGTTTTGTTCCTTCTGATTGAACAGCCCCTGGCCTGTGCTCATTTCACCACCGAGTTCAGCCCCTGGCCTGTGCTCACTTCACCACCGAGTTCAGCCGAATACCACTGCTGTCTGGAAATATTGCTACCCTACATACAACTGTAATGAATAAAAAACAATGCAGTTATTATAGCTTGAGTCTGGGGTAGTATACTGTGACATCAGTGCAAGTCTAATAACATGTGGACTGCCTATTGAAGCGTTCCCACCCTCATTTTACTTTTGACTTAACATTTGAGAATATGGACCAACTGAAACTTTTATTTATTTTATGCACATTAGTTGAAAATGAAATGCTCTTTTTTGTTTTTTAACAGCCAGGAATGTTCTTTGCAATAATATAATGGTGCTGTATGGTTTATGTATTTATTGCGCCTCTTGTGAACTAAGGAAACAACGTCAATTTAAAAATCAGCTGACTTTAAAATTGTAATATTATTTGAATTTTTTTAAATATTTAAGGTAAAAATTCTAATTTAGTTTCTCTGCTCAATTGACAACTCTAACAAGCACTAAAATGGAACTGTAAAATACTGAAAGAATACCGGCAGTTCAGCAAACAGGTTTTTTTTTTTTGGTTGAGTGCACATTAACGAAATCAGAGTTGTCTATTATTTTTACTGCATCTGCGCAATGTGTGATTAGAATTAATGTTTCTTTTTCCTTTTAAATCAACAACTGACTTTAAAGAGAAGAAGGATATTAAAAGAAACATTGCGAAATGAAATTGTAGTACATGGGTCTCATCTTTGGACACACATGGCATGGAATGTGTCAAAGCAAATTTTTACTCTGTCTCCCAATATTCATGATCCCCCATACACCCACCCTAACCAAAAAAATGCCATAGATTTACAATTACAGTCTCAATCAGCTCCCTAGCTACCTATGTTATGAATCATTATATCGTAGACACTAATTCGGGCACTGGCAAGGGTGTTTATCCACTGAACATTGGGACACTTATGACTCAACCACCTGCGACACGTTAACGAGCTTGCGCATTCAAGCACAGCTGTTATTAATCAGCACCATCACTGTACAAATGACACTATCATTCATTTTCGTTTAGGATATTCAAACGTAGTGTTATTATGTAAATTAAATAAAGAAATAAAAATATAAAGGAGTGTATTTTAAACCTACTTTTAACAACTTTAACATTTAAAAGATTGTTCCCTTTCATGGTCATTATGGATGACCAACATTACAAACAACATCTATTTTAAAGAGAAAATAAGGCTTTGACATCGTATATTTACACTTGTGCTCGTCTTCTGATGGCTTGAGAGACTTCAGAAGACATGACAACATTTCCGCTAAGGAAACATAGTGAGCAACGATGCTCCCTGGTTTTTACGGTGCATTGTGGGATTTTTTTTTTAGGGAGTGATGGTTTCAGTGTACTGGAACGATTTTGCAATTGAGACAGCCCTTAAAATGGCTGACTCCCTGATCAGTGCCCTGACTACTGTACTAGGGAACTGATTGAGACACCCAGAGTTTTCAGACTCTAAACTCATTGTTTGGACAAACAAGCAGTCCCACCCCAAGCTCATGCTATTGGTTGTGCTAAAAACTGAAATGTCAGACCACTGATAAAACAGAGAAATGTTTTGAAAGCGCCACAGTGTTTACGCTCTTCGCGAAGTAAACCTACGAGTGGCTTACTTGCAGACCTAGACGTCTTTGCACGATAAACTAGGATAGGAGAATGCATTTTAACAACACTTTCCTCAAACTTAGGGGCTGGTCACAAACATTGTATTTTTGCATCATTTGCACTGTTTTCAATTGTTTTTCTGTGTAAACAAGTGCTAGATGGACGTCTTTTAATGTTGTGCCACGTGTCGCGCAAGAGTGCTGCATTTTTTAGACACTGTGTCAAGTTAAAAAAGAACGTCAGTTGTTTTATAGCTTGTCTCGAAACACCTGTGTTCTGTTGTATTCGTTGCACTGCATCTAGCTTTTTTAGCACAAGAGAGCATTCAGTCTGAATGGGGCCGTGCTTAAGCGTCTTAAACCACAGGACTTTGGACCTGAGTATCCTGAATCACTCTTCCTCGCATGTTTTCTTGTATCTCTATAGGAGTGAGAAACACTATGTGGAGAAATACTGGAAGGAGGTGCGGGTTGGAGACTTCATTCGTCTGCGCTGCAATGAGATTCTGCCTGCGGACGTTCTGCTGCTCAGCTCCAGCGACCCAGACCACCTGTGTCACATTGAGACGGCCACACTGGACGGAGAGACCAACCTCAAACAGAGGCAGGTGGTGCGCAGCTTCATCGACCTGGTGAGACCACATCTCCAACTACACTGATTCATTTCGGCATTTCATTATAAATCTTTAGGATTGTGCAGTATGTGCAGTTAAAATCTTGGGTAAAGAAATGAAAGGAAGCTTCCTGATGTCAAAAACAGTTAATGTGATGGTGTTGCTTTTCATGTGTGTGTGTATTCAGCTGGTCTGCATTTGCCAACTGAGATAATTTTAGTAATTTCACACTAGTCATCAAAGTAAAATATTCATTTCCCTTAGTGCTGCTCATCCTGTGTTATGTTCTAAAATGTCAATTAGTCGGTTGATCTAAAAACAGTTTAACAACTGAAACCATGTTTAAAGGCATCGTACATCCGCAAATTAAAATTAGATTTTTCAATCTTTTTCTCTAGTTCATGTCGTTCCAAGCCTGTATGACTTTCTCTGTTCCATGGAACAAAACATTTTATTTTTTTGAAGGATAACATGGTTACTATTTTATATATAATGAAAGTGAATTGGACTGCAGGCAGTCAACCTCCAAAATGAAAAAAGCACAATAAAAATATAAAATATTTTGTCAATATGACTCATATGGACATATGACTCATACTTTAATTATTCTGCATGGCATTAGAGCTTTATTGTGCAAATCACAAATGACCAAATGTATTCTTCAATTGCAGGACTGCGAGTTTGACCCATTAAAATACAACAGCATTATTGAATGTGAGAAGCCCAACAATGACCTCAATAGGTTTCGAGGATACATGTAAGTACAATGCAGTAATACCTAATAAAATGATTTATGGAAGAAAATCGTATTGGCGAATTCACCCAAAATTCTCAATGGCAAGGACATTTCTTCACCCTCAGGTGTTCAGGTAATCAGGACACTTTAGAGGTCAAATGAAATAATACAATGTTTAATGCTTGTTTGCTAAATAACTAAGTATTATTTCTATGTTGATCAGTCAATCATCTTGGCTCAGTCATCATCCTTTACAACAGTCAAATCACTTTTGCATTGCCCTCGAGTTCTTTGCAATAATGATTGTCAGATTGTCAAGTTTGTGTTGGACAATGATGAGCTGAAAAAATACCTGAAGTGTTTTGGCTTTCAATTGATACTACATAAACTTGACTTAAACCACAAGGCATGGAACACAGTAACCTGCCATGAATTTTAATGGGAACCATTAAATCTGTAAATATACCAGAGTTTCTTGGAAACTTGATGATAATAGCAAAGAGTCACAATTACATGGTCTTTGTTATTGTGAATGAAATTTGTCCCTGACAATGTATCTACGGCTAATAATGTAATTTACCATATGGAAATACACTCATTTATTATATGCAATGATTTTCCTTTTTGTAAACCAGTTCTAACAAAACAGATCGGTCTCTATTTTGTTTTGCTGGTGGTGATTAAAAATCCATCAGCAGCTGAGATTCAAATAAGCGGATGAATGGATATTTTTTGACCCATGTATATCTACTTTAATATAGTTCTAATGGAGAGGCGGAGTACATTTCTCTTACCCTAGCATAATTCTTATGACTTTTCAACCCTGTTATGCTGCCTAATTAATGCACACTTCACGCACACAGACCGCGTTCTCTGATGAAGGACCATAGGAATGGACGGAAAAGTCTTTTCTTCATTACCAGGGCTGTAAGGAGACCATAAATAATGCTGGCATGCTTAAACTGAAATATGCTAAATTAATTTCTGTGTCTGTATTCGTCTCTGTTGAAAGTAGAAGTAGGAATCAGCTGAGGATCTGGTGATAGGATAGGATATCATATTGATATCTGTGTCACAATACAATAATACTATGATTCTTTATGTTTAATGCTTTGTGATTCTAAACTGTGATATATTGTGATCTTTTGCTCACTTGTTTTTTATTCATCTTCATTGGGCTTTGGTGCTTTGCGCAACAAGTGCTGAACTAACTTTTCTAAAAAACAGATTAACCAGGCTTCTCAAAAGTGAAAATAAAACAAATGCAGAATATATTTCTATCTAAACACACCAGCTTAAAACTAGAGGTGGGCAAAAATTTTATATTTCATGATACTGTATTGATATTCTAACACCAGTAATCAATATTTTTTGTGACATTTTTCAAATGAAAATGTAGCAAAATATAGATTTTGTTTTAAACTGTATTTTGTAATATTAATGTGAATTGCTTTTTACTAAAATATTGGCTTTTATAGTGATAATATTTTGTGAATGTGAAAATGTAGCTAAAAATATCGATTTTATTTTACTGATATTTCTTTAATGTTAATGTGAAAAATTAACTAAATATATTTATTTTATAATTGTAATATTTTGTGAATATGTGAAAAATATAAATAAAATATTGACTTAATTTAATATTGATAATATTTTTGAATGAGAATTTTTTAGCTACAAATATTTTTTCTACTGATATTTCATGAATATTAATGTGAAAATGTAACTAAAAATATAGTTTTTTATTTTTATTTTATATTGATAAGATTTTGTGTGAGAAATTGAGCAAAAAAAATGGATTATGTATTTTGTGAATATTAATGTGAAAATGATTAAAATATTTATTTTATTTTATATTAATATTTTTTAAATATTAATCTGAAAATGTAACCTTGGTTGGTGTTAAAATATAATTTAATACAGTATCGTGAAATCACATATTTTTATTTTTTTTTTTTTTTTTTTTTTTGCCCAACTTTAGTTTTAAAGCAAAGCGCACACTACACGACTAGCTGTCAGCATCCTACGACTCGCAGTCTTGTTTTCTGTCATGCTTGTGTGCTCACTACACTACTGATCGCAGACTGGGTCTATCAACTACACGACTATTCGTTCCCGAGTGAGGCCCTGTGTACAACTGGTAATAAAGGAATAGTTCACCCAAAAATGAGAATTCTCTCATTATTCACTTACCCTGATGCCATCCCAGATGTGTATGTCTGGCTTTCTTCATTTTTAGAAGAAGATAGAGCTCTGTCAGGTCCTTATAATGCAGGAAAACGGGTGCCAGCACTTTGATGGTCCAAAAGTCACATTTAGGCAGCATAAAAGTAATCCACATGACTCCAGTCATTCAATGAATGTCTTCTGAAGTGAATCGATAGGTTTATGTAAGAAACAAGTCTGTAATTAAAAAGTTTTTAACTTTAACTCGCCGCTTCCGTCCAGAGCTCTGATGCTGTTTGAAATGGTCGAACTCTCGTGTGACATTCATTCTTCTGTTGTAAATAAGCGCCGCTTGCGAATGCTCGTGTGAACTCGCCTACGTGCTCACGTCATGCGACAGCTAGGTGATGCGTCAACTGCTGGCAGGAAGCGCTTTTTAAAAGTGAATAACGTTTTAATTATAGATTTATTTTTTTACACAAACATATTGATTTGCTTCAGAAGACATTCATTGATCGACTGGAGTTGCATGGATTACTTTTATGCTGCCTAAATGTGACTTTTGGACCGTCAAAGTGCTGGCACACATTTACTTGCATTATAAGGACCTGACAGAACTCTATCTTCTAAAAATCTTTATTTGTGTTCTTCTGAAGAAAGACAGTCATACACATCTGGGATGGCATCAGAGTAAGTGAATAATGAGAGAATTTTCAATTTTGGGTGAACTGTTCCCTTAAGATACGTTTTTGATCCAATCACAAGTGTGCAAGCGAGACACATCATTGTTACACCATTGTTACACCTCGTCGTCTGTTTTACTATGCAGCGCTCTGCTGCTGTGGCACTACGAGCCCAATCCCTGAATGTGTTTAAAGTGAACAAATCTGAAAACAGCTTGGACCCCGTTACAGGTATTTTTACCGCTGTCCCATTTCAAACGGATCGCCCAAAACACATCTTTTACGATAATGAAATTCATTCACTAACTCGTGCAGTTTATTAGTGATAAGATGTCAGCAAACATGAAAGAACAGCTCGCGCCAGTTTTTGTACTTATTTGCAAATGAATATAATAAAGACAGCATGTAGGGAGATTTAAGTGATTGTTTTTTGTCTCCTGCTACCCAATACCTTGATCTCCATTTGTGCTCTCTCTGTATTTCATAGTCTGTGGCTCATTGTCACTCTCTCGCTTGTCGGGACAAGACATCTAGATATCTAGCTGGTTTGAAATCTGTCCCGGCATGTCGAAGGAGTGCGCACAATACACAGTCGTTCGCCGTGAGATCTGAGACTTGTCACAGATCAGTCGCTGACTGATCAAAGGAGAGGAGCTTGAGTCATGTAGTGTACACTAGACTTAAGCTGTTTTTTTTTTTTTAACATGTAAGTATTATTTTCTAAGCATTTATTTTATTTTCACTTTTGAAAACTCTAATCTGATTTGTAGACTTAAAAAGTGTGGATAAAGATTATTCTCAGTTTATCTTGCAGTCTTAAAGTCTTAAATGGTGGCTAAAGCATACAGCCTAGGCCAAAGGCTTGGGATTAGCATGTATACATAATATATCCGAGCAAACTGCTGCAGCAGTAGAATGATCAGAGCTTTAGCTCATCCAAGGCTGTTTAGATTGAAGTGTATCTCACTTGAATCCAACCTGAAGTGAACACACCATAATATAGAATTCAAGTGATCTGTCTATTTTACAGTGGCTTAGAATGTGACTTAACCTATTAGAATTTCGTCAGATCTATCCATTTTATAATAACCATTTTGAGTTTTGTTTTTAACTCCGTTAAACAGCTGTTTTTGCACTGATGCCAGGCATAACATTAATAATGAAATGAGTCTTATCTTTGGTTTGCTTCCTTCAAGATACAAATAAATGAGACAATAACCAAATAAGATGAAGTATGTACACTACCGGTCAAAGGTTTTGAAACACTCATTCTTTATTATAATTTTTATTTTCTTCACATTTTAGAATAATAGTAAAGTCATCAAAACTATGGAATATCATAAATGGAACTATGGAAATTATGTTGTGACTAAACAAAATCCAAAATAAATCAAAACTGTGTTATATTTTAGCATCTTCAAAGTACTCACCCTTTGCCTAGAATTTGCAGACATGTATTCTTGACATTTTCTCAACCAACTTCTTGAGGTGTCACCCTGGGATGCTTTTTAAACAGTATTGAAGGAGTTCCCATCTATGTTGGGCACTTATTGCCTGCTTTTCTTTATTTGGTCCAAGTCATCAATTTCAAAAACGTTTTTTTTTATTAATAAATTTTAGTTTTATAATGAAATAAATGAATATGGTGGCATAATTATATTTTTGTCTACAAAACAAATTTCAAACATTTAAGCATGAGAAACATTTCAGTCAAATGTTTCAAAACGTTTGACCGGTTGTGTGTGTGTGTGTATATGTATGTATATGTGTGTGTGTGCGTGTGTATATGCGTGTATATATATATATATATATATATATATATATATATATATATATATATATATATATATATATATATATATATATAATACACACACACACACATACACATACATACATACATACATACATACATACAGGTCTGGAAAAAATTAAGAGACCACTGCAAAATTATCAGTTTCTCTGGATTTACTATTTATAGGTATGTGTTTGAGTAAAATGAACATTTTTGTTTTATTCTATAAAGTACTGACAACATTCCTCCCAAATTCCAAATAGCATTTATTTGCAGAAAATGACAACTAGTCAAAATAACAAAAAATATGCAGTGTCTGGCATCAACAATCATCCATGAAATTATCTAATCAGCTAACTGTGTGGCAAGCAGTGCAGTGCATAAAATCATGCAGATATGAGTCAAGAGTTTTAGTTAATGTTCACATTAACCATCGGAATGGGGGAAAAATGTGATCTCAGTGATTTGGTCTGTGGCATGATTGTTGGTGCCAGACGGGCTGGTTTGAGTATTACAAAAACAAAAAGTGCCTTGTTGATGAGAGAGGTCAACAGAGAATGGCCAGACTACGGTAATTCAGATAACCACTCTGTACAATTGTTGTGAGAAGAAAAGAACCTCAGAATACTATTCTGAGATGCGGGTTGGCGCTGTTTTGGCAGCACGAGGGGGACCTACACAATATTAGGCAGGTGGTTTTAATGTTGAGGCTGATCGATGTGTATATATATATAAAACTTTACCAGGTGCCATATCAGATAATTGACAGAGGAAACAGCGAAAAGCTGGGATTAAAGCTTGCTTTAAAAGCTTATTGAGCTTCCACTGCAGGTGCTTAACATTCATAGCTCATTTGATGCAAGTTCAATTTGCATTTGCCACCATTTTTATCAAGAAGCTTAGCCCCGGGGCCTCTTGAACTTTCCTGGTGTTCGAGTCACGCAATGCCTCCGGGTCTCAGGTATGGTTGGATTAAAGATTTTATTCCTTGCCCCTCCCTCACACTCATTTATCATCTTTGCTCTTCAGTTTTTTGTTTTTTTTTTTACGATGAGGCTTTGGGGTTTTACAAAAGGTGCTGCTGTGACTGAATGAGGGATCTAATTGGCCTCGGTGCTTTACCTGTACAGAGCAGTTTTTGCGAGGTAATGGCTTTATTATTGATTTTGTGCTGAGAAAGAGGGATCCTGAGGGGAAACCCTGTGGCCTGTCAACAATGATGGATCAATGTAGTCAACAACAAGGGACGTAGTTATGTAGGTCTCCCTAGGCCATATTCACAGCATATGGTCTTATATGCCAGCATTGTTAACTTCAAAATCTGATGTAGTTCTTGCAAATGAGGACATGAATGGAGTCATTCTGATTGAAACTGGATTATGTATAGTTCTTATAGACATGCGGTATTACAAGTGTGATAAATGAGGCTGTATGTTGTCTATGACAGAATCCATCACAGTGGTAGGAGAGATGGGCTTTACAAAGACAATCTGCTGCTCAGGGGCTGCACCATACGCAACACAGAGGAAGCTGTTGGAATCGTCGTCTATGCAGGTACGCTGCCATTGTTCCACTCTTGGCTTCTGTGTGACTTCAGGCCTTCCTCAGTTGTGATTTCAAAGTGAGGCAGAGCTGCAGCTTGAAGCTATGTTGATCATCTGTTTTATTTTTTTTATTTATTTCTTTGATGAATCTCATAAAACAAGTCTAATTTTATTTCCAGCATTTTATTGAAAAAGCATATTATTCCAATGCTTTGGTGGTGCAACTCCTTATTTCATAAAATGTTTACTTATTCTCAGGTCATGAGACGAAAGCTATGTTAAACAACAATGGCCCTCGCTACAAACGCAGCAAGTTGGAGCGGCAAATGAACATAGATGTGTTCTGGTGTGTCATCATACTCCTGGTCATGTGCCTCTTTTCTGCAATTGGTACGTAACACATCAGGACAGCTTTTTCTAGAATGTGATTCAATGAAAGTTAGAAGTTCTTGCCTGAGTGGAGTGTTTGTCATTGACCTCGTTTACATGGACACCAGAAAGCCGTTTAAAGACTCTAAATCGGCGAATGCGTTTACATGCACCATTTTATCAGCTTTCTCTTTACTCCCGTATACATGCGGCTCAATTGGTAAGCAGCTTTGTCCACAGCAATGTAATTTCTCCATAATGCCTCTGTAAATAACAAACATGAGATCCGGGAAAGGTTTTCGTTATTTTTGTCTGGAATATCTGTTGCTTCGCTTTATTTACAGATATTCCAGAGTTGTTGCTTTGTTTGTTTACTCAACTTTAAAGGTGAATTGTGCTGCAATAGTGGGGTTTCCCTCTAATGTCAAACACTGGGATTCCCCCAAGATACTTGAGCACATATATGTGGACATGAGGGACAGTTGTAGATATTTTAAATTGGTGTACATACATTTTGGTAGAGTTAATAGTGTGTTTGTGTTTTACATTTTTCCCACTGTACTCCCAGAAAGGATTTCTGCTGTGTTTAATTGTTGATCCAATGACGTTTGTTATTTGGTCTGTTCCATATACATTCACACTCTTCATACACCCATCAGATCGCCGCTTATGCGTTTACATGGGCACAAAGGCCTTGAGAAACCTAGGTATGTGAAACTGCTTTATTATAATCCCTTCAGCTTCATGAGGAAAAAGGCATTTGGGTGATGTTTCAGAACGCCGCTTTCTGCAAAAACCCTGGTATAAACCGTTTCCTTGTGGTTGATCAATGTATCTGGTTTGAGAAAGGATTCTGGAGGAAGCTGTGGTTTTTAGACTCCTTGAACATTTTCAGTGTCTCTTAAAATGACAGTAACCATGATTCCATTATAACATGCTTTATACACAGTTTGTGTCTGAATCATCCTCTAGGGCACGGCCTCTGGATGTTTCAGTATGGCGATAAGCGGCCAGTCTTTGATGTCCTGAGTCCAGAAGGAACAGACATGTCTCCAGTGGTTTTGGCCATTTATCTCTTCCTGACCATGATAATAGTATTCCAGGTGAATAGCAAGTATGGGGTGATGGAAATGTTACATTGTGTTTCTGTATTTAGATTAACATTTATACTCATTTACAAGAATTCTTGATCTTACAGTTTTAAAGGAATAGTTCACCCAAAATTGAAAGTCCTGTCATCATTTAATCCTCTTGTTGTTTGAAACCCCTATTAAATTCTTTCTTCTGTTGAACACAAAAAGAGATGATTTGTAGAATGTTTAAGCTGCTCTTTTCCATACAATAAAAATAGATGGTGTTTCACACTGTCAAGCTCTATAAATGACAAAAAGTAATTTATATTAGGGATGTCCCGATACAATTTTTTTGAGAATGAGTATGAGTACTGTTACTTTTTTGTGTACTCGCCGATACTGAGTCTGATACATGTTTTTTTTTTTCTAAACTCCATATTAAACAGTTTATTTCAGTTTTATCATCCAGTTTATTTCAAATGTATCATCAAAATGGTGTTTAAATAAATGAATTCATTAACTTGAATCAAATGAAAATATAATTCATTTTCAACGTAATTGGATTTTTCTTATTTTTTTTTAAAAAATTTTTATATTTTTTTTTATTTTTTTATCATTGTATTATTTGTATTAAATGAATTGCTTATATACAGAACCTCACAGCACAATCCAAAATACAACATTGGAGTTATATTTTGTCAAATAAAGTGCTGCATAACAGCATCACAGATGTTAGATACTAATAATTATAACACAATTACTACTGATTTATTATTAGTAGTAGTAGTGGTATTACAGTGAATATTACATAACTTTACAGTGGTGATATATTTCTGTCATACTTTTTTCCTATAAATATACCTCTAATTTTGACAGATCTTTTATTTTGAAGTGTTTCTGTGTTTTTTGGACAAGGAGCTCTGAGTTATGAGCAGATTCCCACTCTGGAAAAGCCGCTCACTATGTGACTCAAAGTAATTATTAAACCGCAAAAGACTGCTATTTAATTAAATAAGTGTGTACTCTGTATGTGCCTTGCGCTACAATGTGAATTTGCACTGTGTTTACTGTTATCTGCTACAAACAGAGCATGCGATGCTCATGACGGTGTTTTCCTGTATGAGCCAGGAGGTGCTTTAAAAGGTATGAGCAGATAGCGTCAGCACAACACTGTCTCCACACATTCACAAGCGCTCACATTTGAATTACATGCAAACTATATACAGTATTTATCTCATTAAATCATAGCTTTTGTGGTTAAAAAATCTCACTAGGACATAACGTGATTTTAATTTGTGAGTTGAATGTTTACGTGATGACAATCGTTCTTCAGATGGTACCGGTTTTTGCAATCGGAGCATATTTACGAGTGCAAGTACCAGTACATGAGCAGCCATACCAGTGTCAGCATCAGGACATCCCTAATTTATACCACCAGAAATACCACTAGAAATGTAGTCCATACCATTTTTCTACTATATTCCAAGTCTTCTTAAGTCAAGTAATTATTATTTGTACAGCGCTTTTCACAAAACACATAGTTTCAAAGCAGTTTTACAGAAAGTCATGCATTAACAGAAAATAAAACTGTAATATTCAGTTGAAGTCAGAAGTTTACATACACCTTAGCCAAATACATTTAAACTCAGTTTTTCACAATTCCTGACATTTAACCCTAGAAAGCATTCTCTGTCTTAGGTCAGTTAGGATCAATACTTTATTTTAAGAATGTGAAATGTCAGAATAATAGTGGAGAGAATGATTTATTTCAGCTACTATTTCTTTAATCACATTCCCAGTGGGTCAGAAGTTGTGGGTACATACACTTTGTAAGTATTTGGTCGAATTGCCTTTAAAAGGTTTAACTTGGGTCAGACGTATTGGGTAGCCTTCCACAAGCTTCTTACAATAAGTTGCAATCATTTTGGCCCATTCCTCCAGACGGAACTGGTGTAACTGAATCAGGTTTGTAGGCCTCCTTGCTCGCACACACTTTTTCAGTTCTGCCCACAAATTTTCTATCGGATTGAGGTCAGGGCTTTGTGATGGCCACTCCAATACCTTGACTTTGTTGTCCTTAAGCCATTTTGCCACAACTTTTGAAGTATGCTTGGGGACATTGTCCATTTGGAAGACCCATTTGCGACCGAGCTTTAACTTCATGGTTGATGTCTTGATGTTGTTTCAATATATCCACATAATTTTCCTTCCTCATGATGCCATCTATTTTGTGAAGTGCACCAGTCCCTCCTGCAGTAAAGCACCCCCACAACATGATGCTGACACCCCCATGCTTCACGGTTGGAATGGTGTTCTTCGGCTTGAAAGCCTCACCCTTTTTCCTCCAAACATAACGATGGTCATTATGCCCAAACGGTTAAATTCTTGTTTCGTCAGACCAGAGGATATTTCTCCAAAAAGTAAGATCTTTGTCCCTATGTGCAAACTGTAATCTGGCTTTATGGCAGTTTTGGAGCAGTGGCTTCTTCCTTGCTGAGGTTATGTCGATATAGGACTCGTTTTACTGTGGATATAGAAACTTGTCTACCTTTTTCCTCAAACATCTAAACAAGGTCATTTGCTGCTGTTCTGAGATTGATTTGCACTTTTCGCACCAAACTATGTTCATCTTTAGGAGACAGAATGCGTCTCTTTCCTGAGCGTTATGATGGCTGCGTGGTCCCATAGTGTTTATACTTGTGTACCATTGTTTGAACAGATGAACGTGGTACCTTCAGGCATTTGAAAATAGCTCCCAAGGATGAACTAGACTTTTGGAGGTCCACAATTGTTTTTCTGAGGTCTTGGCTGATTTCTTTTGATTTTCCCATGATGTCATGCAAAGAGGCACTGAGTTTGAAAGTATGCCTTAAAATACATCCACAGGTACACCTCCAATTCAGTACACCTCCTATCAGAAGCTAATTGTCTAAAGGCTTGACATCATTTTCTGGAATTTTTCAAGCTTCTTAAAGGCACAGTTAACTTGGTGTATGTAGACTTCTGACCCACTGGAATTGTAATATAGTCAATTGAAAGTGAAACAATCTGTCTGTAAACAATTGTTGGAAAAATTACTCATGTCATGCACAAAGTAGATGTCCTACACGACTTGCCAAAACTATAGTTTTCTAATATTAAATCTGTGGAGTGGTTAAAAAATTAGTTTTAAAGACTTCAACCTAAGTGCATGTAAACTGCTGACTTCAACTGTATATAAAGTCATCATTGTGTAGTTTGATTAAATATGATTGCAAATTGTGTATAAAATTAAATAATGAAATAACAATTTGTATTTAGAACCCCAGTGAGCAAGCCGAAGACGACTGTGGCAAGGAACACAGAACTCAATAAGATGTTGGTTAATGGAGAAAAATAACCTTAGGAGAAACCAGGCTCACTGTGGGGGCCAGTTCCCCTCTGGCTAAACAGCATGAATACAGTGCCATTAGTTATGTATGTGCAGTGCAAGACATAGTTTAAAATGAGTAAACTAAGGAAGTGTTAAGGGTCAGTGTTTAAACAAAGATTTTGTATGAACTGTAAGATTAATGACTAATGTCTTTGAAGTCCATCCAGGATTAACTGCAGAAGTTCACATAGATGCATTGTCCTTTGTTAGTTGGCTGATGAAGGCTTTTTTTTTTTTTTTTTTTTTTGGCAATTAATTGATAGTCTTGGTATTTCATTTTAAGAGTGTAGTGCATCATTAGACCAAGGTGATGCAGACAGAGATCAGTGAGGTGAATCACAGATTAACCGGCAGATCATTTCGGTGAGGTTCGGTGAGGCCCATCCTAAATCCAAGGTTCAGGCAGTGGCATATGAAGTATCCTTCATCTTATATTTGCAGTTGGCATCAGTTCGTCCTCTGAAGTCCATCGTAATAGACTGAATCTCGAGGTTGAGACAGGAAAACAAATAGAATAATATTAGCGTAGATGCCATTAAATGTTTTGCAGATTTATAGATCATAATAAATGTTTCTGGTTCGGAAGACCTAACTAAAGCAGCCTAATTGTGAGTTGATGGATAAATTAGGTGTATGCCTGGCTAAATAGATGAGTCTGTAGTCTAGACTTTAACTGAGTGAGTGTGTCTGTGTCCCGAACAGTGTTAGGGAGACTATTCCATAGCCAAACAGGTAAAGGATCTACCTCCTTTTGTGGATTTTGATATTCTCAGAACTATTAACAGGCCAGAATTTTGCGACCGTAATGAACATGATGGAATATAGCGTGGTAGAAGGTCACTTAAGTACTGCAGAGGTAGACCATTCAAAGCTTTGTACATAGTTAACAAAATGTAAAAATGAATATGAAATTTAACAGGTAGCCAATGTAACAACGATAAAATGGGGCTAATATGATCATATTCCTTGTTTCTAGTCAGGACTCTGGCTACTGCATTATGAACTAATTTAAGTTTATTTATTGAACTTGCAGGACATCCTCCCAGTAATGCATTACAATAATCTAGTCTTGAGGTCATGAACGCATTAATTAGTTTTTTGGCATCAGCAACAGAGAGCATGTGTCGTAACTTAGCAATATTTCTGGTGGAAGAATGCTGTTCTACAAACATTGGAAATTTGAATTTCAAAGGACAGATTGGTATCAAATATAACACCTAAGTTCTTTGCTGTAGAAGATGATGTAACAGTACATCCATCAAGAGTCAAATCATATTTTAGCAGATTATTTTAGAGGTTTTTGGTCCAATAATTATTACCGCTGTTTTGTGGGAATTGAGTAGAAGGACATTTCTGGCCATCCAATCTTTGATTTAATTGGTACACTCTGCTAATTTGGAGAATTGTGAAATGTTGTCGGTTTTCGAAGAAATATAAAGTTTGGTATCGTTGGCATAACAGTGGAAACGTATTCCACGATTCCTGATAATATCTCCCAGGGGAAGCATATATAAGGAGAAAAGCAGAGGCCCTAAAACTGATCCCTGTGGCACTCCGTACTTTTATTTGATTTGACAATTCCTTGTTTGCACAGACAAAGTTGTAGCGGTCTGCTAAATAGGACCTGAACTATGCTAAATCCACAAATGCCAACATAATTCTCAAGCCTATTCAAGTGTATGTCGTGGTCTATGCTGTCGAAGGCAGCAATTAGATCTAAAAGCACTAGAAGAGAAATGCAGCCGCGATCAGATAATGAGAGCAAGTCATTTGTAACTCTTAAGTGCAATCTTTGTACTGTGATGGGGCCTAAATCCTGACTGAAAGTGTTCATATATACTATTTCTCTGTAGAAATGAACATAGTTGGGAGGACACTACCTTTTCTAGTATTTTCGACATAAATGGGAGATTTGAAATTGGTCTATAATTAGCCAGTTCTCCAGGATCAAGCTGTGGCTTCTTAATAAGTGATTTGATAACAGTCATTTTAAAGTTTCTTGGGACATTGTCCTAAGGATAGCGAGGAGTTAATAATATTAAGAAGAGGTTCTGAGATTACAGGGAATACCTCTGTTAAGTGCTTAATTGGTATTGGATCTAAAATACATGTTGTAGCTTTTGATGTTTCAATAAGTTTTGTTAGCTCTTCATGACCTATGACAGCGAAGGATTGAAGTTGCTCGTGAGGAAAATTAAGACACTGTTTTCTGAGGTACTTCTACAGACAATTGCATAATTCCAATTTTATTTCTGATGATTTCAATTTTATCAGTAAAGAAATTCATTAAGTCTTTACTATTGTGCTGCAACAGAATATCTGGTTCAGTCGAGGCTTTATTCCTAACCAATTTAGCCACAGTACTGAATAAACATCTAGGATTGTTGTGGTAATTTTCTATGAGTTTGCTAAAATATGCTGACCTGGCAGCTTTTAGTGCCTGTTTGTAGCTACAGACACTATCCTTCCATGCACCGCGAAATACCTCTAATTTTGTAATCTTCCACTTGCACCTCATTTTCCGAGCTGCTCTCTTGAGAGCATGAGTGTGATCATTGTACCATGATGCGGGGCTTTTTTCTTTAATTTTCTTTAATCAAAGGGAGGCGACACTATCAAGAGTGCTAGAGAAGACTATTTATATTTTCTGTTATTACATAAAGCTCTTCTAGACTTTTTGGTTTACTGAGTATATGAGATAATTCTGGAAGATTATAAGTGAAGCTATCTTTAGTGGTCGAAAGAATAGTTCTACCTGATCGATAGCATGGTGTAGATTGAGTAACATTAGCTGATCGCAGCATACAAGAGACGAGGTAATGATCTGAGATGTCATCGCTCTGCGGCAGAATTTCTATAGTTACAACATCAACTCCATTTGACAGAATTAAATCTAGCGTATGATTATGGCCTGTCCTGTCACATTTTGTCTGAATCCAAGAGAGTTGAGAATATCGATAAATGCTAATCCCAATGTGTCATTTTCATTATCTATGTGAATGTGAAGTCACCAACAATTAAAGCTCTATCCACAGTAACTACTAGATCTGATAGAAAATTTGCTAATTCACCAAGGAAATCAGAATTCGGCCCAGGTGATCTATATACTGTAGCAAGGGCAAAAGACGAAAGAGATTTTTTTTTTTTTTTTATCTGATGGTGTCAAATTAAGCATTATTAGTTCAAAAGACTTAAACTTCTTAAGCCATATGATTGCTTTGAGAAACATACCGTTATGAGATTTAATTCTTTATTCACTGAAAATCTACCCCACCGTTGTTGCTCTCAAACGACATCAAATGCCACTGGTTTGTGCATGTAGTTTGACCAATCTTGTGTTTACAGACAAAAGAAAATAATATGGGTTTCAAATAACATGAGGGTAGATAATTAATAGAATTTTAATTTGTGGGTGAACTATTCCTAAAATTTCTGTCTATTCTATTGAGTGTATTAGTTTGGATGATGAGTCTACATAAATCTACAACAAATATTTAATCTCCATATTTCTCTGTCTCTTTCCCCAGGTGCTGATCCCAATCTCGCTCTTTGTCTCCATTGAAATAGTAAAGATATGCCAAGTGTACTTTATCCATCAGGACATGGAGCTGTATGATGAGGAGACAGATTCTCACCTGCAGTGCAGGGCTCTGAACATCACTGAAGATCTGGGCCAGATGCAGTACATCTTCTCTGACAAGACTGGCACGCTCACAGAAAACAAGATGGTGTTCCGGCGTTGTACTGTGGCAGGAGTGGAGTACTCGCATGATGCCAATGGTTAGGATACAAACAGCTTGGAGTGCCAGCCTAAGGGCCATAGTGTTGCAATGCGACGAAATGATTAGGACCTTGTATTAGGACAAATAATATTTTGTTATATTGAACATCTAGTCAATATATTGACTCCGAAGATCTGCTTAAATATTATGGTTTATCTTGTTGTCTCCTTTTGCAGCCTTTACCAGTTTCATACAAATAACCCTTTCCAAACATGGTGTCTCAAAATCAAAGATTCTCATGAAAAAATTTAACCAAAGACTTTGGGTCATCTATTCAAACATGGTGTTTATCCCAAATAGAGCCTAAAACTTCTAACTGAGTGTCTCTCCCACAGCGAGAAGGCTTGCTATGTACCAGGAGGTAGACTCTGAGGAGGAGGACTGTACATCTCATGGTGGAACCCTCCCACGTAGGGACAGTGTCGCCAGTCACCAGAGCGGAAAAGTGGTGTTGCGATCACAGAGCACCAAATCTCACCGTCGCACCGGGAGCAGAGCAGAAGCCAAACGGGCCAGCATTCTATCCAAACACACCGCCTTCAGCAGCCCCATGGTTAGCCAGCACTTTGACGCTGCACTATACTATCACCCTAGACTTAATGTACAACCAAGTAATACAATGCTTAATGAGATTTTCCATATGAAACATATATCATTGGTTTGACAGGAGAAGGACATTACCCCGGATCCTCAGCTCATGGATAAGGTGAATGAGTGTAGCTGTCAGATGGAGTTCATGCGTTTCCACAGTCAGCCCCTGAACAAGATTCCCCCTGACCTGTGTGACGTCTTTGACTTTTTCATCGCCCTCACCATCTGCAACACTGTTGTTGTGTCCTCGCCCAATCAACCCCGGCAGAAGGTAAGCAGACTTAGAAATGGAACTAGCTGGAACAAAACGGTACACAACAGCAGTAATAGGTCCGGTGCTGGATCCAAGATGCAATATGGTGAGAAAGTGTTAAAGCAACATGAATCGACATGCACAATCTATTTTACTTTAATGTGACATATGTCTGAGTAGGGATGTAACGGTTTCACAGGTTCACAGGAGACCTCGGTTTTAAAACAGACAGTAAATAATGAATCAAATGAATACTCATTTATTTTTCAGTAGGTATGTTTAGAATCAAACAAAATTACAAAAGCAACCAATTACTGAATCTGTTAACATGGGCTTTAATCATTACAAATTATTAGTTGTATTTTTTTGTTTATTTGTAAATTCAATTTCATAATTAAAAACATATTTTTATGTAGTGTGGCATACAATTAAATTGCATTAGGGACCATGCTTTTTTTTTTTTTTTGACTAAAGATAACTAAGGGCCCTATTTTAAAATGACTTAAAAAAGATTACTTATACTTTAAGTCATAAGCACAAAGTCAATATGTATGGCCATGAAGTTTTGGTATTTTCGTGCAAGTATGCGTTTAGTCTAGGCTTGTGTGGGTTTGGCGAAATTTTGCGTGCAAGGCGCTAATGGGCTGGGTCGGGTGCAATTTAATTAGGAGATTCTTCTCCTTTTATTGCACTGTTTGCTTCCTGATATATAGTCCATTCCCTGTCAAACACCAGTGATATAAACAAAGACAGCATATTCATACGAAGTTGGTATTGTAAATGGACTATGCAATGAATTAGAAGAATAGAAATATTTCTATGACAGTGACGCATAGAAAATGTGATTCTCATCAGGATTTGGACGTGGATGTACGTTCCATTAAATTAAAGGGAATAAGTATTATTAATCATTTCCATCTACTGACACACAAATCATGGCTATTATTAACAGTGAATGTTCAACCGGTCGAACACGAAGAAATTAGACCAAAAATATTTCTAAATTCGAATTACACTTAAAACTACACAAAAATATAATCAAAATAACAAAGTGGTCAAAGAAATCATACCAAATCCAACAATTTTACCCTAATCTCCAACTTCTTCCACTGGCCCCTTTTGCAGTAACTTCAAAAAGACAACAGGTGGAATAATACCAATACAATTTCTATCATAAATACAACTGTAAATATAAACATAATAATAATATTTGAAAAATACCCATGACCTGGGTATCTAATACCCATAGATAGTTTAACAGAAATCTCATACATTTTTAATTCATAAAACGGCTATTGTGAGGGATATAATTTGATGTTCCACAATATTTTCAGAGTTTGGACATTATCTTTACTAGCAACTACTGGTGGAATCTCCAAACTGCAAATGTAGGAACTGAATTTAGACTTTGCGCATAAAACAGACCTGCTTTTGAAACACCTTAGCGCAATGACCGATTTATGACAAATAGCAAATTGCGCTTTGTGCCACTTCATTAACATACAATACACCTACAGTTTGCGCGCATACACCCAGAGATAGTGCAAACACTCCCATGAGTGTTCATTGCGCATAGTGCTATGCTTTGCGCAATAATGAAAAATAGAGCCCTAAATGTCAAACCGCTTATAATATTAGCAATGTACCTTAATACTGTGATACCGTAAAACTGTTATATTTTTTATGAATATTTAGGATAAATTGATTTATCTGGTATTGAATGGATCATGAAAAGTGGTGTGTCATACCAGAATTTGCAGTCAATTGTGAAGGATTTTTTTTTTCTTTTTTTTTTTTAGACCAAAAGAAAGGCAAACGTGTTGTATGACAGTCAGATTTCATGTTGACTTACTGTAAATAATGTATTAAATTCAGCTATAGCGACTCTCAGCTGATATGCATCACTAACAGCTGTAGAAATCAGACACTGATAGCTGAAAGATTTATCTCACAACTACTGAAGTAGCTTATTCAGGGTTTTGAGTTGCACAAATCTCCATGTGGGCCATGGTGTCCTTGCTGCAGTTAACTTCCTGTGGTGGTCTAAGAGCAACTTCCTGTTTCTGTGTTTAAATCTGGGTGTGACTTTCTTGCACAATGTCTAATCCTGACTCTCTTTGCTGGTTAATGCTGTGAGATGCCCCCAAACCCACCCTGCCTCATTTTTAGTGGATTGATTGCAGTTAGTTACCCTCAAGGCACAGGTTCCCCCAGAGTAACAGGTGTAGTTCATCAAAATAACTATGGACATGTTCCTCTAAGCTTGACATCCAGAAATGTCCATGTGTATATACTCATTATAAACAACGGTATATCTTGAGTTCTATAAATAAAAACCGAACGATCTTATTTTTGTTAAAGTTCTTGAAAAGCTTATGCCATCTTTCTTAAAAAGAAATACCACTTAGTTTGATCATTTGTTCTCTAAAGCAATTGCATACATGCATTTTTAAATCTGGCTAAAGTGGTCAAATACTTTTTGGGACCACTGTGTCGTACAAAAAAAAAAAATGTTGTAGCCTATGTGGAATCATTTGAAAATCAACCTTCCACTTAGGCTGATTAAAACAGTATTAAAACAACTGCTGCATGACTTATTAACTGTACAATGATGTACAAATATATTTAAGGATTTGTTTTCACTTTTTCTTTACCAAGGTGCGTCGATACGAGTTGAAGTCTCCAGTGAAGACCATAGAGGACTTTATCAAACGCTTCACCCCGAGTCGCCTGACCTCTGGCTCCAACAGCAGCAGCTCCTCCAGCTTGGCTACCAACCGTTCCTCCTCTCACAGGGTGGGCTCCAGCATGCTGTCCTCCCCCTCGGCCGAGGGCACGCTCTCCAAGCTGAACGGAGAGAAGCCTCCAGATCGTAACCTGCAGCATGCCTTCAGCCCCGTCCCACCCAACTACGATAAAACAAAAGCCCTGGCTCCCGATGAGTGCGAGCTCAGATTTGAGGCAGAGTCACCAGACGAGGCAGCACTAGTTTACGCAGCCCGGGCCTATAAGTGTGCTCTGATTGGTCGTTTACCCGATCAGGTGACTGTGGAGCTTCCACACTTGGGTAAACTAAGCTTTGAGCTGTTACACATACTTGGGTTTGACTCCACAAGAAAGAGGATGTCGGTGGTGGTCAAGCACCCCCTAACTGAGCAAATCACAGTCTACACCAAAGGTGCTGATTCGGTCATCATGGATTTGATCAGACCGGCCACAGGTACACTTGCACTAATGAGCACCTTACTCCCTCATCTTTATCTCTTGTGGGTGCCTGTGGTAACAATGGGTGGGCACAGAAACAAATTATCTGAAAATATAATTATTTTTCTTGACATTCAACTGAAAAGTTATATATATATATATATATATATATATATATATATATTTCAGACATTCTGTTGTATCTTTTTATTTTAAATGAACCAAAAGGATAACAAATGATTGATAAGTCTTAATTAAATTGAACCTGAGTTGAAAACAAATGACCCAAAACAATAAAACTAATAGGATGACGCACATTTAAATTAATGGAAATTAACTGATATACGCACACCTGTGAATGCACATTATTTGAATTCTGTTTTAATGCATTAAGTTGTGATGTTGCTTGGCAACCTTAAACAACTAAACTCCACTTTACGTTACACCCCTTAAAAACAAGTTCTTTCTTATCTTGACTTATTCGGGACATGTCCTGCTCTGTATTTTCACATTACTTTGAAATTACTTTTCGCTGCCTTTAATTGTAGCAGATACCGTAAGGGTTGACATATTTTGACTGCTGTACATATAAACTGTCATACATCCTGCCTCAACTCTTATACTCTCAACTGTTTCCTATCCAGTAAAAAATTATAAATATATTATGAATGAATGCAACTTTAAAAGTGACTGTCTATTTATTATAACAAACATTTTTTAATGCTATTGAAACTTGAGTGGCAGTTCTGACATTTGAGCCTTGGCCCTATCCATCTTAAACTTGTGAAAGTTCTCTCAAATAGAAAACTCTTCAAAAACGTTCAATAATTTCACAAATATTTCAAATTGATATAACTTGTATTCATTCCTTTTATTATTTTTGAATGTTCCTTTTCCTTATAAATGTCATTTAAACTAACAAATGCCTTGTGTGCTGTCAGATTTTCTCCCATATGAAATGAATAAAATATTCTGTGCTAGTTTATTTTGATATGCAACGTTGATTATGCTTTAAAATGCTTGATCATACTAAAGTTTTAATGAAGTCTGTGTTTTCTTTTCCATGCCCCAGTTAGACAGTTAGACCTACTCTAGCTGAATAAATGGATAATGGCTCACAGCCAAATGGCCGAAAGTCATCTGATTTCTTCAGAATGTGGATGAATAATTTTTTTATATCCACGAAAATGAGAGACAGTATCTACTTCCATCATTCTGATTGAAAGCAGGAATTAGACAGTGTGATTTGTCGGGAAATGTTTTGAATTTTTCAAATCTTTAGAGTTATTACACAGTGTCCTCTGGACTGTTATGTTAGCTATTGATCTGTGTTCATAGTGAGACATTTGAATCCCACATGGACAATCTGTCCCCTTCACCCAAACATCTGCTGGACAGCTTCCAGATTGTTCTTGGCTATTTATGTTGCCAAAGGTTTTAGCAGTGATACAGTATCCTAATGGCATAGGTAAGCTGGCTTGTTAGTATTCCAGGCACTATTAGAGCCACAGTGGCAGTTTTCTCTAATGTTGTGTACATAAATGACTGTACAGAAGTAGTGCATACACAGCCCAGCTCATATTTTCGGTGAAGCATGTCAATTCTTGTGGTTATGCGTTAGAGTAGTTGATGTGTGTGGATGTTTCTGCTTGTAAAGAAGCAGTTTCTGGTTAATTTGTGCATGTCATACAAAGTTCAAGGGCATATAACTTTGCACAGACACGACTAGTAAGTGATATTAGCAAATTAATTTCATATTAACACATTGAAGCTGTGCTTTTGAAATAGTATGTATTTTAGTGTTTATTCTGGTGCAATTACTTCACCATAAACTTCCATTGTAAGTGCATTACTGTTAAAACGTTTTTTTGACTTGTTTTAGGAGTCAAAATAATTTACTTGTAACATTCCTGGTAATAGACAGCTTTTCTGTTGAAAGTAGAGACAATAATGACCACAGAATAATCATAGAATAATTCATAATGCTCTGCCTAAAAGAAATGCAGTTTCCATCATTTAATCAGCTCAGATATCAAAAGCAAGTCCATTGGGCTGCTTTTGCTTTTCTGTGCATGCTTTTGCTCTCAGTATTTGTCCATTTGAGCCATCAAAACTGACAGATCTGCATATTAATAAAAAGGAGGGAAAAAAAATCTTGGTCTGTTGTTAAAAGGGCAACCTGTTACATTATAAGGTGGGATTTAGATTTTTTAAAAGTGCAGGTTTTGCACTTTTTTTTTTTTTTTTTTTTTTTTTTTTGTCTAAAGTTATGTCTTTTGTCTACATTTTGCTTTATGGACTTATATTATTATATAATAGATTTGATTAGATTAGATTGCTATACCAACTAAGCTAAAGTAGCACAGTTCTAGTGTTGTAATAAATATTTAAGTGTTATTAGAAGTTATTTCCTCTGCCATGTGTTTAGTTGGTGTCTGGCCTTTGTCTCGCAAAGAACCTTGGACTTCTTTGTGCACATAGACACAAATAGTTTATATTCCTGTACTTGTGGATCCAGAGCGCTCTTCACCTTTGGGTGTGGACTCCCAATTAACACAGCATACCTATAGAAGGTACAATAGCTCATTTCAGAAACCGTAGGAGATTTGCCGCTTGTTTAATGACACAATGCACAGAAACAGAATGAATGTGCCAGTCTGAGTCTCGCAGCTTTCACATTTTTTGCTAATGAATAATTACATTATGCTGTAATGACCAGACATCCAGAATGTTCTTGAATGTGCTTCAGTACAAATTATGTGGAAAGGATTTGTCTGTGTTTTGCTTTTGAGAATGAGTCATTTCCATTTTTCATTATAATTGTGAAGCTAGTGTGAAATTTTTGTTTTGGGAGTAAACTTCTCTTGTTAAATTTTCAGGCTGAAGTAAGAAGGCTGAGTTAAGAATTTAAATACCCTCAGAAGCATCGAAGCATTAGTCTCTGGAAAAACAGGTCCGGTTGTCCCACAGTCGCAGTGAAGGTGGTGATGAATCATTTGGTGAAAATGTGAGGCTTAGCACTCCTGCCCCCTCATCTTGGCTGATGGTCTTCTGCTTTGGGAAGCGATCATCCCAAACAGTTTCTCTGCCAGGAAGCAATACACTGAGCAATAAGACAGGAGCAATAACCCTCAAAATGCTCTATGGTCCGATTACCCTGTCAAACAGTCTGCCATCATGATTAAATCTAACGGCCTTGTTGAGGAAGCCAATGGCAACATAGAGTCAACCTTGACGAGGCTGGAGTCATTAGTTTAGGCTTTGTGTTTGTCACTTGTGTGTGTATGTGTGCACGTAACATTAGTTTAATAAAGCAGCAGAGCGCAGTGCCCGTCCAGTTTTTCAGTCTTGGTTCTGGAAGTGTTTTTTTTTTTCTATTATTTTTGTTTTAATAGGAATTTCATAAAATCCTTCATAAAAGAGTTCTAAGCCATGAACCAAACCAACCAGCTCTGAGGTGAATCACAATATTACAAACTTAGATTTGAAGCAAACAATTCTTTTAAAATTGGACAAAAAGACAAAGGTAAAAGACTGCACTTCATGTGTTTCACAAGGAAACACGCTACAATCCCATGTAGTGTTGTAAATTAATTTAATTAATATCTATGGAAAAAATATAAAAATAATTTAAAGTTGTTGATTATAAGTTTATAAGCAATGTATTTTAAGTTTATTGCAAATTATTCATGTATATACAAATATATAAATAGTTTCGGAGTGTGGAGACTGATTATTGGCAGCGATTCTCTTGATTGGTAGATCTTCTTTGTCATTCATTCATTGTCATGGGTTGTGTAGTTATTCACCACAAATTCAGCTATTAAACATGATTTTTTTAAACAAAGTTAATTAAATAACATGAATTAATGGTGTCAACAGAAGCATATAGGCACACCATTGAAAAACAATCTTGGAGCTCATAGTATGTCTGTTTTTAAAGGTTTATTTTTTTATAATGAAAAATAAATTCCCTTATGGAAAAATGAATGGGATTTTTATTTCTGAAACCATATTGTTGTGCTCTATAAGCCAAGAGAGGCCCATGCATTGTAGGGATTTTACCCAGATAAGGGATGTTCTTGGGCACAGTGCAAAGCAGAGTCCAATAGCTTATTGCTTTTTCTAAAACAGCGGCATTAACAATATGATAAAGATACATCTTTAAACAGTCAAATTTATTATTAATACAAATTTGAATAATGTAATGTATAAAGTTATACAGTATACAGTAGTTAATTATCCCAGCTGTAGACTGTTTGATGTTGTCAAACAGTGTAGCAACTTGGCACATTAATGTAATGTGCCATCACAGGTGTGCGTTTATAGTAATTTTACGATGGCTTAGAACATGTCTCATCCAATCAGAATTTTGATTCAAACTAATCGTTTCATGATAAATCTTACAATTTAAGTGTTATAATGTTCTGAGGAATTACCTAATTGTCTCTTTGGTTTTATCTTGTGTTGTCTTATTACAGATGATGTCAAAGGAAAACGACAAAGGAAAGTCTTGTATAAAACGCAAAACTACTTAAATCTCTACGCCGCAGATGGTCTGAGAACTCTCTGTATCGCCAAAAAGGTAACAGATTAACTTTGTCTCTTAGTACCAATGAATGGCATTTTTATTATTACATTTACATTTTTGGATGGGAAGAAAAGTTGTTTTTGCAAAGATGGTTTACAAGTCTGTGAGCTTTTTCCCAGACTGCTGAACTGTGTGACTTCGCAACAACCTCTCTCTTTCTCTGTCTCACTCTTTGCCTCCCCACCACTCTATCTTGCTTCATACCGCATGGACAGAATGCTTTCACTCTATTGTCTCCTGATTCTAGCCAGAGTCTAGTGGCCATATGATGTGATAAGACATGTTTTCTTTCAAATGCTCCCATGGACCTATTGCTGCATCTATTATCATTAACGAGCAGACTTTTAACTAGCAAAACAAGTTTCTCTCTCTCTCTCTCTCTCTCTCTCTCTCCCGCTAACATTTTTGCCCAGCTGTGATCAGATGCTGTCTGCTGTGTGTGTGTGCATGTATATGTGTGTGTGTGTGTGTGTATATATAATATATATATATATATATATATATATATATATATATAACAAACCAATTTATTTCAGCTTTTATTTCTTTCATCACATTCCCAGTGGGTCAGAACATACACTTTGGTAGTATTTGGTAGCATTGCCTTTAAATTGTTTGTACTTGGGTTAAAACATTTTGGGTAGCCTTCCACAAAATTCTCACAATAAGTTTCTGTAATTTTGGCCCATTGCTCCAGACAGAACTGGTGCAACTGAGTCAGGTTTGTAGGCCTCCTTGCTCGCACACACTTTCAGTTCTGCCCACAAATTTTCTATCGGATTGAGGTCAGGGCTTTGTCATGGCCACTCCAGTACCTTGACTTTGCTGTCCTTAAGCCATTTTGCCACAACTTTGGAAGTATGCTTGGGGTCATTGTCCATTTGGAAGATCCATTTACGACCAAGCTTTAACTTTCTGGCTGATGTCTTGAGATGTAGCTTCAATATATCCACATAATTTCACTTCCTCATGATGTCATCTATTTTGTAAAGTACACCAGTCCCTCCTGCAGCAAAGCACCCCCACAACATGATGCTGCCACCCCCATGCTTCACGGTTGGGATGGTGTTCTTCGGTTTGCAAGCCTCACCCTTCAGGCATTTTTTAAATTGCTCCCAAGGATGAACCAGACTTGTGGAGGGCCACAATTTTTCTGAGGTCGTGGCTGATTTATTTTTATTTTCCCATGATGAGTTTGAAGGTAGGCCTTAAAATACATCCACAGGTACACCTCCAGTTCAGTACACCTCCTATCAGAAGCTAATTGTCTACAGACTTGTCATCATTTTCTGGAATTCTCCAAGCTGCTTAAAGGCACAGTTAACACAGTGTATGTAAACTTATGACCCACTGGAATTGTGATGTAGTCAATTAAAAGTGAATCTGTATCTCTGTAAACAATTGTTGGAAAAATCACTTGTGTCATGCACAAAGTAGATGTCCTAAAGGACTTGCCAAAACTATAGTTTGCACAAGTTAAATCTGTGGAGTGGTTAAAAAATTTGTTTTAATGACTTCAACTGAAGTGTATAAACTTCTGACTTCAACTGTATGTGTGTGTGTGTTGTGTGTGTATATGTATATGTGTATATATATATATATATATATATATATATATATACACACACACACATACAGTGCTGTGCAAAAGTTTTAGGCACTTAAGATGTTTCACAAAATCATTTGTCTTAAGATGATTATTTATATCTTCAGCTTTAGTGTGTCAATAGGAAAAATACATTTTAGACTCCCAAACATTACTTTTGCAAATAGAAAAGATTAGAATAGAAGAAAAGGGCACTCTGCAAGAGATGGCATTGCCCCAGACAGAATATCGAGTCAGTCTGGGATTACATGAAGAGTCAGAAGCAATGGAGACAGCCTAAATAGATAGAAGAACTGTGGTGAATTATCCAGGAAGCTTGGTACATCCTATCTGCCAACAACCAAGAAAAACTGTCCAGGTGTACCTAGGAGAATTGAGGCTGTTTTAAAGGCAAAGGTGGCCACACCAAATATTGATTTAGCTTTTTTTTATGTTTACTGGATTTTGTATGATGCTAATTGATAAATGAAAACTATTTATGGCGTTATTTTTTAAGACATCTTCACTATGCAACATTTTTGCCTAAAACTTTTGCACAGTACTGTGTGTGTGTGTGTGTGTGTGTGTGTGTGTATGTGTGTATATATATATATATATATATATATATATATATATATATATATAGATAGATAGGATGGATAGATATGTGTGCTTTTTACTTTTGCCATTCGTCATTAGCACTATTAATAAATAGCCACCTTAACAGACGGGAAGCTTTGAACAGCTTGGGCAGGATTATTTTTCACATGGTTAAGTGTGAATTCATACATACAGTATATGGAGCTGCTTAAAGTTTTACAAGTTTCTGGTATTGTTGTTTTGGTATTTTTCCCATTTATCAGAACTTTTGGCAACTCTTATTTCTTAAAGTCACACTCTTATTAAACATGCTGAGCTGAGGTTTCACCTCAAGCAGTGTGTGGAGTTGTGGCCAGTATCGTGATGTGTGTTTGTGGTGCAGGTCCTCAGTAAGGAGGAGTATGCCAGTTGGCTACAGCACCACCTGGAGGCAGAGACAGCAATACAGAGAAGGGAGGATCTGCTTTTTGAGTCTGCTTTACGCCTAGAGACCAACCTTCACCTATTAGGTAACAACTGTCCCAATTGTTGTAAGGATTCTTAGTTCATCAGAGATGCAACTATCAAAATAATTAGTGGTGCTTGCTGAGGGTCAAGGATGTCCTAAACCGTTTTCAATTTTGAGGAGCAGGATTTTGGACCAATAAGATTTCACAGTGGGTGTGCCGTTTTGTGTGTAACGATTCCAGTTGGTTGGGACAAAATTCAGATTTACATGAAAGAGAGCTTTTATGTCACTTTATCTTGTCGTGAATGGTTAGGGCACGGTGTATGTATTAAAATTTGGTAACTCGTTCCTCAGTCAACCAGAACACACTAACAGCATAGCACCACACTAAAAACCGCTTGGAACACTCTGTATTCTTCAAAGAAGGCATGTATGTATAAAGTCTTTTATGCATGTTTTTCCAATAGGAGCAACAGGTATTGAGGACAGACTTCAGGACGGGGTTCCAGAGACCATCGCCTCTCTGAGGAAAGCTGGCCTTCAGATCTGGGTGCTGACAGGAGATAAACAAGAGACGGCCATTAACATCGCCTATGCCTGCAAACTGCTGGACCCAGAGGAAGAGATCATCACTCTCAATGCTGACTCACAGGTACACCCAGCATACACTGCTGCAGACATTTTCATCTTTTCCTGCTCCCTCTGATTGCTGACTGAGTGCGGCAGACTCTTGTTAATAATTGTATAATTATGTTGGGCTTCTGAGATTCAGAGGATTCAATTAGTGTAAAAGGGATGTAAGAGGCCTGGCAAGCTAAAGTGAAAATGTAATTACTGTATTGTCTAGGGTTATTGTAATTTTTACTCCTATTTCTGGCTGTTAAGGGAAAGTGTTCTGTTTTACATGCACCGTTACAAATCAGATCTAATTTGTAATTTTCAACATTTTCCCTTCAGAAGGTTTGCATGAAAATGTCACCTTAAAGAAGTTATTTTTCCAGAGTTCTCATGGAGAACCAGAAAATATCAGAATTTTATAATTGCTTTTTCCAGGCCTGGAAAATGCATGGAAATGTAATAAAATCCTAAAAGTGTTGAAAATTTCAATAATATATTTTTTTATAGTTAGGCTGTGCACTAAAATATTAGTGATATATTAGTGATGTCTGATATATATTAAAGGTCGACCGATAGTGGATTTTGCCGACACAATAACTAAGGTGGTGGGAAAGACCGATAACCAATTAATCGGCCGATAGTTTTTTAAATTGATATGTAGAATGTAAAAAAAAAAAGTCTTGTTTTTTCCTTACTATGACGAGCTCAGACATAGAGTCCTAAATGAATAAAATCCCAGATGCAGTTTATTTTTCAACCTAAATCCAAAAAATAACCAGAAAAAATTTAGATTTGGTGCATAACACTGGACTTTTAAGTATAAACAAGCCAAAACAACTGGGACTCTTGTTTAAAAATTACGAAATGATGAAAAAACTATCAGCAACTATCGCCATAGATTTTTGCCAATAACAATAGTTCCAAAAAGCAACTATCGGCATCGATTAATCGGTAAAACCGATATATCGGTCTACCTCATATATATATATATATATATATATATATATATATATATATATATATATATATATATATATATACATACACACACACACACACATACACTAGTGGCCAAAAGTTTGGAATTATGTACATATTTTGCTCTTATTGAAAGAAATTGGTACTTTTATTCACCAAAGTGGCATTCAGCTGATCATAATGTATAGTCAGGACATTAACAACGTGAAAAATTACTGTTACAATTTGAACTTCTTAAACTACTTCAAAGAGTTCTCATCAGCAATGACAGCTTTGCAGATCCTTGGCATTCTAGCTGTCAGTTTGTCCAGATAGCTTCCTGTAGCACTTGCAGTAGATGTGGCTGTCTTGTCGGGCACTTCTCACGCACCTTACAGTCTAGCTGATCCCACAAAAGCTCAATAGTGTTAAAATCCATAACACTCTTTTCCAATTGTCTGTTGTCCAATGTCTGTGTTTCTTTGCCCACTCTAACCTTTTCTTTTTGTTTTTCTGTTTCAAAAGTGGCTTTTTCTTTGCAATTCTTCCCATAAGCCCTGCACCCCTGAGTCTTCTCTTTACTGGTGTACATGAAACTGGTGTTGAGTGGGTAGAATTCAATGAAGCTGTCAGCTGAGGACATGTGAGGCATCTTTTCTCAAACTAGAGACTCTGATGTACTATCCTCTTGTCTAGTTGTACATCTGGCCTTCCACATCTCTTTCTGTCCTTGTTAGAGCCAGTTGTCCTTCGTCTTTGAGGACTGTAGTGAACATCTTTGTATGAAATCTTCAGTTCCCTATCTGTCACTCACTCAATGTTGTGTCGATGTAATGACACTAGGGGTCACTCTTGGGAGCCCCAAACACCTCTGATCTTTGAGAAAAGGCCAATGGGAATTGGCGAGTGGAATTTGCATGCCAATCCCCCAGACATACGGGTATAAAAGGAGCTGGCTCGCACCACTCATTCAGATTTTTTCTTCTGAGCCGAGCGGTTTTCATTCATTGAATTCCACTGCCGTTCCATTCACTCTGCATATGCTGTTGGATATATGCCGCATTTCAGCAGTTACTCCCCCTTGTGCACGAATAAGTGCAGAGAATGCCCCTGGGCGCTTTGACAGCTAAAAAGAGAGAGTATATTCTAAAAGAGTATTTTCCTCTAAAAGAATGGCACTGACGGAGAGCGTCTTTTTTTAAGAAGCCTTTCCGTCTGTGTATAGTTCCTGGTTGCGGTTGTTACCTCTCTGCCTCTTATGGCCACGTTCGCTGCCTCACGTGTCTGGGCTACAGCCACGCTGAGACAGCATTCGTGGATGGCTCATGCTCTCACTCCAGCCGCTCTCCGCCCCGGTCCTTCAACCTACGGGTACCTGGGTGTGATTTGGGGACCCCAATGGGAGTGGTTCCACCGGGTAATCCCCCACGGACCTCCCATTCCCCAGTATGCTCGTTTGCCCCGGTCGAGTTCTGGGATGAGACAGGCGGCTCGCCCCAGGGCGAGTTTGATGTCTCATTCGGGGCTCGAGAGCAGGATGAGCTCTCGATCGCAGCATTGGAGATCGGGCTGATCCAGTTGGACGTGGAGGACTCTACTGGGCTCCCACCTTCAGGTGTGGTTGCCCAGTCTGAGGCCGATGATTGATTGATGATTGGTTTCTGGGCTCAGAGCGCCTCTCACGGCCGTGCCCCACCCCAGTTCCATTCTTCCCGGAGGTGCACGAGGAACTCACAAAGTCGTGGCAGGCAACTTTTACTGCCCAGACCCAACCTCTGAGCTTCTCCGCTCTCACTACCCACAGTACACCTGCACGCCATGGCCCTCCTGCAAGTGCACCAGGCCAAGGCATTGAAAGAGCTGCATGAGGGTAGTGATGCCGGGCGACGAAGGTCAGGGCAGGCGATGTCCACCTTGGCGGTCCAGGAGCACCACCTGTGGCTTAATCTGGTCGAGATGAAGGATGCCGACAAGGTACGCTTCCTTGATGCCCCCATCTCCCAGGCTGGCCTGTTCGACGACACCATCGAGGACTTTGCCTAGCAGTTCTTGGCAGTCAAGAAGCAGACGGAGGCTATCCAACACATCCTGCCCTGGCTCAAGGTCCCGCACCCCATCTGCTCATCGCTAAGGGTGTCCCCCTGCGGTGATGACACCGGCTCCGCCGCAGCCTGGGCCGACTGCCTGGCCCCGACATAGAGCCCCCCATCCCAAGATCCAGCACCAAGAACCCTAGGAAGGCTTCAAAGTGCCCCTGAGACGGGCGACCCAGGGACGAGGAGACCCACTGTAAGCTTGGAAGTGGTGGACAGAACACTCCATCCCCCGGTGGAGGGCCGTGAGGAGAATCTTTTGTTTCCTTTGAATTTGATTTCGCCACATGTCCGAGGGGCTGTGGCACCCACATTTTCAAAGAGAGAGCGGTTTCCTCATTTCCTGGGTCACACAGCTGGTGTTATCACGACAGCCGGGCACCGAATGTTCATGGCAGGCACGGTGCTACGGAAGCGGGTTCCCCGCCTTCGCGTGCCCAGCTGCGGCACACACACACCCATGCTCAGGCGGTTGTGACGAGTCACGAGGACGTTCACCCTTCTCCCCCGTCGCTGACCGGTCCTATGGTGGGCACGCGGAGGGAGGTAAGTGCTTTGACCTTTCTTTCAGCACAGCCATGAGCTCAGGACACGAGGCTCCTCAACATGGCAACTCCTGCTCCGCCCCGCTGCGAGGCCCCACCCGCAGTTACGTCCCCTTGGTGCTCCTCACTCGGAGCTTGGAGGCGTGGCTTGCACTCTCCAATCCGTCGCACTGGCTGGCCAGGACAATCCGACTCGTCTATGCGATTCAGTTCACCAGGCGCCTGCCTGGGTTCAGCGGCGTCTGCTTCACCTTGGTGAGGGGCGAGAACGCCACTGCCCTGCGTGCTGAGATCACGTTCCTTCTGCAGAAGGACACGATAGAGCCTATCCCTCCAGCCAAGATGAAGAAGGGGTTCTACAGCCCCTACTTCATCGTGCCAAAGAAAGGCGGTGGGTTGCGGCCAATCCTGGACCTGCGAGGGCTGAACCGGGCCTTGTACAGACTCCCGTTCAAGATGCTTATGAAGAAGTGCATTCTGTTGTGCGTCCAGTGTCAAGATTGGTTCGTGGCGGCAGACCTGAAGGACGCGTACTTCCACGTCTCGGTTTTACCTCGGCACAGACCCTTTCTGCGGTTCACCTTCGAGGGCTCGGCGTATCAGTATAAGGTCCTCCCCTTCGGTGGTCCTGCTGGGCCGGCGGAGAGCCCCGTTTGAGCCCCTAGAGTCAGTTGAGCTAAAGGCTCTCTCATTGAAGACTGTCCTCCTGACTGCGCTCACATCCAGCAAGAGGGTTGGGGACCTGCAGGCGTTCTCTGTGCGACACCTGCCTGGAGTCTGGTCTGGCATACTCTCACGTGATCTTGAGACCCCGACCAGGCTATGTGCCCAAGGTTCCCATGACCCCTTTTAGGGATCAGGTGGTGAGCCTGCAAGCACTGCCCCAGGAGGAGGCAGACCCAGCCTTGTCATTGCTGTGTCCGGTGCGCGCATAGTGCATCTACTTGGACCGCACGCAGAGCTTTAGATGTTCTGAGCAGCTCTTTGTCTGCTTTGGAGGACAGCAGAAAGGGAGGGCTGTCTCCAAACAGAGGATCGCCCACTGGGTCGTGGATGCCATCATTTTGGTGTACCAGGCCCAGGATGTGCCGCCCCCTTTGGGACTACGAGCACACTCCACTAGGAGTGTGACGGCCTCCTGGGCCTTGACCAACGGCGCCTTTCTAGCAGACATCTGTAGAGCAGCGGGCTGGGCAACACCCAATACCTTTGGGATTTTATAATCTCTGGGTTGAGCCGGTTTCGTCGTGTGTTGTCAGGTACGAACAGTTAAGTATGCGGGGCAGCTGGCGGGGTGTACTGCTTGTGTACAGCGCCTTTCCCCTCCCAGAGGGGAAGACGTGCGCTTTTTTCCCCCATGCGATTTCACGAGTCAGTGAACCCTGGATGTCTATCCTCCTCAGCCCTGTGGCAGGCGAATTTGGCAGAGAAATTTGATGCCAGCTCAGCACGTGCGCTAGAATGCCCTGTACTGGGGTAGGTGCTCCACATCTGCTGGTTACCCGTGGGTAACCCCGTGTGATGTATTTTCCACGGTACAGTTTCCCTGTTGGTAAATCTGCATCTTCTTTGGGCATAGCTCCCTCTGCCACGGTCGCCGTGTTTGTAGAGCTCCTCACCCTCCGGGTAGGACCTACCGCGGGACTTCTTCCACATGCGATACTGCCGGTCAGTAAGTACATGTGATGTATTCTCCACACGTTACCTCCCCTTCGGGCTACCCCCCCCCCCCCCCCCGACGCGGACGCATATGGCCCCAGCTGAATGATTTTCCATTTTTGTGGGAGAAAAAAGAAGAGAAGAGGCCACGGCTGGCACGGCCTGTCCCCACTATGAGTTTGTCTTGTCCCCGGGGTGCGAGGGGCCATACAACACTCGTGGGGCATTGGGGGAGGTTATGTGGGGGCCGGGTGCACTTGCTACAAGGCACACAGTGGTCTGCCTGCACCGCCAGTCCACGTAACACAGTTCAGATGGTTGTGGTGTTTCGTATAGGGACCCCAACGTTGAGTGAGTGACAGATAGGGAACGTCTTGGTTACTGTCGTAACCTCCGTTCCCTGATGGAGGGAACGAGACTTTGTGTCCCTCTTGCCACAATGCTGAGCTACCCGTTGAAATGGCCGGGACCCTGTCTTGGCTCGTCAGCGTAAAACCTGAATGAGTGGTTGCGAGCCAGCTCCTTTTATACCTGTATGTCCAGGGGAGTGGCATGCAAATTCCACTTGCCAATTCCCATTGGCCTTTTCTCAAAGATCAGAGGTGTTTGGGGCTCCCAAGAGCGACCCCTAGTGTCACTACATTAACACGACGTCTCGTTCCCTCCATCAGGGAATGGAGGTTACGACAGTAACCAAGACGTTTTTTTGGCAATTTCAAGCATTGTATAGCCTTCATTCCTCAAAACGCTGATTGACTGGGGAAATTAACCTTTAATTGCCATTTAAACCTGTGTGTGTCACCTTGTGTGTCTGTAACAAGGCTAAACATTCAAGGTTATGTCAACTTTTGATCAGGGCCATTAGGGTGATTTCTGTTATCATTATGATTTAAAAAGGAGCCAAACAACTATGTGATATTAAATGGCTTCATATGATCACTATCCTTAAATAAAAGAATCAATTTCAAAATCAATGCCAAAATTTCACAGGGTGTGCAAACTTTTGAGCACAACTGTTTTAAATATACTTATCAAAAGTAATATTATTTTCTTTATGGGTAAATCTTTTTTTATTTTTTTACAGTGGAAAATGTGACTTTGTTCACCTTCAGAGTGTTTATATAACTCTTTCATATGGTGTTTTACAGAGTTTTGAAAACTTTTCAGAGCAGTGCTCTTAAGGAAAGAAAACCAGTTTAGAATTCTGCATTTGTCTATCTTGGGAGTAGTTTATATAGTTGATCTTGTATTTATTTATTCATTAAATAAATGTATTTTTTTCCTCTTTGTGTTTTGCTACCAGGAATAAAAGAAATGTCTGAAGGTATTGCCCATAATCATTGTCCCAGCTGAAAATACGAACCATAGTTCCATTTCCCCCATTGAGCTATTGAATTCATTTCTCAGTCACTTGCAGCTCTTACATGCCAAACTGTATGCCGTGCATGAAATTGTCCTTTGCTGTATTGTAGATATTTCCCCCACTGAAGAGCTGGATTGATTTGAATGAGTTCTGGTGTGATGTTTCACTTTTCCTTCCTCTAAAGACATTAGAAGGGGAGGAGAGGGACCACTCCTATATATACAGTATGAATGGGAGATATCATTAAGAAAAAAATAAATACAATGGCCCACCTTACAATTAAAATATGATAGAGGCACCAAAGCACTCCAAAGGCAGCTATGGGAATGGAAGTTCTGCTAATCGCCTGTTTGTTTATATACATGAGCGTTAGCTAGGCCAGCCTTGAGCTAAAGAAGCATGATGTGAGCTAAAGAAGCACAGTTTATAATTTTTTTTTTTTCGTATTTTACCCATGATTTGAAATAAGTTATTGGAACTTAATCTTGACCAGCAGTTTTGGCTCAGTTTCTGGTTTTGTTTCCCCATTTAAGTTGATAGGTGCTGTATAGAGGGTTGCCAGCCGTCTCGTATTATACAGAATTGTCCGTTATAATTGTCCCGTATTTTTGCATATCACACCCAAACTGCTGAGGATGTTTCACAAACCAAAAGAAATGGACCTGAAACACACCCCATTTGCTTGAGTTGTGTGAGATATTGGCTGTTAAACGTTACAATTAATGCACGTTTTCTGTCATGTTTTCTATCAGAAGCAGGAGAATTTTGTCTAACATATAGCATTCAGGTGCATGATGATTGTTTCTCAGCATTGTGATTACAAAACACCAGTAAACTCACCTATTCATGACATTACATTGCACGTGTCAGTGCTCGTTCTGGAAGAGAGACTCAATAAAGGTGAGAAAAAAATGCATAATTTTTAGATCAAAAGTACAGTAGAGGTTTATATAAAATGTTTAACGTGATTTTCTTGCATTTCCCTTGTGATAAACACTTAATGCCAAAACAACGACACTGTAGTCCAAGAAGAAATGCACTGTTTTCTTGTTAAGTGTTTTCTTACCCATAAAAATCCAACATTAAGACTTGAACTAAGACAGTGGCCCTGAAAATTTCAGTGATAGATAGGCCTACTATTTTTAACACAATAGTCATATACTGTCTACAAACTGATGAGCCCAATTTCAAATGGAAAGCTGGTTTATTGAGCTTTAAAAACAGAAAAGGCTCAAAGCTTAATTATGGTGAAGAAAACGCTTGACAGAAAAATATTGTCTTTATTGATTGCAGCTTCATTCTTTTGGAAAATAGTAATGTTTATCAAAAGTGAAAATAGATATGTTTTTTCCTGGTCATTGTATTAAAGCAGTTTTCATTTTATTTAGATTAAGGATCGTTCACACCAAACACGTTTTTGCGTCTGTCCAAGCTGTTTTTCAATTGTTTTCCTTTGTAAACAAGCTCTAGGTGGACCTCTTTAACCATTGCACAGCATCTCACACAGGAGCCCTGCTGGAAAAAAAAGTCCCATATTTTGAGCCAGAATGTCCTGTCTTTGGCTGGTAGAAAATTAGCAACCCTGTTTGTACTTGTATGACTGAAAATAGCTGCTCAGTGGCATTACCAATATGGCTGCTGAGTGAACTTGCTTTCGTTAAAGGGACTTTACTTCCTTTATTTGAAAGAACATTTTTATATTTATTTTTTTAATAAGATTGTCTTAATCACTGACTAGCTGTATTAGTCATAAGAGATGTCTAGTGATTTATTACACGATAATCCACTTACATTATGTGAATTTGCTGTAACTGTGATCCACATTCAAAAAGGATTTAGTTGCATTTCTGAGTGAGTCATGCCTTGTAAAGTCACCGGTATCTGTTTGCCAGATGTTGGCCATTCCACGTGAGATATTCATTGTGACTTTTGTGACCTTCGTACTGTTTTGTGTTTTTGTGTGCGGACTTATCAGGAGGCCTGTGCTGTATTGCTTGAGAACAGTTTGCACTACATCCAAGCCAAGTTCCTTTGCAACTCGCCACCAGATCCTGCTAGAGACTATACTGGTGCCCACTTCTCTCCAGCTTGTTCCCCGGCCTCCTCTACACACTCCAGCCCTTTCCTTGTGCACCGACTTGGACTGGTGATCGACGGCCGCACCCTGGCTTACGCACTGGACAAGAATTTGGAGGACAAGTTCCTGGCCGTGGCTAGAAGCTGCAGGTCCGTGCTGTGTTGTCGCTCAACGCCCCTGCAGAAGAGCATGGTGGTGAAATTAGTGCGTAACAAGCTTAAGGTCATGACCTTGGCAATAGGTAAGTTCAGGATGAAAATGTTAATACACTTATCCAGTGTTTGTCATACATGCTTAATCTTAAAGTCGGCATGAAACGGAGGTTGCGACCGACTTTACTCCGTAATGAGGCGTATTTCCGAGTGAAACGGCTTATCAGACAAGAAAAAAAATTTAGGGCGGGGAGTTTATCCATCGGTTGTTGATTGAATTGTGAAAAGTGGGCGTTGCATAGAGGAATGGAGGCAGATCTGAATGCGAGTTTGCAGTCAACACAAACACAAACCCCTTCCACCGTGCTGCTCGAGCCAGAGCCGGTTATCGTGAAATTTTGTCCATTTTTATTTCATGCTGACTTTAAGGGGAAAGTTCACGCAAAAATGAAAATTCTATCGTTATTCACCCTCATGTTGTTCCAAACCTGTATGACACAGGCAGAATCTCAGTTCACTTTCATTGTATGGAAGAAAGATGCAATGAAAGTGAATGGTGACTGAGGCTTACATTCTTCCTAACATTCTTCCTATCTCCTTTTGTGTTTAACTTTTGTGTTCATATGCGTTTAGAACAACATGAAATTAAAGGACAATGCTAACATAATAACAAAAATAAAAAGCATTTATTCTTCACACCTGCATACTTAGAGAATGTACTTCACAACCAATCTCCTTAGACTAACATTTTCAGTAGATTTAGGCAAATCAAAGAAACAAATCCATACAGCCATGTTCCAACATCTATTGAAAACGCCTTCCCAGAAGAATGAAAGCTTTTATGACCACAAAAGGATGCCCATAGTTTTGAAATGTGGGATATCCAAATGCTTTTGGCCATGTATTGTAAGCAGCATATTTTGTTCTTGTCTTTTTCCAAAAACGGAGAAGAGAAAGTCTTCAAGGTCCACTCTTCATCTAATGGGCCCTTAATGGCTGTAAACCTCACATAACTGCAAACTTAAGACAATACACATAAATAAACATCAGTGTGTTCCACAGTAATTATGCTAGTGGCTTGAGCAATGAATGATTTTGCCTTTATAAAAAGCAGAAAATAGGCTGCATAGATGTTTCTTTTTTTGTCTCATACTTTTATGCTTGGCAAGTCGAATTCAGAGATTAATTGTCCCCAGAGTTGCCAAGTAAATGTTTCAGTAGTGACTGGACAGCACGTGTCTGTCCTTTGCCCAACGCAGAATGCCACATTTACAAGCCTACACAGCACTCTTGCTAATTATCCAGATGGCTTTAAGGAGGGAGAGAGAGAGATGCAAGGTGCATCAGGACTAAACCACCTGCCTTTTGGAAAGAGCAAATAGGAAGAGTAGGTTACCTCAGATCACCCCCCTCCCCTTTTTCCCTTAATAAATATTTTGTCATTCATTTCTGGCTTAGGGAATGTTAGATGCAGATCTTTTTTTAATGTTAAAAACTATTATTTTCATTTTGGAAGGAACGAGGGGAGAGAATGCTCAGTACAACCCTCTGCGGTGCTGTAAAAATAATTTTGGGTCCTGCCACAAAATTGACAGACTTCATTACAAAATGAATCAGGGCCTTGTCTTCCTAAATGCATGGCTTTAATGAATGGACATTTAGGGTGTACACGGGGAGAAACATTCACAGCAGATGTTATCAGTTCTCATGCAAAGCATATTTTCTTTGTTGTTGTACTTAAACAAAAAATAAATAAATAAATAAAAAAGTGGTCTTGTTGAATTTGGCTGTCGTGTTTGTTTGGAAAAAGGCAGCGGACAGTCTCAGCTGGTTATTAATTTTCAGTATGCTTCAAAGCCTAATAGATTATTAGCTCAAAAGTCGGGCTTTGATGATAGCTCGGGGTTAAGTTAGCATTGTGCCCTATGCCTCAGGCAACAGACAATGATTTTAAAAACAACCTCAAGGCAGTTTTAAAGGTCCAAGCCAAACATCTTTAAACAATGTTTGTGTGTTAACTGAGGAACATTCTGCCTCTTCCTATACAGAAGTGTAACTTACACTCAAAAAAAGAACTCTGACTGAACTTGGTTTAGTTATGGACAGTTGGTCCACGTGATTGAAAGGAAATTTCTTAAATTACCATATTATTTTAATTAAATACTTCAAGTAGAGGGAACCAAACTGAATCAAATAAACCCAACACAATTATACATTTCAAAATAAAACTATTTTAGTGATATGCTAGCTAGTGTCAGTAATACATTCTGGTGGGAAGCACTACTGAGTGCAATTGCTCAATGTATAAAGCAATATGTAGAGTACTCAAAATGTATTGGTCCTCAAACTCTTCACCGTGATGGTAACCCCCAAAACTACAATATTCTTCTGAATCTCAACATTATATTCATCTTGCACAAAGACATATAAAATACCACTTCATTTTAACATTTACTTTCCCTGTCGAGTCCCATGCAAAGCATTCTGGGAACTAGAAATCCTCTGCCCTGTTTCAGTAAACCAAACAAAAAATATAAATTGTCACAACACAAATGGATTAAGTAAAGCAGATAAGACACTGTTTTTAATTGAATCAACTAAGTTAATGCAAGTTCCCTTGGTTACATGATTTTTTTGAGTAATATGAACATAGGAGGGTTAAGTAAACCTAAACCTAACCATATAGTCAAACCCCCTACCAAGACCCTGAACCTGCCCATGGTTTTAAAAGGAAAATAAATTTTTTATACCACAGAAGAAAGAAAACATTGGGTTTTAAAGGAGATAATGGAAGCGTATTACAGGTTATTGACATACGTCAGTCATTTGTATAGCATAAATATGGAATGAGTTACCAAATTTGTTCACAAATGTATCCTTTCTTAAAATAAAGTGTTGGACAGGAGGCTAGCAATACTTTTATGCCTGTATTGTATTGATTGGAAATTCTGTTTGTTGATTGGTTGGTCTCTATGGGAATAAAAGTCATACCTTTTTGTACAATATTTAACGATTTCGCCATCTCGTACGAATAATTTCCAATGTTGTCATGAGATTATTTTGGGATTGTGCTTCATTTAGTTTAAGTAGTTTTCAGTTCAAGGTTGTGTTCTTTTAAACTTAAATGAGATAGAACAGGATCATGCAAACAATAGAGTTTCATCTATGTTTAATCTTCAGCCAAGTGGTCAATATGTTACATATAGATCCTCTTTTCGTCAAATGTCTTTTCGCTATTCATATTCACAGGTCAGAGTTCACCAAACTTAAACTTGAGTATGAAACAAAATACAAACATTCTACTCATATTCTTGTGGACCCATTCCCCAACATCATATGCGAAATTAATGGAAGTGAATAGAACACAAGTTTGAAATCAAAATTGACCCCATTAAGTTTTCTTAATACATGTTCCTGGTCTTATTGTAAATGATTCATTGGTGCACATTATTGCCAAAGAAAAAAAAGTGTTTGTCTTCCCCATGCACCCCCTTTAAAAAAAAACTTTGCTTTTCAGCTGATATCACCAATCCCTCTTATTTTTCAACCCCTCCAACAACCTGTCATATACAGACTGCTTTTCACAACCCATTCAATTCCCAATTGATAAAATCTAGTCCAGCACAATATTTTTTTCTTGTTGAACACATTTCAGATAAGTAACACAAACACAGTTTCATATTGACCTTAATACTTGAATTTGACTGTAGTAAGCATTTTTTAAACTGTAATTTGTCTTGCATGGAATGTAGGCTTGGTGTTTTAAAGGTGAAATTGATGTAAGGTAATGTCACCCTGTTAATGCACTGTCCTCTTCCAGTTGAGTTCAGAGACCAGTTAGATTCTGATCTCCTTTTTAACGTTTAATTTATGTTGTTTATTTCTGCCAGCAGAGCACTTTGCTGCTGATGCAGTGTTCGCATTAATGCGGGCTGACATTGTGCAATATGAATGGGAAGTGATAACTCCCCTACTTCTATCTCTGTCTTTGTCTCTGTCCCTCGCTCCTGCTTTTCTCATTTATTTTAGGTGATGGGGCTAATGATGTCAGTATGATCCAAGTGGCTGATGTAGGGGTTGGGATCTCTGGACAGGAGGGCATGCAGGTAAGAAGAACTGGAAAAGATCAGAGGAAGTTATGCCAAAGGAGATGTTTGAAAAAGGCCATGGAACAGTGAAAAAATAAAATATAATTTATATAAAAACACTCAAATGTGTATCTTTGAACAACCAGTCAGTTATAATAAGTTTATGAGCTTTTAAAGAAATTTTCCGGGTTCAATACAAGTTAAACTGAATCAGCCGCTTTTGTGGCATAATGTTGGTTACCACAAAAAAATTATTTTGACTTTTCCCTCCTTTAAAAAAAAAAAAAAAAAGAAAAAGCAAAGATTGATGTAACAGTGAGGCACTGACAATGGAAGTGAATAGGGCCAGTTTTTGGAGGGTATAAAGTCAGAAATGTAAAGCTTATAAATTTACAAAAGCACACATTAATTCTTCTGTTAAAACTTGTGTATTATTTGAGCTGTAAAGTTGTTAAATTGTCATCTTTTAAGTCGTTTTAGGGTTTACAGCATTACAGCAACACAGTTGTTAAAATGGATATAACTTTACACAGAAAAGGTTAGTAAGCAATTTTATCACACTATATGTTAACATATAGGGTACAATGGGGCTAAAGGCCCCGCAGGGCTAAAGGCTCCATTGATTTTATTTGATCCCAAAACACTAAATAGCAACAAAAACTACTTTTTTGTACTTTCCTAAACATCTGTTTGTCACTTTGCACAGCAAAATTTTCTTGATCCGTGAGATATGTGTGTGTACTGTCTAAAGGTTGATTTTGAGGCAATTTGATCTCATTTTTAATATTTTTGTAATGTTGCAAATTTATGTAGCTAATGAAAATCCCTGAAATTAACAAGTTTCTTTTGAGACAAAACATTTATTTATAATTTTCAGTTTTGTGTAAGATCATTAAAATCAAACATTTTTCAATAACTGTCCAATAAGTGAAAGGATAGCATTTGGGGTAAAAAGCCCCCCTGTTGCAGGGGCTAAAGGCCCCTATAAAACACATTGAGTGGGGGGAAAAGATTTGTTATGAAAAATGTTCAAAGTGGGCTCACATTGACTGATCCAATTAGAATAGAGATTAGAATACTTGCCAAATGTGATTGAAATTAACAGGAAATGGTTTACTTTTTATTTTTTGTTTATTTTTTATTTTTTTGGAAGTGGTTATTCTGAGTAAGCATCATCTTAATTTATTTCTAAAAAAAAGCATCTTGGTGTCCCAAAATTGTTTGCATTAGATGACCAATTTTGCACTATAACTATTGCCCCTTTATCTACACAATATCTTTTTAAACCCCCTAGGGGCCGTTTACCCCAAGTGAGGGAGCCTTTTACCCCAAGTGTGGGGTAAAAGGCTCCCTCACCACCTTTTTTTTAAAAACTTTTAATCAAAACAACCTTCCGTTATTATTTCTTTTCATATAAGAAATAATATATATATATAGAGAGAGAGAGAGAGAGATAGATATATAATTTCTTTTTTTTTTTTTACCTTGATACATTTTGTGACCAGAAAAATAGCAACATTTTCTTAAGGGGTGCCTTTAGCCCCATTGTACCCTATATTGTTTATGTCTTGTGGCTATACTTTTATAACACTGAGTATTTTATCATTTATGGATTGTCCCCATTTACTTTCATTGTAAGTGCCCTACTTACCCAGACTTACCTGTTGTTTTTTTTGTTTTTTGTTTTTTTTGTGGTAATCAACATTATGCCACAAATTCTGTCAACTGAGCTTAACTTGTGCTGAACCCGGAATATTCCTTTAATGCACAAAACAGTTCTTGATTCATTTGGAGTCGGACATGACTGAAAGTAATTATTTGCAGTTCAGTAAACGTTTTGAAGTATTTTCATGAGTTCATTCAGTGAAGGATTTGTCAGATTGATTCAAACGAAATTTTATGAGCTAAAATAAATCACTCAAAGAGTCTTGAATCCAGAATTTGAATGCAGCCAGCGAAAGAAAGATGTGTTTTCGTGGCATTATTTTACATACTCTGTCTTTTTTTAATCTCATTACATAAAATTCAGACTGCATACTCGCAACTCGGGTAAAATGTGGTTGTTGTTGTTTTTTTGAAGTTTTTATATATATATATATATATATATATATATATATAGATAGATAGATAGATAGATATAGATAGATATATATCTATATATATATAGATATATAGATATATAGATATAGATATTTTTTGGGTTGCATTGTAGATTCAGCAAATAAATAGCAGTACTGGAATACACTGCCATATAATTATACTCTTGTTAATTCCCAGTGCATGAACAATATTGCAATGTGGGCACTCTTTAAACACCCTGCTTTAAGTCCCAAGTAAAAGAGGAATGAACATTGCAAAGCAGGAATGTACATTTAATGTGCCAAGAGACTGGATATGCATAATTCATGTTTTATGAAGTTTGTTGGCCAAGATCCGGAGTTGCTCCGTACTCAGTTGATAAATGATACCTTACACAACCTCAACATTAAATTGACCCATGCCTTTCTTAATGGCAGTTAACCTCGATGCACTCTATGCAATGAAAGCAGCTGGGCTGTGTCTGGGTAATACTCAGCAGATGCCTGCTTCAACGGTTAATTTATGAAGTGCCTTCCACTTGTTCGTCTCTCGGAACAGCCTCTAGAAATGGTCAATGTCCCATTTTGGTTTCTCAAAAATGTTACTTTCTGCCCCCAAAACACTCACCCAACCCCCTTCGCCTTGTTCTCAGTGGCAAGCCAACAGAACATGCATCCTGATGTGGTGAGAAGAATGACAGGAACTGCCACGAGCTCATCTGTTTGATGCTCTGTCTCATGCATCATACAAATAAATTAATTCATTAAAAGATCTGGACGTAATGAGGCTCCACTCTTTGCTGCGATCTGAAGTGCTCCTCCTTATCTAAGATCTCTTTGAGGTCAACAGTCAGACTTAAGGAAGGAAGGAATAGTTAACCCAAAATTAAAATTCTGTCATCATTTACTCACCCTCACAGATGACTTTATTCAGTGGGACACAAAAGGAGATATTAAGCAAAAAGACAGCCTCGGTCACCATTCACTTTCATTGTATGGAAAAAAAGATGCAATCAAAGTGAAAGGTGACATTCTGTTAAACATCTCCTTTTGTGTTCCACGGAAGAAAGTAAGTTATATGGGTTTGGAACAATATGACTGTGTTTACTTTTTTACTCACATCTGACACAGATCGGGTATTGTTGCACATGTGTAAACGGAAAAAATCTGCACGAGATCAGAATTTTTCACATCTGATCTGAGCCCCTTCCAAATGTGGTTTTAAATCCAGATACATATCTGATACCTGGACATCTGACCTACATCTAACACGCTTATCCGATTCCCATTGGCTTTTCTTAACTGCTTGTCCTTATGAAGCAGACGTGCCTGTAATTGTCAGTCATGTCAGTAATTTTCCGGGACGTTTTCCAGACTGCGTGTTCCTGCGCAAGTTAGAATTTCAGCGTGATTATTACCTACTATAAGACGGCCTGTAAAAATCACCATTTGTAATATTAATCCAGTGTGAACTGGCATGTTAATAAAAAGCCCGTAGATGCACTTTCCAACACTTCGAATCGATCAGCAGTGGAATCATTTGCGTTTGAGCGAGAGATTATTGTTAACACAGATATTAGATATGAGTCACTCTTCAGTGAATGTAAACAAAAAATCGGATACAGTCAAAAGATCGGATCTGTGCATTAAGCCTTGCAGTGTAAATGCAGCCTATGAGGACAAGTATAGGACCTTGAACTTGGCCTATCCCCTTAACAACTCATGACTAATACGAATCTGTTTAAGACTCAAAAACAAAAAACCTAAATGAATGAATGAATTTAAATTTCCATCCTTATTCGAAACCAATACCAGTGAATTTTCATGATTCAATACCACAGCAAAAACTTATATGCTATTTAACACAGTCTTTTATTTAATAAAATAAAAATGAAATCATACAAGAAATATTACAAAATTAAATAGAAACAGTGGCATGTTGCTTTAAATACTTTTAAATTGCTAGTAGTTATTTAAGACACATAATAGAAAAAATTAAAACAATAAAACAAACTTATAAATTAAGTAAACACTGCTTTTTTTCAGGCATCTAACAGCAGTATCAAGTAAACATTCAAAATTGAAAAAAGTAATCAAATGTAAAATAAAACTACTTAAATTAAGGCATAACTGTCTTTGTTTACATTAATACCTCGCATTTTGACTAAGAAGTGCTTCCATCCTGTGGACGGAGGATAAATTAGTATCGATTTTGTACTGAAAGGAATATTCCAGGTTCAAAACAAGCGAACCTCAATCAAAAGCATTAGGTTTTTTTGGGGGGTTTTTTTGCGGGGGGGGTTATTTTCTCCCCTTTTTCTCCCCAATTAGGAATGCCCAATTCCCAATGCGCTCTAGGTCCTCGTGGTGGCGTAGTGACTCACCTCAATCCGGGTGACGGAGGACGAATCTCATTTGCCTCCGCATCTGAGACCATCAATCCATGCATCTTATTACGTGGCTTGTTGAGCACGTTACCACGGAGACGTAGTGCATGTGGAGGCCCATGCTATTCTCCACAGCATCCACACACAACTTGCCACATGCCCCACCGAAAGCGAGAACCACATTATAGTGACCACGAGGAGGTTAACCCAACGTGACTCTTCCCACCCTAGCAACCGGGCCAATTGGTTGCTTAGGAAGAAACTAATTGATGGTCAACAGCTCCAGCCTGTTGCACTCGCATACCCATATTATTAAAGAGCGGTTGTATTGAGTAAGGCAGGACACTCAGACCAAAGACAATACAATGCAGCTATTAGTACCAAAGAGACGCAGGGAAACACTCTTCCAGGCGGCTCACTATAACCCAATGGCTGGTCACTTACGTCACGGAAAAATTTGGAACCGTATAATGGGCCGATATTTTTTTTTTTTTTTTTTTTTTGGCCGGGCGTTCACAGCGAAGTAGGCAAATGGTGTGTGGCGTGCCGTGAATGCCAGTTGGTGAATCCACCGGCCACCCCAAAAGCGCCATTGTGCCCTCTGCCGTTGATCGAGGTCCCCTTCGAGAGAATTGGCATGGACCTCATCAGGCCATTAGAGCAGACTGCACGCGGCCATCACTTTGTATTAGTTCTGTTGGACTATGCAATGCGATATCCAGAAGCAGTGCCTTCACGCAACATCTCATCATGTAGTGTTGCGGAGGCACTCTTCAGAATTATCTCCTGAGTGGGGATTCCAAAGGAAATCCTCACTGACCAAGGCACAACATTCATGTCAAGTACACTACACGAACTGTATGAATTATTAGGCATTAAATCAATTCGCACACCGACGGGTTGGTCGAACGATTTAATAAGACTTTGAAAAACATGATTCGTAAGTTCGTACACAAAGATGTTAAAAATCCCGCAAAAGGTCCTGCAAGCCTCCACAGGGTTTTCCCCATTTGAGCTACTGTATGGGCGACAGCCGCGCGGCACGCTTGACGTCATATGGGAAGCTTGGGAGGAAGGACCTTTGAATAGCAAAAACCAAATCCAATATGTTCTTGACCTTAGAGCAAAACTCCACACTTTGTGCCAGGTAACACAGGAGAATTTACTCCAAGCGCAAGAACGTCAACGCCGATTGTACGACAGGGGCACTTGACTACGGGAATTCGCACAGGGAGATAAAGTGCTTGTATTGCTGCCCACTTCGAGCTCCAAATAACTCGCCAAGTGGCAAGGACCCTTTGAGGTCACACGACGAGTCGGAGATCTCGATTATGAGGGTAGGCGAACGGATAGGAGTGGGGCACGTCAAATCTACCACCTCAACCTCCTCAAACCATGGAGGGAGGCAGTGCCTGTAGCCTTGGTGACAGTAGTTCCGGAGAGGGCGGAGCTCGGGCCGAAGGTACAGTTGTGCTCAAAAGTTTGCATACCCTCAGAGAATTGGTAATATATGTACCATTTTTAAAGAAAGCATGAGTGAGCAGGCAAAACACATTTCTTTTATTTCTTATGGGATTCATATTCAACTGTAGGTTATAACAGAATGGCACAATCATAAAACAAAACATGGCAACAAAGAAAAAATGTAATGACCCCATTCAAAAGTCTGCATACCTTTAGTTCTTAATACTGTGTATTGCCCCCTTTAGCATCAATGACAGCATGCAGTCTTTTGTAATAGTTGTCTGTCAGGCCCCAAATTCTTGCAGGTGGTATAGCTGCCCATTTGTCTTGGCAAAATGCCTCCAGGTCATGCAAAGTCTTTGGGGAGATCTCAAACATGCAGTTCATGCAAGACGACCAGAGTGGCTCGATGATATTAAGGTCAGGAGACAGTGATGGCCACTCCAGAACCTTCACCTTTTTCTGCTGTAACCACTGGAGGGTCAACTTGGCCTTGTGCTTAGGGTCATTGTCGTGCTGGAAAGTCCAAGAGCATCCCATGCGCAGCTTTCGTGCAGAAGAATGCAAATTGTCTGCCAGTATTTTCTGATAACATGCTGCATTCATCTTGCCATCAATTTTCACAAGATTCCCCGTGCCTTTAGAGCTCACACACCCCCAAAACATCAGTGAGCCACCACCATGCTTTACAGTGGGGATGGTATTCTTTTCACTATAGGCCTTGTTGACCCCTCTCCAAGCATAGCGCTTATGGTAAAAGCTCTATTTTGGTCTCGTCATTCCAAATTACAGTGTGCCAGAAGCTGTGAGGCGTGTCAAGATTTTTTTGTGGCATTGGCTTATTTCTGGCAACTCGACCATGCAGCTCATTTTTGTTCAAGTATTGTCGTATTGTGTTCCTTGAAACAACCACACCGTCTTTTTCCAGAGCAACCTGTATTTCTCCTGAGGTTACCTGTGGGTTTTCTTTGTATCCCAAACAATTCTTCTGGCAGTTGTGGCTGAAATCTTTCTTGGTCTACCTGACCTTGGCTTGGTATCAAGAGATCCCCAAATTTTCCACTTCTTAATAAGTGATTGAACAGTACTGACTGGCATTTTCAAGGCTTTGGATATCTTTTTATATCCTTTTCCATCTATATAAAGTTCCATTACCTTGTTACGCAGGTCTTTTGACAGTTCTTTTCTGCTCCCCATGGCTCAGTATCTAGCCTGCTCAGTGCATCCACGTGAGAGCTAAAAAACTCATTGACTATTTATACACAGACACTAATTGCAATTTTAAAAGCCACAGGTGTGGGAAATTAACCTTAATTGCCATTTAAACCTGTGTGTGTCACCTTGTGTGTCTGTAACAAGGCCAAACATTCAAGGGTATGTAAACTTTTGATCAGGGCCATTTGGGTGATTTCTGTTATTATTATGATTTTAAAAAGGAGCCAAACAACTATGTGATAATAAAAGGCTTCATATGATCACTATCCTTAAATAAAAGACAGTTTTTTGTTTTTGCATGATCAGTCATATTTTCAAAATCAATGCCAAAATTTCACAATTTCTGCCAGGGTATGCAAACTTTTGAGCACAACTGTATTTCCCAAACCAGATTCATTCCCCCTGGTCCCTTGTGGAGACCACCTTTCACTGTCGCAGCTTACAGACATTGCCCAGTTGCAAGCGGAGTTCGCTGACATGTTTTCACCCCTTCCCGTTCGCACGAACCTCACAGAGCACCATATCGAGACCATCCTATCGTCTTCCTGAGCACTAAAAAAAGATTGTTCAGGAAGAATTGGAGGCAATGCTTGAAATGGGCATAATACAAGAGTCACACAGCGATTGGGCCAGCCTGGTAGTTCTGGTAACGAAGAACGACGGCTCGGTCCAGTTCTGTGTTGATTACCGGAAAGTGAACGCGGTGTCCAAATTTAATGCTTATCCAGTGCCGTAAATTGATGAGTTATTAGATCTGTTAGGAGCGGCTCAATTTTACTCAACACTGGACTTCACAAAGGGTTATTGGCAGATCCCTTTAACTCCAATATCCTGAGAAAAAAACGACTTTTTCCACTCCGTTCGGATTACACCAATTCATGACGCTTCCGTTCGGTTTGTTCGGAGCCCCGGCCACATTTCAGCGCCTTATGGACAAGATCCTCAGACTGCACACAGCATATGCCGCCGCATATCTGGACGATATTATCATTTATAGTAATGACTGGCAGCGGCATATGCAACATCTGAGGGCTATCCTGAGAGCGCTGCGGCAGACGGGACTCATGGCCAACCCGAAGAAGTGCGCAGTTGGACAGGTGGAAGTTCGGTATCTGGGGTTCCACTTGGGTCACGGGCAGGTGCGTCCACAGGTTAATAAAAACACAGCGATCGCAGCTTGCCCGATGCCCAAGTCCAAAAAGGAGGTACGGCAGTTTTTGGGGCTTGCTGGCTACTACCAAAGGTTTTTGCCTAGTTATTCTGACGTCACCAGCCCGCTGACTGATCTTACTAAAAAGGTGGCTCCCGATCCAGTCCATTGGACAGTGTCATGCCGACAGGCTTTCCTTAAGGTAAAGTCCGCACTTTGTGGGGGGCCGCTGTTACATGCACCTGACTTCTCTCTCCCTTTTATTCTGCAGACGGATGCAGCTGACAAGGGGCTGGGGGTGGTGCTTTCACAGGAGGTGGGAGGGGAGGAACAGCCGGTACTGTTTATTAGTTGCAAGCTCTCCTTCAGGGAGACAAAGTACAATACCTTCGAGAAGGAGTGTCTTGCGATTTAAGTGAGCTGTTCTTACCCTCTGCTACTACCTTCTGGGGTGGGCCTTCACCCTCTGTTCCGATCACGCTCCTCTCCAGTGGCTCCAATGCATGAAGGATACTAACGCGCAGATCACTCGTTGGTATCTGGCTCTTCAGACCTTTAAGTTCGAGATGATCCACAGACCGGGGGCACAGATGGTTGTGGCTGACTTTCTCTCCAGAAATGGGGGGGGCGGGTAGGCAGGCCGGATGTTGAGTCGGTGGTGGGGGTATGTGGCATGGGGGGGCGTGGTCATGTGTCTGTCTGCGGGAGAGGGAAAGCGGTAAGGCTCGTCACCTGGGCTGTAATGACTCTAACACCTGTCTCTCATAATAGTGATGGCAGAGGGAGACCTGATAAGGCTCGCCAGAGCGTCAGAAGAGAGAGAGAGAGACAGACCAGAGTCTACGTGTCTTTTAACAGAAAACTAGTGTTTTTGGATTTAAGCTGAAAAGCATACTTTTTGTTTAATTAAATAAAGACTGACCTTGAACCTGTTTCATTGTCTCCTGACTCCTCCACTTATCACACACACACATTTATTTTCTTTCTTTTAAAAAAGCAAAAATTGGGGTTACAGTGAGGCACTTACAATGGAAGTGAATGTGGACAATTTTTTTAACATTAAAGGTGCACAATAATTTTTTTCAAAAAAGTTTTACTCCTAAACAAATTAATTGTAATTTTGAAACATATTTGTAAAATCATGACCACTCACATGAGATGAGAACACTATTCATATCTATAACCTAATAAAAGCTGTTTTATTCTACATGGGGGAGGGGCGCCCTCATGGGGGCTGCCATTTTAGAATCATATGACCAGCTGAATACTACTCACTTAATCTCAGTAACCGTCTTGTTATTGGACACTTTCACACTTGTATTAAATTAATCTTGGCTGATTGTGAATAGTGAATTTCTCAAATGTCATCTGTAACTGAAAACTATTGATTTTGAATGATAAGATGACACAAACAAAAAGTTTCAAAGTGCACCTTTAAAATACTCACGTTTTCAAAAGTATAGCACAAGACATAAACAATATGCGTGTTAGCATAAAATTGCGTGTTCGATAAAATTGCATAACCTTTTCTGTGCAAACCTATAGCCAATTTTACAACTTTGTTGCCATGATAATATTAGATCAACCAACCCTAAAATGACTGTAACTATACAGCTCAATACACAAGATTTAACAGAAGAATTAATGTAAGTGATTTTATGAAATTATAAATCTTCACATTTCTGCCTTTTAAACCCTCCAGAAATTGGCCTCATTCACTTCCATTGTAAGTGCCTCACTGTAACCTTGATTTTTGTTTTTTAAAGAAAAGGAGGGACAATTCGAAATTCTTTTTGTGGTAATCAACATTGTGCCACAGATGCTGCCAGTTGAGCATAACTTGTATTGAACCAGGAATATTCCTTGAAATACTGATACTTTTGACATCCCTGGTATTTTCTGAACGTGGTAGTGTAATACCCGATCACACCTGCCTGGAAAGAGCCATTATTTATTTATTTATTTTTTATTTATTTATTTTGCTTTTTTTTTTTTTTTTTTTTTTTTTGCATGCTTTTTTAGTCTTAGATGTTGAGAGAATGGCAGCAAGTGCGGAGAACATGGCTGATGATGGTGTCAGGCCAAATGTAACTGATTAAAACCCCAACCACCATTAGAGGTGACAAAGCCTCATCTGTCTCATTGATAAATGACATGTTAACTGCCTGACACATGCAGCTGTCACAGTATCATAAAGAATAGATTGGTGATGGATGGTGGGGGATCATTTTTACCAGAATCCCTAGCCAGGGAGGTTTTCATAATTCTTTTATGCAAAAATGTCCTCACTTTTTTTTTTTAAACAAGTGTTTTGTCACCAGGATGATTTTAATCTTTTGCCTTATGAATGAATGGGGATGCCATGCCACTGTATTTGTGTGTCTCTTATGATGGATCTTGGGCTTCAAGGCAAAAGTGATCAAAATTCTCTGTAAGACTTTTACCAGTAGCATTTTACCTCAATGTGCCAACATGTTACTGTATTGGGGAGTGTTTGTACTGACAAACAGTTTATTAATGTGTTATTGTCTTAGGCCACATCCACACTAATCCATTTAAGTTTAAAAAATGCATTGATTTTTCTCATTTTCTCCTTTATCAAAGACTTTGGAAAACTCTGCATGATTTGGAAAACTATGATGTTTGGAAACTGAAAATGGAGGAAAAAGGGTGGATGTCACCTTAAACTGATCTTTTTCTCTTTGTTTTCATAGGCGGTCATGGCCAGTGACTTTGCCCTTCCACGGTTTCGATACCTGCAGAAGCTACTCTTGGTTCATGGTCATTGGTGTTACTCTCGTCTAGCCAACATGATCCTCTACTTCTTCTACAAAAACGCTGTGAGATCCTGAAGTTTGCTCATTTCCTGTCTGTAATTAGCATTATTATATAGGATGAAATACATGTTAAAGGGGCTTATTACTCAAGGAGTATATTACAGAGCCAGTGTAACAGATTTGTTACAAGATTTGTGTGTTTTTTCTCTCTCTCTCTCATCCTAGATGTTTGTCGCCCTCATCTTCTGGTATCAGTTCTACTGCGGGTTCTCCGGGTCAGCCATGGTTGATCAGTGGTATCTGATCTTCTTCAACCTGATGTTCTCCGCGTTTCCTCAGCTCATCACCGGCACCTTGGACAAAGATGTGTCAGCAGAAACCTTGCAGGAGCTCCCTCAGCTCTACATGAATGGACAAAACTCAGAGGTGCATTTCTCATCCACTGATTGGACAGAAAAACAATTACACCCTCAATGAAGAGCATAAACAGAATTATAATAGAGACAGATTGGATTATTGCAAGCATAATGTAAATGGTAAATAAGAACTCATGAACAGTGTTTTGTCACATGTATTCACACATGATTTGCCCCCAGTGTGCAGTGTCAGTCCATTTCTCTATAAGCAGATGAAATATATTACCCGTGTCACGGTTGCCACAGTTATTGCTTTGATTGTTTTTGCTGATCCGTTTCGAAATGGGTCTTTTATTCTGTGCCAAGTCTCATGAGGAGGAAAACAGCAAGAGCAAGAGCAAACATTTTATAAAAACCACTAATCATCCACAGAGTGCTGAAATTGTGCAACCTGGGATAATTAAACTGCAGCAGTTGCTTTTGTTTTGTTAACAGTATACCTCAGCGGAGGTGGTCGTCTTTTATTTTGTTATTTTGTGACTCCATTAGCTGAACATCTAATGACATTCTAATAAAAGAAACGCTGATTTCAGTCCCCTGAATTCCTTTTACAGGAATATAAACCCTACATGTTCTGGATGAACATGATTGATGCCTTCTACCAAAGCCTCATCTGTTTCTTCATCCCCTACTTTGTAAGTTTGATTTGATTATTGTGTGTTTGTTGAAAGTTGCATGCAAAATTCATTCAAGACATGCATGACATAATTGCACAAAAATGTCTTGCTTGAGATGAAGGCCATTAAAGGGATAGTTCACCCAAAAATGCCGTATCCCAGATGTGTATGATTCTCTTTCTCAAATATTTTTAGAAAAATATCTCTGTAGGTCTATACAATGCAAGTGAATGGTGATCAGACATTTGTAGCTCCAAAAATCACATAAAGGAAACATAAAAGTAATCCATATGACTCCAGTGGTTAAATCCATATCTTCAGAAGCAATATAATAGGTGTGGGTAAGAAACAGAACAATATTTAAGTTATTTTTTACTCTAAATCTCCACTTAAATTTTCATATGTGAAATTTAAACTAAAAGGGTACCACATGTTACTTTCAGATGTGAAAGTGAAAGACACAGATTTAAACATTGGAGTCATTTGGATCACTTCTATGTTTCCTTTGTGATTTTTGGAGCTACAAAGATCTGATCACCCACCATTCACTTGCATTGTATAGACTACAGAGCTGAGATATTCTTCTAAAAATCTTTGTTTGTGGTCTGCTGAAGAAAGAAAGTCATACACATCTGGGATGGCATGGGGATGAATAAATGATGGGAGAATTTTAATTTTTGGGTGAACTGTCCCTTTAAGCCTTATTGGGACCTCCTAGTAGAGTATTAAAACAGCAAACACCTCTCTATCTTCTGATTCTTAATACAATATCGCTGTAATTTAAGAGATAAGTCCAACACTGTATTCTCTTTTCATGCATTCTCAGGCTTATGCTGACTCTGATGTAGACTTGTTCACTTGGGGCACTCCAGTCACCACTTTGGCCCTTTTCACCATTTTGCTCCACTTGGGCATCGAAACCAAAACCTGGGTGAGTTTTTGCTTCAGTCTTGCTTTGTAAAATATAATTGGTAGGACTGGGTAACACCAACTACCTCATAATATGATTCACATCATAATACACAAGTCACGATTCAATACATTGGTGATTCACATTATTATAATTGGATTGTGTTTGTTAAGCCCAAAGCATACTTCAGTGAACAGTTGAACGCTCACCTCTCAAAGTATACTTCATTTGACTATGCGCACGTACAGGCAGTTGGCGCTTGCATGCTATGACTGTATGAAATACTGGACTCTTTCTCTTCAGGATTTACAGCCATAAAGATGTCTTTATAGTCCTTCAGACTCGAGTTATACATATGCAGGTACCTCCAGACCTCATCTCACATGCGCTCTTAACATGCACATCCACTGTTGTTTCCACTTTCGTCTCCTGATATTTAGTGGCAATTACAACTTGTTCTAGTTAATGATGGCAACGGCTCAACAGTGAGTGTTGCCACCTTGTGGACACAAGCATACGCATACTGGGAGTTCAGAGTACACGCGGTTAGAAAAATCGGGTCGTACGTGTTCAGTTCGAGTCTGACCGAAGTATACTTTGGACTTTACTGCTCAAAACTCTCACCCCACTGTTATTCATTATGAAGCACCATTGTACAGTATATTGTAGTGTTGTGGTCTGTGCAAATGAATATTGAAACTGTAGAGGAAACCTGTGGAATCAGTTTGCATCTTGTGCAGTGCGTCTCATTTTTGTCCAGAACCATTTCTCATAAAGGCCAAAGTATACTTTGGTGTTCCACATGCCACTACGCCTCACAGAAGCTTAAATGTCCTCTCAAGCAATCCCTTTAGGTGTTGCAATATGTATAAGCACAATATGTGTCAGGGTCCCCGTGGATCATTAAAATGTCTTATATTTAGTTTTCCAAAATTTAAGGTAATAAAAAGTGTTAAATAAATGATACAACAGAAGTTTTACATTTTATTTAAAGAGGTCTTAAATTTGGGGGCGGAAAGACAGGAATTGTGATATGACCTAATTTCATGATCAAAAGAATACGATTTAATTAAATACATTTATGCGCTCTGTCATTCAAAGTGAAAACGCGGCACTGTTGTATTTTCTCCAAGCATGCGGGGGCTTGTGAGTGTTTTCAGCTGTTGCAGAGCAGTTCACAATGGTATGTAAACCAATTTTAATGTGATACAGTTGAAGTCAGATGTTTACGTACACCTTAGCCAAATACATTTAAACTCCGTTTTTCACAATTTCTGACATTTAATCATAGAAAACATTCCCTGTCTTAGATCAGTTAGGATCACTATTTTAAGAATGTGAAATGTCAGAATAATAGTGGAGAGAATTATTTATTTCAGCTTTTATTTCTTTCATCACATTCCCAGTGGGTCAAAAGTTTACATACACGTTGTTAGTATTTTATAGTATTGCCTTTAAATTGTAGAACTCGGGTCAAATGTTTAGGGTAGCCTTCCACATGCTTCTCACAATAAGTTGCTGGAATTTTGGCCCATTCCTCAAGACAGAACTGGTGTAACTGAGTGAGGTTTGTAGGCCTCCAGGGCTTTGTGATGGCCACTCCAATACCTTGACTTATGCTTGGGGTCATTGTCCATTTGGAAGACCCATTTGCGACTGAGCTTTAACTTCCTGGCTGATGTCTTGAGATTTTGCTTCAATAAATCCACATAAGTTTCCTTCCTCATGATGCCATCTATTTTGTAAAGTGCACCAGTCCCTCCTGCAGCAAAGCACCCCCACAACACGATGCTGCCACCCCCATGCTTCACGGTTGGGATGGTGTTCTTTGGCTTACAAGCCTCACCCTTTTACCTCCAAACATAACGATGGTCATTATGGCCAAACAGTTCAATTTTTGTTTCATTAGACCAGAGGACAGTTCTCCAAAAAGTAAGATCTTTGTCCACATGTGCACTTGCAAACTGTAGTCTGGCTTTTGTATGGCGGTTTTGGGGCAGTGGTTCTTCCTTGCTAAGCAGCCTTTCAGGTTATGCAGATAAAGGACTCGTTTTACTATGGATGTAGATACTTGTCTACCTGTTTTCTCCAGCATCTTCACAAAGTCCTTTGCTGTTGTGCTGGGATTGATTTGCACTTTTCGCACCAAACTATGTTCATCTCTAGGAGACAGAACTTTAGGCATTTGGAAATTGCTCCCAAGGATGATCCAGGCTTGTGGAGGTCCACAATTTTTTTTTCTGAGGTCTTGGCTGATTTCTTTTGATTTTCCCATGATGTCAAGCAAAGAGGCACTGAGTTTGAAGGTAGGCCTTAAAATACATCCACAGGTACACCTCAAATTCAGTACACCTCCTATCAGAAGCTAAATGGCTAAAGGCTTGACATCATTTTCTAGAATTTTCCAAGCTGCTTAAAGGCACAGTTAACTTTGTGTATGTAAACTTATGACCCACTGGAATTGTGATATTGTCAGTTAAAAGTGAAACAATCTGTCTGTAAACAATTGTTGGAAAAATTACTCGTGTCATGCACAAAGTAGATGTCCTAAATGACTTGCCAAAACTATTGTTTGCTAATATTAAATCTGTGGAGTGGTTAAAAAGTGTATGTAAACTTCTGTCTTCAACTCTATATACATATGTGGGAAAACATGTCTTGAGTATTTTAAACTTGCATATAGCCTACCCTGATTTACTGATAAGCAATGTTAAGGCCGTGTTGAATGTGTTCCCCTGCCTGTTTAAGTAAGAGTCTATGATACATGATTTATTTTGAGATTGTGTTGATTTCTTTTGGTATGGGGATAGGGTATTAATTTTATTTGTTCATGTCTTGAAAAGGGTCTTTAAAAGTCTTACATTTGATTTTAAAAACTCTGCAGCAACCCTGTGTGTACAATCCATCTGACAAAGTTTAGGATTTGGAAATTATGCAGTGCTGTGGCTTTGTGGAAATCAGAAACCCGTCCCTCACACTTTTTTGTATGTGAGAAGAGAAAGCAAGCCTTTCCTTACTCTCTCCAGCTGTGAAAGGACTGTGGCAAGGAAGACCAGGATGATGCTGACACCGCCATCAACATTTACGCAGGGAGTCTCAATGATTGGTTTGAACCGGGACATACTGCGGCATCAGGGGTCATGCATCAGCCTGACAGCCCAAGCAGGCAGCCTCAGTCCAGCCCATTGTGCACATCTCTCTTGGTCACTATGGTGGCGGCTACAATGCCGGCACGCACAAAGATAATAGCTGAATGTGTTGATGCATGTCTGTGCAGTAGTGGCGTACTGCGGACTGCTCTGTTCGCACTGATGTATGTGTGGGTCATTCCTGTTGTGCAATACCTTTTGAACTCTGTAACTTTAAAAAAATAAAAATAAAAAAAAAATAAAAAATAAATATGCTTAATGTAATTTAAGGAAGTACATTTATACAAGGATCTATGAGTCTTTCATAAATATTCTTTGGTCTGTGTATTTTATTGATTATAACTTAATCATTTACACAATGCAAGAAAACTGAAATTCCTGCATAACAGGAATAACCCAGTTCATACCTGCTCCTCCTCTCTTTCTCTCCTCTTTCTTGTGAGATGCTGTTTTAGATTTATGAGGGCGAATTGGATTAGAGCTTTTTCCATTACACTGGTGCTGTAAATTTTCAGCTGACAAGTTTGGGTGTGTGAAAAATGTCCTCCGTAGCCTCACTGTCTTTCCGGATGTGATGATGGCTTCTGGTGTAGAAGAGGCCGTTCTTTACAGTAAATGGCTCAAGTAGAGAGTAAATGTTTCCAATAGTTGGGCTGGCAGGTCCATCGTTCCACATGCTGCCCGGGAAAATGAACACATGCACTTGAGAGAGGGAGGAAAACACGTGTTAGGCCATTTGAGGTGAGAGCAGCGTGGAGACCCACTGGTTTCCCAGCACATTCAACCGTGTTAATTCTTCCCTACTACCATAACCAAATGGAACTTCTGAAAATAACGACTGTTTTCAAACAAGGTTCCCGAAACAGTCCCCCCATCTGCTAATGGTTGGACAAATAGTCACGCCTAAAACTCATGCCAATGTTTGAGCCAATGTAACTAAGTCAGGATGCTCAAACAAAAAGCAAATTTTGGTTCCTTAACGCTTTTCACGTAAATCATCCTACGAAGGCTTTCCTAAAGTTGTCTCTGCAATGTATCAAGAGTATATTAACATTGAAAAATTACACACTTCTTCAGCTGTAATTTTCCATTTTCTGCTTAGTTCATATCTTTGAGATTGCGTCGTCTAATTAAAATCTCAATCATATTTTATCAGTGTTCTTGCGTTTGTGCTCACTAATGAATTATGAAATGTATGAAACAAAAGTTCTCAGTTTGATGCATGGTAAAAAAAAAAATCAATATCAAATCGTCTTATTCATGCAATTTAACAACTTTTGGTCCAACTTTTGTCCAATTCTCTCTACTTTTCCATTATTTCACAGACATGGATGAACTGGGTATCGATTTGCTTCAGTATAGCTCTATTCTTCACTGTGGCTCTGTGCTACAATTCTTCCTGCCCAACCTGCTTCTCTACCTCTAACACTTACTGGACCATGCAGAGGCTGTTGGGAGATTCCATATTCTACCTGCTGTGTGTCGTCACACCTGTAGCCGCACTTCTTCCCAGGTATCTAACCATTATGAGGTCTTGTCACAATTATTTCATCTTATTCTGATCATCTGAGCTAGCCTTTGTCATTATAATCTATTTAAATTACTAAAATTTTGCACTTTAAATTCCACAATCACATTGCCATTCAAATAAGGGAATTTTAAGGCAATACTAGAAATCTGATTTCATCAGGTGGAGCTTTTTGCTGCTAAATCTGAATCACTGTGTAATGCAATTGGAACAAAATAGAGTTATAAAAAAAAAAAAGCTTATTATGTTTACACTGTAACAGTGGAATAAAATAGGCAATTAAATCACAACTATTTGTTTGCCAGTTAATTGCCAGTAAAATGTACACTAATTCTCGTGATAACCCTAACCATATTTCCAATTTAATAAACCTGCTTATCACGCATGTTTTAAAATAGGCAAAGATCTTGTGATTGCTTTTTAAAATGGTAATTTTTACGTGTTGATTTTTTAGGTGAGTGGTCCATGTTTGTACATAAAGTTTCTGGCATCTATAGCAGTCAGTAGTAACAGTGCAGATACCTTTAGTAGGTGGTGCAATACTTGCATCCAGAGCTGTGTTGTTAAATACCTGATGCTTGGTTTGGTGTTTGATGCCAGAATTTTTTCATATTTAGGCCAAGTAAATACAGCACTCATGTTTCTACCTCACATTTTCGTTGTCTCCTCAATTACTTCCAATGTATTTATTTCTCAGATACTTTTATCGAGCCTGTCAGGGATCTCTGTTCCCAAACCCTGTCCACGTGGGAAGACAGCTGGACAAATTGCCAGTGGACATGCGTAGGCTCTTTTTAAGCCAGAGCCAGATGAAGCTAGGCTCACTGGGGTCGCTGTTTGCCCCTCGCGCCCCACATTTACCCCTCTGTGGGCCTTTCCAGAAAGACTATGGGCCTTTAGTGAAGCAAGCCCACATGAGTGGCACCAAACAGAAGGAAAAAGCTATAGCCAGCCCCATCCCATCCAAGAGCATGGAGATGAGGGACACAATTTTAAGCTCAAAGAACTCTGAGAACCATATCAAACTCAACTTCAAAATGCAGGAAAAAGGGCACTCCTGCAGACAGGGCTCAGGAAGCCCCCTTTTGAGTCCCATTACAGTCTCCGGCACTCTGCCGTACACCAAAGATACTCCTGGCACCAGGACTGTTTTGGATACCATGGACCTGGAGGCCACGCTAAACCCAACAGACCTCTTTCAGGTCGGTTTGCTCACCTCCACTCCGCTGCTTCCTCAGACTGAGACTATACAGCTCATGTCACCACCAAGTAGTCTTTTACAACCAAAGCTAGAAGACAAGGACAATTCAAAGAAAAGACCCCTCCTACTGAAAAGGGGTGGAGACATTGACCACACCCTGTCATCTAGCTGCCCACAAGAACATTCACTCAAAACAACATTTCTGTGATGCTTTCTTCCTGTTACGCTGATTCCAATTTGCACGTTAGCTTTAAGAAATGTTGTTATATATTCATGAGTATTTTATAAAGATATAGGTTGGTACTACATATATATATTTTAGATGAAAAAAGTTTAGAATAAAGATTATTTTTGGAGAGAGGCCAGCTTATGCAAACTGGATAGTCGTATGTTTTATTATGATTGACTGTTTTGTGATACTTTAGTTTTTTCTTTTCCAAACCATCTCAAAAGTGAAGGAGGTTTGTTCCTCGTGGCACAAGCAGTCCAGAGTCATTCCTTTATCTGTTTATTTGGATCTGGATGTTCTGGCGCACTTTAAAGAACCTTCCCCTCCTACCATCACACACTCCTGATAGCACTACAATCGGCCAGTGTTTTTATATTTTCCCCACCCCTAAAATGACAGGAGCTACAGAGATTTCTTAAATATGCCTTAAGATGTTTTCTGTTAGGCTTCAGTTGGTACCTAGCAATTTTTTGGGGGGCAAATGATGAGTTGCACTCTACACTATTCACTTGTTGGGATTTGATGTTATGCTGTTAGGACTATATTGCGCTCCAGTACAGGATTATGTTGAAGCACTTGGAAATGTACCAGATCAGTATAAATTTGAGACAAGCCTTGTCAAATCTGCATGTAAAAATGTAATTGTCCTCTAGTGCATTTGAACACAGTAGTACCTTTCCGTGCATATATACTGATATGGTGCTTGCAGCATTTTCCAGCTCAACTATTGTTTGTATGTCTTTTTTATTTTATTAATTTTTGCTGCTTCTTTGCTTTTCTTGGACAGAAACCTGCAGGATAGGATTACATTTTTGCCTCTTTTTTTATAGTTATATCCAAGGCTGTTGCTTAAATTGACAAGACCCTGGTTCCAAATAGTAGACTGTACTCTTAGGGCTATTTAACTCTATTCCTGAAGGGCTACTGTCCTACAGATTTTTGTTTCAGCCCTAATCAAGCATACCTGCCTATGACTTTCAAGTAATCCTGAAGATCTTGATTAGCTTGATGTGTTTGATTAGGGTTGGAGCAGGACCGGAGTTGAATAGCCTTCCTAAATGTGACCTTAGTGTGCCCCCCTACTTACAGGGCCCCAGACGCAGATTTCTGAAACATAAGATGGCAAGGTAAGACTCATTCAAATTTGAGGAAAGCGCTACATGATTGGTTAGGTTAGGCTTGTAGTTTCTATAACCAATCAGTAAGATGATGAATTTTACTGATTTGTAATATTCAGGTATGGCTTTCTTCTTAAATATAATTGACTCTTGCCCTGCCATCCTTTGTTTTTGAAATTTTCACCCTGGACAGTGTTTCTAGTTACTATCCATGTGGTCCATGCATCAAGCCATCGCGGTTGATGGAAGTACAGGATTTTACTAAGTGCATGTGTGAACAGAAGGATATGTTCCGATAATGCTATTTTACTCAGTGCAGGAAAGAGTGGCTTTAAGCCTATTTTAGTGCAGTTTATATAGTTTTATATAAACTTGCATCTCCTATTTTCTATGATTGTATTTTTCTGCTCTGTTTACTCTAGCTGGATCCTTGACCAAAGATGTAAAAAGCACATGACTTATGGATCTTGGCTGGAGTGTTTGTAATGTAATCAGTAGTTTGGGCTGATTGTTTGATAAGTTAATTGGCTCAAGGCTGTGACTCCTTTATTAAGTGTCTTTGTCCATCACCATCACATGTTGTTACTCTACCCAAATCAGTCCTTTTTTAATTACAGGAAGCATTATTTATTGTATGTTTATGACTAGCCCTCTGGAAACGGCAATATACTTTCACAAAAACATTCCATTTTGATCACTGTCAATTAATTAATGGGCATGTGCATGACGGTGTGATTTCTCTTTTTTTTTTTTTTGATCTGTAATGTTGGAATGCAATGTTCAGACATGCACATGGGTGGTTAGCTTTTATTCAACAAGAGAAAATTCCACAATGCTGCAAATGTCAGGGGTGTGGTGTATTATAGAGTCCCCTAGAGAGATGCTAAAATAGCTTTTATTGAAAGATTAGTCATCTTCTGCTCGCAAAACCTCAAGGCCTTGCCAATCTGTTCATTTGGGATCTCATTTGGGCAGTCACTATCAAAATTGCTGATTTATGAACAGCCTATCAGGAAGATTATGAGAACCATTGTACTCATTACTTAATATGTGGTGTGAATGGAACTTGTTCTGACCAAAAAAAAAAACAAAGGTGTAAAATCTGAAAACTTTTTCTTCCACAGCTTGACATTTATAAATAAACGCAAAAACCTCAGATGTTAACAGGAGGGCAATACAGTGTTAAAGAGTTAGTTCACCCAAAAGTGAGCATTTTGTCTTTATTTATTCACCCACATAATGACAGAATTTTCATTTTTGAGTGAGCTGTCTCTTTTAGCATTAAGCTGGGTGTGATTTTGAGAGAATGACTGACTGTCTCTGTTATTGTGTCGATACCACAGTAAGACCATGAAGAAGCTAATATAGAGCACACAAGTACTTTGTCTCTCAATTCCCTCTGCTCCTACAAGTGCCTTCTTGATCTTCTGCACAGCTCAGGTTCAGCAATAGGAGGGAGCAATATTTATTTTCTAAATGTTTATGTTCATATCCTGGAATTTATGCTGAAATAATTGATCATTTTAAATTCAGAGTCGGATAATTAGCAATGGTTGTATGTACAGAAGTGCCTTTTTCTTTATAATACACCAGAAGAACAGTTTTTACATTGTGGAATATATGTTATGTGCCTTAACACTGGAGAACACATATGTAGATGACAAGACATACAGTGAATTTATATACATGCAGTATATGTTAAGTTATTTTGAAAATTCTATTAAGGAATGAGGTTTAATAAAAACACTTGTTTTTAAAGAATTTAAGAGATCATGCCATGTTTGTGCCAGTAATTGGATGCCAGGGTTCGTGTCTGTCAAGTTCCTGGCAAAGCATCACATGCTGTAATAGAAGCCATTTGCAGCTGCATTCCAAAGCCTTTCCTTAACTGCAGGGCAGATTACCAGAAGGAATGCTGTCCTTTCTAGCTTGTCATAACACATGCATGTAACCATTGGGTAAAATTTTATATACTTAAATGGCTTTTATCACTGTCACTACTACGACAGTTTCTGGCTCATTGTACTATCATTGTTTTTTGTCACGGTCACACAAGGTTCAATGCGTTGTTTTTGTAGATTCACTACATTTTCAGCTCTTTATTAAAAGCACCTGTTTCAAGCGGTTCTGTGACATTTTAGGGGTTTGTAAAATTGTGCTCACTCATGCTATGTTTGTTTCTTGACAAGAACAAATCTTCATGTCATAAAACTGAAATAAATGGTAAAAGAATGTTTATGGATCTCCTCCGCTCTCTCTCTTTTCTTTCTTATTTTCTTTGTCACCATAAAGAGTTCTTATTCATACGATAGCTTTGTGACTTCCCCAACGCCATAGATCTCAAATGACGTTTGCGTATATTCAAACGTAGCACGTCAAGAATGTCAATGTTTATTATTAGGGCTGTCAGTTGATTAAAAATGTTTATGTGAGGTGCCATTTACTTAAATTAATTGTGCATATCAATATCGGCTAAAAGTGCCACCAAAGTAAAGATAATGATCAAAAGAAATCTTATAAAATATAAAAAAATACATTTACTAAAATAAATTAAAGACCTTACATTACTGTGGCAGATGAGTAAAGATTAGACAATACAAAATGCCTTTAGGAGAAAATATTTTCTTTGCTTTATTTCGATATTATTGAACATAAACCTTTTACTGGCCTACAGTCCTCTACAATCTATTTCACTATCGACAGTGCTGGGTAGATTATTTCAGAATTGCAATCCGGTACTGATTACAAATAACATGAGTAAAACTGCAATCAGTAACGTAAACTCTTTAATAATTTTTTTAGGTAATCTAATCTGATTACTTTTGGATTACCTCTGACCTAACTTGTTTATTTGATTTCATGCATTTGAGTAGGATAATCTATACTATTTTGAAAATGTTACTTAAATGCATTTAAGAAAATGTGCATAATGAATCAAAAAATGAGAATTGATATGATTTTGTTTTTGTTGTGTTTTACTTGCTATTTTTGGCCAAGATGGCAGAAAAAGATGTTGTGAATTATTCTTATTTAGAAAATGATTTTCTTTTTTTTTTTTTTTTGTAAACCATTGTCTTTTGATGTTTTTTTTTTTTTTTTTTTTTTGTCCAATTTCGGGGATAGATTAATGTTGTGGCTGATCATTGTACATCAGCAGTGTTTAGTAGCTTGCATAATTACTCATCATTTAAAGACATGGTCTAATGTATATCAGTGGGCTGATTTAGAATTAAAAGTGTATTAGGGAAATCAAATGAAAAATTGTAAAGATTTTTAAATAGAAGAATTAGGGAAAATAATAAACGAACAATCTACTGCCGTTGCCTGTTTAAAATGTAATCATGATCCATAAAAGTAATCTGATTACAAGCATTTTAAAATGACATTTAATCTAATTACAAGTACTTGATTTTTGTAATCTGATTATGTAATCCATATTACATGTAATCCATTACTTCCCAGCACTGCAATCAAGTTCTTCAATCTGTCCGAGGTGGACTAGGACTTTTTTACCGGATGCGTTCTTGCATTCGCTTTTGGAGCTTCTCACTGTAGTGGTTTGAAGCGTATTTAGCCATAAATGCAGTTTTTAGAAGGCTGTTTCAAGTTAAATTTAGTTTGAAACCTTAAAAAAAAAAAAAATTTTTAGCTGTGAATAGTCGTCACAATGTTGCCTGGACAGCTGTGCTTTGTCTGTACAGCTGGATTTGTGCTTGCAACCCTCTGCTGACTGATACTCGCAAAAACAAGAAGGTGTTACTTAAAGCTTTGGTAGAAAAATGTATTCAATTTGTATCGTTTTTGCGGAATGTATGCACTTAGGGGGCATGATTAATTGTGTTAATTTTTTTAACCCATCTTTTAATGTAATTCATCGCACTGAATTGAATTAGGGCACAGCTGGAGGCATTTCTCTCAGGAATGATATACCGAACTAACAGTGGCTGGAAGCATCTGTCAGCCCTAGGAAAGCTCAGTCTCCCAAATTCATGATTTGCAACTTTTAAATGCATCTTTACTGCCGTTGCTCAACAGCTGTAACATTTGAAGTTAACCCATCTTATCAAGGCTTGATAGACAACACCCAAAATATCTCAAATGATTTTTCTAGAATTAGTCTGCATACATTGAGGTGAGGCAGATAATCACAAGATGAACTAGTACAATGTGTAAATAGATATTAATTATATTTGTCCCTTATATTTTTTAAGGTTGTTAGACTGTCAGGCATGTCATAATAAGAGTCCCTCTTGCCCCTTTACAAAAATTTCCTATGGTAACCACACTGAAAAAAGTGGGAACCTGTAACTGTTACAGGTTCCTTATATTTCTACTTGATCTAACCCATAAAAATTACTTTCACTTTTGTAAATACTTTTGTCAGGTAAATTTAGTCAGATTACATTTTTTTGGGAATAAAATAAAACAAGCTAATTTAGATGTTACCACATGAATTATTTTTAGGTTACCTGACAAAACATTTTTTTACAGTGAGCTGAAAGTCATCATGAAAGCCAAATTGTCGCTATTTAATTTATGTTCCTGGTCTTTTTCTGCACAATAATAATTCCAAATAAAATAAATGTTTGTAAAAAATAAACTTTTATCAAAATCACTGATAAAAGTGGTAACATGCAATTGTTACCTCAAGGATATATTTCTACTTAACCCAACCCATAAATATTACTTTTGTTGGAGTACATTTGTCTGTAAATTTGTCAGGTATATTTAGTCTGATTTAATAACATTTTTGATTTGAATAAAACTAGTAAATTTAGAGGGCCTGGGTAGTTCAGCGAGTAAAGACACTGACTACCACCCCTGGAGCGGTAATGCGCTCAACAAGCCACGTGATAAGATGCGCGGGTTGACTGTCTCAGACATTTGGTAATTGGGCATTCCAAATTGGGGAGAAAAAAAACTAGTAAATTTAGATGTTACTACATGAAGCACATTTTTTAGGTTACCTTAAAAATTGATTTTTTTACAGTGCATATTTTTTCATCAAAAATACCAGTTACTACAGTTATTACATTACAATGAACCAATAATTTGGTATTTGCCATCCACTGTCATCTAAAAAATAAAAATAAAAGAAACAATTAAAGAAACATTTTAAAAGATTCTTACACTGTATGAGGTAGATCCCATATTATTAAATGGATAGTTCTGATTGTAAATGGTGATTGGATGAGCAAAGTTCAAATCTGTTGTAAAATGAGCATAAAATCACTCCACTCAGTGACCATTTCTGCAAATTACATATTTGCTCCAGTAGGTGGTGACAAATGAGCATCTTTTTTTGTTATGAGTTAGTCATTTAATCATTTACTCAACTGATTTGGTTAAAGGTGCATTATGTAATATATTTACTGTACTAAAGCATAAAATTATCATAATATGTTATCAGAGATTTAGGAAACATGCTAAGTTGAAATACTGGCTTCTCTGAAAACAATGCTACAGACAGTATATTCTACTTTGAAATTTCTGTTCCGGGCCGGAATTTCTGTTTGTGTTTTGGCCTGTGTGATCCCGCCCCACTGCCCATCTCCCAATAGTATTTGAACACCCCGGGTTGCCAAATTTGAAACAAGTTAGCAGGCAAACATTGACAGCGTTATAAAAAAAATCCACATGAGCTGGTTTATAATTTGCAAACAATAAAAAAAAACATTACAAACATATACATTCGCTGATACAGTGTAAGGCTCGTCGCTTGCCATTGTCAGTTTGCTCATTCCTGTTGCGTGTCTTCAACCCGCGTGAGATTCGAGTCTGGGGAGGAGGGGGCAGGGGAGACAACTCTCTCCAATATTTTGAATTTGGACTGCAGTACCCATTTAAAATGTTTGATATCAATGTTACATATTACTCCTTTAATACAACTGATTCTTTTATGAACGAAACTGAGAGCAGAGTTTTGCTTGATGCTTTGGCTTCTTTTGGAACTATTTGCTGGCAGAGAAGAAATGCACAAAATAATGGTCAATTTTTGTCTGAAATATAAGTCATTTAATAATATTGACTTGTTTGATTACCTGCTGCAAGACGTGCCTACGGCCAAATCACAGTCATGCTGATATGTGGAACAACAGTTCTGTTACTCATGTAATATTGCTTACATTTTATTTGGAGGAAGAATTGTTTATTCACATAATTATTAATAAATATTCCACTGTTCATTAAACATTTGTGTCTTTTATCATAGAGCTGTTGCCGCCGTTATAAATAAGCAAAAAGCCACTCGAATCCTTGCGTTACAGTAAAAAAAACATTCTGCCTTGCCTTATTGTTTTTATAAATATATATATATATATTTTTTTTTATGACTTGACAGTAAAAACCACTGTAGGAACATGTTTACTATAGTAAATTTTATAAGGGCCTAGACATTAGTCTCTGCTGTCTAAAGTAACTTTGAAATCTTAACCTTATTCTCTTCTCTCTGAACAACTTTTACATCTCAAGTCTCAAGACTCTACTCTTATAATACTGCTCTTAAATTTGATCCTAAGCAGGGGTTGGCAAGGCCTTTAGAAGTGAACATGGAAGATGGATAATATCTGGCCCAGAGTTTGTCTTGCTGGTCATTGGGTGGTACGTTTAGCATCTGTGGTCCCTTTTCAGGAGGCAGGAAAGAGGTTATTAATGAATTTCCTATGCAGGGGAGAAGGGGGGTGGGTTGTGCTGATGCTGCCATACAGAGCTTCCCTCTGGCCCCTGCCACCAGCAAATTACTGACCGCTGTCTTTTCAACCACACTTTTCAAAATTAACTTCCGTCATCCTGACAAGGAGATAATGATCTCCCTTTACTTGCTAGCGTTGTCTCTTTTCTGAGGTTAGCACAGCACACTAGAGAATTTAGCTCACTCTCCTTTTCAGTTTTTTTTTTTTCCTCTCTTTGTCTCTGTGTTCTTCTGTGACAGTCTGTTTGTGGGTATGAGGTTACTTTTGCCACTGAACCATGTGATTTTATTTGTCCCCGAGAGAACACATAGTACACAGAAGTGGTTTTAATGGATAGATCATCCAAAAATGAAAATTCTCTCATCATTTACTCACCCTCATGCCATCCCAGATGTGCATGACTTTCTTTCTTCTGCAGAACACAAATTAAGATTTTTAGGTCTCAGCTCAGTATGTCCATATATTATTGCAAGTAAATGGTGACCAGACCTTTGAAGCTAAAAAAAAACAAAAAAAAAAACACATAAAGGCAGCATAAAAGTAATCCATAAGACTCCAGTGGTTAAATCCATGTCTTTAGAAGTGATATGATAGATGTGGGTGAGAAACAGGTCAATAATTAAGTCCTTTTTTCTATAAATCTCCACTTTCACTTTTAGAATGTGAAAAAAAGTGAAAGTGTAGATTTACAGAAAAAAAGACTTAAATATTGATCTGTTTCTCATTAGTGGATTATACAAACAACGTTTCAACCACTAAGGTCTTCGCCAGGTGAAAAAAAATTGCAATGAAAGTGAATAGTGAAAAAAGGTGTATGGAACAACATGAGGGCCAGTCAATGATGAAAGAATTTAAGATTTTTAGGTGAACTATCCATTTGAAGCTTAAGTGTGTAAATTCTGCACCGCTAGCATCACTAAATTGCAAAATATTTTTAAACAGGTTTCCTGAACATTACCCCTGTGGTTGTTCAAACAGATACAGTAGTCCCACCCCCCAAACTTATGCTATTGGCTGAGCCTGTATTGATGTGTCAGGCTGATCAGGATGCTCAAACAAACAGTGCAGCAGGGGTGGACAGGGAAGAGAAATCGGTCTTTGATTTTACATTGAAACTGGCCCAAAAGTTGTTGGGGTGGGGGGTGGGGGGTGGTTAGCTGTCCTTTTCTGCATATCGCTGCCCCCTTCGGCATATCGCGGCGCCGTTTTGTGGCCCGTTCTGCATAACATGGTGGCTCGTTTCAACTTATTCCCGGTTCTCCCGATGGCCAGTCCTGATTGGCCCCAAAGTGCATCGGCCCACCGGGAAAATACACGGTGTGCCAGATTACCAATCCAGCCCTGCAACCACAGTGTTTACACTTTTCTAAGAAATCAGCCCATAAATTGCTCACTTATAATTGCCTCTGCATATTAAGCCGGGATACGAGAAAGTAATTTAACACTGAAAAATTACTTCAGCTTTAAGCATTGTATACAGATATTTTTATTTCTGTTTATTTATATACACATGTTGCAGCAATATTTGAGGTTGAAATGGAATTGTATTCATTTTTTATCTCTTCTACAGGTGTGAATTTTCCATTTCTTATGCAGCCTCATAAAACAAGCTGCTCCAGTGTGTTTTCTTCACAGTTTTCCTTCAGGCTGCCTAGGAATTGCCCATTTGGGAGCTCACGTAGGGCTCATCCTGAGTTCATGGTCAAAATGTAATTCTGAAACCTAATACAAGGTCTCTGAAAAAGTAAATAGTCATTCTATGAGAATTTACATTTATTTTTTACATCAAATAATGTCCCTGACAATCACTGTTGTTGCTGTTTTATGAAACAAAAATGTATTAGATTTGTGTTAAACTTTTTAGAGGTCATGGTTTATTTTTCAATTATCATATTATAATTATTACGTTAGGCTGCACTTACAATTGTAATTATGACCTAATTCATAATGGTATTTTTCTACCTTTTCTGATGGTAACTTGAATTTAGAAATGTAATTTTATTTTAAATTAAATAAATTTTATTTTTCAAATGGACTATATAATAGGAGGTAGACGCTGCAATAACCGGAGAAGAACCTCAGGATTAAATTGTACTTGTACCAGCCCATTAGCACGTCACGTGCGCAACTTCACCAATCCCACTTGCGCTTAGATTTAGCGCATGCTTGCACAAAAATACCAAAACTTCACGACCATGCCCATTGATTTTGCACTATGACTTATTGCATATCGCTGCGCTTAGCACTAGCGCTCAATAGGGCCCTCGATATTATTGATTTTGCTGACATATTTTATTTACAGGCAGTATTTGAGTTTATTGTTTCTTTGAATTGATAGTGAATAATGACATAAAAGGTCATATGTCTTTAGAAGACTTGGAATATTGTGCATGAGATATATACATTTATTTATTTATTTTTAATCCTTTTTTTTTTTTTTTTTTTTTAACTTGACAGAACCAAGTCACTTCACTTTTGTTACATGGCAAAAAATTCCCTGTTTTATTAAATTCACCTTTTGTGTTCTGGGGAAGAGAGAAAGTCATATGGGATTGGAGTGACATTAAGGTGAGTATATAATAACAGAATAATGACAGAACTTTCATTTTTGGATGGACTATCCCTTTAATCTTCATTATGTTGTTACTTAAAGGTGTGAGAATTCTGTCCTCTTATTAACTTAAAGAATGGCCAAAGAACATGACAATGAGTCTGTTATCAAGCTTGGCATGTGATTGCAATTAGATTACAAATGAGACAGGAGACCCGCTGTCTGACAGCCTGCCGCAGGTATGTGAAAGGCAAGGTCTCATTAAGGATCATGACACACAATGATGCTCACCTAATTGCCTCTCTGTCCCTCACACACACACACACACACTTGTTTTTTCTTTCACTGTAATTGTGGCACATTTCCCAAAAATATTTAATGGAGAGAGCAGCTGTTAATATTCTTAAAGCCTGTTCAGCAACCTTCATTAACACTCACCTACAGCACCCTGGGGTGGGGCATGCTGGGCATTCATATTCATGGGAACCATGCAGGGAGATATGGTTATTTATTGTTTCATGTGCATCCTGCATGTGCTAGTTCAGTGCATCAGGTTGCTGATGGGTGTTGGACATTCTCTGTAAATAATGCATGAAAGCCTTACTGTAATATTGAATCTGGCCTTGCACACTGCCAATCAAACTTTCAGTTAGCTACCTTTCAGTGTTTTGCGTTTATGATCATCCATTAAAACCTCTGAAATCTGCCAAGTTACGTTGTCATTGTAGTTTGCAGTAGTCTACAGTCAAGCTACACTTTTGAAAAGGAGTTAGGAGTAGTTAGTCAACAATATATTTTTAAAGTTAACCATCTACTGTCACGCAACTGAAAATGTAGTTACGTAAGTATTGTCCTACTTTAAGTTAGTTTCTCCCCAACACTGGTTTACAACATTATCTGTGCAGCAAGTAAGGGATAATCTACTGTCAGCCGGTTGTTATCGCACAGTAAACCCAGACAGGGTGATCAGGACTGTAGGTGTTTACTTTGTAAAAATGGCTGTCTGACTCCTCAGTATTCAGCCTACAAGACTACTTGCCAAATAAGTAAATAAATAAACATGAAACATTGATTTGAATTGAAATTATTTTATCAGCTTACTTGTAGAGATCGCACAGTGAGCCGAGAAGCAGGAAAGATGGCTTGCAGAACACGGATGAGCGGTCTGATACGTCTTAATCCCCGGATATGCGGTTGTTATAGAGCAATATCTGACAGCTGGATGGTGCCACTGACCAATCAAAATTGAGTATTCCAGAGAGCCGTGTAATAAGCTAATGTAACAACCATAGATATTTAATGGTATATATAACAATTAGTGTTTGACCAATGTTAAGGTAGTTGATTCCTACATTTTTAAATCTGGTTCCCCCAATCCTGGATTTGTGGTTAGATCCATGAGTAAGATGTTATGCTAAAGACTGGTGCTGTGTTTAATAGAACTTATATATTTTTGGTAGCCTAAAATCACTGAACTCCCAAGAGATCCTTTTTTATTTCCTCCTCTTCCACCACGTGCACCTTCTGTATCAATCACAGTGCTTATCCATAGCAGTTCATGAAATTGGCTCTGTGCTACTATAAAAGGGCAGATTTTCCATTTGTTTAATGTGCTGTAATCAGTGAATCTGCATACATGAGTGTGGCTCCTAGCTTGTTTGTTTGTTGAGTGATATTCAAGGGCCTGAACACAGGGGACAAAGTTTGAGAGAGGGTTCAGTAGTGAATGAGTTCCTCTAAATAACACATCTAGTCCTGTGGAATAGAGCCAAGGTCTCTCTGTTGATCACCAGGGGCCTTGAACATGATGGCAATAGTGGCCATAATCAATCCATAGTGTGTGTGTGTGTGTGTGTGTGTGTGTGTGTGTGTATATATATATATATATATATGTGTATGTGTATATATATATGTGTATGTGTATGTGTATATATATATATATATATATATATATATGTGTATGTGTGTATATATATATACACACACACACACACACACACACACGTGTATAGTGACTAAGGATTTTTTTCCCATTCAGACACAAGAGCATCAGTAAGGCCAGGCACTAACGTTGGGCAATGAGGACCGACTTCATCCCAGGGTTGTTCAGTGGGGTTCAGGTCTGAGCTTTGTGCAGGACAGTCAAGTTAAACCATACTAGGCTCAGTAAACCATTTACCATAAATCATGTACTAACGGCATGTGAAATTTACCATATTTTGTTGACAGTATAACTCCAGGTCAGCATCTGCTTTTTTCCACTTGTACTGTATGTCCCAGTGGTTGTTTCACAGGTTGAGCCTGCGTTTGTTTACTCACTTTACATCAGATGGCTCATCAAAATAAATGAAGCTGACACACCATCTGTTAATAGGCTACCTAATATAAGAATAAGGGTGATTTGGATAAATATTATGTGTTCGTTTTTGCTGCATGTTTATGCCTGCACAAAAAGGTTATATACTGTATATATACATATATGTGTGTGTGTGTGTGTGTGTGTGTGTGTGTGATTTAATTTAGTTGTATGGATTTATTCATTATTAATCAGTAATATACTCACACACATATACAGTATAAGTTCATTATAAGTTCAGGTTTGTTCATAATGCATTAACTAATGGTAACAAACTAATTGTAAAGTTTGACCAATTAATCATTAGTCTCTCTTTGTAAATAATAAATATTTTTTAATTGAGATTTAAAAGTATACCACAATAGCTCCTTATAGATACTGTAAATAAAATAATGGAAGCAATATCACACACAAGTGAGATTATAGAGACATCCAGTGTTCAAGTGAGTAATAACAGATTCATCAGTAAAAGCATCACCCTTTAAACACACTGGACTCAACTGTGTTTTATATAACTATTCATGTTTTCACTTTATAATCAGCTTCGGTCATAGATCATAATGATGGCCATCGATAATTGATTTATGTCTGACCTACCAGACCTACTTATTCTTTCTCATGTCTTTCTTTGAGCATATGAATGAATAAACTGAGCCTCACATCAGGGTTCAGCAGTCTCCACTTCTATAATGCATAACTCAAAAGAATCATGACGTTTGATTTAGAGACAAAAGCCTTTCACCCACAAATACAACTGACAGCTGCCTAAACCAAATGTCACAGTGAATGTTCGACTCCATTTCCAATTCAATACAATAACAGAATAGTAACACTCTCAAGGCCATGTGCGAACTACGTACATCTTCTAGATGAAACCATACATTATTTTAAAAAATATATTTCAGAGCCAGACCCTAAGCCAATGTGTTCTGCACAGTGTGCTTACATGAGATGATAAACATAATTCAGACTGCAATATTTACCTTAAATGGATATAAATATTCTATGGCAACTGGTGCAGAGTCTGGATTCACAAATATATTCCTAAAAGAAGCTCAAGCATGTAGCATTTAACACGCCATACATTAATTTTGAGAGGTAGCTAACATCTACACAAGTATTCTTTAAATGAAAATCAACACCTACTCTTAGCCTGCATTAAACAGCCATGGCATAGACTAAAAAAGTGCTGTACATATTTATGACTTAAACATTCTCTGAAAATTAGAACTAAATAAGATTTTCAAAACCACAGTTCATAACCATCCCATGAATATGAGGAAGTCTTATTTGGATATTCGATCTCTGTGACATGGGCTTTGCAAACATAGTCTCATGAAAACTCCTACGGGTGCCGAAATTGTAAGATATCATATGACTTTTTAGATCAACCAATCAAACATGATTTCAAATATTTTCACACAAAATATATTTTGCTATCGGAATCATTGTTACATTTAGGGTTTGGGTAAGAGGTTAGACCTCATCGTTAGGTTTAGGTATAGGGTTTGTGTTAGGGGTCAAATCGTAAAAACGCTTGTACAAAACCCTGATGCTTCTTTTTCTTCCGTTGTACACAACAATTATTTTCCTATTAAAATCATGATTAGGTTGAGGGTTTGGGTAAGGGGGTAGACTTTATGGTTAGGTTTGGGTTTGAATCCTTTGGTTTGTTTATTTTTCTCTATGGGAGTAAAGTCGTATGTTTTTGTACATGCCATGATTTTGTCATCTCATACTATCATTATGACAGTAACACTTTAAAATAAGGTTACATTTGTAAACATTAGTTAACATAAACTAAAAATGAACAATACTTTTACAGCATTTATTAATCATGGTTAATTTCAACATATGCTAACACAAGTTGTATTCAACAAACATTGTATATGTTAACATTAGTTAATGCACTATGAACTAATAATGAACAATTGTACTTTTATTAACTGACATTAACAAAGACTAATAAATACTGTAAAACATTTATTGTTCATTGTTATTTCATGATACCTAATGCATTTACTAATGTTAATGTAACCTCAGCCCATGAACAGTTTATCCTTCCACCAGAGGGAGCCATCACCTGAGTTTTAGTGGCACTTCCTATTTGTATTCTCACTTCCTGTTTGTAGCTTTATAAGCCATGTGCTTCACTGACCACGTTGCGAAGTATTGCCAGCTAACCCCTGTCTTACCAAGCATTGACCATTGCCTATTGTTTATGTCTCATGTTATGACCTTTGTGCCTGTTTATCTGGATATTGTCTTTTGGATCACAGTTTTGCTTTGTTTGCCTTGTTGGACTGCTCGCCTGTTATTGAATCACTGCCTGTTATATCGACTATGTCTCTCTGCTCAGCGATTTGGATTGTTTGCCTGATTTGTTGAATAAACTTCCTGCATATGGATTCTAAAGCTGCATCCATGTCCAGTTCGTTACAGAATACTTTGCCAGACCAGGATCCAGCAGAGGATACACAGCTCAGAGCCACGATCGCTTATCAAAGTGATGTACTACAGGGATTTCAAGAACAACTTGTGAATCTTCGAGCTTCTAATGAACATTTGACACACTATATCCAGTCGATGTCTTCCCCACGCCCTGACATGGTAAGACTGGCACTGCCTGGCAATGTTCAATATATTTAACTCACCAACCCGACTCCTTTAATCAAGAGACAGCTAAATGTGCTTTAATGATGAGTTTGCTTACCGGAAAAGCATTAGAGTGGGCTTCGGCAGTTTGGGATAATGATGAACAAATCCTTCACGTATTTCTCACAACAGATTAAGGACGTTTTTGAATACCCTGCAGGGGGAAGAGACATTTCTGTACAGTTATACACCAGGGGAAATTATGTGCAGCCAATTATGCAGTACAATTTCGTTCTCTAGCAGTGCAGAATGGTTGGAACGATATTGCTCTCAAATCAGTATTCTGACAAGGTTTAAATCCCACACTGCAAGCTGAGCTGGCATGCAAGGATGAATCATTAACTTTGTCTGAGTACATTATCTTGACTGTTAAAATCGACAATCTCATGCGCAATCAGCCATGATCCAGTGCACTCAAGCATTTCTCTGCCACTGCCTCATCTTGTTACTTCGTCAGCTGAATCGTATGAACCCATGCAAATCGGGTGTGCGAGGGTGCCCGAGGAGGAACGCCAGCGCAGACGAGATTAGGGGTTATGTTTCTACTGTGGCCAACCAGGACATCGTTGTAACGCATGCCCACATAAAGCCAGAGCCTCAGCTGGATGTTCTTTAAGGGTGAGCATCACATTTGATTCAGTTTCCAGTCAGAATTTTTACTCTTCCTGTGACCATTTTTATTGAAGATAACCAATCGTGTGTTACAGCGCTAGTGGATTCAGGAGCTGCATTGAACCTCATTCATCATAAGATAGTTACCAAATTCCATATCCCTACAATACCATGTAATTCTCCCAACCGAATCACTGCAGTAGATAATGCACCCATAGGCATGGGGCAGATAATCCATAAAACCATCCCTATCCAGATTCAATTAGGAATTTTCCACGTCGAAACCTTGACACTCTATGTCATCACATCTCCTCGCTACCCCATTTTCCTAGAATACCCATGCCTATCACTCCATTACCCATTGATCTCCTGGAGAAAAGGGGAATTGCTGCGTTGGTCTCCATTCTGTCAAGAGTATTGTCTAACAACTGAGTTAATAGTACCATGCCTGACCACGAGTGTGGAGAGCCCCCAGACTAACATCCACACTCACATCCCCAAGGAATACTGTGAACTCATAGAGGTATTTAGCAAAGACAAAGCCACCCAATTACCACCCCACAGACCTTGGGACTGTGCCATGGACTTGCTATCCAATTCATCTCCCCCTAGAAGCAAGGCTTACCCTCTATCCCTCCCTGAAATGCAGGCTATGGAGGATTACATCGAGGAGGCACTAGCATCGGGCTTCATCCGTCCCTCTACATCACCAGCCGCAGCTGGAGTTTTCTTTGTGGAAAAGAAGGATGGTGGACTCCGGCCATGTATAGACTACAAGGGTCTGAATGCCATCACATTAAATACCGCTATCCCCTGCTCTTAGTCTCATCTGCCTTAGAACAACTAAGAGAAGCCAAGATTTTTACTAAGCTGGATCTCAGAAGTGCCTACAACTTGGTCCATATCAAAGAAGGGGATGAGTGGAAGACTGCGTTTATTACCACTAGAGGGCACTATGAGTACTTTGTCATGACCTATGGCCTTGCCAATGCACCTTCAGTTTTCCAGTCATTTGTCAATGAAATTTTCAGAGACCTTCTCAGCAGCTGTGTAATAGTTTACATTGATGATATCCTTGTTTACTCAAAGACCAGGGATGAACATATTCAACAAGTCAAGACAGTGCTCAACTGTCTACTCCACCATCAGCTATATGTGAAAGCAGAAAAATGTGAGTTTCACACCACCACTTCAACCTTCTTAGGATATAACATCAGCCCCAAAGGAGTAGAGATGGATGAGTCCAAAATCAAGGCAGTCACTGAGTGGCCAGCCCCCACAACCATCAAGGAACTACAATGATTTCTTGGGTTTGCAAACTTTTACAGGCAATTTCATAAGGAACTACAGCATTGTTGCAGCCCCTCTCACTGCATTACTCAGAAGAAAACCTAGGAGGTTGACTTGGCCAGATAGTGTACAAGATGCTTTTAAAAGACTCAAGTCTAGTTTCACCACTGCTCCCATCTTGAAACACCCAGATCCAGACCTCCCCTTCATAGTAGATGTAGATGCTTCAGACTGTGGCATCAGAGCTGTACTCTCCCAGCATCATGGTTATCCGGGTAAACTCCACCCATGTGCATTTTTCTCCAAAAAAACTCACCTCTGTAGAGACTCATTATGATGTAGGCAACAAGGAACTGCTGTCCATCAAATCTGCCCTAGAGGAGTGGAGGCACTGGTTGGAGGGATCCAGGCACCCATTTCAAGTCATCACTGACCACAAGAACTTGGAATATATTAAGAAAGCCAAGAGAATGAATCCACGACAGGTCAGGTGGGCGCTCTTCTTCACCCAATTCAGTTTCACTGTTACTTATCAACCAGGCAGCAAGAATGGCAAAGCAGATACCCTGTCACAAAGACATGATCCAGTTCATTCATCACCTCTCCCAGAACCCATTCTGCCACAGTCTGTTGTCATCACACCCATCCGTTGGGATATTATGGAGATCCATCGTGGACAAAAAGATGAACCACCACCATCAGAACGTCCTTCCAACAGGCAGTACGTACCCCAAAATCTCAGAGGGTCTTACAGTGAGTGCACACTTCCCTAGGCTCTGGTCACCCAGGAATTCAAAGAACGGCAATGTTGGTATGTAACTCTTTCTGGTGGCCCACTCTGAAACCCCCCCCCCCCCCCCCGTCAACTCCCTGCAGGGCTGCTGGAACCTCTGCCCATCCCTCAATGACCATGGTCAAACCTAGCAGTAGACATTATCACCGATCTCCCTAATTCCAATGGTTTCTCTGCCATCTGTGTCATTGTTGATCGTTTTTCTAAATCATGTCATCTGATCCCCATGAAAGGCCTACCCACAGCTATGGAGACTGCAGAGGCCCTGTTCAACCAGGTTTTCAGGGTGTATGGACTCCCAGATGACATTGTCACGGACCGGGGACCACAGTTCACATCACGGGTATGGAAGGCTTTTTGTCATTTAAATATCAATGTCAGTTTAACCTCTGGCTATCACCCTCAGGCTAACGGTCAAGTGGAGAGAGTAAACCAAGAAATTGGACATTACTTACGCTCCTATTGTAGTTGTGAACAGCACCATTGGAGCACTTTCCTGCCATGGGTTGAGTACGCTCAGAACTCCCTCACACATTCATCCACAGGACTAACCCCTTTCCAGTGTGTCCTGGGTTATCAACCACCACTGTTCCCTTGGTCTGGAGAACCATCAGAGGTGCCGGCGGTGGACGACTGGATCAGTATAGATAGGGTGTAGGGCAGCGTCCATGTCCAGCTTCAGCTAGCCATCAGGAGACCGAAGATTAAGGCCGACCGCCGGAGGCGTCCCCACCCTAATTACCAGCCTGGCCAGATGGTATGGCTTTCTACGAGGGATCTACTTCTGAGGCTACCTAGCAGGAAGCTCAGTCCAAGGTACGTAGGTCCCTTTAAGATACTAAGACAAATCAACCTGATGACCTATAGACTAGTGCTTCCTGCTGATTATCGTATCTCTCCTTACTTCCATGTATCCCTCCTGAAACCTGCACACCCTGCACTGGAACCTGTAACCACTGAATCAACGCCGCCTCCACCATTGGAGATCGATGGATCCCCTGCCTATCTCGTCCGGGAGATCCTAGATTCCCGAAGGAGGGCTAATCGACTACATTACCTTGTGGACTGGGAGGGATACGGTCCTGAAGAGAGATCCTGGGTAGTAGCCTCAGACATTTTGGATCCCTCACTCATCAGGGACTTCCACTGTGATCATCCAGACCGACCGGCACCCAGACCAAGGGGACGGCCCAGGAGGAGAACAGCTGGGGGTGTTCCTAGAGGGGAGGAATCTATAATACCTCAGCCCATGAACAGTTCATCCCTCCACCAGAGGGAGCCATCACCTGAGTTTTAGTGGCACTTCCTGTTTGTATTCTCACTTCCCGTTTGTAGCTTTATAAGCTATGTGCTTCACTGAACACGTTGCGAAGTATTGCCAGCTAACCTGTCTTACCAAGCTTTTACCATTGCCTGCTGTTTGTCTCATGTTATGACCTTTGTGCCTGTTTATCTGGATATTGTCTTTTGGATCACTGTTTTGCTTTGTTTGCCTTGTTGGACTGCTCGCCTTTTATTGAATCACTGCCTGTTATATCGACTACATCTCTCTGCTCAGCGATTTGGATTGTTTGCTTGATTTGTTGAATAAACTTCCTGCATATGGATTCTAAAGCTGCCTCCATGTCCAGTACAGTTAACACATGCAACCTTATTATAAAGTGCTGCTATTATGACTTGTCATGACACCGGGTTAATTTTGCAAAATGTGCAAATTTTTGTTTATGTTGCACTAACCGATATGGCAGTTGTCTTGGACTTTATACTGACACTTAGTGGTGTGGATACAGCATCATGCAAAATAAATGTTTTCAGTTACTGATGACATTGTAAAAATGCCTTTTTTGGCATCAACCATGAATATTTTTTTTTTCTGTTAGCAAAAGTGTCCAATAACAGGGGGGCTACTGAGATAAACAAGTAATATTAAGATCATCATATGATCTGAATATGATCTTAATATGGCTCCATGAGGCGATCCATGTACAATTAAATAAAAACTTTAATAGAAATTACTGATTGCACTTTTTGTTTTTTTTTTTGTTTTTTTTAAATATTAATAATTATATTATAAATATTTTGGGTAGGTAAAATATTTTTGGAAAGTTGACATCCCTTTGGAAAAATGTTGTACTCCCCATGTAAAATTATTTTAAACAGCATTTTGCTCATTTGTTTATATTTATTATGCATGCATTTTTATACAACTTCACACATGGAGACTACATGGAATATTTATACTAATAGTAAACCTCATCAATGGTCACACCATTTGAAATGAATTAGTGAAGTTATAAGATATTTTATAATAGTCGAACAAAATGGCAAGGCAAGCCGATTTAGCTTTTAATTCTCCCAGCGTTACTCTATGTAATTGCAAAGATTGTAATGGGCATTTGCATTTGTAACAATGCATTTATTGATATCAAAAAGTATCATTTTTACTAAGAATTGCATTGTTGATATGTGAAATTGGAATTTGAACAAGAAATTAAATCTGTAATTGCATTTTTAATATGACAGATCATTGTGAAATTCTATTTGTGAAAATGACTATTAATTGTAATAGCCATTTTTCAATTAGCAAGCTCTACAATATATTTTCTTCTAATTTGAACTTTATAGCTCCCCAACTGAAATTCTTACTAGTTAAAAATCAACTGTAGAGCTCTGTGATTAAAAATGTATGGAAATTAATGGAAACAAATGACAAGTGAATATTCCAGTGTAGAACTCTGTAACTGGAATTACATTCAGTTACAGAGAGCTCTGCAATAGAAATTCTTACTAGTAAAAATTCAATTACAGAGCTCTAATGTAAAAATGCAGTTATGACGAGTAACACTGGGAACATTAAAAGATAATTTGGCCTTCCATATAAGAAGGACAAGGGACACAAAAAGAATCAACACTTAATGTGTTTCTTTCTGCACTCTCAGTTGATTACAATAGTACCATTAAGCCTTTGCAAAAGGTCTTGTGCTGATGTTAGCAAAGTTGTTTGCCCATTAGTCCTTTAAGGAAGTGACATTTTTTGGCTTGTGTTCAAGATTAAAATTAATTGTTAAGACAGAAAGGCTCAGGGGCTGGCTGATTGATGAGCCGTTGTTCATCAGTGCCATTTAACCAGATTCTAAAACTGATCAGAAGGAAAGCATTGAGCAATGATGAGATATCATGTGCATACTGAAGACTGCTGCTGCCATGTTCTGACTAGGCTGGAGTCACGTCACTGCTTCTCTTCAAGATTAGAAGACAAAGACACAGGCCATGAAACATGTAACTCTGGTGCTAGAACACTGCAATCTGGTCTACATGCATTCTTTGGAGTATATTTGTTTTTATCCAAAAATAGAGAGAGGGGAGATGTCAAATATGAACTTATGTTTTGGGGAGGGAAGAAGGAAAAGATGTTGTATTAAAGTCAACATGAAACACCATTTGCAACACATTTTACTTCCATTCTACTCTCCCCCTTCAATGCATCATCACAACATTTTGATTTTGCTTGTTTGTTTGTTTTTGTTTGTTTGTTTGTTTTTGCACTGTAGAAACTGAATAAAACAAAACCAGACAGCGTAATGAAGTGTGAAGTAATGAAGTGTGTAAATTATTTATGTAAATTTAAAAAAACAAGTCTTTAAGGTCTATAAATGAGCTGAAACAAATAGATCAGTGTATCTCTCTTTTTTTAGTATTGTGACACATTTATAACCAAGGCATTAAATTAAGATTCGGATGTCAAATCTAGAAATACTGTCCATCTCTCTTTCTGTTCACTCTTTATCATTTCAAAGTGATTTCCAGGTCCAGCAATTGCAGCCACCAGTCCTCCTAATGCTGCCGTTTATCACTCTGTTAAACAGCCCTACTGAAAAGGTCACTGGAAGAAGGGCTTTGAGGGGACAGCTATATGACAAATATAACTGGACCATCTTGTTCCTCAAAAGGTCAATGGCAACACATTCCTTTTGCATTTTAAACATGGCAGGAGAGGAAGATTGAGACCTAAGTGTATTTTCATAGAATGTTCAGGGAGAGTGAGCTGTTTTTCAGTCTGCATTATCTAATGCATTATCTTTTGAAAAACATTGTCCCCTTAACTCACACACTTGCTCTTCCCTCTTGTCACATGCCAGTTTGTCCTAGCTAGCTTTTTAAAGGAATAGTTCACCCAAAAATGAAAATTCTCTCATCATTTACTCACCCTCATGCCATCCCAGATGTGTATTACTTTCTTCTGCAGAACATAAATGAAGATTTTTTTAGATTCTTTTTTTTTTTTTTTTAACTCTGTAGATCCTCACAATGAAAGTGAATGGTGACCAGAACTCAGATAGTCCAAGCAGGGCATAAATGCAGCGTAAAAGTAATCCATACGACTCTAGTAGTTAAATCCATGTCTTCTGAAGTGATATGATAGTTGTGGGTGAGAAACAGATATCTTTACTTTATCTGCCATCCCAAAACAATGTCCCTGTGCACATAGCAAGGTCCCTAAAGAAATTATTTATGAATATTTTTTAGAAATGTTTTGGCCTGCACAAAGCGCAGATATGAACCCCAGTAAACTTCTTCGGCATGAATTGGAATACCAACTGCAAGCCAGGCCCCATCAATAAATACAATACATTTTAATATTGCCATTTTTATGACACAGGATACTCTGTGATGTGCGATGAAAGCATGCGTTCTGTTCTGTTTCACAACAGGGTACAAGCTTTGTATTTCGACATATTGATGGAGAAATCATCACAACTGTTAGCACAATATTTGCTTTTCCATATGTTTGAACATCACACTTGCTACAAATACATTTTGGTGTCAGTCTTTTTATGTGTGTGACTCAAGGGTACAGCTAGGAAGATTGATGCTATTGTTCGCATTCCTCATTGCACATATCAAAATGTAAAGGAGAGGACGTCTCAGACATTGAAAATTCACTTACTGTTTGTTTATTGATTTGTAGGAGTTCAAATGTCTTTCTTTTTCTTTGAAATTAAAGTTTGTATGTTGCCATTGTGTGGTGTCCATAAATTACCAGTTTAATTTTATTAAAGTATTTTTTTTTTTTTTTGTCTCCACAGCAACAATTTTAACATTTGTATCCCAACATTCCATTTCACTCTAAATTACTTAAAAAATCAAATTCTGCAATACATAGCGGTCATGATTTTTTCAGTCCTCTGATATTTGAAAAGGCAGCAGGAATGAAAAGTAAATTAATAAATGAAGGACAGTGCTGCATATATAATCAATTATTTTCTTCAGTGCAAAGTCCTTCTGTTGATTTTTTTTCCTAAAACGCTTCTTAAAATCCTTAAAACTTTAAAATATACAGTATGTGTACCTGGGTCTTTGGCAGAAGCCTACATAAATGGTCATCAGAAAAAATTCTAAGAATGTTTTAAAGACAAATATCAAAACTCTTTCCCAAACACTCAGATCAATGCATTCAAAAGTCTGCATCATCACTCCAAGCCCTAATTCCCTCCATTAATCTACTAAGGCATTGATGCATCGCCACAAACTTCACTTGCATGTCAGCTGTGTCAGTCTGTGTTTGCAACATTCTGAGTCCCTGTGGAGATCTGTGTGCTTATAATCTCGGCTGAACTGGACAGCTTTGATAGCCTGTGAGAGCACGTGAAATGGGTTATTTTTAGTTTACATCATGACCATCTCTTTGCTTGTTTATGTTCTGTAGAAATATCCTTGGGCCTCTCACTGTTGTGGCAATTTTTAACCTAAAAATGGGCCTGAGGTGTTTTGGGCATGTGTATTTTATTTTTTTTAATTTTTTTTCAGGCTTTCATTTGACAGCTGAGGGCTTGTGGTGAAAAAGCAGCTTCCTCAGTTCAACTTGGCCAAGACCTATCAAAGTCCTCAAAGTTACAAACTTCATTCTAAAAACTCCCATATACAACATGTAGTTTGGCAGGGACCAAAGTTAAGATCTTATAAGTTCAGTGTTCAAATTGAGATCCTAACTGAAATAGCCATAGTTACTAAACTTAAGAATTGTAGTGATAGTTTTGCAAGCCCTTTCAACATTTTATCACATGCAGGATATGAATTATAGATATTAACAATTACATTTTCACTAAAATGCTAATTCTTTTTTTCCGATTAACACTTTTTAATGATTCACACAATTGACACAGAAAAGCAAAACATATATTCACAGAATCAACATTTAACCCAAATTATTCCCTTTCCCCCTCTCAATCCACAACCCCAGCCTGACCCTCAACAAATATCTCTGTGGTCACACTTGAGTATACACACAAACAAAATAAAAAATAAAAATATATATTTAAAAAATTATCACACACATTTAAAACTACACTTCTCTCTCCACCGCCCCTCCCCGAGAGCCCTCCAAAAAAGGCAAATAGCTGCCCCATTTTTTATTAAATAAATCTAAGTTGCCTAGCCTTCTACATGACATTTCCTTGAATGGTGCTACCCTCCCCATCTCTGTGCACCACACTTGAAATGAGGGCGCTCCAGCCGAATACCATCCCCTAAGAATAATCTGTCTGCCTTTCATAACACTGGCTAAGACCCAATTTTTTATGCATTTATCCTCTATATTAATGACCGCCCCATAGCCTAAAATACAGAGTCTGGGGCAAAATTACATTTGAGTGCCCAATACATCACACATAAAACTCTGAACCCTCAACCAAAATTCTTGGATCTTAACACACCACCAAAAAACATGGGTTGTGACCCTATCTTCTGATTGGCATCGCCAGCAAGTGGGTGTGTCTTTAAGACCAAGCCTATAAAATCTAGAGGGGGTCCAACAGAATTTATGTAAATCTTAAATTGCATAAGGCACACCCTTGCATCTCTAGATGTAGACTTGATGTTTTTTAGAATCCTAGCCCACACTCCCTCCTCCAATACCAAGTTTAAACCTTTCTCCTATAATCTCTTGAGAGAAGCTGAAGCTCCGTCCCCCAGACTCTGAATTAGCACAGAATAATACTTTTTCAAAAGCAGTAATCACCACTCCCAGAGTATCTGCTGCTCTAGGGGGGTGTATGCTATTCCCAAAAAAGTACAGAACAGGTGGCGCAGCTGTAAATACCTGAATAATTGAGACCTGGGAATTCCAAAATGTTGAACAATATTTTCAAAGGATCTCAACAATCCACTCTCATATAGGTCACCGAGCGTATTAACCTCGCTCACAATCCACTTTGTCCAGCAGATAAGGGACTTATTAATACATAACTTTGGGTTCAGCCATATGCTCGAAGCAACATTTAAATAAATGTCCGAATTAAACACTCTGGGCACTTTTGTCCATACTGCATGCAAATGCGAGATAACGGGGTGTAATTTAACTTCTCTGGTTAGTTTAATAGAAAGGCTTTGCAATGGCGAAATAGGGGCAAGAACTTCATGTTCAGTACAAAACCAAGGAGGGGCTCTCTCAGGTGGAAGCGACCAGTGTGCCAAATGTCTGAGACCGAATGCATAATAATAAAATAAAATCTTGGGTAGGCCTAGCCCACTTTTGTCAATCGGCCTATGCAACTTACTGAAATGTAATCTGGGATGTTTACCATTCCAAATGAAGGACTTCGCTATGCTATCGAATTGCTTGAAATAAGAGAGGGGGACATCTATAGGGAGAGATTGTAGCAGGTAGTTGAATTTTGGAATACAATTCATTTTAATAACATTAACCTTCCCAATCATAGATAAATGTAATGAAGCCCACCTGCCCACATCGCTCGAAAACCTTTTTATTAAAGGGTCAAAATTAACTCTAACTAAATCACACAAATTTACTGGGAATAAAATACCCAAATACTTAATGCCCTGTTTGGGCCACTGGAAGGCGCCCGGCTGAAAAGCCGTTACCGGGCAGTTCGCTGTCAGAGCCAAAGCTTCGGATTTAGACCAATTAACTCTGTATCCTGAGAATTTAGAAAAGGAATTAATAATTCTGTGGAGGCAAGGCATAGATCTAGTAGGGTCAGAGACGAATAATAAAATATCATCTGCGTAAAGCAAAAGCTTATGCGCCACACCTCCCACCACCACCCCTGGAAAATCATCCTCCTTTCTTATCGCGGCTATTAATGGTTCCAGGGCAAGACAGAACAATAATGGGGAAAGAGGGCAACCCTGCCGGGTGCCCCTATCCAGAGTAAAATAATCTGAAATTAATCCATTTGTTTGTACCGCCGCTACCGGGTGTCTATAAAGTAACTAAATCCATCCAATAAAAGTTTTCCCGAACCCGTACATTTCCAAAATCCAAACGATAATCCCATTCTACCATATCAAATGCATTTTCTGCGTCAAGTGAGATGGCAGCGACCAGAGTCTGATCATTCTCCACTGACCACAAGATACTGATGAAATGACTAATGTTATCAGAAGAGCTACAGCCCCGAATAAACCCCACCTGATCTATATGTATAAGAGATGTCATAACTTTACTTAATCAGTTAGCCAAAATTTTTGACAATATTTTAATGTCTAGCTGGATCAGGGAAATTGGACAGTAACTATTACACTCGCTTGGATCTTTGTCCTTTTTAAGAATCAGACTGATTCGGGCTTGTGTCATGGTTGGCGGAAGCTTTCCATTCTTAAATGATTCCGTATCAACTTCTAGCAAAAGTGGGGCCAATTCTGTAGCATAAGATCTAAAAAATTCAGCAGCAAGGCCGCCTGACCCCGGAGCCTTGCTTGTAGGCAAGGCCTTAATTACCTCACCAAGCTCTTCCAAGTTTATCTCAGAATCAAGAGAATTTTTTTGCTCAACCAACAGTTTAGGAAGTTCTAATGTTTCCACAAAGTTTCGAATATCATCTTCAGTAGACGAAGATGTGGAACTATAAAGATCAAGATAGAATTCTTTAAAAGCATTATTAATATCAGTGGCTGAGGTAAATATTTCACCACCAGCAGATTTCACTGAGGGAATGGTAGAAAAAGACTCTCTCTGTTTTACATATCTAGCCAGAAGCTTCCCTGCTTGGTCCCCCAACTCAAAGTATGACTGTCTTGCCCTGAATAGCCAAAACTCCACCTTCCGCGACAAAATAGTATTATATCTGTATTTCAGTCAGGTCAGTTCTCTGATGCCATTAGATGACATTCGGCGCTTCAGCTCTGCCTCTGCACTTTTAATATTCCCTTCCAATTCCACGAGTTCTTGTGCTTTGGATTTATTGGTGAATGCGGCATACTGCATACCTAAGAACCACCTTACGTGCCTCCCAAGCCACGCCCATAGAGGATACTGAGGACCAGTTGGTCTCCATAAAGACACTGATTTCAACCTTTAGCATTTGTTGGAATTCAGGATTTTGCAAAAGGGATACATTAAAGCGGCAACTATATGATTTCTTTTTCTCCGTATGTGGCAACACCTCTTAACACACCAGGGCATGATCTGAGACTAGAATGTTTCCAATTGAGCAATCAACGATAGATGAAATGAGGGATTTAAAAAAAATCTATCTAGAGTAAATCTTATAGACTGATGAAAAAAATCACAAACAGTCCATGCACGCTTACGAGATCCCCACGACAACTTTGCCGTCGGATTGTTCAAGTCCGGTGTTTCTATACAAATTTTGTGAGACAGAATTACACAACAAAAGTTAATCTATAAAACAAACTCCAGCCAATAGACGGAATAAGCACAAAGAGCATGTAGCTTCATCCATAAATCTATCCTGAAGGTGTGACACTCTACAAAATAAACTCCAGCTGCTAGGTAGAACTAGCACAAAAAGAGCAGGCAGAATCCTCAAACTGTCAAGAGAACGTTCAGTGAGCCAGTCCACTCGGCTGTAACGTGAATACAACAAGATGACCCACTCACTCCACTGACTTTGCAAAAAATACTCCACAAAACAAACTCCAGCCAATAGGAGGAACAAGCACAAAGAGCATGTAGGTTCATCCATAAAACTGTCGTGAAGGTGTGTTACTGTACAAAATAAACTCCAGCCGCTAGGCGAACCAGCACAAAAAGAACGCGCAGATTCTTCAAACAGTCAAACATATGTTCAGTGAGTCGTACCACTCGACTGCAACATGATTCCAAACAAATGACTTAATCACTCCAATATCTTTGCGAGAAATACTCCACAAAACAAACCCCAGCCAACAGGAAAAATAAGCACAAAGAGCGTGTAGATTCATCCATAAAACTGACCCGAAGGTGTGCCACTCTACAAAATAAACTCCAGCCGCTAGGCGGAACCAGCACAAAAAAAAAGTGTGCAGAATCTTCAAACAGTCAAGCAAATATTCAGTGAGCCAGTCCACTTGGCTGCAGCATGTGTACAATGAGATGACTTGCTCACTCCATTGACTTTATGAAGGACATCGCTTGCTGTGGGTATGTGAATGTTTTACGGCTATCCTTAGCATCTATTCTCAATTTGGCCAGGAATGTCAGTGCAAAAGCAACCTTCCATTGGTGTAAAAGTTTCTTGCATTCCTTGAATCGATTACACTTCTCTCTTGTCGAATTCGCAAAATCTGGGAACAAGAAAATGCTGTGGTTCTTCCAAGAAAGCCTTCCTTTACTCCTCGCCTTACATAACACAGGATCTTTATCGGATGATCTCAGAAATTTGGCCAGCATTGATCGGGGCCTGTCTCCCTCTGCAGATCGATGAGCAGGAACCCTGTGATCTCGCTCGATTTCCATTTTATGGCCTGCTATGTCAAGCAGATTCGGAACGAGCCCATCCAGGAATTTCACCGTATCCTGTCCCTCTGCTCCCTCAGGGATTCCAACCATATGGACGTTATTCAGCCGGCTACGATTCTACATGTCCTCCAACTCCTCTCAGATACGCTCCAAATCCACCTTGGTCGCTAGCGGATTAGCAGCTAATTCCCTCTCCGATGACTCCAGGTAATCGATCCATTTCTCGACATCCCCCACTCTTGTAACCACATCAGTGAACTTCGCCTCCATAGCAGTGATCAATCGATGTATCACAGCAAGATCCTCCAAGTCAGCAACGACTTTCGTCAGCATTGCCGACATGTTCAGCATCTCTCGCCGCATTTATGTTAATATCTATAATTTATATCCTCCATATCCTGAAAATATGAAAAGTTCTTTGTCTTTCTGTCACTTTAGTGCTGGCATTTCACAGAACATGCTATTTTAAAACTAAATGAGCCAAAAATAGGGTGTGCAAGGCCTGCGTGTTAAAAAAATTTAAATGGTTTTCTCTTGTTATTCATTGAAATGCTGCCAACACACAAAATCATTTAAAGTCTGCACGGCAGCTGCGTTCTTTCTGTTAGTTCAGTCTCTCCAACTCATAATGCTGAAGCAAATTTGTATGAGTGGAGTGGAATCTCAAACCCTGTTGACTCCGGGCTAAACAGCTGTCTATATTCATGAGATCCTTATCCTCCACAGCTGCATCATCGTAAACACAGTCACCTTTTCCATTATTCAGCCCTACAAAAATTCACAAAAAGAAAACATGTCTCTGGTCTTTCTCAGAAAAACTAGTGCTTTTCTCAGGCAGGTGTGTGAGATAAGCAAAGCACACAGTGGGATGCATGTGAGGTTGAACAGGGGTGATGTTAATGTATTTCTACTGTGATAAATTTGGGAATTTGGATTTCAATAAAGATTTGCAGTCTCTATGTGCTATTTTGTTTGTTTGATACACGGATCTTGCATTCAGAGATTGCTTTCTTTTTTGATTGTGTTATTTACAGTTTATTCTCTGCAAAATGGAGAAAACAGTGTGTGTTAGACAAAAGACAAAAGTTCAGATCAATAAATTGTAAAATCGTGCAGCTGTGAAAGGCTAGTGAGATGTGAATAGGGTCCATTGTTGGTGTGACAGGCTGTCAATACAGGAATGGAATAAACTAGCTTCTTGTGAGCTTGTCTATGCTTCTTAGAAACCAGTGAATGGGGAGCTATTCACTTTCTGCTTCCATTATTCACGTTGGGTTATTCGCAGAGATATTGATTTTATTTTTTGAGGTTTTTCTTTTAAATTGTGCCATCTGCTGATGAAGCTTAATATTGCAATGGTTTTGGTTTTATGCTGTACAGGCCTATGTGCAGTGCTGGGAAGTATCGGATCACTTCTAATCTTTGCAATCATATTGCAGAAATTAAGTACTTGTAAATGTAATTAGATTTAACTAAATTTTATAATATTCGTAAAAAAATTATAATTGCTTTTTTATGGATTACATGATTACATATTAATTTATTGTTAGTCCAAAGAAATAGTTCACCCAAAACTGAAAATTCTCTCATCATTTACTAACCCTCATGTCATCCCAGATGTGTGTGACTTTCTTTCATCTGCTGAACTCAAATGAAGATTTTTAGAAGAATCTCTCAGCTCTTTTGGTCCATAGAATGCAAGTGAATGGGTGCTAAATTTTCACAGCATAAAAGTAATCTATAAGACTCCAGTGGTTAAATCAATGTCTTCAGAAGCAATATGATAGGTGTGGGTGAAAAACAGATCAATATTTAATTCCTTTTTATTATAAATTCTCCTCCCTGCTCAGTCAATATCCATTTTAAATTTCACTTTCACTTTCACATTCTTCTTTTTGTGTTTTTGGTGATTCACATCCTTCATGCATATTGCCCCATACTGGGCAGGAAGAAGAATTTCTAGCAAAAAAAAAAAAAAAAAAAAAAGACAAAGGGATAGTTCACCCAAAAATCAAAATTCTCTCATCATTTACTCACCCTCAAGCCATCCCAGATGTGTATGACCTTTTTCTTCTGCAGAACATAAATAAAGATTTTTAGAAGAATATTTCAGCTCTGTTGGTCCATACAATGAAAGTGAATGGGTGCCAAAATTTTGACACTCCAAAAATCACTTAAAGTCAGCATAAAATTAATCCATATGACTCCAGTGGTTAAATCCATGTCTTCTGAAGTAATTTTATAGGTGTGGGTGAGAAACAGATTATTATTTTTTTCCTGCCCCCTACTGGGGAAGAATTTCAAGAAAACTTGACTAAAAATAATAATCTGTTTCTCACCCACACCTATACAATTATTTCAGAAGACATGGAGTTAACCACTGGAGTCATATGGATTACTTTTATGCTGCCTTTATGTGATTTTTGGAGTTCAAAATTTTGGCACCCATTCACTTGCATTGTATGGACCAACAGAGCTGAAATATTCTTCTAAAAATCTTTGTTAGTGTTCTGCTGAAGAAAGAAAGTCACACACATCTGGGATGGCATAAGGGTAAGTAAATGATGAGAGAATTGTAATTTTTGGGTGAACTATTCCTTTAAGTTGACCTGTTTTTTACCCACACCTTCCATATCACTTCTGAAGATATGAATTACATTTATGCTGTCTTTATGTGCTTTTTTTGAGCGTCAAAATTTTGCCACCCATTCATTTGCATTGTATGGACCTACAGAGCTGAAATATTCTTCTAAAAATCATAATTTGTGCTCTGCAGAAGAAAGAAAGTCATGCACATCTGGGATGGCATGAGGGTGAGTAGATGATGAGATCATTTTTATATTGGGGTGAACTAACCCTTTTTTAATGTCAGTCAAAAAAAAAGTCAGCACCGCCAATTGCTTTTTTACTTGGCTTCGAAATACATTACTTGCGCTTTTGCTTTTGTGACAACTTTTGAGACTGTTTTTTCTTATTTGTTTTTATTTTTATTTATTTATTTAATTTAATTTTTTTGACCTTGATTCAACTGGTCTGATCTGTCTGATTCAAGCAACATCATGTCAAAATAGTACAAGTTTATTCTCCTCAAATGTATGTGACATCAAATAAACAAGAATTAGGTCAGAAGTAATCCAAAAGTAATCCAAAAGCAATAGATTAGATTACATTAAAAACTAAATAGAAGAGATTGCATTACTGACTATAATTTTGGTCAAGCAATTTGTAATAAAAAGATTTCCACATATATCAGTCACATGGAGTGACTCGCTCTCTGTCCTTTAATAAAAAAACCTTTTGAAAAATGTATTTCAGAAAAAAATGGATAACCAGTTTTGTACAGTTCAATGTCAGTTTCAATATCTCGAAAAATTTAAAGCTGTAAGTAAGCAAAGGGTACTCTGAACTGCTGGAGCCTTGAATTTTTTATTATTATTTAATTATTTTATTTTTTATTCATGTTACAGTAAGATTTGTATTAAAATTCTTGCATACCTCGGAAAATCTTTATACCACTATGAATCAGAATCAGAAAGAGTTAAGAGCTTTATTGCCAAGTATGCAAACACACATACACACACACACACACACACACACATACACAGGATTTGTTTTCAGTGACAGAAGCACACACACAAAGTGACACTGAGACAGAATAATACATTTATTTCATATTGCTTAATAATAAATGATTTGCACATGTATTGAAATACACAATAAGACATAGGACAGGATGACATATATATCCTTTTTATAATATTTATCTATCTATATTTTTTTTTCAGCGTAATTGTGTGTATATTGGCTCCATCTTTCATGTGTCATATCGTTCAATCTGTTGTCTGCTATTGTTTATTGTCAGAGCATGCATTCTTCTGTTTATTATTATAGCCTAATTATTATTAAGCACAAGAGATGCACATTTATAATGGCAATTTTAAATACAAATGAATAAACAGTAAAGCATGGCGCATTCAGGCACATTAATACTTACAGCCTAGCACACATATTTGTACAGCAATACAAAAATATGAAGCATTAAATAAGTTACCAAAATGAAGAAGAAAAAAATTGGGCAAATCGCGGTCTTTTTATTCATCTAACAAATTAATTTAATTAATGACACATTGCACAGCAGAAATGTGAGCTGTAAAATTGCAAGTATATAATTGCTTATTTATTTCATTCTTTCTATTTCCATTTACTTTATATTCTCTCTATTTGATATGTACACTGTCTCGCTATAATAAGGCATTCAAAATCAAACTGGCAGCCCTGCTGATGGTCGTCCTTGTCTCCCCAGAAGTGCATTGTGGGATAGCTCTCTGTGTTTGCGTCAGTCGATCAAGATGGCCGCGAATATTTTGTGGAGGGGCTGGAGTTGAATACACGCCGCATTTGGAGCGAATGTGATGTTGAGAGGCCAGATTTATTCGCCCGCGTCAGAACACCTGCACAAGTAAGCTGTCAAAACATTCAATCACGCTCCTCCCGTCCAAATCGCACCCGATCAATGCTCTTAATAGGCGCTGAAGGCCAGTTAGCCGCGCTGCTAACGCGCTCCGGGCAGGGACAGAAGGGCTTTCTGGTAAACAAGCGAAACCAGTTCGTGCCAATCGCGTAAGTACCTCTACTCTAGTCCTTCACTCGCGTTCGATTGTGCAAATAGACTCGTTAATTAAAATACGTCCGTGCTCTGAAATGTCAGCTCATGGTTAGCTCCAGCTAGGCTAACTGGTTAGTCAGCTATTTCCTGCTGTTATTCCTCATGATATTTGCTGCAAGGTTACTAGTTCTGCTGCCCTCCGTCTGCCTTCAACGCACCGTTCATTATCTAAACACTTTATTCTTGACTGTCCCGTGTGTACTAATGTGTCTTAAGTGATATATAAGAGATTGAGGGTGTATGTGGGGGCTGAAGGAGTTTGTGCACTGTCATACCCCCTGCCTGCCCCTTTGCGGCCTCTCCCCCTGCTCGGAGTGCACGAGTGTTTACCGGCAGACAGGATGTTACCATTTCGAAACCACACAGTGTGTTTTTAGTTCTGGGTTCAGTTTAGGTTTATACAGCTCCACTCTTATTGCTGACACATGGCTTTTGTCTCAAAACCGAGTGAGCTGACTAGACAGACAGCATTTTTGGGTATCATAACATTCTAAACGTGCCTATGATGTCCAAAATGCTGTCTAGTTAGGTAGCTCACTAGTATTTGAGACAGTCCACGCTGACATTCTGTCTCTCTTTAGACGTGAAGCACGTTGGGTTCGTGTTTACGAACTGTAGAGAGTTTCTCAATGGTCTTGAGCTTGTTTTCTCTACAGCAGTGAATATATTGATGTACAGTATATGGCTGATGGTTTAATGTTAAAAGTTTTCTCTGTTCACTGCAGGATTGCTACCTGACAACCTTTTGGTTCAGAGCTGTAGAGGAGTGTGATATTGGAAACCTTAAGCAAGTCTAATGTAAGTGTCTTTGTCTACAAACCTGTGTTTTCCAACATAATATGACTGTGTTTTTATTCAGTATTTTTCTATTTGCTGTGGTAGAATACTGGAGTGCAAATTGCCAGTGTTTTCTTTTTATTTATTTTTTTTTTTTTTTTTATTTATTTTTTTTTTTTTGGTGGGTGTTTACATTAAAACATATTTTTAATGCTTTTCTTAACAAAATACATAGTCCGTTTCTTAATTATCCGCACTGTACAGTACACACTGTATCCACACCATAGGTCTGTAAAGCCCTTATGAGTCTTACAGTTTGCATAATTCATAGACAACTTCTTCATTATCATCAGAGCAGTCCTTAATGTCAGTGTGGCATCTTGAAGTCAGGATTTTAATGAAGCCAAAACAATGGTGATATGAAGGAGTAACTATGGACTGAATGTACTTTATTATGATACATAGTGACTGAATATTGCATGAGTAATTTTTGTTCTTGCGAAAGTTTCTTTGCATGAATAGCTGCATTTTAGAGCATCTTTAAGGGGGCAATTCACACAAAACCTGTAAAAAAAAATAAAATAAAAAAAGTCAATTGTATTTTGCATAAAGAAAATGAAGCCTACACATAGGCGTCACTAGGATCACGAAAAGAATAGTTAACCAAACAATTTTTCATTTACTCACCCATGTATGACTTCTGCAGAACGTGCATTTTTAGAAAATTTTTAGAAGAATATCTCAGCTAAGGCTGCACAATTAATCTAAAAAATAATCGAGATTACAATCATGGCTGCTGCAGTTAACCAATTGTGAAAAGTGTCAATTACAGCATTCCATTTCGATCTACACCCATTGAGTAAAATTTTGTATACATTTTTATTTTTTTATTTTTTTGAGTGGTTAAGCATTGTAACCAATCGCAGACATGATCATTGAGTACATAAGCCTATCAGTAATGGTGCAACAAAACTTAAACCCTCCCATTATAATAAAATGATATAACAGCGATAATTAAGGAACAAAGTTCTTAGTTTTGGAGATGTAGCTTACATAAAAAATGGATTGTAAGTTGCCCCACACAAAAAAGGAATTTAATGTAAATTTTGTTCATCGAAATTAACAATTGTGATTACAATATCAAGGCAGATTACAATTTTTGTCATAATCGTGCAGCCCTAATCACATCTCTGTAGGTCCATACAATGCAAAAGAATGGTGGACAGAACTTTGAAGCTCCAAAAATCATATAAAAGCAGCATAAAAGTAAACCATACGACTCCAGTGCTTAAATCCATGTCTTCACAAGTGATTTGATATATGTGGGTGAAAACAGATCAGTATTTTAGTACTTTTTTACTATAAATTTCCACCTTTGACCAGCCATGACCAGTAGGTGGTGACATGCACGAAGAATGCGAATCCACAAAAACAATAGAACAGAGTGAGTGGAGATTTATAGTAAAACATTTTTTTAAAAAGAACAATTTGAGTGGAGATTCATAGTGTAAAAAAAAAAAAAAAAGTGAATCCTTTAAAAAAAAAAAAAAAAAAAAAAAAATCCATTGTATTATTAGAATATTGGAATTATTGTTATTTCTAGGACATTATTTCAAGACATATGTACTGTAAAGCATCTAGATGTTTCATTTTGACTATTCCCATTGTTTTCAATGTTGATATGCATTAATGTAACAGTAAAGTTTTTACTGCATTACAGGGGTAAAAAAAATGCTGTCGTTCAATTTTTTTCATGAAAGTATACGAAAATAAAAGGCAGTACGAAAGCAGTACTGTGATGTATAAGTACTTTACAATTCAAATATCTTTTTTTTTTTTTTTTTCACATTGCAGGAATGAGTATCACATTGACAGTCTTTTTTCGCATTACGGAAAATGGGTAAATGTGTGTAACTCTCATGAAAACGTCACAAAACAATCTTAATGGCTCTAAAAATAGGCTTTATTTTTTATATGCAAAATATAATTTTGAATTAGTTTAGTTTGTTTTTTGGGTAACATTGGACCCCAGGGCATTTTCTGAACAGGTTTTCTAAGAATTACCCCAGGGATATTCCTGTCATCCAATTTTTAGAAACCTTTTCTAATAATGCAGTAAGGTATAATGCTTGCATTTAATCAATATGCATATGTTGTAACACTTGTTCAGTTAAAATGCTTGATCATCAATTGAATTTTAAAATGTGTATTGATAGCATGAAGTAATAAAGTCAGTGAAATCGTTTGTCATTTTGAGAGTAAGTTTGTTTTGTGTGTACGCAGCAGTCATGTTTTAATGTCTGTTTGCTAACTGAAATGGAGGGTGCTGATTTGTTCTGTTGTGAACTTATTTTCGAGACTGAACCATACTAATCCCCCTGCTGTCCTGTTTGAATGTCTGGTACAGGAAGCGAGCGGCTGCAAAGCATTTAATTGAGCGCTACTACCACCAGTTAACAGAGGGCTGTGGAAATGAGGCCTGCACGAATGAGGCTTGTGGCTCTTCTCCGGGTTTCCAGCGCATGGATAACAATGCAGCGGCCATCAAGGCCCTGGAGTTATATAAGAATAATGCCAAACTGTGTGATCCTCATCCTTCTAAGAAAGGAGCCAGTTCAGCCTTCCCGGAGAACAGTGCCAAAGGAGCTCACAACTTCTCTGCGTGCAGTAACGGGAAGATGAACCATAAGGACCTGCAAGCCACAAGGGAGGACTTTAGAGGTGAGCACTGCAGTAAAGCCCAAAGTATACATTGGTTTTGACGCGAACGCTTTGCGTATGTGTATAGTCAAACGCTTAGCCTTTCAAAGTATACTCCATTTGACTGTGTGCGCATACACAGGTGGTTAGCGCGCTACGACTGCTATGAGATGCTGGACTATTTCTCTTCAGGAGTTTAGACCCATAAAGATGTCTTGATAGTCCTTCAGACTCGAGTTATACAAATGCAGGTATCTTCTGACCTCATCACACATGCGTTCTTGACGTGCACATCCGTTGTTATTTCCACCTTCATCTCCTGTTGTTTACCAGCGATTACATCTTGCACTTCTTCGTTAACGCAGTGGCTCAATTGTGTGTTACCACTTTGTGGACCCACTAATTAGTGCAAATAATTCCAGATGCATGCACATACTGCTCAGAATGTCTGAGCTGCTATTTTCCATATAACGAAAGTGGAGGAGGATATTTTTCAGCTCCAGAAGTACAAAATAGCACCACAAAAGTATCATTAAAGTAATCCATGCAGCTGGTGTGCTGTATTCCAAGTCTTCTGAAGCCATTGCTATTAATTTTAATTTGCCATTATGTTTTTAAAGTGACCTGATTGGTCATGTGACACCAATGGCTTTTGCTGTCAGTGATGTCAAACCTGGCTTGATGCTACAATTTCTTAATTGAAAACAATCAAAAATTAGATTTGTGAGCTCAGACGGAGGGGAAGATTGTTGGTGAATAACAGTTAAAATTTTAGTCTCTTGCTCCAACAAAGCTCTTAAAAGACTCAAAATATCGTGTGCCAGTCATTTGGACTACTTTTTTGACATTTTAAAGGAATATTTCACCTAAAAATTATCATTCTCTCATCAGTTACTCCTCCATACGCCGTCTCAAGCTCGTATGATTTCCTTAATTCTGTGGAACACACATTTTTATTAGGGTTATAACGGTTCTCTGTAAAAAACAAAAAAACAAATTGTATGGTTCGCCAACCACGGTTCAGTAAGCATTTTTCACCGCGGTTCACCTCAAGTTTAATGATGCATCTGGAGCACAAGGTTTGCCAAAGAAACTAAGCATCCAATAGACACACACGGTTACAACCTCTGCTATTGCACCTGAATGGATCTGTAAATGGAAACGCTCCACCTATGTTGCACGTGGGTCAACTTGATGACATCACAGTTCTGCACACGTTGTGTGTGGTTGAAAATGGCAAGTGGAGAAAACAAGTCGCTGATAGAGGAACCCACTGCGTTATTCAAATCTCCTGTCTGGAACACTTTCTTTTTGCAGTCAATTACAACAGTGTTTACAATGTTTACAAAACAGGCACTGTTTGCAGACATCGCTCAACGCGAGTGTCGTATACTGGTGATATATTGATATATGATTAATAATTTACGCAGACATCAACCGGGTGCGTGCACAGAGCCACAGGTGAGCCCGAAACTGCACACACTCCCTTTTGTTTTTAAGCAGGCACTCTTAGATCGGACAGACATGAAACAATAACTAAAGTGCTTGGGGTGTGCATTGCCAAAGTTATTTTGCCCTACTCCGGTGATAAGGATGTGGGATTTTCATTTATGATTAAAACACTCGAGCCCTATTTTGACAGTCCTTCTCGTACCCATCTTAATAGCAAAGTTATTCCTTCAATTAGTGATGTACAGCTTCCGAATGTTGAATATATGGTGTTGAGTTTGAAATGCACTTTATGTTGATGCATGTAGTGTAATAATGCAGGTATTAAGTTAAAATGTTGATATAGTAATTAGAGAATTTTTTTTTTTTTGGGTAAGGTCCCTACCGAAAATGTACCATGGTTTTACTATTGTAATATTGTAGTAACCATGACTGTCATCACTGTGTTTTGTTTTTTGTTTTGTTTGTTTAGCAGAAATCATGGTTTTACAACCGTAATACTGTATTTTTCATATTGTAACCATGACAGTAACCATGTTGATTTTGTGGTTACTATGATTTTACTACAAATACCATGGTTACAGTTTGGTTACTGTAGTAAAACCATGATTTTTATTAAGGGCTGTTGAAGTGTTTACCACATAGTGTATTCTAAGTAATATTTTTTTTACTGAACATTGCAAATACTGTACCGTAATGAAACCGTGACCCTAAATCCGTTATTCAAACCGAACCGTGAGAACTTACAGAGTTTGGTTAAACTCCAAATTTTTAGAGATGTTTGATGTTTTTATATCCATACAATGCAATGGGGTCCACATTTTCAAAGCTCCAAAAAGGACCTAAAGGCAGCATAAAGGTAATCCATATGACTTGACTGATTTAATCCAAAGTCTTCTGAAACGATACGATCAGTTTTAGGTGAGAAACCATAATTTAACTCCTTTTTCACTATAAATCTTGACAGTCTTCTTAGCGAATTCATGAAAGCAGCTTGATTACACTTCCTTGTGCTTGACGCATGTTCTAGAGCACTGTAAATGCACATGCGTCAGGCACAAGGAAGTGTAATCAAGCTTCTCACATGAACAAAGTTTCAGGGAAGAAAGAAAATAATACAACAACATTATTGTTGTAACAACATCAGGGTGAGTAAATGATGACGGTATTCCTTTAAAGGATGGAGATCAGATATGTTGGCAGGCAGTACAATGGTGTATCATTTCTCTCTTTTGAACCATAGCTTTGAAGAAACTTACCACATCCATGTTTTGTTTATGCTTTACCATTCAGATCTGAATTCTCTGACGGAGGAGAAGGTGTATGAAATCCTGAGCCTCTGTAGTGAAACTGGAGACTATTCTCCTCTAATCCGTGTTATCGGTAGGGTTTTCTCAAGTGCAGAGAGCCTCGTCCAGAGTTTCCACAAGGCAAAACAGCACACCAAGGAGGAGCTCAAGTCCCTTCAGGCAAAGGATGAGGACAAAGATGAAGATGAGAAAGAGACAGCCTCTGGTTCATCCACAGCCATGGAGGTGGAATCCGAGGCCTCGGCATCATGTGGAGATGGGCCATCCAATGGCGAAAACAACGTCCAAAAGTTGGGCCCTGTTGAAGTTTCTGTAGACATTGAGGCAGTTAGAAGAGTGTACGACAAACTGTTATCAAATGAGAAGATCGAAGCTGCATTTCTCAACGCGTTAGTCTACCTGTCGCCCAATGTAGAGTGTGACCTTACCTATCACAACGTGTACGCCGCTGACCCTAATTACCTGAATGTCTTCATTATCGTCATGGAGAACAGTAACCTCCACAGTCCGGAATACCTGGAGATCGCCCTGCCTCAGTTCTGCAAGGCCATGAGCAAGCTACCTCTTCCGGCTCTGGCCAAGCTTGCATGGTTGTGGTCGCAGTACGGTGCAGACCAGATCCGACGTCTTGTCGAGACCTTCCAGCAGCTTATAACCTACACTGTCATCAGCAACGAGTTCAGCAGCGACAACCTGGTCAATGAGGATGATGGTGTGGTGGCAGCAACCAAGTGCTTGAAAATCGTCTACTATGCAAATGTGCTGGGCGGCGACGTGGACACGGATCACAATGAGGAGGAGGATGACGAACCGATCCCAGAGTCCAGCGAGCTGACTTTGCAGGAGCTGCTGGGAGAGGAACGACGCAATAAGAAAGGCCCACGCGTGGACCCACTGGAGACAGAACTGGGCATTCGTGCCTCGGACTGCCGAAAACCTCTTATCCCCTTTGAGGATTTCATCAATGAGCCGCTTAATGAGGTGCTGGAAATGGACAAAGATTACACCTTTTTTAAGGTGGAGACCGAGAGCAAGTTCTCCTTTATGACCTGCCCGTTCATTCTTAATGCTGTGACAAAGAATCTAGGCTTGTACTACGATAACCGGATCCGTATGTACAGCGAGCGCAGGATTACTGCCCTCTACAGTTTGGTGCAGGGACAACAGCTGAACCCCTATCTGCGACTCAAAGTGCGCAGAGACCACGTCATAGATGATGCTCTTGTCAGGGTAGGTCCAGAAGGGCATGGAACAATGAATTTTGTAATCAGTTACTTTAAGGAATAGTTCACCCATAAATGTGTCATTATTTACTCCTCATAAAGTCACTCAAGTTTTCTTCTATGGAAAGGTGAATCAGATATGGCAACTACGTCAATAACATTAAACCCCATTGGCTGTCATCGTGTCTCGTGACCACATGTGTAACATGACATCATGGTGATGAGAACCATTGAGGTTGAATTGTTTTTTAATTCTTATTAGATTTTAGCTCTTTATTATAGGAATAGTTGATCTACAAATGAAAATTATCTTGTCATTTACTCACCCTCATGTCATCCAAGATGTACGACTTTCTTTCTTCTGCTGAACACAATCAAAGGTTTTTAGAAGAACATTTCAGCTCTGTTGGTCTTCACAATGCCAGTAAATAGGTACCAAAATTTTGAAGCTCCAAAAGCACATTAAGGCAGCATAAAAGTAATCTATATGTAATCTCCAGTGGTTAAATCTATGTCTTCAGAAGGGGTATGATAAGAGTGGGTGAGAAACAGATAAATATTTAAGTCCTTTTTTACTGTTAATCTCTACTTTCACTTCCACATACTACTTAATTTGTTTTTGGCGATTCGCATTCTTTAAGCATATCGCCACCTACTGTTGTTCACCCTCACCTATCATATCGCTTCTGAAGATATTGATTTAACCACTGGAGTATTATGGATTACTTTTATGCTGCCTTCATGAGCTTTTTGGAGCTTCAAAATTTCAGTCCCCATTCACTTGCATTGTGAGGACCTACAGAGCCGAGATTTTCTTCTAAAAATCTTTTTTATGTTCAGCAAAAGAAACAAAGTCATACACATCTGGGATGGCATGAGGGTGAGTAAATGTTGAGAGAATTTTCATTTTTGGGTGAACTATCCCTTTAATTGATTGATTAAATTAAATGAGTAAATAAAGACAATTGATCGTTGTGCTTCAGAAGAGGGAAGACTTTTTAAAAATGATCCTTTTGTATTCCACGGAAGAAAGTAAGTCATACAGGTTTGGAGCCACATTAGGTTGAGTAAATAATGACATAATTTCTATTTTGAGGTGAACTGTTCCTTTTAATTTATTAAAAACTATTGCTTATTGTTTGTTATTTAACATTTTTGATGACTAAAGAGGACAAAAATGGATGTCACTTGTGCAAAGTATGTTTGTGGACATAAAATTAATGTATTCCATGATCAAATCTGTCTAATTGGTTTCAGCTGGAGATGATTGCCATGGAAAATCCAGCAGACTTGAAGAAACAGCTGTATGTGGAGTTTGAGGGTGAGCAAGGAGTAGACGAAGGAGGAGTATCCAAAGAATTCTTTCAACTCGTTGTAGAGGAGATCTTTAACCCAGATATAGGTAATTGTCATAAAGCATTCCTATTTAAGATATGCAGCATAACATTTGGCTCTATTTTATGCATTCTGAGGCAGTTCAGTGAGTGCAATATAGATTAATGTTCAAAGTATAATTTTATAATGTAACGTTATTATGTCCTAATAGGCATAGATTAAATCTGAAATAAAAGAAATTTAAAATTTCCTTTTAGAATTTATCTTATACAGTTCCTCAATTTAGATTTAGATTTCAGTGATTGTGAGATTGCAATTATCAGATCTATCTTATGCTTTCTCTTTCCGTTTTTACCCACAGGCATGTTTGCCTATGATGAAAGCACAAAACTTTTCTGGTACAACCCTTCATCATTTGAAAATGAAGGCCAGTTCACCTTGATAGGCATTGTCTTGGGCCTAGCTATCTACAATAACTGCATTCTTGACGTACACTTCCCTATGGTGGTTTACAGAAAACTAATGGGAAAGAAAGGAACGTTTCGAGACCTTGCAGACTCTCATCCGGTAATACATACCTGGTTACATTTATTTGTTCTTTTTGAGATCATTTGTTTTGGACACACCAAAATTTTCTAACTAGAAAATTAGATCTGTAACCCAATATTTTATTTTTATTTTTTCTCCCATGTGTGCAGTACTTTTTTCCACTGGGCAGAACATTTTGTGGATGTCTCATGTGCTATCATTAAATATCACCATGAAAATGATATTGTCCATCAGACACACTGCTCACTTGCTATCACATCAGCCATCGAAAAACACATATCAGTCGACCACTAGTTGTAACAACTATTATTTACCTGATCTGTGGGGTTGGGAGGGGGTGACAGTAATGATAGCATTAATTATAGGTCTCATAGACAACTTGTATTTGCAACTATGGCATAAAGTTGAAGATAAAGGTTTTTTGGCTTGCTTGAAACACAGGCTTGCTTTTTTTTTTTTTTTTTTTTTTTTTAACATCTCAGCTGCTTGTAAATTGTTGACGGTAAGGTTCTGTTTTGATAAAAAGTAACTTTTCAGCTTGTTACAAGTAAGGGGCCGTTCACTCCAAATGTATTTGTATTGCGCTGTTTTTCAATTGTTTTCCTTTGTAAACATGCGCTAGACGGACGTAGTTGACCATCACATCATATTGTTTTTTCAGTGTCTCGCACAGGAGCGCTGCATTTTCGGGCACGTCAAGTTAAAAAGAACTTCAGCTGTTAAAGACACGTCTTGAGACGCATGCGTTCGGCCCTACTCGTTGCGCTGTATCTATCTTTTTTTCTCTTTTTATTTTTTTTTTTAAACAAGTACGCATTTGTTGTGAATGGCCCCTAAGTGTGTATATTCTGTCCTCAGTCATAATAGAGGCATACTAAGAAACCGCTGTCTTTCAACACTGGTACATCACACTGGCAGATTGAGAGCAGTGGCTGTAGGAGGGGATGTTGGAAAATACATTAGCGCTTTAGTGACGGGGATGATTATGGCTTTAGCACATGCTGACTGCTCATCAAAATATTTGGGGCCAGTCAATGCTTTGTCATTGTCACATAGTGGACATTTGATGGGCAGGGCTAGCAAGAGTAAAGCTGTCCTTTCTGCACTTTTAAACAAAAAGGCTTTACTCAGATAAATTGGAATACGCAGTTACAAACAGCTAGCAAGCATGTAAGACTTTTTTTTTTTTGTGTGGAACATTTAAGGAACCTATCCCCTTTCATTTTAATGAAACAGTCTGCTTAACTTCTCCTTTAGTGTTCCACGGGGGGAAAAAAGAGAACAGTCTGGGTTTCGAATTATATGTGGTTGAATAAATGATGACATGACTTGCCATTTTCGTGTGAACCACTCCTTTAAAATGTCTGTAGACCTGACCTACTCATCGTAGTGCTGAATGATTTGAGGTCTGTTTCTGCAGGTTCTTTATCAGAGTCTGAAGGATCTTCTGGAGTATGAGGGTAACGTAGAAGATGACATGATGATTACCTTCCAGATCTCACAGACAGACCTGTTTGGAAATCCGCTAATGTATGATTTAAAGGAAGGCGGCGACAAAATTCCAGTTACCAATGAAAACCGAAAGGTCTGTTCAGTTTTCAGAGAAACATCCAATATTACTTTCATACATTTACAAACCTTTTCAGATGTGCCAATATACGTCTTACATCCTGTGGGTCTCTGCAGGAATTTGTGGCACTCTATGCAGAGTACATGCTGAACAAAAGTGTGGAGAAACAGTTCAAGGCCTTCAGAAGAGGATTCCACATGGTTACTAACGAGTCTCCTTTGAAGTATCTATTTCGACCAGAGGAAATTGAGCTGCTTATATGTGGCAGCAGGGTGAGTAGACTACTGTTGAACTTCCAGGCTGTTCTTACATATGCGGTACATTCATACATATTAACCTGTTTTTCTCGTACAGAATCTTGACTTTCAAGCACTTGAAGAAAGTACAGAATATGATGGTGGATACAACAAAGACTCCTGCATTATTAAGTATGTGAATGCTTATTAAATATAAATGTTTTGCAAATTTTTCTGGATACATGGAATGTTATTTATTATGCAGGAACTTTGTATTGCATTTTTAAGTGTTTTATGGATCTTTCTGTGTTAAGCTGTTACTAACCGTATAGTTGTAATTTATGATAGGCCGATATACTGGCGATTTTTGAGATTATCGGTCAAAAGCAGTGCTCTCTTGGCTCATAATAGAAGTGTTCGTTCTTTAGGTCTACCGACAACTTCGTCAATAGATAATTGATGTTGCATCGGCATTGAAAAACCCATATTACTTACCTAAGTGGAGGAAAAGGTGTTGATAGTGTTTGTTGATGCAGATCATAAAAAGAGGTGTTATTTTATATTATTATCAGGGATTTCTGGGAGACGGTGCACTCTTTTGGGCAGGAGCAGAAGAGGCTGTTTCTTCAGTTCACCACTGGCACAGATAGAGCTCCTGTTGGAGGCTTAGGCAAACTGAAGATGATTATCGCCAAAAATGGCCCTGACTCAGACAGGTAACTCCTATAAAGGCAAGCACTGCCTCTCTACACTGTCAGTCAGCTATGGTGTCTGTTTTTTGCCCCATACATTATTAAAACTGTTGTCTGTAGCACTGCATTGTCAACTGGGGGGGAGTGGGGGGGACTACAGGGTCTTTCCATGTCAACTCCAACAGTAGTCCCCGGCTCAAAACTACAGGTCAAATAAATTACTGTTGAAAGGTGGCAACATCATCATTTTATTTATACAGAGAGATAGGTAGGTATTTTACTAAAATCAGTTGACTTCAGCACCCCTTGTTGTTACATTATATGCCAATGGTGTGAGCCTGGAAATGTTAGGAATTTAAAAAAAATTTTTTTTAATATTTATTACCAATTTTAGAGTGCCTGTAATTTTACGTTTTGTTTCGTCTTATTTTAAGGCCCTAGATGGTTAATTCTCAGAGCCATGGGAACCTCAATGTGGCTCCATCCATGAATTGTTACAATTTACCCATTTTCAATGGACAAAAACGAAATGTGGGTCACATTATGAAGCTAGTTTTTCTTGTCCAACAAAACAAAGGTCTGAAGAATAATTAAAGGGATAGTTCACCCAAAAATTTACATTCTCTCATTATTTACTCATTTACTTTATGACTTTCTTTCTTCAACAGAACAATTTTGAAGAAAAAATGAAACATTTCTCAGCTCAGTAGGTCCTTAAAATGCAAGTGGATGGCGATTTCTCTTGTGAAGCTTCAAAAATCACAGACAGTCAGCATAAACGTCATCGATACAACTCCGCCGGTTAAATTAATGTCTTCTAAAGCAATACGATCACTTTTGGTGCGAAAAAGATAAATATTTAAGGACCTTTTTTTTAACTCTAAATCATGCTTCCGTTCTGCAGCGGAATGCGCTTCTGAGTGACGTAATCGCATTGGCATTTGAAACACATGAGAACTGAGGCACGTGCATCACACCCGGAAGAGCAGCGTTGTTTAGAAGTGAGTCGGAGAAACGCTGTAAGTAGCTTGGTTGATTTTGGTTTAGATCTGTATATTATCTGTTTCTTTACTCACAATGGTGCGTTTGTGTGCTTATCCTGGATGTCTCAACCAACTGGAGAACGTGAGAACATCTGTATCATGGCAATGTAAATTCATCACACGAGAGACCGCTTGAACTCCACCTCGTGAAGCTTACCAGAAGCATTTGATTACAGTTAAAAAAGTACTTAAATATTGATATTTTTCGCTTTAGAAGACATTAATTTAACATCTGGTGTTATATGGATGACGTTTATGCTGACTGTCTGTGATTTTTAGAGCTCCTAAAGAGAAATCGCACTTCACTTGTATTTTAAGGACCTACTGAGCTAAGACATTATATTTCTTCAAATGTGTTCTGGTGAAGAAAGAAAGTCATACACATCTGGGATATCATCAGGGTGAGTAAATGATGAGAGAATTTTCATTTTTTGGTGAACTATCCCTATAATGATGAAACTAGAAATGTACTATTATTTGTTCTCATGTGAACAATAATGTCAGTATCTTGATTTTAATAAGTCCAAAAATTAACTATTGTTAAGTCATTAACATTTAACTCATTAAATATTGATCCAGGGTATTTAATATTTTGGCTTTCATAATCATTTATGTTTATCTTCATAAAAAGTATAAACAAAATCTAAAATTTCAGTTGGGGAAGTTTCTGAAATTTGGTTGATTTGACATTGAATAACCCTTATTTACTTTTCAACCTTTCATTGTGATAAAATCAAGAAAAATCCAACTCCTAGTGAAAGGTTGAGAAAGAGAATATTTTTTTTCAGAACAACAGCAACCAGAAAAGTTAGACAAATATGTATACTTGATCAGAAAAAAATATGTTGACAATGATGCACTTCTTACAGTGGAAGTCTATGGGGCAACCACACAACCAACAGTTGCCCCATAGACTTCCATTGTTTCATTTATGTCAACACTGAATTTTTCCAATCCAAACTGAGCTATGACTCTTAAGAGTGGCATCATTCAAGCAGAGTTACAATTTTACCACATTCATTTGAGTAAATGTCAGACACATGGAACACATTTCTCTACCTCTTCTCTTCTTATGATCAGGTTACCAACCTCTCATACTTGCTTCAATGTGCTGCTCCTCCCTGAATACTCCACCAAGGAGAAACTAAAAGAGAGACTTCTGAAAGCCATCACTTATGCCAAAGGCTTCGGCATGCTCTGAGGCACCAGGATCAGCAAAATAACTCACTCACCCTCAGAGGTTTCATTTGTCCTTCAAAGGAGAAATCAGCTACATCAACAACTAAAAAGTAAATATCAAGTTTAAATGTAAGGCAACTTGAAATGGGTTAAAATGGGAAAGTTCTGGTGACCGTGTGCCTGTGCCTAAATAGTAGATAAAACCACACTGGACTCTTGGCTCTCTCCCTCTTGTGTAAGTGTTAATGTTCCCTTTTTGTATGCACTGAGATATAGCATTATTTATTTTAAGGGAAAAAATCTCTTTTGTCATGTCTGCCAGGAAATCGACTCATTCTTTGGTTTCAATTCATAAAAAGGAGGGACGGTTAGACGTTTTCAACACCTGCAGGACTGATCACCATCTAAACTTAAAACAAAAAGATCAAAGGAAGGAGGTGGAAGTTTATTGTTATATTATGGTTGAAATGTGAAAGTGCACTTAACTCAAAATTCAGAATGTCTCTTAGCTTTTTTTTTTTTTTTTTTTTTTTGTCATCTGCCCTTTGTCATTTTATTTTTTTTTTTATTTTTTATTATTTTTTTTTGCTTATGTTTAATAGGTCTTCCCTAGTCCATACGCACTTGCAGCAATGCTTTCAAAGGTAAAGAGCAGCTCCAGTCTCAATTTGATTTCCAGGAATCTGTATTTATTGAGGAACTGCATTGTTTGTAATGCCACTTGGCAAGCTGCGCTGCTCTTTTACGGCCAGTGTTCTGCATATTGCTTCAGAGCTCGGCTCTCTTACTCTCTTTTTTTTTTTTCTCTCTGTATTTGATCTGTTTGCTATCAGTCTACACTCGCTGTGCACTCCTGACAAAAATTTTGTAGTGTTGCAAAAGAGAAATCGAACCCTTCCATAAGACTCTCACTAAGCCCAGCTTCCTCAAAGTGTTTCATTTTGTTTTCTGTTTTAATTCAAGATGGCAGACTTTTAGTCAATGAAAACTAATTGGCAGTGCACCATGATGAAACTGTTTATATTTTAGTTGCTTTGTTTTTGTTCTGCACAGTGTCTGACCCAAATTGCTAAACTGTTGGAGGAAAATTAGGGGAATTTGGCACACATTTTACCACTATCATTTAGTGCCAAACATTTATGCTGAGAATCGGCAGAACCCCACTTTAGCAATGCCCTCTTCACTTTTGTTTTTCTTTTTCCCTCTTGCATATTAAATGTGACTGTGGTTTGTTCCACTGCTGATGGCGCTAACATAAAAGGGGGAAACAGAACTTGATATTGAGAATTAAAACATTTGATTGTGTCAGGTTATTCTTAAATAAATTCAAAACTGAAAAACAAACAGCCAAGTGTGAAATTGTGATGCAGAGAAGATGTGATGCAGCATTAGTTTTTCTGTGGTGGAATAAAACCATAAAATGCATTACTGTTTGTTAATATTGTAACACATCCAAAATGGTATGACCAAAAACATTATTCTTATTGTGAGCAAATACACCATCCAAAACTTTTAATTTAACTCAAAATAGAAAGTTTTCACCCTTCCAACTACAGTCAATAGAAATAAAGCTCCTATCTGAACTCTAATCTTCAGTTTAGCATAAAATAAACTTTTTTAGGATTCAATCTGTTGCTTTTTTTGCGTGTGATCTGGTGTTTCACATCAGACTTTTAAGAAAATTAATCAATAGTTAGTCTTAATATTCAAGCTCTTCACTTCTTCCTGTAGAAGGCCAAATCTAGTGAAGCTGCTTAAGTTCAGTTACATACACCGATCAGCCACAACATTAAAACCACCTGCCAAATATTGTGTAGGTCCCCCTCATGCCGCCAAAACAGCGCCAACCCGCATCTCAGAATAGTATTCTAAGATGATATTTTTCTCACCACAATTGTACAGAGTGGTTATCTGAGTTACCGTTGACTTTGTCAGTTCAAACCAGGCTGGCCATTCTCTGTTGACCTCTCTCATCAACAAGGCATTTCTGTCCACAGAACTGCCGCTCACTGGATGTTTTTTGTTTTTGGCACCATTCTGAGTAAATTCTATAGTGTGAAAATCCCAGGAGATCAGCAGTTACAGAAATACTCAAACCAGCCAGTCTGGCACCAACAATCATCCATGCAATTATCTAATCAATAGTGCATAAAATCAGGCAGATACGGGTCAGGAGCTTCAGTTAATATTCACATCAACCATCAGAATGGGGAAAAAATTTGATATCAGTAATTTGGAGAGTGGCATGATTGTTGGTGCCAGATGGGTTGGTTTGAGTATTTCTGTAACTGCTGATCTCCTGGGATTTTCACACACAACAGTCTCTAGAATTTACTCAGAATGGTGCCAAAAACAAATAACATCCAGTGAGCAGCAGTTCTTTGGACGGAAAAGCCTTGTTGATGAGAGAGGTCAACAGAGAATGGCCAGACTGTTTCGAACTGACAAGGTCTACGGTAACTCAGATAACTGCTCTCTACAATTGTGGTAAAAAGAATATAATCTCAGAATGCTATTCTGAGATGCAGGTTGGCGCTGTTTTGGCGACACGAGGGGGACCTACACAATATTAGGCAGGTGGTTTTAATGTTGTGGCTGATCGGTTTACATCTATGGTTGATGGATAGAGCTGCTATCTATCCAGACCTCAGACAGACATTCTGCACTGATCTGCTGTTAATGTAATATGAGGCCCAACTATGTTTTTTCTTGCAATGCCAGGTTACTTCTCTAAGTACTGTTAATGATCCCTAACATGCTATGTTCACTTACTACACACTTTTCTTGTCCATTTCAATTCTCGATCTTGTTTACATTCATTTAGAAGTTTTTTGCTGCTATTTTAACAGACATACAGTATTTGTTCAAATGTTTATTAAAGAATACATACAAATCTGGGTGCTCTAGGCATACTAAAAAAAAAATTGTTTTTGTTTGTTGAGGGATGATTTTAGAAGTCCATGTTAAGTTCTTGCTTTTCTGAGAGCAACACTTAGCACTTCAATTGAAATAATGTGATTGCTTTATGAAGATAATCAGAACATCATAAAAAGAAGTGCTGAATCATTTTGAATAAATTAAGTGTTCTCACAGCTCTGCAAAATGAAACAAGTAGAGGACAACTACTCCTTTGCCTAAACCGCAAATGAAGCCCTGATTTTATTTTATATTAAATAAAGCATGCAAGAATGACTCTCCTGGGACAGATAAATAAGATCCTGCATTTTATGGTAATGAATGTCATCTGAGCTGTTCCATACTGCATACATTAAATACATATGTCATATATATGGCAATTAATACAATGTCATCGTATTTAAAATGTATAAATGTAAGTATAAACATTTTAAAGTAATGTACTATGTTAAGAAATATGTACATAGGAAAACCCCATTAACTCCAAAGTCTATGCTGTTTTCATTTATGTCGACTTGATTATTTTGTTTTCTTGTCTTCCTCCTTTTTGTCCTCGACCACCTCAGACAGATCCTCCACTCGTAATGTTTTCACTTTGTTCTCCATGTTGGCAATCCTCTGTTTGATCTTGCTCTGGTATGATGTGTACTCTGCCATGAGTTTGGCAAATTTGGTAGTCATAACATCAAGGTTGCCCTCCAGGCGGTGAATCTTCTCCTCCAGATCTTTGGGATCCGCGCCTGCGGCTGCCACCGCCTCATCAAGAAGGTTGTCCTTCCTTAGGATGGACTTTCCTTTCTCCTCCAGGGCTTTTTTGGCATCAGGGTACTCCGTAAGTGCTTCCATGAGGTCATCTTTAGACAGGGCAAAAAGATCAGAGTAGCCAACACTACGAATATTTGCCGTTCTTCTGTTTCCAGCCTTACTGCCTTTTATTCCAAGGATACTGATTTCTCCAAAGTAAGCACCATCACTGAGCACAACAAATTGAGTGATACCATCATCAGCCACCACAGCAAGCTTTCCTTCTTTGATGATGTACATTTCTCTGCCTATGTCACCCTTCTTACATATGTAATCTCCAGGACTGAACACCTGAGGCTGCAGCTTCAACACCAACTCAATAAGCAGTCCAGCTTCGCAGTCCTGGAAGATTCGTACCTTCTTCAGTGTGTCTAAATGGACATTGATGGCAATCTCAGCTTTGAGCTTGTCTGGGAGGTTCTTCAACACTTCCTTCTCATCACACGTTTTCTTCTCCGTCCAAAGGTAGTCGAACCATTTGATGACCCTAGCCTCCAAATCTTTGCTTACCTTACGGAATTGCATGTACTGCTTGATGGAATCTATCTTGGCCTGGAATTCGGCACGAGAAGCATTCATGTTGGAGATCATGGCACCGACGTTACCAACGATGGTAGCGAAAATCAACACACCAATAAGGAAGTCTGCAACAACAAACAAATATTCAACGTCTCTAACTGGAGGTGGAGTTTCTCCAATGGTGGTGAGAGTGAGAGTGGACCAGTACAGACAGTAGATGTATTTTCTGGCCAAGCGGCCATATTCAGGGTGGCTGATGTTTGGATAGACCCACGTGTCAGTCCCGAAGCCAATAGTTTTGGAAATGGCGAAGAAAATGCAAGCATTCCAGTGAATAATAATCAGGATATAAAGTACGAGGTTGCTGATACGGAAAATGTTCGGATAGTTAGTTCTGGTTTCCGTGCGGTCAAAGAACTCAAACAAACGGGCCATTTTGAAGAGACGGTTGAAACGAAGTTCAGGATTGTTGTACCCCACTTTGAGCATCAATAAATCTGTTGGAATCATGGAAAGCACATCATATTTGAACTGGGGGATTTTCTTGTAATGATCCATCAACTTCTTGGCATCTTTAACAAGAAGGCCCTGCTCCAAGAAACCTGAAATTGACAGAATGGAGAGAAAAAAGAGAGTTTAATACACAGAACAATGAAACTTCTCAATCCTGGTCCTAGAATACACCAACACTTTTGAATGTCTGTTTTAAAGCACCAGGTTCGACTCATCAACTCATTAGTAGAGGCTCAAAGACCTGAACTGGGTGTGTCAGATAAGGGTTATCTAGGACCATCTTTTAGAGCCACTGTACTAGACGAATAGCTTGTAAATATCAAAATAACACAAGTTGTTCAATTGCATTCTGAACGACTCTCTCGATGAAAAATTACTATACCTGTTCTTGATCTGACAAATGTGTCTGCATAGTAGATTGCATCTGAGGTATAGTCCAAGACCATCCAAAGGGTTGTGTATGAGTTTTGAAGCTCATTGAAACAGGCCCTGCAGTAATAAGAACAATGCTGCACATAACACATCTATCCACACATCTAAAGTAATCGATTTCATGAGAGATGAACAGACCTTGTCACCAGCATCATCAGGTTGTAAAAAACTGGTGCTGCTATGATTGAAAGCCATCTATAATATTTGTCTGTGGATGGGTCCATGATCCATATTTCTTTCCTAAAATAAAAATTCTCATTTATCTTCAGACTTCTTTCAAAGAACAACACACATACTAAATTACATAATAAAAGTCTTATTAGAAAAGACAAATTACAACTTTGAAATAATCAATGTTGTGTTCTCACAAGTAGCCTACTACTAAAACTACTATTGCTACTACAATGTAATGTGTGCCATACTCACTGAGGCTCCTCTTTCTTTTTATCATCTTTCTTATCATCCTTTTTATCATCCTTCTTTTCATCCTTTTTCTCATCTTTTTTCTCCTCTTTCTTGTCTCCATCTTTTTTCTCATCCTTCTCGTCCTTTTTTTCCTCTTTTTTCTCATCTTTCTTTATTTCCTCCTTTTTGTCCTCCTTTTTGCTAAAAGTAATGTTTTTGGTTTTTTAATTTAAATTAACAAGTCAGGTTTCTATAGGGTGCTACTAGATAACTACAACTAATGAACTCATCATGCAGGTTCAAGTTAACCTGCAGATGGCAGCATTAACACTACCAATATTCACTTAACTCTGTTTTGGCAATGTATTTCAAACAAAATATTTCAGACTATTATCTTTTTTATTATTATTATTATTATTATTATTATTATTGGATATGTAAAATATATAATTACATGCAGTAAAAGAATGTTCTAGGTTCAATACAAAATAAATAATAAAAAATATAATTTCAACTCTCCATTTATTTAAAAACAAAAAACAAAAAGGCGGTTACAATATGAACTTACAGAGGTGAATTGGGCTAGTCCATGACTGTTATAGACCTTATTCACACTAGCGCCATCTTTGATTTTTAATGGGAATGACAACGAGGCTGTGAGGGATAGACTTGCAGTCCCTTCAATGGGCTGTACTGCAGTTTAAAGTGTTTTTGGGTCGTTCCGCGACCAAAACATTGATCAAATATCTGTCCAAGAACATTCAGTATACAAAGAACTCCATACAACATGAGTTGTGGAAAATCAGATGTGATCTAGGAGCTTTATATAGCTTTATACTGTTTGTGCCATCGAAGAGACTGTAAGTCTATCCCTCACAGCCTCGTTGTCATTCCCATTAAAAATAAAAGATGGCGCTAGCGTGAATAAGGTCAATGATACACCTAGTTTCAAACATATAGCCACGATATGTAAACAATATGATTTGTTAGCATTATTTTAGTGTGATAAATCATTTCCAATACAGGTATTACAGGGTACATTGTCATGACGACAAAGTTGTAATATTAGATAAACCTTTACACAGCTAAGGCTAGTAAGCCAATTTATCACATTAAAATCATGTTTACATGTATAATGTTTACGTCTTTTTGCTATACTTTTAAAACTATGCCTATTTTAGTGTTTATGGACTAGCCCCATTCACGTCCACTGTAAATGCCATACTGTAATAGCGATTTTTGAATTAGAATTATTTTATATATATATATATATATATATATATATATATATATATATATATATATATATATATATATATATATATATATAAGCATGTATGAGGTTTTTTTTTTTTTTTTTCAGAAATCAGTATTACACTACAAATGCTGTTTATTGTGCTGAACTTGTACTGAACCCGGAACATTCTTTTAATTCATTATTTAAGACTCAATATATGTCTCTAAAAATAATTAGATGACTGATTAGTGGGCAATTTTGGGTTACATTAGTCATTTATAAAGTTTCCTAATTAAGGGTTTACATCTAGAGGAACAATTACTGGAGTGTACTTACTCATCTGTGTTGTTGCAGTTGTTCATATTGTAAACTGCCAGAGGCCAGTGATTGACTTTTCTTAAGGAGTAAAAAGCATTAATTTTGATGTTATTATTGTGGATTAAATTCTTCAGATTCTAGGACTACATCTATCGACTATCACTATTGCTTTTAGGATTTATCTATCTAGTGAAAATCTGTTTCTATTTCTCTATTATTATCTATTCTAAGTTACTGCTATATTGTTTTACCATAAAGAGGACTCGATCTACATACTGTTTTCAGATTTTAATCTCTGGACCAACGCAACCTCGTGCAATATGAATAAAATTAACCCACTCCTCTGTGATCTGTTTTATGAATCCTCTGCTCAAGATACATTCATCTTTCTGCACAGATGCAGCATTGATCCCTGTTCTTTCATTCTCAGGCCAAAGTCATTTGTACACCTCTGTACAAAGTAATTGTATAAACAATCTCACTTTTTTTGACTTACTTCCTCTTATGAGGCCTGTCAGGAAGGCCTATAGAGGAATGGGCATTACTTCCTCGGCTAGATAAGTCTTTGAGGTCTGGTCCACGGAATCGCTCCAAAAAGGAGTCGGGACGCTCAACCTCTCTGTGAAGCCTGTGAGATGCCCAGATCCGGAGCATTACCAGAAAGTGGGTGAGCCTGGGAGATCGACAGACGTCAAACAAAAACACTTCCAAGCTGATCACACAGTATGTAGATTTCTCATCCACTCAAATGCTCATATCAAATGCATACTTGGCATATTTGTATAGTTTCCATGGTGGGAGGTCCACCTCTCTCCATAAAAGTTTTTTTTTTTTTTTTTTTGGGCAATGAAAGATGTGTGACATTAGACCATGTGTCTAGAACTGCTGAGTGTGCATTTGGCTTAGGTTAGTTAACACTATGGTGATGGTCAGGTTCTACATGCATGGTAAACAATATCCAAGCGATAGTTTGGGTGTTACCTTGCCATAGCCCCAGCACCTGTGAAAGAACTGCTCCTGGATTCCTGAAACTGGCTAGTTCCAATAGAACTAATCCTCTGCATGTCCGAGGAGTTGTCCTCACAAATAGAGTGTGCCCTGGGGAATAGTCTGGAAAATATTTCACACCAAATGATCCATTTTAGTTGTAATTGATAGTGAAAATTCTTTGCCATGAACATGTCACCTTGTTTGAAACTTTTTATGCAGAATAGGTGAGTCTTTTTATCACTGTTAAGGTGTTGTTAGACTTGTAATCTTATTAGTCTAACCTGCTTGCGCCATTTTCAGTATGGTCCAGTTCATCATCTGAAGCTCGGACTGAGAGCCTGTGCTGGGGAGGGTAGGACTGCTCTGTACAAATCTTCGCCATTCTCTTTCTTCTCTGCCTACCCTAGGCATTCAGTGCTTGATATAGCAATGACAACACCATACAAATAGAAGGATTTATGAAATGTGAAGAATGCATTTGAATCTAGTAATTATGCTCACAAACCAGAGTCATTAGGGGGACTGGGGAAAAAATGGCCACAAAATGTAAAATGTTGGGGCAAAAATTGCCCTGGTAATGAATTTTTCTGGGTTTTATCTGACATAGTTCTTAATATTCTATTAAAGTCCTATTTATACATATTATGACATTATATATGAGTTGTGAAATATGAGTTATGTTTATTTAATTCTTAGGGTAATAAATTCTCAATCTTGAGAACATGTATTAATAAATTGATTAAATATATGTATTTGACACAAGCGAATGAGACACGGTTTGTTTTAAATGATTAGGAAAAAATGCCTTTTAAAAATTAAATCAGCAAATATTAATTTTAAAAGTTCATTTCTGGCACTGTCACAAACGTAAAACCTTTCCTTCACTGAAAAAAAAAAAACTTTGAATTTACATGATTTACACTGATTCTTGAGATTAGGGACAAAACATTTTAATTTTTTAATACTAAATTAATTTGAAATGGATATATTTATAGACAAAGTTCTCAACTAACGAACCATAAAATGGAACAGGTTTTTATGAAAATGCTTTTTTCTGAAAATTGACATTTATTCACTTCACAACTTCTTAGTGTCATTTTTGTCAACTCTGTCAGACACACAAAAAACCGTGCTATTTTAATTTGATCCATCCAAAAAGAGTGTAAAGTTTTTAATTATCTAATAATAGTGTTCATTAAAGGAATTAAGTGATTAAATCCATTCAATAATTTTTTTTTTCTGTTTTCACACTATTCTGAAAAGTCTGATGGAATTTTTCTTCAGTTGAAGCTGCCTCTATAAACTAAAATGCCAAAATGTTTCCCACATTTTATAATACATATTATAAAAATGGGATGACGGTGTTGACATTTCAATGCCATGACTGCAGAGACTTCAACATTGTTTAAAATACTCACCAGACCATGTGTCCTACTGTTGCATCCACCATGAACAGGAAGTGTGAAAGAGGTACATCAGATTTATAGCTGACGTGACATTGTCTGATTTATCCAGGATTATAAAAAAAATCTGACAGAGTTGACGCAAAGTGAGGACACAACTTTGATAGACAGTTTTCTATGGAAAATATAATTTAAAGTTTACTTTATTTATTGTTGGATATTGTACAGATCCTTACCTTTCATTTGATATTTATATTTATACATATTCATTTTTAAACAGTTTGTTTGCCAGTTTAAAATTGTGACCACTTGCTGAGGACAGGTTAAGTGTGCTTCCAAGTATAAAGCATGCATTAAAAAAAATTCTAATGAAATTATTTAAAAATATAAGTAATAGATGCCCTGAGTATACACATCTTTTAGACTGAACCTTTCCAATATTTTTATTATTATGAATTTCTTGATTTTTAACAAAGATGACTTTTGAACGCAAGACATGTTTTGTCCCTTATCTCAAGAATCAGTGTGTACATCAGTTCCACATGAATAATTTAGGGTAAGTTAGATCAGCTTATTTTTTCCTTTTGGTTTAGCTCATTAATTTGTTGTCAGAAAACATAATTTGTTCAAGTAGTTTCAACATAATGGAATAAAGTTATTTTAAATGACCCAATTAAGTAGCCTCAAAATGATTTTAAATGGGCCCCTAACATGATTAATTCATTCAGTTTTACATAATGTTTTTGTCATTACTGATTTATAAGGTTATGCTATTTAGCTAACTTTTGGCTAGCAATAACGTACATTGGTATGCTAAATGATACATAGTAACTGCTTCTTAAAGCAACATACAGAATATTATTTGTGTACCCATCTTCAACCTAAGCAAAAGCTCCACTCACCACAATGGTAACCAAGTGTAACAGAATCTAAATTCCAAAATAACAACAATAAACACTATTGGGTCTCCCTCTTTTCTCATTTTGCTAAGAAATGCATTAACACTTAATTTCAAAATGTTTACTCTCTGCATCAAGTTTCATTCAAATCTTGCTGGGATCTACAAATCTCCTGCCCAAATCCCCTTGTCCATGTTGTTGAACAGCCTCAAATGATTCCCCCTACACAATGTAATCTAGTAGAGTGCGCATTTTAGAGAATTACATTAACAATCGAAAGCAAAGAAAATACATTTAGAAGAGAAATGCTGTTTAGTTGTGTAGACCACAAATCCTATGATTTATTAAATCGGACAACCTGCGTTTTCCCGTTTTTTTTTTTTTGTTTGTTTGTTTTTGTTTTTTAAGTGTTGCTACAGAAAAGGAAATATGGCTACATTCAGTAGGCTCCAATTAATGAAATCATTGCCGTTAGTTATGTTGTGTCTGATCCTGACATAGTACACTATTAATGGCTCTCGCCTAAATAAAGAGAACTGAATTTAGAACACTCCGACTACAGCTTTTGCTCTTATAATCCAAGCTGGGTTAGCGTAAAGTTCATTGGAGATGTTTATGGCATTAAAATCTGAAGAGATTACATAAACCTGTTATTGACTTGATCTGTGCAAACCAATTTTCAGACCAACAACTTTACCATCTGAACACAGTGCCTAAAAATACATCCTGCTTATGCCTTAAACACTAAACAGGATCAGCCACCCAATTCTCTGGAAGATCACTACCCAGATGTACTTCAGTCAACATGCATGGTATCAAACCACCATGTATACAGATGTCCTATAGCAAGAAAAAAATCATTCTACATTTTGTTCTAAACAGTTTTAGGGTTGAACAAAGAGGCAAATTGATTACAAACCTCTTAATCTGTTGTTATTGTGAGATGCTGAACAACAGTATTTCCATGAATTTGTTCACCAAAATATTGTATTTGGTGTCTGGGGTCTTTCACCACAAGGGTGGTGCTATACTTTCTCCACCTTATGTTGTTTAGTTTTATCATATTGTCAAGGGGAGATTACTCTAATTAGACTAACATCACCAATGCTATTTGTGTAATCTATGCCAAATCCAGAATGATACTAACACTGAGGACATGCAGCACAACTTGTCTGCAGTCCTGATTTCCACCAGCAAGGATCTGACAACTCTGCACTGCTCATCCTACATAATACAACAAAACCTTGCCCGACAAGCCCGAGCTGGTCCCTCTTTTAATTATTGTCCTGTCCCCATAAACATACGAACAAACAAAGCCTTTTGAAATACAGTACTGTGCAATGGTTTTAGGCACTTGTGAAAAATGTTGCATAGTGAGCAAGTCTTCAAAAAATAATGGCATAAATAGATTTAATTTGTCAATTAACATCATACAAAGTCCAAAAAAAATAATAAAAAAAAGCTTGATCAATACTTGGTGTGAGAACCTTATGCCTTCAAATCAGCACCAATTCTCCTAGGTACACCTGGACACAGTTTTACTTGTTTGTTGGCAGATAGGATGTTCCAAGCTTCTTGGAGTACTTGCCACAGTTCTTCTATCTATTTAGGCTCAATTGCTACTGTCTCATCATGTAACCCAAGACTGACTCAGTGATGTTGAGACCCCTCTGTGGGGTCAATTCCATCTGTTGTAGGGCTGCTTGTTGTTCTTCTATTCAATTCTATTTGCAAAGGGAATGCTGAAATGTAAACTTGATATTTTCTACTGATACACTGAAAGCAGAATGTATAAAATAACCGTTTTAAGACAAAAAAATTTTTGTGAAAAATATAATGCGCCTAAGACTTTTTGCACAGTTGTGTGTGTGTGTGTGTTTACATGTGTTAGTTACACTTTACACTGTAAAAATGGTAACCTGCTATTGTTACCTTATTCTATCTGGTCTGACAATTACAATTAGTTTTGTTAGTGTAACAATTAATTTAAGATGATTCCGTGATATTTCTTAAAATATTTTTACATCAATTTTACATTTAGATGTTACCACGTGAACCACTTTTTTTCAATGTACATCAAATAGTTCATGTTATTTTATATTTACATAAGCACTGAGCAAACTAATGAACTATGTAGCCTACTTAATGTGTAATTACATGGTGGAGCTGCTCATTCACATATTTTTTTCTTTTTACTATAGTAATTAATTATAGTTACATGTAATATGCTTTTAACATGGAAACTGTAATGTAAAATGTTAAAATGTCCTATGATTCTTTCCCGTCTCCGAAGACAAGTGAAAATCTAGACTGGTTTATTGTGACTAAACGATTTAACTGGAAAGCTGAGTGCAGCTGCACGTGCACCAGAAACGCTTGAACTCTGCTCAGTTTAGAGAGAGTGAATCCACTTAACTCATTTACATACGAGCTGTTGTTTCGTTGTTGTTAATTTATTATTATGTTTTAGTGACTTGACAAGTTATTGAGGCTACATTCTCATTGACAAATGCAGGTGAAAACACTAACGGATAACGTAGAAGTATTAGTAGAGTCTGTTTACAACGCTTTTATCACAATTTAAAGTTTTACACCACGAGACCATATACTATCTATATTAAACTCACCTGTGAAGCAACACTATTTACTATTCCCTCTTGGATATGTTAAATTCAGCAAAAATTCCTGTCAAGTCCAGTCAAGTTTCTCTCTGGTTGAAGCAGTCAGTCTCACACAATGCTGTGTTGTAAAATCCCATCTTTGAAGAACAAATTCGTGTTTGCATTTTTGGCCATCAGTTTCAAATCACTTTTGCTGTCATTACCAGTCTACTTTTGACTGAACAAATTTTTGTCTCCTAAATTTCAAAATTTTTAATAGACTTTAAAGGATGCGTTGAGGAGTCTTCAGCACCTCCGATGACGGACAGTTCCGAGCTCGCGATGTGCAGGTGGGCGGAGCGGAATGCTCGACTTCTCATTAATATTCATTAGCAATGCCCTGTTGCTACAGACTGAGGGGCTGTATTCTTGAAGAAGAAGGATATATATATATATATATATATATATATATATATATATATATATATATATATATATAATAAAGGCTTCTGGTTTTGGTACAGAGTTAATTTCTGTGGAAAGCAGATCAGTGGAGAAAGACAGCAAATATATATATGTGTGTGTTCTGACTTGAATTGCTTTATTGTGTGATTATTTTATTTCATGTTGATTGTTTGCTTGGTTAATTTATGTGGACTGACTATAATTGCATGATGGGAACAACATTTTATGCTGTTCAAAACGTGCCAAACAGTGTTTTTGTCCTGATGAACCAGCACTTTGAGAGATTAGAGATCGACAGAAAAAGAGGCAGACAATTGGTGGCACCACACCGATATCACCAGCCGCTGACATCAACATGGCTCTTCAAGCCATCCTAAAGAGACCCGAGAAATCCTGAAGGCAATCTGCGGAGCAGCATCGTTAATCCCAGATTATGACTGAGCACCTATCTGAGCCACCTAATACTCTTTCTTGGCCTGAGCCCCTGAAATTCTGTGTCTACCAGTTAAACTGGACTGACGTCACGTAGCAAATGTTCAGAATGTTATTTTGCATTTTAAACTGTGCTGTGACCAAAGAGAACGGGTAGCCAAAGGCAGGAAGAAAATTAAACTCAATGGAACTCTGTGGTTCCGAGTGGGAGAGAGAGAGAGAACAAGATGGAGAGAGTTAGACAAAGTGCTGCATATCTTCACTTCAGTGAACAGAAAAAATGGGACAGTGCATAACTGCAGTATAGAAGAACATGAGAAAGTATGGGCAGTGCATTATGTTAACTACAGCAATGGCTCAAAATAATCATAGTATGGAAATTGCTACAGTATATAGCCTACCTCACAACACAAGGAACCAAATTGTATATAGCAGCACTTGCCAGGACATGACTTTAAATGCCATGTCACCTGGCAATAATATATTATTTAGTTCCCTTAATAAGCACTAAGCCCATCTGCCACCTGCCACTGGATAAAAGATGTCAATAGAATCTCCATTAAAGGGATAGTTCATCCAAAAATGAAAATTCTCTCATCATTTACTCACCCTCATGCCATCCCAGATGTGTATGACTTTCATTCTTCAGCAGAACACAAACACTTTTATCATCTGAAAGTCACGTGATGCCTGTTGTTTTTTTTTTTCTTCACTTTCAAATCTGAAATTTAGATTAGATTTAGAGTAAAAAAGGACTTAAATATTGTTCAGTTTCTCACCCACACCTATTACATTGCATATGAAGATATTAAATTAAACACTGGAGTCATGTGGATTACTTTTATGTTTCCTTTATGTGATTTTTGGAGCTACAAAGGTCTGATCACCATTCACTTGCATTGTATGGATCAACAGAGCTTAAACATTCTTCTAAAAATCTTTGTTAGTGTTCTGCTGAAGAAAGAAATTCATACACATCTGGGATGGCATGAGGGGGAGTAAATGATGAGAGAATTTTCATTTTTGGGTGAACTATACCTTTAAGGTGAATTCAGAATTTGAATATTATAAAAGTGTATACAGTGAAAACAAAAATAGGTTACTCTATTACATTTTATTTTTATTTTATTTTTTTATTTTTTTGTTTGTTTGTTTTTTTTGGATGGCCTCACATTTAGGAGTTTGCTATTGCTCCATTTATGGGAGTGGTGGTGGCGTAGTGGGCTAAAGCACATAACTGGTAATCAGAAGGTTGCTGGTTCAATCTCCACAGCCATTACCATTGTGTCCTTCAGCAAGGCACTCAACTCCAGGTTGCTCCAGGGGGACTCTCCCTGTAATAAGTGCACTGTAAGTCGCTTTGGATAAAAGTGTCTGCCAAATGCATAAATGTAAAAAAAAAAAATGTACATTTATATTAGCTTAATTAAAGACTAACAACTCTAAAAAATTGTCAGAATGTAAAAGCAGCTCTGTAGATGCATGTAATTCAAAACTGAATTCTGCAGCAGAGATGAGTACAATGATGAATTTCAGTCTTTGATGAAAATTTGAAAATACGTCTACACAATAGTCGCTTTTGTGTTTTAATTTTTTTTTTACCTGTACCTTCAGGTTCAAGGAGTCTTTTTTTCCTTTGAGGAAAGCCATATAAATATGAATAATATATCAGATACAGCTTTTGATCAGAAAGCAGTAACTTTTAATACAAATGTTTTTTTTTTTTTTTTTTTTTTGTGCATTTCACCAATCTGATATACTGCAATGCAGCCCATATTAACAGTGCCTCCTCTTTCATCTGAGAGGAAGCTAAATATTTTCAATCAGCTGCTGCTCAGCTTTTGATGTCATGAGGACATTAAGTATCACAGGCAGCATGTAGCTTCTGCAGCTTTGGGGGAAAGGTCATGATGCAATAACAATGTATTACAGACTGACAACGTGAATGAATGAATGAAATGTTTAATTTATGTCATTGCAAAAGGATAGGCACATGTAGATTTGCTTTTCACACCGTTTCCATTAATAACTGACTAATTGTCTCGGTCTATATTATGTCTTAAAGTAGACTCAACGGGAGTCATTTCTGGTGATGCTTAATGCAGCCTCATCTGACTAGCGCACTGTTTGGGTACAAGTGTTATGCTACTGCAACATGTCATCACAGACTAAACAATAAGCCTTTGATTTTCACTAAGATTAAGATAACTTCTACTTAGCTCCTAACTTACTGATTAACTTGCCTCTTGGATGCTGGTAGAAGTAGTGTGTAATTAATCTTAATGCACTTTATGTCTATGTACAGTCAACTGTTCAACCCTGGTCTTGAACAGATACATGGTCAATAACTTAAAAAATATGATTCTTCTGATTGTATTCATTAACATTAGTTAATGCAATAGTGAACATGAACTAACAGTGAACAAACTTTTAGAGCATTTATTAATCTTGGTTAAGGTAATTTTTTACATATACTATAACATTTTTAACATAAAATGAATGCACTCACAAATTTGTATTTTTTCAAGATTTACGCATTTCAATTTCATTCAAAATTTCCATAAAATTGAATTCAGTAACCTGTAACAAATAAATTAATAAACCTTTAAGTTTCATTTATTTAATTTTGTTAAAGAGAACAAATGAAAATGAGTTATGAAATTAAAATGCATTTATCTTAAAAATAGACTATACTTAGAAAATATTTTTTGAATGTATGTTAACATTGGTTAATGCATTATCACTTAACATGAACTAACAATGAACAATTTTTATAAATTAAAAATTCTAAATGATTTATATTATTAACTAATAATATTATTATTAATTAACACTTTATAATAAATTTTTTATATTACTAAATGCTGTACAAATCATTGTTCATTGTGCACTAAAAAAGTCCTGGTAAATTTAAACAAATGATTTGAATTAGATCTAATATGCTTACATTTGTGAAGTATAAAATAAAATTAAATAACTGTAAATAATTAAATACTTTACTTTTATACTGAATTCATAATATGTACACCATTTAAAGATTACTCAATTTGATGTTGATTTAATTTTTCATGCAACTGAAAAACTAAGGCAACAGTAAGTCTTAAAAACAGACCAAAGTATTTTTTCATTATACCCATTTCATCAACTTATGTTAGCATTTTCAACCTTATTATTATTAAGTGTTACCGGAAAAATTAGAGTAACAATTGCTAATTAAATGATGATGATAAAGAAACCATCACACAGCTTCACACTGTTTGTTTGGAATCATGTCCAGAAACATTTGGATCAATTAAAAGCCTCTTAGCACAAGCAGCCAGAAGGTAAAGTAATCACTATATCTGAACGCATAGCTCTCTCTATCTCTCTGACATATATTAGGGTCTGCTGTTGAACCGATTCCACATACACTACATCAAACTACATAAGGATTTAATTACATTTACATGTAAGAGTTTGGCAAACCCTGACAATAGTGTTTGCATCTGCCTTTTAAATGCACATCTATCCTACACTGTTCATCACCTATCGTGGCTGTTTCTGCTAAAGACTCAGTACCACTCTTCCTTTGAAGATAACAGCTTTGACCCAGAGCATTTAACACTTTTATCTCCTACAGATCATCTATCAGTCTGTTCTTTTCAAATGGTTCTCAGCTGCCAACAAAGACCACAGCCCTCTGTTGCTCTGTGAATTCAGCAACTGCAGGTCGAATGTTTTGTTGCTGAAATCAGTCTGTGCTTGCTGAGATTTGAGCCACTGCCCCCAGTGGCCGAAGCTGGAAGTGCTGTTGAGGTGAAATGTCCACAGGGTGGCACCAAAAGTGGGTTGTACTTTTATTTTTAAATTATGTAATAGTCAACAAGAATGCATGTTTTATTAACCCTGCTCTCTAACCCAACCCCAACAATAAACCTAACGATCAGTGAAGTAAAAATTAAATTTTAGAGTAAAAATGTCACCTCCGAATCACACTCACCCTTTACTAATTGGGTTAAAGTGTATATATGACATGTACACATCATCAGAATATGAGCAAATTCTGATATCAGTCTTACGTGTGCATACATGTGCATGTAAACTGTTACTATTATTGATCTGAAGTGTGCCAAACATTAAACCTATAACACAATTCATACATAATGTATTTTAACTGAAAGATAGATATATAGTTATATATCAAATGTCTTATCTTAATTTTACAGTATGTCAACTTCAAAGATCTGAATTTTTCATGGAACTGGGAGATCTAAAATAGTTTTGCGTTGAACACCTGTTAAAAAAATTTTTTTTGTAAATGTGTGTCTGAGTTTCCCTGTAAACCTCCTAATATGTGAAGGCTTTCCCCCTTTGACATACTTGCTGATTAGGAGAACAGTGTTCTTAGGGTGATGAGAGGTTGTCATGACAACCACAAGGACTGTACACACTCACCTGCCTCGACCTTCCCTCAGCAACCAAAATGAACCCATCACAGGAATTAATTTCAGCTGAGCTGATTGGAAGACTACTTTAAAAAAAAAAAAAAAATGATTTCAGAGCACAAAGAATGCATATTAAAATTATAATGAGATTTAGCAGACCTTAGATCTCGGTATCAATAGATTGCAACATCTAAGGTAAAAAAAATAAAATAAAATAAAAATTTAATATCCTTTGTTTATTTGTCAGAGGAATATTGCATGGTGTTGACACCATTCATGTAGATGAAAAGTCTTGCATGTTTGAAAGATGTTTCAAACTATCTATGCTTCTGTATTCACTCAGTACAAACTACACAGCAACATATTTTAAGAGGCTTTTGATGAAAGTTTGTTCAAGCAATATTTTGCATTCTGTCAGAAAAGATTCTTCATCACTTTCTCAACATTTTTACCTCAAGTTTTAACCTTCATGAATAGGAATACCTCCAAAAAGAAACCTTCCAGGAAGTTCAAGCGATGATTCCTTAACAACAACCAAAAAAAAAAGAAAAAAAAAAAAAAGAAAGAAAACAAAGTTCTTCAAGGAACAAGGCTCTATGAGCCACATCTGATGAACTTTCTTGGGATATCTGAACACCCCTTTAAAAGCGACACATAAATGATGTCTTTATAAATCATATTACAAATGCTTTTTGACACCAACCAGCATTCCAAAACCTCTTTCTATTATGATTTAGGTAAAAATAATGAAGAGATCAAACCAATCAAACCAATCACTCGGCATTTCAAATTCAAGGAGACTTTAACTGCAATAAAGTGTGTGGGTGTGCACGTCTGTGTTTGTGTGTAACCCTAATCCTAGCCATCACCATCAAGCCTCTCTCTTGTCCTTGTGTCCTGATTACTCTTAGAGTGATTGTGTTTTCGAGTGACCTCTCAAAGGAGCAATTAAGTGGCGGACAGAGATGAGCAATGTCAGATCCTTTCATATCTGCACTGCGCCACATCTTTCTAGTATCACTGCAATTGCACAGAATGCTTTTACGTCATAAAAATAAATCATTACCTTTATTTACAGTTAAGAATGGTGAAATTAGACACTTTAAGGTCTGGACAGAATTAAGGATTTACAGGTGGCACTTTTCTTGACTTCAAAGTTCAGTATGTTAAAGGGATAGTGCACCCGAAAAAGAAAATTCTCTCATCATTTACTCACCCTCAGGGGCGGACTGGCCGTCGGGAGCACCAGGCGTTTTCTCGGTTGGCCACTGGGTAATTTGGGCCAGCCCGTTGCTGTGCAAGAACCGGCCCGTCCTACAGGCGATACTGGCAGTCGACCTGGGCTCCAATATGCCCATGTGGACCCCATAACAGAGTGAATATTCAAAAGACTCTGTAAAGTCAAACTAAATGAATGGCTTTTATTTTGAAAACTGAAATGATATTTATTTTGAATTTAATCACACATAGTAGCAAATTTCTACAAGTTAACTCCTTATCTCCTGGACAATAAGTCATGAAAAATATTACTTTGTGGCTATTTGAGTCTTTGAGGCTTACTTTGTTTAAAGGATAGCAGAAACAGCGCTTGTCAAAGCACAGGTCTTTTCACTTTTTCTCAAGAATAATCTGGGAAAAGAATTAAAACACTGCAAATATAAAGATGCAAAATATTAGCAATTAATCTCCTGTGAGATGGTAGTGCCCAGGAACCTGAATGACTCCACTGCTGCCACAGTGCTGTTTAGAATGGTGAGGGGGGTCAGTGTTGGGGTGTTCCTCCTAAAGTCCACAATCATCTCCACCGTTTTGAGCGTGTTCAGCTCAAGGTTGTTTTGACTGCACCAGACAGCCAGCTGTTAAACCTCCCTTCTGTATGCAGACTCATCGTCATCTCGGATGAGGCCGATGACAGTGGTGTCGTCTGCAAACTTCAGGAGCTTGACAGAGGGGTCCTTGGCGATGCAGTCATTGATGTAGAGGGAGAAGAGTAGTGGGGAGAGCACACATCCCTGATGGGCTCCAGTGTTGATTGTACAGGTTCTGGAAGTGAATTTCCCCTGTCTCACAAGCTGCTGCCTGTCTGTCAGAAAGCTGGTAATCCACTGACAGATAGATGTGGGAACTGAGAGTTGATGTAATTTAGTCCGGAGAATAGCTGGGATGATGATGTTGAAAGCCGAACTGAAGTCTACAAAAAGGATCCTTGCATATGTCCCTGGTCTGTCCAGATGTTGTAGGATATGATGCAATCCCATGTTGACTGCATCATCCACAGACCTGTTTGCTCAATAAGCAAATTGAAGGGGATCTAGAAATGGTCCAGTGATGTGCTTCAGGTGACCTTCACTTTGTCAATAACAAAATAGTGCGAAAAGTGGATGGAAACTAGGCTAATGGCAAGCGACGAGCAAACTGTTGATCAGCTAATGTATACTTTGCAATGTTTTTTATTGTTTGCAAATTATAAACCAGGTCGTGTGGATTTTTTATAACTCTGTCAGTGTTAGCTAGATGTATTGCTGGCTTCCATGGCTGCAGCGCGCTGTGATTGCCCGCTAACTTGTTTCAAATCTGGCAACCCGGTGTGCAGAAATACTATTGGGAGATGGGCAGTGGGCGGGATCACACAAGCCAAAACACAAACAGAAATTCCGGCACGGAACGGACATTTCAAAGTAGAATATACTGTCTGTAGCATTGTTTTCGGAGAAGCCAGTATTTCAACTTAGCATGTTTCCTAAATCTCTGATAACATATTATGATAATTTTATGCTTTAATACAGTAAATATATTACATATTGCACCTTTAATATGATAATTACTGTAAAAGTTGACTACAACAATGTGTACACTTTATAAGAAAATTATGAATATATTGCATTTATTCTATGTATAAAATTACATAAATATCGTATTTATATTTGGGAGGGGGGCTATATCGTTAGGCTATATATATTTGAATTTAGTTGGGTGATTTGTTTGAGATTTTAAAAAGAATTGAAGTCATATAAATTGTAGGTTATCTATCTATCTATCTATCTATCTATCTATCTATCTATCTATCTATCTATCTATCTATCTATCTATCTTCATTCATTTGTTTTGCTTACATATATAAGCTTTCTGGCTGCATAAAAGCTAACAAAACTCTAGAAGGAGCATTAGCTACCATGTGTCAGCAGGTACAGTTGTAGCACAGTGTTACATCTGCTGGCCAGGTCCCCCGCTGGCCACCTTGCATGTTTGCTTGATTTTATTAGTGGCCTTCCATCCTAGAATTTCCCAAAGTATGTTCATTTTAAGTAGACAAATCCATGATGAAAATAAAGTTTGATTGTTGTAATATTTACAACAATCAAAGTTTACTTTCATGGTCAGACAGAAGTAATTCGTAAAAAGTACGAAAATGACAAATGTACCAATGTGGGCTACTACGTCCTTTAAATTTCCCACGCAGAGAGAGGACTGATAATGTGTACACTGATAAAAATATTTCCTTAATATAACTTGCATGAGAAGAGAAATATACAGTGTTTCAATTGTCCAACTGTACTCGGTCTACTCTACCACTAGGTGGAGGTAGAAACTAGGAACTGTGAGGCTCTTACTTAAAACATGCAACTTTGCATTTTTTAATAATCTTTTCTCTTTCATCACATTCCTCACAGTCTAGCCTCACTGATGCGGAAACTGTTTTAACCAGCACACATTTTATAAAGGCTCAAGCTGTGGACGATCAGGTTAATGCTTTACGTTTTGACAGTAGGCCCGCCCTATATAACTTTCACTTGTTTTATCTGTCTTATCCTTTATCATTATTGGGTATGCTGATTTATAACATAGTATTCATAATATTCCCCCCCAATGCTGTGAAGGGGGTGCTTTGATTTTGACAAATCACGGTTAGACAGTGGTGTCACGTGGTACCTGTTACTTTTCTCAGCACTGGCCAGCTCACAGTCGTTTATTATTACTGGATGAGGATTTTTTATATTATTATTATTATTATAATTATTATTTTAATGCTTTTTCTGAATGTTTGATATGATACAGTGTATAAATATTTGAGTATGCACTGAATTAGAGATGATTGGATTATACAGTTTTACTATTAACCGCGATTAAAAATATCACAGTTAATTTCACCATAAGAATTTAGAATCCATGGTTAAAAACCTTGAAATGCTTTATTTACACTTTGCAAAAATATTATATATAATGTATAAATATATAATATAAAAGAGTTTTTTTGTAAGATTTTGTAAGCCTAAAAGGGAAAACTCTGTGTGGATACTGGAGTTTGTGTGGATACTGGAGTTTGTGTGGATACTGGAGTTGTTGCTATGGTTACGGACGGTGGTTGCGTGGTGCTTTAATGGCCAGGTGTAGCAAACTGAAAGCGAACTTTCAATTCACGTGAAACTTAAACACACAAATTCCAAAATATAACAGAGGAATTCAATCTACCAGACTCATATCCATCAAAAAAGCGACTTAAATTGGCTGTTTGGCAGCATTTAAATGACTGACTGAAGACGACGGATGTAAAACAAGCAGACAGAAGTCCTAGAAAGAGACACATTCTAAAAACTGGACAGGATGCTCCACCAGTCGTCCAAGAACAAACTAGTCAATTTAATTTTTTTAGCTGTGGGGATTTTAAAGTGATGAATTAAAGAAGCCACTTTATGTAATGTTTAAGCGTGCTGACCGCATGTGGTACATTTGTGTGTAGTTACTATCAGCGAGTAAACTTTGAAAAGTTGCGTCTTAAATCGGCGTCAAATTCACCTCATTCAACAATAAATGTCAATTTTAGTCATGATCTGACTTTAAATTGCCTGCTGTAAGCAATGTTCCCGTTATTATTCATAGTCCAAAGGTTTATTTGTAAGGTGTTGTGGACAGTATTTTGAGTCTGTTTTCGATTCTTTATGTTGGGGTGTCTGACAGAAAAACGGATTGCTTTAATAAACTGATGCAGAAGAAAAAACTGTTTAATGCTGTGAACTACATGTTGCTCACCAACAATAATCTCTCTCTCTCTCTCTCTCTCTCTCTCTCTCTCTCTCTCTCTCTCTCTCTCTATCTCTGTAGCCTATTTCCATCCACTTTTCGCGCTATTTTGTTAACGACAAAGTGAAAATGCATAAACCTTTTTTTTATTATTATTTTATTTTTTATTTTTTTGGCGAAATTTGCCGTCTTCTGCCTGTTTCCATTCAAACTGACTTTTATTGATAAAAATTATGTGCATGATGACGTGATGCCTAAAAAAACACTTTGTCGCATAAGTTTTGGTTTAGCGCAAAAGAAATCTGCCCTTAAGCCGTTTCCATAGAGAAATGTGTGTTTATCGCTAATTCGCCTCCCAGATGTCCCTAATTTTTTTCCTCCGAAATTTTGGTAAAATGGGGAGGGTATTGAGACAATTCATTGAAATTAACCAGCTAACTGTCATTTTAATTACACCAATAAATGCAATCAGAAGAGTAGGAATTGCAATCAAAAGGGAGCAGTTGCCCTTCTGATAGGACTGTAATATTGGTCCTGATGTTGCGCCTATCGCAGATTGCCATCGGTTCCGGCCCGAAAGCAAATCGCCATGGCCCTGTTCAAGCTGGCAACCTGCACCAAGTAGTGGGGAAATTTTCGGTCTTAGTATAAGGACCATCCATCCATGTGTATATGCTGTGTGCACAGCTGTGAAAGAAAAACTGATGCTGTGTAATTTCAGGGTTTACATATGATACATTCCTGATATTCAAAAGGCTATTTTGAACAATCATCTAATCTAAAGCATTGCCATCACAACTGTATTATGTCCCGTATATTTGTCCCACAACTTTTAACGACCAACTGAACTTGATTATCATCTAAAATAAATTTTAGCGTCATAATGCAATTTACATTTTCTGAAGAAGCTCAGCAAATGCGACCCGAGGTAAAGAGGGTTAGTTTTAAAATATTTAAAAGAAAAAGGTTCAAAAGCTCGTTTTCTGAAACTGAAATCAGCACTGGACAAATAGTTCTGATAGTTTATAGTCTTGAAGTGTAGAAAATATCATTCAGCCGACTTTATTTGTCTAGAACAGGGTACGGCTAATTTAAGTTTGTGTTAAGAAAAGGCATAGGCTATATAGGTCTAAAAATATAAATTTTTTCGTTTGGTAATTTATTTTTTATTTTATTGCGTTTTTCGTTTAGTAATTTATTTAATTGAATAAAGTGAATTTTACCAGCATTTTTTCAAAATTAAGCTAAACAATAATTTAATAGAATTGGGTTATATTTTAGTGTTCCAAAAAAGCACGCTGAAGCTTTTCTTCTAGTATTGTGTATATATTTTTTAATTTAAAATATCATTGTGCACAGAAATATGTATTTTTTGTATTGTGGGCTAATTCCATGACTGCCGTCTATTATTTTGAATGGTGTGTAAAAGCAACTTTAATACATAAACATTAATGTCTACCACGATTAAATTAATCGCAAAAAGTGGCCATTAATTTGTTCTCCGTGCACTTGTCAATGTGCATGTCTTGATACCAGATATTTGTGTTGGCACTCCTGGAAGTGTCATGTTTCAGGCGATGGTAGAGTGTAAACTGGTAACACCAAACCTTGAATTTGCCTGGGAGAATTTGCCTCAACCATCGCCTGATGTGGCCGCTAAAAATGTGTGAGATTGCTGCAATGGCAGTGACAAGGATGGACGCCAAGGCCAACAGTTATATCAGGAAGTGGCTAGGCCTGCCACGTTGTCTCTCAGATGTAGCATTGTTTGGAAGAAATGCTTTACAACTGCCTCTAAAATCACTCTGGGCTACAAGCAGGAAAAGACCAGGCTTGTTTTGGAGCTACAGGAATCAACAGACCAGGCAGTGAGGGCAGGTCAAGTCCAAGTCCAAACAGGCAGAACTTGGAAGGCAGAGGAGGCCGTAAACCAGGCGGTTTCAAGACTGAAGCATCAAGAGATTGTATATCTTATCCAGGCTCTCTTTCAGTTGCTTCAGGACCAACTCTGCCATGTGTTTGTCTGAAAGCTCTGCTCTGTATTCTCTCCCTAAACTTCGAATAGGCTGCTCTGTCACAACCGGGATTCTTTCCCCCACTGAAAAGAAAAGCTTTCCCTCCACGTTCAATAGAGCAATGCTCCTAAACTGACTAATGTTGGTGATCCCTGCTCTTTGGGTATGAAGATGGCCACTGCCCTTCACCACTCCACAGATATGCACTGCTACTTCCAGGCAATCCTCAACAGTCTTCACAACATTTTGAGAACCATGGGGCACTTCTTATACAATTGTATGGTATCTCATTCGGGCCTGGGGCTGAAGTTGCCCTGGTTTTTTCTACCATCTGCCTCACCTCACTCAGCTTAGGCAGATCTACATCAAATTCCACTACTGGCTCTACTGGCCATGGGACATATCCAGGGGAGCCAAGCAGGCTGTCTCTGTAGGGGTCACCAGTTTCTCTTTTGCCATCACCAGCTTCCCACTCCATTTTTCTTCCAGCAGGTTTCTGGCAAATGTAAAAAATATCCATGGTGAATTTTGCCATTTCATGATCCCTCTTCCTTCTCCTCTGTCGGATTCCCTCTGCCCTCCTCAAGAACGCTAATCTAACCCTTATGCCATCCTACAATACCATCAAGCCCTCCTTCTCCTGCTCCTCTGCTTTCCTCCAAGCCTTACAAAGCTGCCTCCACTCTTTCACATGTATGTCCTTCTCTCTCCGACCCATCACCCTGGTACCACTCTTCCTTACTACTGTTTCACCAAATCTACCGATGCATTCTTTGTACACAATATCGTGAAACATATTAAGCTTGGCCTCCATCCTTCCAGTAAGGGCATTCTCCAGGATGGAGCACAGGTCCTCATCTAGTCTGCTCCATGCATCCTTATCATTAGATCTCGGCCACTTGATTAGCCTCCTTCTCCCTGGTTTCTTCTCATTGTCATATCTTCCCTGTCTTGTCTGTGGGTTGAAGGTAGTCTCTTCTTGGGTCTCACTTTGCAGGCTTGACCTGTTCTGCTGGTGGTACTGGTCTTCTTGATGCATCTTCACAACAGTGGATTCAGTAGCACTGTGGTGCTCAACCAGGTATCCTTCTTGTCTGACCTGCTGCTGCAGTGCAAGTTTGTGTCTGGCTGCTCCCACCACACTTCATCCTTCCTTGATGAATCCGCAGGCCTTTGTAAGTTGTTACCCTCATCCACCCGTAACTGCATCTTCTAAGGATCCTTTGCTCATTATCCATGGCCGTTCCAGTCGTGTCCAAATTGTCTGTCCTAATTGGTCCATCTTCCAACCCACCTCTCAGAGGACCACTGGGCTGTTTTCCTTTAATTGTGCTCATAGTTGGTAAGGGTGTCCCCTGTGTATGAACCTGTGGGTAAGGTAACTAGCCTGCCCACCCCTGTGCAGACTTTCCTGCTGTCAGCCTGTCTTTCCTGACCATCCTCCAGTCTTCCCTGGACTCCAACTGCCCTATTCACAGTAGTCACTGGTTTCCCAGAGAACTAAACAGATGCACAGGTAGCTGTAATAACCAGCTGGGCATTATTGCCTGCCGCCCCTCCACCAGTGCCTTCAGCCCAGCTGCGGGTCATCAGCCGGGAGACATCTATCTTCAATATTTCGCCCCATTAATCCCAGAACATCTCCTGGTGGTGGGGCAGCGGTCAGGGACGTCTCCCTGCCACACCCTGCAGAAAGTAATTTTTGACATTTCAAGGAATTTTTGTTTTTTATGCCCATCACAGACATAACATAAGAAAAGATACAAAGAAATGTACATTTATGTATAAAAAATTTCCCAAGAAAAATGAATAAATTTACAATGCACTAAATTTGAGAGTTGGAGTTGTAAAAAGAAAAATAATATTAAATGTATTAATGGATATTTTAACATTAGGTTTTTTCTGAGAGGTGAGTACATAATTCATTCCAAAACATTTTAACATTAACACAGTACAGAATGATGTTAAATTGTTCAATATTTTGAATATACTTAGACAGTGTGCTATTGCAAGGGTAACATTTATGTAATATACGTGACTTCTTTTATCTTATTTGATAATAAATAATTGTGGGGAAGAGACCAGACAAAGTTCCAGCTGATTTCAAATAACGCCATCCATTGAAAAGAAGGTGCTGGAATAAATCTTCTATTGATAAGACTGCAAACAAAATGGTTATTAAATTTGACATCAGTAATAACAATTCCATCTATTGAAACAGTAGAACTCAAAGTCACTTAGTTACAAGTTTGTTCTCCTTTTAAAAGTGTTTTTATTCCACTAGGAATGGCACTTAAGACAGTTTTATACTCTGACAGTATAAAAGTTGTTTAAAAACCAATAAAAAAATAAATAATATTTTTGTAGATAATACTCTGATTATTCCAAATTAAGCACCGGTGTGGTGAAAAAATATGTTTATATATTAGTAACTATGACAACAAGGCTTGATGGTGAAATTTGGCCAATTTAATGGGTAGTACCAATTGAAAAGGGCACTGCAACAAAAAGTTAATACCTCCAAATTTCTTAAAAATAAAATTGGGATAAATATTCCAAATTGAGTCTGTTTTTTATATATATATATTTTTTAACCAATTAACTTTTATAACATGGTTGAACAGAGAAAAGTCAATGACTCCAAGGCCTCCATCATTAACGTTATTCTTTAGGACCTCCTTTTTGATCTTGTGTGGTTTATTTTTCCATATGAAATTATATAGTAATTTATCTAATAAGTAACATGATGACTTAGGACAATCTATTGCAGAAAAAAATATGAAGCTCTTGACAGACCCTCTGCCTTCGATAACAAAACTCAACCAGTAAGAGATAAATCCCTTTCAAGCCAAGAGTTGATTTTTTTTCTAATTGAATCAGTCATGGGATTTAGATTGATATTTGTGAGGGCCAAATTAGACTTTAATGTTATCTTTACACCCAAATAATTAATTACTTCTTTAAGATGAATTCCACACATTATGAACTTATCTATATTTTTTAATGCCAATATTTCACATTTTGAAATATTAAGAGAGAGACCAGAAACCTGTGAAGAATCTTTAATAATCTCCAATACTTTAGGGACTTCATATTGATAACTTGGGAAAATTGTGGTATAATCTACAAATTGGGGAATTTTTTAAATGTTTTTTTATTCTCTTTTCTCTCAGTTTGGAATGCCCAATTCCCACTACTTAGTAGGTCCTCGTGGTGCAGTTACTCACCTCAATCTGGGTGGTGGAGGATAAGTCTCAGTTGCCTCCGATTCTGAGACAGTCAGTCCACGCATCTTATCACGTGGCATGTTGTGCATGACACCGCAGAGACTCCCAGCATGTGGAGGCTCATGCCACTCTCCGCGATCCAAGCACAATTTACCATGCGCCCCATTGAGAGCGAGAACCACTAATCGCGACCACGGGGAGGTTACCCCATGTGACTCTACCCTCTCTAGCAACTGGGCTAATTTGGTTGCTTAGGAGACCTGGCTGGAGTCATTCAGCACACCCTGGATTTGAACTCACGACTCCAGGGGAGGAATTGGGAAATTTTTAGTTCTTTGTCTTGAATTCTAATACCCTAAGACCATTGTTTTGATTAATCATTGAACTTCAAATCTGTGTGAAAAGCAAGAATAAAAACAGGGAAAAGGGGCAATCCTGTCTTATACCTCTGCGAATTGGAAATTTTGGTGTTGTTCCAGATAGAAGTTTGACACAGCTGTTTCCTCTCACATAGTTTTCAGAGCATTAATACAATTATTACTAAAATCAAAAAAATGTAATATACTAAATATGAATCTATGACTAACAGTGTCAAATGCTTTTTGGAAGTCTAAAAACAAAATAAGGGAGGGATCTAAAAACAAATCACTATATTCAATCAAATCCAGAACTAACTTCATAAACCCTGACTGGCATTCATCAATCAATTCATTAAGAACATTTTTAAGTTGTTTTGCTAAAATTGATGCCAAAACTTTATAATGATTATTTAATAAGGTGATTGGATGCCAGTTATCGATCAGAAGAGTGTTTTTTAGGGGTTTTGGTATTAGAGTAATAACACCCTCTCTCATTGATGGTGGAATGTATCCATTAACCAAAGATTCTTCATACACTGCCAATAAGAATATAGAGATTGGGTCACAGAAAGTCTTAAAAAGTTCTGAAGTCAACCTATTGCTCCTGGGAGATAGCAGAGCTTACGGAGCTGGCCAGAGTTCAGCATGCGACTGGTAGTGCAAAGTGTCCAGTTTGACAGCACTCTTTTCAACTCCTCCCCCGACTACAACTGGCAAATCTCGCCGATCGGTAAATCGAGATGCAGTTCAAGTCGAACACACAAAGTATTTCTAGCAAGTCAGTCCACTGTCGGCCATCTTTAGAACGCTCTCGGCAGGCTATTTCCAGTCATGCCATGGGGGAACACCGAAATCTCAAAAACAGTTGGTCAAGATTACGATCAAAGAGCATATTTTAAATCAGCAGTAAATTGTCTATTTGTATTGTCGGATAGTACTGGCCGGTTGGCCACCCCCTAGCTCCACCCCAGTCTGAAGACTAAGGATAGAATATCAGTTCACTATCTAGTTTAGATGGATCATGGTGATGTACTTGATCTTGTAGACTTGGATGTGGAGGAGCAAGAGAGAGGGGACAGACCTTTGTCCGACCTCAATTTAGAAGATGTGATGGTGGATGACAAAAATGAAGATGATATTTACAACATGTGGGATGTTTACGACTAATTCTTTAGGAATATGGAAGATGAGAATGTGACGATGACGAAAGCCACTCTAGCGACATGGAGTTACTTTGCTTTGAGGGAGCCTGGAACCAACTTTTCCAACTGCATATCTAAACAACCCTTTCGATTCCATGCTTGCCTGGAATGCAGATGCCTGGAGCGTTACATTTGTTGCCTCAGGTGATTCCTTCACTCCAAGGTTTAATCCAGTTTATGACAACCCTCCAGCACCACCTGGTCAGATATCAATGGATGATTCCAGCTCAGATGATTCTAACTTGGGTAATTCCAACTTGGATGATGACAGACCTGGACCCTCTCACCAGGTCAGTAATGGGGACAGCCCTGGAGAAACCAGATCATCTGCTGACCAGAGCTCCAGCAGCCAGGATGAGATGAGATACACAGTGGGGAAAGGAGAGAGAGACATGCTCCTCAGACAGCCCTTAAAACCCACTCAGCAACACAAGGAGATCGGACCGCACACTGATGATTCAGATTAATCACTTAGAAGTATTTAATCAGTACTTAAAAAATAAATACTGCGGATAAAAATAAATAAGTTTGAGTGGTTTGTGTCCTATGTTTTTATGTTAAATACAGTCAGATAGCTAAAACTTATGGGATTCTGTATGTGTATTAAAAAACAGGACTGTGATGAGCATAGACACTGACCACTGACTGAAGCAAACAGATCTGATCATTTACATAAGGGTTCCCCAATTAGGTTCTCTTGTAATCCTGCTGTCAATAATTGGGCTTTACATACATTGTCAAGATACTTTGTCACTAAACAATTTTCCAACCACATGAGTATCTATGTATGAAATGTGTACACACACACACACACACACACACACACACACACAGGTTTGTTTCATTATATAAGTGAGGACATCTCATAGGCTTCCATTGATTTCATAGCAGGCTAATGATATTTTCTATTCCCTAACCCTACCCCTAAACCTAACCCTTGCAGAAACCTGTACACATCAGTAGATTTAAAGCTAAACATGTTTTGGCTGATTTATGAGCATTTTTTTTTTACTAGTGAGGACAACATGAAATGTCCTCACTAGTGGGTTTTCAATCAGTTTCACTATATTAGTGAGGACATTTTCAAAAATTTGGGCACGTACAAATACAGTTAAACCTCCACACAGACACACACTAATTTACAATGTATACAGCATCAAATTAGAACCATCAAACTAATACACAACTTTAGAGTTTAATTATATTTTGAGAGTATTAAAATAAACCTTTGTTTAGCAAGCACATCTAAAGTCTGGTTTCAGACTTTCCTCTCAACATTATGGAAACAAACACAACATTGGTCTGTTAAACCAATGAGCCACTGATGTTGGCAGCATTTTCAGACATGCCCTCATGTTTGTGCGTACATGAATGATGCTATTTGAGGCTGATGAAATCGCATTTACTGTAATTATTCGGAAACACTTTACAATAAGTTTATATTAATTAACATTAGTTAACTACATTAGCTAACATTTCACAGCACTTCTTAATCTGGGTTAATGTTAATTTCAACATATTCAACATTTTTTTTATTTTTTATTACAAGTTGTATATTTGAACATTATTAGAGCATTATGAACCAACAGTGAACAATTTTGTTTTGATAACCAAGATTAATAAATGCTGTCAAAAAATATTGTACTTTGTTAGTTCATGATACCTAATGTATTTACTAATGTTAAAAAATGCAACGCTGTTGTAAAGTGTTACCAATAATAATTCTGCAAGTTACTGTAGAATAATAGAAGACAGCAAGCAGCAACAGCTGTCACCTCACAAAGCATTGTCACCTCCATTTGAGCATTGACATTAGGGCTGAAACGATTAGTCGACAATGTCGACAATATGTCGTATAGTCATTTGATCACATTAAACTCTAATGATGGCGCACAAGAGCAGCACTGCAGTTCCCGCCTGACTGAGAGGAAGTATTACACAGCTCACAGTCCAGATGCACTCTAAACTTTCCATACACCTTCATGTGATGTAGTTTGCAAAGTATGAGGGAATTATAATGCAAAAATACTAAATATGTAAATACAGAAGCACTCTCATTGTGAAGCTGGAGCTGCTGCTCCACTGAAGGAAAACTTGCGTGTCGAGCGTCTTTAAAGGAAACACCCCGGCATTACATCTTAAATGCAGTTATATTTACTGCGTTATAGCTTTATTAAAGTTCAAATAATATGGAAGCAGATCGTGTAAATAACTACAAACTCCGAAACTGGCATTTCTCTGTGCGGTCAGCGGCTCTTCTATGGCCTTGTTCAGACTGACACTTAAAATCGGATTTTTTGCATATCCAGATTGTATCCAGATGAGTTTTTGATAGTCTGGACAGCAGAAAACCACATGAAATAAGATTTTCCCAAATCTGATTCAAACCACATCGGGAGGTGGTTTCAAATGCGATTGAAATCTGATTTTTTCAGATGCATCTCAGTCCGGACACTCTGGCTGCTCAAATCGGATTTAAAATGGTCTTTCGCGTCACTCTTAACGCGACACACAACGATGACGTCAAAAAATCGGTGACTGCAGCACGGAACATCACAATATTTACCAGTCTCCTGGTTCTGCACCATGACTGGACAGGGCGCTTATTTGGAGAGCGAGATGATACCATGACTGAGTACTTTAATCATTTCTGGTTTCAATTTTATCGAGGAGAGTTGTAATAATAAGGTATTAAGAACATTTGTAAATGCACAGACTTTCCCTTTACATGTCAGAAAGAGACCTCTTGTTTATGATTTTTGTAAGGAGAAAGTGGTTCAAATTAGAACAAGGTTTCTTTCTTTCCCTCTTCTACCGAAGGCTAAAGAGGTTCAGTTTAAAATGATTAATGACATCTATCCTTGTAATGAGTTCCTCAGACATAGATTTAATATGGACTGCAATCAGTGCACCTTCTGTGAAGCAGACATTGGAACATTTATTTTACTCGTGCAAATTTTCAAAAAAAATTCTGGGAAGACCTTCATGTTTGGTTAAGTTTGAAATATGTTATTCCTGACTTTGACTTTAAATCTATAAAATATGGGGTCTTTTTTCTCAATGGTGATGTTGAATTTTTGGTCAATAATATTGTGGTTTTGGCTAATTACTTTATACATAAATCTAGATTTTTAAAGAATCCTCCCATCCTCTTGCATTTCCAGAAGGATTTGGCGATCTTCCTCAAATCCTTAAAATGTATGCATAATAAAAAAGCCCTTAAATTGCGCAAAGTTTTGGAGATATACTTTAATGATTAACCCCCTTGTACAATATTATTTTGGTCTTATTTTTATTTATTTATTTATTATTATTTTATTTATTTATTTATTTTCTGTTAATCTTTGGCTATTTACCTCTGTTTATTATGCTTATTTTTTGTTTGTGCTGCTATTTAGTTAAATATATTATATGTTGCTTCTCAAGTAAATGTATCTTATTTTAAGGATTTGTAGACAATTTTAAATGGAAAACAAGACAAAAACATTTGATAACAATAGGATTTTTTGCAGTGAATTTCTTTACTGAATTAAATTTAATAAAAAGTAGTTTTGCCCTTTAATTCAGTGAATGTCATTTAGAGGTATTTTTAAAAGATGATTTTGTCCTCTTTATTGTTACACACACATTTAATACAACCTTTGAAGCCAGGGCACAAGCTGAATAATCGGTTAAGAGCTAATGATTAATCGTTGCAATAATCGCCGAATAGTCGAATAATCGTTAGGTTAATCGATTATCAAAATAATCGTTAGTTGGAGCCTAATTGATATTCACTCTCTGTAATGCTCATCCTAAACTCGTGCAACCTGCAAAAGTGAGTGTTCAGTAATGCAAGTTTAAAAGAGATGTTGTTCAAAAGACACTATGTATGTACTGTATATATAACATACTATGTGTTCCTTTCCCCTCACTGTTCACACCTTTTAATCACTAATCTTGTTCATGGGTTAGGTTTAGGGTTTGTTAGGGTTAGGGTTAGGGTTTGTTGTTGTTGTTGTTTTTTTTTTTTTTTTTCATTTTCTGGCATTTGTATGTGTCCGGGGTTGATTTTTATTTTTTATTTTTTTTTTCAACATTCAACTTTTTGATGTTAGTTAAAACCTTCTCTTTTTTCATTTCTTTTTGTTATTAAATTTTTTTTCCAATCATAAAACATACAAACACAACATAAAAAATGGAATCAATTATTCACATTAAACCCCTCCTCCTGAACATTTTCTGCCAATCATGACTAGGACCCAACATTTTAAATATCATCCCAGGAAACAGTGTCTGGAGCAAAATTAAAATTGAGTGCCCAATACCTCACACATAAAGCTCTGAACCCTCAACCAAAATTCTTGGATCTTAACACATCCCCAAAAAACATGTGTTGTGTCCCCATCTTCTGATTGGCACCACCAGCAGGTGGGTGTGTCTTTTTTTAAATTTTTTTGTATTTTTTTATTTTTTTATTAACAATTTTTATTGATTCCATGCAGCAAATCAAACAGACAGAAAATGCAGAATCAAACCACATGAAATCACAACTTTTCCATTTTTTGCTCAGTCATCAGTTTAGTGAGTTCTAATGGTTCCACAAAGTTTCTAATATCTTCATCAGTAGACGAAGATGTGGAACTATTAAGATCAAGATAGAATTCTTTAAAAGTATTATTAATATCAATGGCCGAGTTAAATATTTGACCACTAGCAGTTTTCACTGAGAGAATGGCAGAAAAAACACTCTCTGCTTTATATATCTAGCCAATAGCTTCCCTGCTTTATCCCCCGACTCAAAGAATGACTGTCTTGCCCTGAACATCCAAAACTCCACCTTCCGTGAAAAAATAGTATTATATATGTGTTTCAATCAGGTCAATACTCTGAGGCCATCAGACGACATTCTGCGCTTCAGCTCTGCCTCAGCATTTTTTTATATTCCCTATGCCCTTTAATATTCGTGCTTTGGATTTTTTGATGAATGAGGCATACTGTATGATCCGACCCCTAAGAACCACCTTAAGTGCCTCCCAAGCCACACCCACAGAGGATACTAAGGACCAGTTGGTATCCATATAAACATTGATTTCAGCCTTTAACATTTGTTGGAATTCAGGATTTTGCAAAAGGGATACATTAAAGCACTGACTATATGATTTCTTTTTCTCCGTATGTGGCAACACCTCTAAACTCGCCAGGGCGTGATCTGAGACTAAGATGTTTCCAATTGAGCAATCAATAACAGATGAAATGAGGGACTTAGATATAAAAATAAAAAAATCTATTCTAGAATAAATCTTATGGACTGATGAAAAAAATGTATAGTCCTTACCAGATGGGTTCAAAAGTCTCCAAATATCTGTAAGACCAAGATTTTTACACATCCTGTGAAGCGTCAATGTTCCTCTAGTGGGTTTACACACTTTTGCTTCACTATGATCAAGGATTGAGTCCATCAAAAGATTAAAGTCTCCTCCCAATATTATATCATGAGGGGTGCCAGCAGCTTGCAACATCCCTTCAAGCTCTATAAAAAAGCCCTGATCATCAGCGTTAGGTGCGTAAATATTAGCCAAAATATGACTTTGCCCCTGAATTTCTGCTAAAACAATAATGACTCTCAAACAGATTAATTTATCATTAATCTGTTTGAGACATTTTAATTGTAGATGTTTACTTATCAGCGTAATGACTCCTCTGCTCTTACTTGAGCCAGCACTAAAGAAAACATGCCCACCCCATATCTTCCCAAATTTTTCAGCTTCCTGCGGGGAAAGATGTGTTTCTTGAAGAAACACTATATCATATATCTTTCATTTAATAAAAGAAATAACCTTCCCTCTTTTTATGGGGTGCCCCAACCCATTCACATTCCACATGGAGAGAGACAATCCACTAGTATTAACATTTGACATTTTGACATATTAGAAAAAATAGATTGTGTGTTCAAAACAAAATTATAAAGACCACATTCCAACATTAGTGCAACAGTCAAACCTCAAACTTCCCCTTGAACCAAACAAACAGGAAAAAAAAAAACATGCGCCATAACCCCACGCACGACAGTGCCAACCGCCGTCCATCCCTCTAAACTCAAACAGTCCATGTACGCCTACGAGAGCCCCTGCAACAAATTTGCCGTCGAATTGCTCAAGTCCGGTGCTTCTATACAAATTTTGTGAGACAGATGTAGGGCTTTACTAGTTGTTTAGATCAGTGTTACTATCAGAAATAATTAATAATTATTTCTTTAGTTATTAATTAATATTTAAATTAATTAATTGAATCTAACTCATTAAAACCTCATATGGGGCTCCACTAAATGTAGTGCGCTACGTTTAGTAGCGGGTTTGGTTATTAGCAATAATTAATAATTATCAAAGACAATTATTAATTATTAAAATCAATAGAACATTGATGAGAATCAATGTTAGCTTTTTCTAATCCTTTAAATCAACAACTATCAAAGATAATCATTAATGGTTAAAACTGATGAAACGTTAATTAAAATTAACACTAGCTTATTGATCATTCAAATTCAACAATCATCAAAGATAATTATCAATTATCAAAAATCAACAGAATATTAATAAGGATTAACATTGATGGGGCACCATCCTGGAATCAGGGACTAATAACCAGATAGTATAACAGTCTCAATATTAGATTGTTTTCTTAGGAAAATCGACATCCGAAGAATATCGATTTTCAGGAAAAAAAACAATGAATGAAGGCTTGAATCCGAGCACTGACATCCTGTCAGCATGACACAGGCGTATGCAAAACAAACCAAAACACTTCTCTTTGTAATATAAACAAAGTTTATTTATGCAGTAATATCAATTAATAATTAATACAATGCAGTCAATAAACTTCCGACTTACAACTACAAACTAAACAGTGATATGATTAGATATGGAAATCAAAATAATTCTATAACACTTGAGGGTGTGTGTGTGTGAGAGCGAGTGTGTGTGTGTGTGTGTGAGAGCGAGTGTGTGTGTGTGTGTGTGTGTGTGGTTAGTGCGAGAGAGAGAGAAAAAGAATAAAGTGATGGCCCTAATGCCGATTTTGCGATCGTGGGAGAGAAAGCAGCTGTTAGTTTATCGCTCAGAGACGTGGTGGACGGCTCGTAAACAGTCCCGCGCTCTTTGATTCTTTAATGAATAAACTCAGTTTGCCGGTCTCACCCGCGATGGTGGAAATGCACAACAGTCCAATTTGGTTGGACCACAATACAGCAAAACAAATTTGTGATAATTAATACCCTGAGTATTAATAATGAGCGGACATGGCGGTCCATAAACTGTACAAGGAAAAACCTTGAAACACAAGAATAAAACACTATAATATTCTATCTCTGCCCAGAAGTAAACCTCTTACTTGAATCGCATGAGGATGCAGAATGTGTGTTCATCCATCCTTTAACTCCGACCCGGTTCCTTGAGGCTCGGGTGATGACGGGAGGCCTTTTCCTCGCTCTGTCGGCGGGCGTATGGCTGACTGCTTCTCGGCGGGCTGGCGGAGAAATCAGAAATGTCGACTTGATTGAAGATGGAAGAGAAATCTTTAATCTCTTCACTTCTGCAGGCAAACGGATGAAGATGCGTGATGGCCACAGTTTCAAGTCGGATGTTACTTCCTTGTGCCACGAGGTTGCATCTGAGAGCAGCGATGAGCTGCGTCTATACACTGCGAACAAAGTTGCTGGAAGCAAATCCCGGAAGCATTTCAGAGGTATTTCTGCTCCTGATGATGTCATGGTTTGAGGGACGTTCTGTTGTGTGCCTCATCCAATAGGAGTTGAGAGTTCGATCCTTTAGTGAGCAAGGCTTCATGGGATTTGTAGTCTGTTTTGGACTCCCTTTGTTTGATTTTGGCGCGATTTTTATCAGTAAGATTTACGACCTGGTATGTGGGGGCTTGAGTTAGGTTTTTACGACTGTGTTAGGCCTGCCGTTGTCTTCTATACATGAGGCCCAACACAGAATTACATAACAGAAGAAAATCTATAAAACAAACTCCAGCCAATAGGCAGAATAAACACAAAGAACGTGTAGATTCATCCACATACTCTCCCGAAGGTGTGTTCCTCCCCAGCCTCTAGCGGAACCAGCACACACACACAAAAAAAAACTTCAGTTTCCTCGGACAGTCAAACGAATGTTCAGTGAGCTGGCTGTTTCATGAGTGCAGCAGATGACCTAATCATTCCAATGTCCTGCAAAAAATATTCCACAAAGCAAACACCATCCAATAGGAGGCATAAGCACAAGGAATATGCAGATTCATCCACAACTGTCCCGAAGGAGTGTTATTCCACAAAATAAACTCTAGCCGCTAGGCGGAATCAACACAAAAAGAAACAAAAAAGGCATCCAGTTTCCTCGGACGGTCAAGTGAATGTTCAGTGAGTCAGGTCCACTCGGCTGTATCGAGAGCATCACACAATGACTTACTCATTCCATTGACTTTATGAAGGACAATGCTTGTTGGGGACAAGTAAATACTTTGCGGCCATCCTTAGCATCTATTCTCAATCTGGACGGGAACTTCAGTGTAAAAGCGACCCTCCATCGATGCAAAAGTTTCTTGAAGGAGTGTTATTCCACAAAACAAACTCCAGCCGCGAGCCGGAACCAACACAAAAAGAAACAAAAAAGGCATCCAGTTTCCTCGGACGGTCAAGAGAATGTTCAGTGAGTCAGGCTCACTTGCTGCAACGTGAGAATCACACCATGACCTACTCATTCCATTGACTTTATAAAGGACAATGCTTGCTGTGGGCATGTAAATATTTTGCAGCCATCCTCAGTATCTATTCTCAATTTGGCCGGGAATATCAGTGCAAAAGCGACCTTCCGTTGATGTAAGAGTTTCTTGCATTCCTTGAATCGATCACGTTTCTCTTTTGTCGAATTCGCAAAGTCTGGGAACAAGAAAATGCTGTAGTTCTTCCAAGAAAGCCTTCCTTTACTCCTCGCCTCGCGTAACACAAGATCTTTATCGGATGATCTCAGAAATTTGGCCAGAATTGATCGGGGCCTGTCTCCCTCAGCAGATCTCAGAGCCAGGACCCTCTGAGCTCGCTTGATTTCCAGCTTATGGCCTGTTATATCGAGCAGACTCGGGAAAAGCTTGTCTAGGAATTTCACCATATCTCGACCTTCTTCATTCTCAGGAATTCCAACAATTGTTTCGCCGATTACGATTCTCAAGGTCTTCCAACTTTTCCCAAATGCGCTGCAAATCTGCCTGGGTCGCTAGCGGTTTAGCAGCTAATTCCTTCTCTGATGACTCCAGATAATCGATCCGTTTCTCAACGTCCCCCATTCTTGTACCAACTCAGAGAATTTTGTCTCCATTGCAGTGATCGATCGACGTATTACAGCAGGATCCTCCAAGTCCGCAACGACCTTTGCCAGCATTGACGACATGCTCGACAGTTGACGCTGAATCTCCCGCCACACCATCCAAACTGAGTGCCTGGTCTGCGGCCCTGTCAGGAGAATCAGCTCGAGCACGTAAGTGTCTTTTAATGTCTCCAGAGCCCGAGGATTTTGAATTCTTTGACATATTGACTTCATAGAACAGTTATGGAACATGGTGTATCGAATCTCACTGGTTTATGACACAGAAAATATTAGAAACTAGCAAAGTGCGCAGAGCTCGCCGTTCACACGTCTGACCCTCACATGGCGCCACGCGACTCTCTCTCTCTTTGTTTCCATTTCTTTTTGTTACATGAAGGTCACATTAAAATTATCTTGCCATAGCAATCTGTCTATGCCATCCCAGATGTGTATGACTTTTTTTCTTCTGCAGAACACAAACAAAGATTTTTAGAAGAATATCTCAGCTCGGTAGGTCCATACAATGCAAGTAAAAGGTGGCCAGAAATTTGAAGCTCCTACAAGCACATAATGGCAGCATTAAAGTAATCCACTAAAAAAATAAAGACTGCAATGCCAAGATGTTCAATGAAAAAGGAGTTACATTTTGGTCTGTTCTCACCCAAAACCTAATAGATTGCTTTAGCAAAAATGGATTAAACCACTGGAGTCATATGGATTACTTTCTTACGCATTTATAAGCTTTTTGGAGCTTCAAAGTTTTTGTCACCTTTCATTTCCATTGTATTAACCTATAGAGCTGAGATATTCATCTAAAATTCTTCATTTGTGTTCTGCAGAAGAAAGTATGTATGTACATCTGGGGTGGAATGAGGGTGATTAAATGATGAGAGGATTTTCATTTTTGGGTTTACTATTCCTTTAATAGAGCTCATTTTCTAAAAGTCCACAGGGTCAAAAGTGACCCTAGTTGAAGAAACACCTTAACTTAACAGTCATCTGGAATTGTATTTTACATGTTCATGGCTTAAGGGATAGCAGGCTACGGTAAAAATATGTCAGTATTTGTCATTTATAATGTTTCACTGAAAGGAACGCCCTCATATACCTGCGTATCTCAGTTAAGAAGCCCCTGTTATGATACTCTCTACAGTGTGAGACCACGTGTTCACTGAGCTGTAGAGAGCACATGTACGCTCATGCAAGAGAAGAAACCATTGTAGTCCACAACACGGGTGACAAAATAGTCGTACGTCTGTAATGTACACGCACATTTCTACTGTAACACATGGAGTTTTTGGTTAGAACGAGTTGTCCACATCGCTAGAATTATACGTAATTTATACTTTATTTCAAAATATAAACTACAAAAACTGTTACAAATAGTTTCATATATATTTCTATTTGTGTATCTCTTTATGCAGTTCATTCGCTTAGCTATAGGTGTATATATGGTAAAGGCAGAGTAGCTGAAACGAACAGCTTTAAAAGCAATTAAACAAATGATTACTCAAAACAAGAGGAGTTTGTGTCATTTGGTTTACCTCAACATTTGATACATTTGCCACATTTGCCACAAGAGGCGTTTACTTTTTATATGTGCACTCGTAGGCCAAGAATCCCCCTGCCCAGAGAAGTGGGATATTCCAGTCAAGTTCTCGCTTCATTCAGTTCACTAAAAGCTTGACGGTGATTGAATCACGTTACTTCAATATACGGAGACAACAAATAGTGTCAGCGAATATTTGTGCGCTGTTTAAAAGTCTCCAACTTCCTGAAGCTCAACCCCATTACGTAGAAATATGAACGCGGAAGAAAAATCCAAACGCACCCACAAAACGTGAGGAGGCGCGATGGATGCAAAGGACAGAGAGCGGCAGCGGACACGGGACGCTTGCAAGAGAACCGGTGCGCAAACAGAAAGCGCCAAGGTCCTGCGCTCGCTTGATAATGAGAGTATGGGAGACGATTTGGACCATCTGAAACAACTTGGTAATCTTGAACGACAGCTCATGGCACCGCGGTACAGCTTGATCCGTGAAGTTGGAAGGGGCAGTTATGGCGTTGTGTACGAGGCGGTCGCGCGGAAATCAGGAGCGCGAGTGGCAGTGAAGAAACTGCGCTGTGACGCGCCAGAGAATGTGGAGTTGGCGCTGGCCGAGTTCTGGGCTTTAACCAGTCTGGAGAAACGCCATGAGAATGTGGTGCAGTTGGAGGAGTGCGTGCTTCAGAGAAACGGGATGGCTCAGAAAATGAGCCATGGCAATAAGCGATCAAAGCAGTATTTGAGGTTGGTGGAGACCTCGTTGAAAGGTAATTGTGGTATTTATCCAAGCACTGCCATTTCTGACAATGCTAGTTTACACACAAGTGAATTCTGTGAGTTCTAGTAGGTCAAGGCAGGGTGGAAAATGTTTTGTCATGATCTGTCCTACTCACACACTAGCTTTTGTGTGAGCCTCTTTTTTTGTTACTTTGTGACAGTTCAATCTTTAGGTAGCAGATAGATATTGATGCCTAACAATGTAAATTTTATCTATATTTAATCTATATTTTGCTGTATTATATATATATATATATATATATATATATATATATATATATATATATATTAATTTGTTATTAGAAAATATTGGGTGAGAATCCATTGTTTGGCAGTTAATCATTTATGACGCTTCATCCATGACGCTAGGCGTTCGTGGCGTTTTTTATTGCGCATCTTTGTGTGTGATATTAAAATGGTTTACATTTTATGTAAGAATGTGGAAAAATGTCAGTCAGATTTGTCCTCCCCCATCCCCTTCCATGGTTATGAAACTCTGAGGTTGGGGGATGTATGAAGGTAAAATAGTGCCTAAATAATTTGCATGCACAGAGTAAGATTTGTAAAAGCGTAAATCAAGTTGCAAGCATACAAATAAATTGCATGAGCACAGAACGTTTTGTAAAGGTGTAAATCAAGTTGCAAGCGTAAGAAAAAAGTATTAGCAATATTTTAATGCTTTGCATAAGTGCAGTTCATGTGTTGTGAATCTGTAATTGCATATTAACACAAAGTAAATTTGGTGTGTATTCTTCTGACTCCTTTCTTCGCGCTTACACTTTTGGCACTGTTTTTGCGCCTAAACATGGCCAAAAACATTACAAACCTGCAATCAGCGATATGCTTGCAAAGAAAGGGTGTCATGAACAGCAAAATGGATTGACCACGTAGAATCAGTCTATGTGTAAAATAAACTACCGCAAATGTGTAAATTACTTTTGTGGCATAAATACTTTACAGAAATAATCCGATATACACTGTTCTGTCATCCCTTTGTTGCGCTCACACTTTTGGCACAAATTTCTCACTAAAAAGAGTTTTGCAAGTGCGACGGGGAAGGCTGGTCTACCTGCTTCTAATAACCAATCAAATGAGATTTTCGTTGACCAGTTTACTCTGACCTGATTGGTTTAATAACATGACAAACAGCTTCTTCATATGGCTCAGCATCGTTCCTCTTGGTGTCAGTTCTCTCTTAAAATATTAAACTTAAGTATTAATACATGTTGTTTTATTGTGAGAGTAAATTTGAGCCGACACAGTTTATTGATATAAATATGAATCTCAATCTGGTGTTCAAATGTTTCTTCTTTTTGCTGTTCATTATTTTAATTACTTTCAATTATCATTGGCATGGCAAATGGGTGGATGGATGGATGGATGGATGGATGGATGGAACTTGCTGGTATCATTAAACTCATTCTAAAAAACTAAATGATATAAGTAAACTATCTATCTATCTATCTGCATAGAGTTTTGATTTATATGGCTTACTTTATTCATTTGTTTTCTAGCATGAGTTCAGTGATACCAGCTAATTCCATCTATTCACCAAAATGCCTTGCCAGTGATAATTAATAGTACATATAATTAAATCGTGTATGTATTAATATTTCAGTCTAATATTTAAGAGAGGAGAGAAACCCAGAAGAATGACACTGAGCCATACAAAGAACAAGTGGTCTGTCACATTATTAAACCAATCAGGTCAGAGTAAACTGGTCAACGAAAACCTCATTTGATTGGTTACTAGAAGCAGGTAGACCTGCCTTCCCCCTCGTGCTTGCAAAACTCTTTTCAGTGAGAAATTCGTGCCAAAAGTGTGAGTGCAACAAAGGGAAACCGGAACAGTGTATATCGGATTAATTCTGGAAAATATTTATGCCACAAACACAAGTCATTTACACATTTGTAATTGTTTATTTTACACGTACAGACTGATTCTACGTGGTCAATCCGTTTTGCTGTTCATGACACCCTTTCTTTGCTTGCATATCGCTGATTGCAGGTTTGCAATGTTTTTGGCCATGTTTATGCGAAAAAACAGTGCCAAAAGTGTAAGTGCGAGAAAAAAAAAAGAATACACACCAAATTTACTTTGTGTTAATACGCAATTACAGATTCATAACACATGAATTACACTTATGCAAAGCATTAAAGGGGACATATGCCCCTTTTTACATGATGTAATATATGTCTCAGGTGTCCCCAGAATGTGCCTGTCAAGTTTCAGCTAAAAATACCTCACAGATCATTTATTCTACCATGCCTTTATACCCGTTTTGTAGCCCTGTTCCAAATGGGCTGTTTTAGTGTCTGTAGCTTTAAATGCAAAGGAGCTGCTGCTCCCTACATCCCGTTCTGGAAGTGGGCCGTGCCTTTCCTGCTGGTGCCATGGATATCCAGGAGACAACAATGCAGGAGAACCAATATGGCTGCTATTGAAAACACCAGAGTTCAGCCGTACATGTTTAAACCTGAGTCGGACCTTGAACAAGGAGAGACACCGGTAGAAGTCACAATAATAAGAATGCACCAGGATCTTTCGGAATGGTTAGTTGATGAATTTGTGTAACTTTTGTAGGGTTATTTCAGCCGGTTTGCTGCTATGGATGATGTGTTGTTCAGTGTCTAATGGCAACTTTAGCTTTATCCGCTTTCCATTGTAGGGAACAGTACTACTTCAATAAGCAACACACACTAAATACTGTAATGACGTTCGCCGAGTGCAATATAGTGGCATGATACATTTAGTATAATGCAAATTTTTTAATTGTGGAAACTGTGAAACGATGCCTACAGAGACAGAGAATATATGCTGCATGGAGATACCACAGGTACCGTTTTGGTTAGATACTCTCATAATTTCTCTAATAAAATGTTGTATTTATGACATACCATGACCACTTGCCTACGTTACACAAAGCACAATGTTTTGACAACAAGTGTTTTTCACGCAGCGTGCAAACAAGCAAATTCAGAAAGCCAAATTGCAAACATGAAAAAAGTATAAAGTGCGAAACTTATGACTTGCAAATCTGAAGTTGGGTCGCGGAGAGTTGGTATCGATCCGTCCCTGATCCTTAGCTTTGAAGCAAATCCAGCCTTGTGTTGACCCTTGTTGATGAAGCAGTCTGACGTAAAATGGTTTGCACAAACATATAGGGATTTTCCTACTGCTGTGGGCACATTGCCATCAAAAATAAAACTAATCCACTGGGTCTTCAGTGGCTCAGATGCTGGGAGTACATGAAGACTCTTGTGTTCGTTCTGGCAGCCAACAACAGAACATTTGGCTTGTTTACCTCGTAGTTGGGACATTCTTGAGTTAGCACAAGCGGCTCTAGCGAGGAGATAAATATGGCGGACTGTGTGCTGCTCCCTCAGGTTTTAATGAGGGCAGATCTAAGCTACTCGGGCAGATCTCTTCACCAGCTGTGGGCAGTACCTTTCCCCTTTTGACGTCATAAGGGGCTGCAAACCTGAATGGCTCGTTCGAAGACACTGTTTTTTATTGATGGGGAAAGGAAAGAAACGAGGGGATTGTCTTTTACCATATTTTGTGGTAAAAAAAGTATTGCTAATATTTTATCTTATGCTTGCAACTTGATTTACGCGTTCACAAATCTTACTCTGTGCATTCAAATGTTTCTATCATGCTTGTAACTTCATTTATGCTTTTACAAATCTTACTCTGTGCATGCAAGTCATTTAGGCACTATTTTACCTTCATGGGGTGGGGTAGAGGTGCTGGTGTGGAGGGCCAAAACCTCCCAACATTCAATGTACTTAGTAGTGTACTAGATAAGAACAATAAAGGTTGTTTGATTCTCCACAATACAACTGTGTAAAATGGGCAAATACTCAAAAGCCATCAGACAGTGGTTATTCAGTACCGATAGTTGAGGCTAATTTGATCACATAAATCTTACTGTATTGGTGTGCCCTCTTTGTGTGACAGCTTTAAATCTGAATCATGAAGGTTGTTGCACTGTAATATGCAAAGTGTTGCTAGAGGCATATTGTGCTTGAAAGCTGTTTCTCCAGTTTATATTTAGTCTACATGGAAGTGAAACCAGGAAGAGTTAAGATGTTCGCTTTTTAGTAGGTCAGTAGCCTAAATCATATATTAATTATGATTTAAAAACTACACTGTCTTAATATCTAGTGAACAAAACAAATGGTCCAATGATACAGTTGTGCAGTCTCAATGGAGTTTCCTTTATTATGACTATCACACTGTAGAGTGTTGCTCTAGTCAAAGGTTTTACTGGAAATTATTTTATTGACAATTTGGCATCACATGTCTTAAAATAAATGGTAACAATTCTGATCGTCAACGTTAGTAAGATTTTAGACAGTGATGGCAACTTTGGAAAAGACAAGTGGTGTGTCATTCAAATTATTGGTGTGTTCCATTCAGAAGTGATCATCGCTATGCCCTATTCCCTTCGAAGACTTTACCATCCACTGTGAGAGCTTTGGGGGATTAAAAGGTGTGGGGGTCCAAAATAAGGGTAAATCAGAACTCACTTTTTAAGTAATTTTTATTGCCAATTCTGTTTGAAGCAATCTTACAACATGACTCTCATGAGTGTTCTCCCTTCAAAGTTCCCTTCTGAGGATGATTTATCCTGTTTGGAACACAGGGAAAGTGTTATATTTATGACTAAACAGAGCATGTACGGTTTCAAATAATGCTTGCTCAACATAAGACAACAGGATAAAAATAAAGCCCCTGAAAGTGCGGGGCCACATTTATGAATTACTTTGATGCCTTTTGGTTTGTACAAGGGAATAAACGTAATGGTTCTGTAATATATTTGACCTGGTTTAAACCCTTCACATGAGCTAGTGTTTGTTTTTCATATGGGAGCCAGTCCAATCCAGTGAGAAGACACTTTAACAGCTTCAAACTGGTTCCACAGCAATCCAGTAACAGTAACTGATGACTTGTCCCTTAACTGTTTCCATTATTTGTAATCCCCTCCATCTGTATTGTGCTTTTTCATTCTCACCTTTTGAAATACGCTGTGCAAGGTTTCCCTTAAACATGATATAGTATAATCTAACTAGGCTTTAATTGAAGTCAAAGACCAGCTGTTGCTGGTTTAAACCGTAGTATTTATTATGTCAAAGTAGACTAATTCATTTATGGTTAATGTTAGCCAACCATTTAGATTCTCACCATTAAAATAATACTTGATCTCTCGTAAAAAAATTTTTATTTTTGTTGAAAATGATTGTAGAGCACTGCATTCTAAAATGGCTACCGATGCCAAAGCAAATGCATAAGAAATGTTGAAAATCTGTGTGTGTCGTTAAAATTTTTTATTGTGTTCTTTCAGGCGAGCGTGTATTGTCGTGTCCCGATGAACCCTGCTACCTGTGGTTTGTCATGGAGTTCTGCGAGGGAGGGGATCTGAATCAGTTCATCCTGTCTCGCCGGCCCGATCCCCACACCAACGCCAACTTCATGATGCAGCTGAGCAGTGCTGTGGCGTTCCTGCATCAAAACAACATTGTTCACAGAGACCTCAAACCGGATAACATCCTCATCTCAGAGTGTTCTGGTGTGCCTGTGTTGAAAGTGGCCGATTTCGGCCTGAGTAAAGTGTGTGCGGGTCTGGCCGCTGGGGTTCGGGACTCAGAGGAGGGATGGGACAAAAACAAGAACAGTGTTAACATCAACAAGTTCTGGCTCTCATCTGCATGTGGCTCAGACTTTTTTATGGCACCAGAGGTGTGGGAAGGACATTACACGGCCAAAGCAGACATTTTTGCTTTAGGCATTATCATCTGGGCCATGATTGAGAGGATCACGTTCATTGACGCTGAATCGAAGCGGGAGCTGCTCGGGACGTACGTGCGACAGGGTTCTGATATTGTCCCGGTTGGGGAGGCACTTCTGGAAAACCCAAAGATGGTGTTGAGTATTCCTCAGCGCAGGCGCTCACATATGTCGGAGGCGCTCAGAAAACTTTTGCAGGACATGTTGGCCGTCAATCCTCAGGACCGACCGGATGCATTGGAGCTGCACAACAGAATGGGACAGGTCACCTGCGCGGCATAAACTCTGACCTCTTGTAAATGCACACAAACGCACACAGGTATGCTCTTTCCAGTGCAGTTTCTGTGCACATACAGATATGGCTGCTAATGTCCATGGCTGTGTGATTACATGCACAATCTTACAATGATTACGCTGAATAACCCGACAACATGTAAGGTCATCTAGACCCGTTAAACTGTATTCTTTTATCAGTTAAACGTTAAGCTTGGGATTGATGCCTTTTTCTATGGCTGCCCCCTAATAGTCAACCAAACGTTAGTCGATGAGAAGAGTCTTGGTCGACCAAGTTGGTCGGTTGGTCACAGATAAAAAATAACTGACGAACACCGGTATTACTGCTGGTTGGATGCTAGGTGGTACTATGGGGTAATTTTCATTAAGCAGGGTTAGGGTTAAGCCTAAACAATAAAGCAAAATGTCTTTATCCAATTATCGCAATATCCAATTACATCGGCAACCCACAGGCTGAGGGATCGGTGAATATTGTTGCTTTAGTGATTTTGCATTGAAAATTAAATTATTTAAAAAACGAAAAACTTAAATCAAATACATTTCTAAATTCAAATTGCACTCCAAATGAAACGAAAAAGCAATTAAAATAATGAAGTGATCAAAACAATTATATATAGACTATATAAGTAACCACCTTTCTATTTACCATCAGGCAAGTATCCGTCTAAACTTGCAGGCGGAATATTACTTACATAAATGTAAACATAATAATTATAATGATGATGATAATCACTGAATTATAAATCATGGTTCGAGGTGAACTTGTTTTCTTATTTTATGTTTGAATCACAGATGTACAGTTGTGCTCAAAAGTTTGCATACCCTTCAGAAATTGTGAAATTTTGGCATTGATTTTGAAAATATGACTGATCATGCAAAAAAAAATATTTTATTTAAGGATAGTGATCATATGAAGCCATTTATTATCACATAGTTGTTTGGCTCCTTTTAAAATCATAATGGTAACAGAAATCACCCAAATGGCCCTGATCAAAAGTTTACATATCCTTGAATGTTTGGCCTTGTTACAGACACACAAGGTGACACACACAGGTTTAAATGGCAATTAAAGGTTAATTTCCCAAACCTGTGGCTTCTTAAATTGCAATTAGTGTCTGTGTATAAATAGTCAATGAGTTTGTTAGCTCTCCCGTGGATGCACTGAGCAGGCTAGATACTGAGCCATGGGGAGCAGAAAAGAACTGTCAAAACACCTACATAACAAGGTAATGGAACTTTATAAAGATGGAAAAGGATATAAAAAGATATCCAAAGCCTTGAAAATGCCAGTCAGCACTGTTCAGTCACTTATTAAGAAGTGGAAAATTTGGGGATCTCTTGATACCAAGCCAAGGTCAGGTAGACCAAGAAAGATTTCAGCCACAACTGCCAAAAGAATTGTTCGGGATACAAAGAAAAACCTACAGGTAACCTCAGGAGAAATACAGGCTGCTCTGGAAACAGATGGTGTGGTTGTTTCAAGGAGCATAGTATGACGATACTTGAACAAAAATGAGCTGCATGGTCGAGTTGCCAGAAAGAAGCCTTTACTGTGCCAATGCCACAAAAAAGCCCGGTTACAATATGCCCAACAACACCTTGACACGCCTCACAGCTTCTGGCACACTATAATTTGGAGTGACGAGACCAAAATAGAGCTTTATGGTCACAACCATAAGCGCTATGTTTGGAGAGGGGTCAACAAGGCCTATAGTGAAAAGAATACCATCCCCACTGTGAAGCATGGTGGTGGCTCACTGATGATTTGGGGGTGTGTGAGCTCTAAAGGCACGGGGAATCTTGTGAAAATTGATGGCAAGATGAATGCAGCATGTTATCAGAAAATACTGGCAGACAATTTGCATTCTTCTGCATGAAAGCTGTGCATGGGACGCTCTTGGACTTTCCAGCATGACAGTGACCCTAAGCACAAGGCCAAGTTGACCCTCCAGTGGTTACAGCAGAAAAAGGTGAAGGTTCTGGAGTGGCCATCACGCGGCAAACACCTGTGAATGCGTGCAAAGACATATGAGAGCCTGTCAAAGTATACTCAATTTGACTGTGCACATACGCTGAGCATTCGCATCAAAATCGAAGTATACTTTTGGCTTTAAAGTAAAACTGTAGATTTACAGTAGAAAAGGACTTAAATATTGATCTGTCTCTTACCCCCACCCATCATATCGCTTTTGAAGACACTGATTATTAAACCACTGGAGTCATATGGATTACTTTTATGCTGTCCTTCTTGGACCTTCTGAGATCTGGTCACTATTCACTTGTATTGTGAGGACCAACAGAGCTGAGCTATTCTTCTAAAAATCTTTGTGTTCTGCAGTAGAAAGAAAGTCTTACACATCTGAGATGGCATGAGGATGAATAAATGATGAGAATTTTCCTTTTTGGGTGAACTATTCATTTATCAAGGCTCAAAGTGAAACAGAATAAAAATAAAAGACCAGAAAATGCAAGAGAAAAAGAGAGAACAATACTGGAAATACAAAAAGCAAAGAGGAGTCATGTCATTTCTAGCCTAGTATTTTGAGTGACGGGGCTGAAAGAATGCAGAGCGGTGATGTCATCATGCTTGGTGGTGTTGCATAATACTTGACTCTCAAATGGGTCAGAATCTCATCAGATTACCCGTTGAGTAACCAGATTACAAGCATTGGGAAAAACAGACACAAACAGAAAAATCTATGCAGGTTATCTGTCATGAGTCAGCGTTTCAACAACTGCAGCTTAATCTTTAAGCCTATCAGCTGCATAGAGTATAAACCCCCCATCCTGAGGCTCAAACTATGTGCTGAGTCAGGAATAGCTACCAAACACCACGCTGCAGTCACTATGACTAAAAAACATACGTTGTTTTGGGCACAAACCCACCCTCTCTCATATCCCACATGTACACCACTGTCTTAAAGCAAATTAACCAATAGGCTCCGTGCAGTATTCACTTTCTATCTGAGCATAGCAATGTAAGAAGGAAAGGGGGATGGTGAACAAAAGAAGACTGGAGAAGCAGACAGCTGTAATGTCCTCATTATGGCTCTCCCATCTAACTCATGATCCCTGTATTCCTTTCATATATATTCACATTCTTTTTAAATGCCTTATATTTAAGTTTTTATACAGATATACAGAAATACTCACAAATAAATGTTTTATTTTTCAGTTATAATGTCCATTTTGCTTGCATATGAAAGCAATTTGACGATTCTCAATACCAACAAAATGCTAACAAATTTGAGTTTACATTCACTTTAGACATAAATGACTGTGCAGGGCTCCAGACTGCGACTAAAATCATTGCAAATGCAACCAAAAATAATTGATTGCGACAATAATTTAAAATCTAGTCGCCACTGGCGACAGTCAGGTTGTGTGCGGTCATATGCGGTTTCGTCAGATATTATCTTGTGAGCTACTGAATACTTTTGAAATGTTTTAGTGATTGACATTCCACTCTAAAATCCATCCCTAATTACATACTTTTATGAACTGCATAATTGTTTGAAAGCAATTCAAACACAAGTTTGATTTTTTTGGTATTGACCCAAGTACATTTTTCCTAAAGGGAGTGCTTCAAGGTGAAAGATTAGAGTACATTCTGGTCTCTGCAAGGAACTGTCAGTTTTGTGTGGCATGTCAAAACAAACTCTTTCCATTTCTGGACTAGGAACAACTCCCAGTCACCTGGTCTGCCTGAAGATGGCTGTACCCCAAGGCAAAGAGCATATGAGAGAGAGAGAGCGAGCGAGCCAGGGATGAGATGAGGATTGTTAGAGAAGGGGTGGTAGTTAATGGGTGTGGTTGTGTAACAGCTATCCCAGCATGCACTTATAAAAACAAAAGACGCTCTCTTAGCACACATGTAGGGGCTCTCAGAAAAAAAAGTCATTATTCAATGAGTCATATCATGACAGAATCATAAACCCACAGACTCATTTAAATAATCAATATTTCATTGTACTGTGCGTCCTAGTGGTCAACCGATATTGATTTTCCAAATTATACAATATCTAGACAGCAGCAGGTAGGCCTATATAAAATGTTGATATAAAATGCCTATATGTGTAATATTATTTAATGATGGCAAATACAATATACCGGTACACAAAATTACTGAATTTAAATGAAAACTTATTTCACACAATATTTACTCAAAATTCCGCAAAAGATATTTGAAAACAGAACATGTGCATTATACATTGACAAGGCTGTAGGTAGAATTTGGAACTGACACTGGGATGAATGACCAATCGGCCAATCGGGCAGCAAGTATCAACCAATGACAATTATCTTACAATAGGGCTGAACATTTTTTTTTTTCAGTTTAACCGTTTTGAATATGTTCCTAAACCATAAAATACAATTCCATTATCCATGAAAATGCCCATCTTTGTGAGGTATTAGGCTAATGTAAACACAGCAGGTCTCCAGACTAAAAAAAAATGAATAAGGAGCCATTGGCTCCTAAACTGAATGATCAAGGAGCCAAATGGCTGTTTTTAGTCGCCAAATCACAGAATTGCTCGATTTAGATAGAAAGCCAAAGGAAAACTGCTGATAATAACCCATTAATCTGAGGTTTAATATACAGTATGTATTGTTGAGAAGATAAGTTTGGATTCCCCTTTTGTCTCATAAATGTTCACACACCTTTCATAATTTATACAAATATAAGAGATACAATTTTTATTTAGTACTGCCCATCAGAATCTATGCATATGCATATAGTAGTGTGTTGCCTTCCTGAGAATCAATTAATGTTTGCACCTTGTGTAATAGTTGTGTACAAGTCCCTCAATTGCACGCCAGATATGGATATTATTATTATTTACATTTTTCCACATTAATATTATGGTGATGGGAAAAATTTAACAACAGTCCCTTAGAAGGTGCATTTATCATGCTTTACACAATCACCCTCCCTTAATAAATTGATTACGATTTTACAGTAGTAACATTAACTGAGTTATTTTGAAAATAATGTTAGTATCATATTAAATAGTTTAACCTTTGAGGTGAAATCAATTATACTTTTGTGTATTGAAACTGTGTTGTAATAAATAATGTTTTTAAAGTGTTTAGGCTACTATTGTATTTATAAATACTATAATTTATTTTTAGACAGAATAGTGACAGACTGTTTTTTACTAGTTCATTTAGATTTCGATGTCATTTTGATATGAAGAATGAATGTTTTTACTAGTGCAAACTAAATTACTGACCTCAAAAATTTGCATTTTCACTGGCAGTAATTCCATCCTGATATCAAGAATTTGCATTTAAAGGGGCCTGGGTAGCTCAGTGGTAAAATACGCTGGCTACCACCCCTGGAGTTCGCTAGTTCAAATCCCAGGGCGTGCTGAGGTCTCCTAAGCAACCAAATTGGCCCGGTTGCTAGGGAGTGTAGAGTCACATGGGGTAACCTCCTCGAAAATTTGCTATAATGTGGTTTGTTCTCGGTGGGGCGCATGGTGAATTGAGCGTGGTTGCCGCGGTGGATGGCGTGAAGCCTCCACACGTGCTATGTCTCCGTGGCAACGCGCTCAACAAGCCACGTGATAAAATGCGCGGGTTGACTGTCTCAGACGCGGAGGCAACTGGGATTCATCCTCCGCCACCTGGACTGAGGCGAATCACTATGCGACCACGAGGACTTAGAGCGAATTGGGAATTGGACATTCAAAATTGGGAGAAAAAGGGGAAAAATCCCCCCTCCCCCAAAAAAAGAATTTGCATTTAATCTAGTGCAAATTCAATTGCTATCTATAATTCATATCCTGCACGTGATTAAATATCAAAACGGCTTGCGATAGCGGGGAATGTGTAGAATGCTGTGAATGACTGGCATTTCAGCTCTGCTGAGTTTTCTGCGGAGTTCACGTGTAGATTCCGCGTGGGCCTGCTAATGACTGATTATTTCTGTTTGTCATTACAAAAATGTGTGAGTGTGATTTATTTACTTGTATTTTTTTTATTATTCATTTCAGGCTTTCCCTTTCCACAACAGAACACAAGGGACTGCTGTACTTGGAAAACTGTGAACCTTCATTGCTGATTTGATGTGGAGTACAAAGTACTCAACTTACAGATTTACATATTTTTTGCCTCAAATAGATTATAAATTCAACTGACCTTTTGCTTTTATTTTACAGTAGTGATTTAAACAAATCATTCACAAAATGTACCTTATCAGCAAGTTCATAAGTGTTCAGCCTAACTCAATCATCAATTGCATCACTAAGAGTGAAGTACAAATAAACAAAGTTGTGATATAGTGAGTACAATCATGCTAAAACAAGCAAGCTCTTTAGTAGTCTAACTGGGTGACTGGGACTTTAAAATGATTTTCGTGGAGCTTCCCTAGTTGCACATCTTCTAAAACAATCGTATGGCATAAAAGTATTTTAAGATATTTTGTTACATTTTATGAGCAATGAAGACTTCAGACTTCAGTTTAATAAGCAATTGTAATTACTTGTCTATTTCAACCAGTCACATTTTTAGGTTTCAGATTTTTTTTTATGAATTATTGCATTCTGCTGAACAAGTAGATTCATTTTCAGCTGCTTACTATGAAAGAAAACTCTGCTTATTTGCCAAAACAAACACTATTAACAGTACAAAGATGCTCACTCAAGGCACTTGACTTCATTTTGAGCCCAAGGATATATATGCATGCTCATTTTCTCTGTTTGGTGGTGTCCACCAGCAAACATGCTCATAGTCTTACACTTGGGTCCAACCAGTTGATCTTACTTGAGTAAAAAAATCACAGAACAGCTCAATGGAATATCTTCAGCCTTGCTGTTACACCACTATTCGAAGGTGGAAATTATGAGAATTAAAGGCTCAATTTTAAACCCTGGTTTTAATTTGCCATTAAAATTCTAATGATTTTTAAGTTGCCCAAGTACAATATTGAGATTTCCCATTAATGCAGAATGACCCTGGTGCATTAAAGTCTAATTAAAGTGAGATTTCCTTTATTTTTTGTTTTCTGATTTACAGCTTTAACTTTTTTAACATGCAGTACATTCGCCAAGCTTTTAATATTTTAACACTTTTAAACCTGTAGGTACCAGTTATACACAATGAGAGATTATTTCTTGCCCAAAAAGATTGATTAATTGATTCTGGTGCCCTTTTAAAGTCAGATTCGTAGAACCATTGGCCTCCAAGGATAAGCAGTGTAAACATCCCTTCTACACAAACACACTCACCCACACACACAAGTTTTTTTGAGAGTTGGTAGATTTTGCTGCAGTATGATTAAGGGAGCAGTTAAAGAGGACAAGAGTGTTATTTTTGTTTTACATTATAAATTCATTTCTTATTATTTGTACAAATGCATTTCCAGTTGCAGTGGATTTGCTTTTATTGATTTATTGTAAAATCCCATGTTTCCTTTTTGTTAGCTTTTTACTTGATGCTCAATAGAGTTGGTAATGTTCCTCAAAACAGGTTGGGAACTCCATAGATGTACCATCGCTCTCTTACTTTCAGTCGTATCTTGACATGAACTAAATGATTCGTAGAGTGTGTTTGATTGTTATTGTTATTTTTTTGCCTGTCAGTTTGTGTGTGCTATAGTTCTACCTCAGCACTCTTGTGTTTTAGTAACTAATTAACTAAATAAACTAGCAGTTATTTCTGTTTTTGTGCTTTTTATTTATTTATTATATATATATATATATATATATATATATATATATATATATATATATATTATTATTATTATTATTATTATTATTATTGTCATTTTTGAATAATAAATCTAAAGTCTCAATCTGTTTGACCAGTATTTTTAACTTAATTTTTTAATTGTTTCTCATTTGTGACTATTTTTCTGTCTGCTGTAGAAGAACCTTGAGGCTTATGAAATCAAGAACAATGAATCACCCTCAAATTTTAAGTTCTTTTGAGTGGTACTGGACTGTATTGTTCTTTACTTTATCTATACTTACGAAAACAATTTTTGGTTACACTTTTGTCAGGAAATGTTTCTGTTTTCTTTATAGGCATAAAGACTCTCTTCTTTAATTGATTGCATTTCTTTTCCCCCGAAATGGCATTGTAAATTACTGTAACTTTCATGAGGATCAAACTCAGCCCAGAGTTGGTAAAAATGTCATTGCATTTTTATTTTTATTTAAAAAAAAAAAAAAAAACATTGTCCTCTCTATTATGACTGTTTTTCAGTTTGAATGTTTTAGAGTGCTCAAACACTGAAAATGTTGTCATAGAATTCAGAAGAACCCGTATTAGACTGCACTCGCACTGAGGATGAGTCTCCTAAGAGTGGACATAGCATAATAGAAGCTCACTTCCTGCATTTTCACCACTTAGACTTTGTCTTAAGTTTTTGTATTTCTTGTGGTCCAACTTTAACTGTGAAACACACTCGTCTACGCAACCTCTCCTTCTCTGACACTGTGACGCTGCTCTGCTAAACTAGTCTCTTCAGACCTCTGTGGCTTTTCCATTTTCATGTTGTTGTTGTTTTTTGTTTTGTTTTTTTGTGGGGCACTTTGTACTTTTTTGTGAAAACTGAAATGTTTTTAATAGATGTTTTTCCCCTTTCTGTTTTGACGTTGTTTTTATTAAATAAACCGTGAAAACAACCTTCTTATGTGTTTTTCATATTTATAAGTGTACGCTTTAAGAGTTTCCTTATGAACACTCCCTTTTCCACTTGAGATATTTCATATTTGGACAAGCTGTTGTAAAGCATACTGATTACAGGGTACCCATGGAAAACCTGGAAATGTTTTGTAAAAATTGGAATTTTAAAAATGTGATTTCTCCAGAGGCAAGTCATGATGAGACAGTAAAATCTCAAAGAAAATGTTTATCATGAACAATTTTTTATATGGTCACTTTACTCTTAAATATTTCATTTTCTAGGTTTTGCTCTTTGTAAGTGCTTGTGTAGTCTAGAACGTGCTAGAGGTTTGCACAGGCATTAAGTCAAAGCCTGTACCTGAAACCGAATGACCTGAGCTGTACCGTCAAATTTTAAGCCCAAACTCGAAATCACTTGTGCTCTTTATTTCCTCTCCAATCAAGTAAATTTTTTGCAATAAGCTATATTTTAAGCAAGTGAGAGCATGTGTGTGACACAATTACTTAAAAATTAATAAATAATATTGTATATCAAATAAATGTATATTATATTAAAAAAATATATATATTTTTTTAAATAATTTTTTTAATTTAATTTTTTTATTGAAAAAAACATAAATTAACAAGACATAGCAGCTTATACAAAGAGACCAATGACACATATACACACACACACATATAAGAAAAAACCAAAATAACAAAAAAAAAAAAAAAAAAAAAACGAAATATATAGATGTATAGTAGTGTATACAGGTACAGTGATAAGTTAAGCAATAGGTTAATTTAGTGGGATATAATAGTAATCATTATTAATTAAATTTAAATTTTTCTGGTGATGTTGTGGAGAGAGAAAAAAGATATAGATATAAACTCACTGAATGATAGATAGATATCAAGACAATTTGACACAATCATAGTAATAATAATAGTTGTAGTAGTAATAATCAAAATATTTATAATAATAATCATATTAACATTTTTATTATTTTTAATTACAAACCCAAACCTGACCAGAACCAGCTGTTATACTAAAACTGACCCAAACATGGCCGAGAACCTGTCAGTTTGTTGGGTCCCTTCTGGTTTGCTTGTGTCGTATAGCAGACCTATAGAACTTGCCCACATCAGTCTTTCCATTGAAGTGTAATGGTTTTAATCAATTAATTCTATTCTATAACTTATCAATGGAACTCTGCCTCAATCTCTATAAAATTATTTTTTAAAATCCTTATCCTGTATTCATGAAGGTAATGAAAATATTATGGAAATTCATTGGTCAAAAAGTTTTGGAACCCTTTGATTAAATGGATGACTTTTTGTTCTAGTTTAAACATTTCAGTAATACAGATGTAGTTCAATGTGTGCTTTTTTTTAAAGCCCCGACGAAAAGATTCAGTCCCAACAGCCAAAACAGAAATCCTTATGTAATCCTTTTGTCCAGAGTCATAGTGCTGTGACCAGACTTGTGTTTGATTATCACAGTCCGGCTACTAAGTACTTGTTTGATTTTTTTCAACTGATATTACAAAGGGCACATTATACTAATCGGTCCAGACAAGATAAATCCACTCTTAAAACAAAGTGATCACCCTCTATAGACTGTTGTTATCCCTTGTATTAGGCAGTCATGCATAAGAGGACATTTGGTTCCCAAACACCTGCCTATGTTCACAAACCAACAATATCAGCTATGATATTTTAGGCGTAACCTACTGTCAGATCTAAAAATAAAAAGCACTTACATGTTAATAAAAAATATATATATAATGTATATATAAATACAGTATGCTGGCTCTACCCAACAAGCCAAACAGGTCAAATTGCTGTATGTTTTCTGTATGCTGTACAGTATTTAAACTTGGAATGAAGTGACAGACAGAAAGTGGCTTGAAAAGAATAAGAAGACATAGGGGATGGGGAATGTTCAGTCTATGGCCATGGTCGTGGTATGTTCTGGGGGAGAGTCTCCTCTTTGTGTATTAGTAGGATGGATGTGTTAGGGAGTCTTGATACCCCGAAGAAGGCAGGAAAAAAACTTTACGATGAAGGTCATTATATAACCGCATGAGTGTGTATTGGTTTGTTGGTTGCTGCAGAACTAAATATCTGTATTTTTAAAATAACATATTTAAATAGGTCTAGCAAATAAAGTAAATATGAATATTTTTCCCATTTTATTTATGAATATCATTTTTAATAGATGTTTATAGAAGACTGACCTTCATATGCGTTATCATCTTTGATATATTTAATTGATTTTAAATGTAGCATAATTATATGTTGTTGGTCATACGTCACCATTATCTAAACTATTTAACTGTATTTTTTTGTGTTTTTGAGTGGTGGGTTGCCATGATTGTGCTTCATTTAAATGTTTCATGTCCATCTGCAAATGACAGTCAAGCGACTGCACAGTGACGCAGTAAATATAGGATAGACTTTAGCTCACGTAGGTCTTATATAATATACTGACAGTGTTGGTTTGTTTGTGTTACTGTATTTCAAACCATATAACTTGCACATACACTAGCAAATCAGAATATTGACAGAATATTTTGAATGTTTGAACAGGTTGTTTGATATTTAAACATAAAATCATCTACAACGTTTTGCCTTTCATAAGGTTTGTAGAATTCCTTTAACAAATCAGTATATAGTTACCCGTTTACTAATTTTGCAGGTCTTTTTTAAGAATTTAAGACAAAATTAAAACTTATTGCATGAAATGGAGACTCCAACTTCATTTGATGGCAGTTCTGAATTGTTAAAGGGATAGATAGATGGGTGTATCTGAACTATACTTGAACTCTGGGCCCTATTTCTAGTAGTACAGCATGGAGGATAATGCAAGGTAAGGCCACAATTACATGTAGCCATATCAACAGATTAATGAAAATGAAAGACATTTCAATAAATAATAATATTAGATAAATATGCAGGCATTTTGTCAGGTGTTTCCATGTCATTCACCACTACCTTATTAGACAAATGCAGTAAAACCTGTTCTTTTTGCACTGGCGGGTAATCTGGCAGCTAGCTGAGTGTTTTGTAAGTGGCCCAGGCTGTGTTGTTGAGGGATGAGCAAAGGAAGGGTAGTGTTTAAATAGGGTTGGATAAGTCAGTGTCATATAGGGATTACTCTACACGGAAGTTAACATGAATAGCATTAAACATTGCTAAACATACATTGCTCAGTTAGAGGTTCTACTTAATTGTGTTTACGTTTTAAAGGAATAGTTAACCCAAAAATTTAAATTCTTCCATCATTTACTCATCCTCATGCCATCCCAGATGTGTATGACTTTCTTTCTTCTGCTGAACACAAACTGAGATTTCTTGAAAAATATTTGTTTAATTGGTTTCTTCATTGCACGTGAATATTGGTCAGAACTTTGAAGGTCCAAAAAGCATATTAAGGCAGCACAAATGTTATCCATATGACTCCAGTTGTTAAATCCATGTCTTCAGAAGTGATATGATAGGCCTGGTTGAGAAACAGATCAATATTTAAGTCCCTTTTTTCTATAAATTCTCCTATCTGCCAGTAGGTGGTGACATGCAAGATGAATGCGAATCGCTAAAAACAAAAGAAGAACTCTTAGGAGAGAACAGTGCTTAGGAGGGCTGTTTGAAAGTGGAGATTTAAATATTGATCTGTTTCTCACCCACACCTATCATATCGCTTCTGAAAACATGGATTTATCCACTGTTTTATGGATTACTTTTATGCTGCCTTTACTGTATATGCTTTTTGGACCTTCAAAGTTCTGGACACCATTCACTTGCATTGAATGGACCAGCAGAGCTGAGATATTCTTCTAAAAATCTAAATTTGTGCTCTGCAGAAGAAAGAAAGTCATACACATCTGGGATGGCATGAGGGTGAGTAAATTATGAGAGAATTTTCATTTTGGGGTGAACTATATCTTTAAGGACTTGCTACAAAACTTCACATAATTTACTTTGCAGACACTTTCAAAAACATGCACATACACTACTGTATTAAATACCCTTGCAGATAGTGTGAGATACATATTGTAGCAGGAAGAAAAAAAAAGTTGGAACAGTATGGATGGCAGCGTATGATGTTCCAAAATGTTTACATATCTGTCTGCATTCATGGTGTTCTCGCAGATGTGCGAGTTACCCATGCCATGGGCACTGACACACCCCTGGCCCATACAGACATTGGCTTTTGGACCTGACGCTAATAACAGCTTGGATGGTCCTTTTCCTCTTTGGCCCGGATAACACGACGGCTGTGTTTTTCAAAAACTTTTTTAAACGTGGACTCTTTGGACCAAAAAACACAGTTCCACTGTTCTACTTTCCATCTAAGATGAGACTGAGCCCAGAGAAGTCAGAAGCGCTTCTGGACAGTGTTGATATATGGCTTCTGCTTTGCATAGTAAAGTCTTAACTTGCATCTGTGGATGCAGCAGCGAGTGGTATTGACTAACAAAGGTTTACTAAAGTTATCCCAAGCCCATGTTCATGATATCCATTACAGATGAATGCCGCTTTTTAAGACAGTGACATCTGAGGGATCAGAGATCACACACATTCAGAAGTGGTTTTCGTCTTGCCCTTTACGCACCGAGATTTGACCAGATTCCTTGAATAACTTTTCTTGAGCGTGTTGCAATCATCTGATTTGAAATTACTGTATATTAAAAAAAATAAATAATAATAATTCACAAGGTAAAACATCATATAATGTGTAGTTGTGGTGCTTTCAATATAGCAAAGGGTGAATATAATTTACAAATCACTCCTTATTGTTTTTATTAGAATTGGGGTTGTAATATTGAGGATCCAACCAAGCTGCAAGTGTTTGTCACAGATTTTTATCCCCATTGAAGCTATAGGTTTTTAGGTCCCTTAAATAAATTTCAAGGACTAAGAAGCAGTATTTACATTGTTATGGTCTATCCACATTGGTAAAAATGTTTCTGGAAGCTCACAGGAGAATGCAGCATCATGAATGATGCTTCACCGGATTTAGGTCAGTCTAAATGGAACATAAATGCATCAGAGAGTGTAGAGTCAGTAAGAAAAAGGTCATTAACACTGGGATGTGTCTTAAAATAACACTGTTTAATCCATGGACACTTTCCCAGTTAGCATCTAAATTATATTGTGCTGATGAATAATAAGTCTGTTTTGATTGACTGCATGCAATCAGAGCAAGTTCGAGTTCAAAGTTTGGGATTTGGTGTAAATATATTATCAAATAAATACATCTGTATTTATTTGAATTTTTAAATCGATTCTGGTTTAGTGTTACATAATGCTGCACATAGTGAAATCTAGTATAGTAACGAGGATGTAGGCTCTCCACCTAAAATATTATGATTATGATTGGAAGCAAGGTACTTACTGACCTTACTGACTGACTAATGTTAAAATGACAAAGGTTATAGCATGACCTGTTTGCAAGTTAGAAGGGGATCTTAGCGAACACATATTTTTATTCTTCAAGCAGAGAATGATTTATGATTTGCTGATTGAGAGCCTGAGCATCAAAATACCACAAGGAAACACAAAAGCAGCCTTGCCAAGACAAATATCTGAAATAGTGTGCTGACTCATCCTCTCTGTCTCACATCTTGAAAGCTTCTACACAATTGAGACATATCATCTAATTAGTAAATGGACACTTAAAGGGATAGTTTATCCAAAAATGAAAACACATATGACTTGCGATCCTCCGTGGAACACCAAAGGAGTTAAAGGGATGAAAATTCTCTTATCATTCATTCACCCTCATGCCATCCCATATGTGTATGACTTTCTTTTTTTAGCAGAATACAAATGAAGATTTGTAGATGATTGTCTCAGCTCTGTTGGTCCATACAATGCAAGTGAATGGTGATCAGACATTTGTAACTCCAAAAATCACATAAAGGAATCCATATGACTCCAGTGTTTAAATCCATATCTTCAGAGGTGATATAATAGGTGTGGGTGAGAAATAGAACAATATTTAAGTCCTTTTTTACTGTAAATCTCCACTTTCACTTTCAGATGTGAATAAAGTAAATGGATAAAGTAAATGGTGACTGGCGCTAACATTCTACCTAACATCTTTTGTGTTCCAATGAATCATAAATTATACTGAAAGCATAACAAAAGAGACTAAAATAGGTTTTGGTGTAAATATATGATTTTTCCACGAAATTCTTAAAAAGATTAAACAATTCAAGACAAAGTAGAACACACTCGATTTTCACATCGAGGTTATGCTAAATAAACAACTATTTGAATTAAAGATTACCAGCACTGCCACCTTGTGGTATTGTAAGAGCAGTGCTAAATGGTGTGTTTGTCAATGTTGGGTCAGGTGGTCATTTTAAGAGCCCTATTAACTGTAAATGTAGGGTAAAGACTTACAGAGGCACTATGCTGTGTCATATCAAATTAAGATATAAGCCCTGAGCAGTTTAAAGAAAGGGCTGGATATGCAAAAGGCTTATATAATGCTGCTAATGTAATTCAGATGCAAACAGAACTCACCAGCCATTATATCACTCTCATAAAATAAATGTTTTTTTTTTTGTTTGTTTGTTTTTTTTGGTACTAATATGGAACAATCATTTGTAGTTGTTATATTTAATATTAAGATGATTAATTATTTATTTTGACAACAATATTCTAAAAATTATTTATGTTAATAATTTAAGAATTAAATTCAAAGCTTTGAGATGCAATGATGGGGAATGTAATGCAATATGACAGCAACTGATTTGCAATGCAAAACAAACATACAGTGTTTGTTTTCACACCTTTGTCAGAACAACACAGATAATCTTATTGGTACAGTACAGTAAATAGCAGTCAACACAAGTGTGAAGCAAATTTTTAGATTGGGGGAAGATATCCCCCTTAACAGTGTGCATATACAGCTAAATTGTAACATATTTAGAGATGAGTTTAGCATGTACAGGATCGTGATGCGTCATCCAACATATTATTAGGGGAAATAAATGGAAACGTTTGCTAATTTAGTTCTTATAGCACACAATTACAAATCATGAAAAGGGGTCATCTTACCTCAAGAGTCTAACTTTACCTTTTAACTTTGAAATAAAAACGTTTTTTTTTTACCCAACAAATGATCTCTTTTGTAAGTCGCTTTGGATAAAAGCGTCTGCCAAATGAATAAATATAAATGTAAATGTAAACAAATCTAAATGTGTTATTGTGTCCACAAATAACCATTAATTAATAAATAGACATAAAAACTTTTAATAACCAACGTACCAAAAAAAATAAATAAAATAAAAATAAAAATAAAAAAAATAGATCATTTATATGGGGTGTCACAAAAACTGGTTAAATTTTGTCAGATTTAACAACAAATTCTGCTCAGTTTGGCCATATTTACCTAAATAAGCATTTAATATTTTTTTCTATTGTTTTATCCATTCATTGTGTGACAAATACTTAAAAATATATCAAATCTAAAAGTTAAATCTAAATCTTCAATTTAAATCTAAATGTGAAATGTAAATGTAAAACTATATAATTTAAATATAAATCTTAAATATAAATCTAAATATAAATGTTTTATATAAATGTTAAATATAAATCCAACATGTAAATATAAATATTAATCTTAAATGTAAATGATTAATATAAATCCTAAATATAAACCTTAAATCTAAATCTAAATCCAAATTTTAAATCTAAATTTAAAATATAAATCTTAAATATGAAAATTAAATATAAATCTTAAATATAAATATAAATCTTGAGTTAAACATTTAGAGGACATGCAAATTATGATGACTGATGACGTAAGCTGTGCGACAGGGCAGCAGAGAGCAGCGGCAGATTCACTCATTAAGTGTCTTCGATGAGCGATGTAGCAATCATGGTTAAAAGGGTGAAGAATTAGCGAGGAATCAGGATTTGCGGAACCTGCACAACATTTAGTAGTTTTTTTCTTTGCATCACTGAATTATGTATTTGTTCTGTCATGCTTCTGCACATTTGTACCCATACAAATATAAATAACGGTATTCCATCGGCATTCAGCAAATACACAGTTATACCATTTAAACAAGTCTTTGAATATCTAATAAACATTTAATTCCGCGAACCTTGCAAACTTAGGCGAATCCAGCTGTTGATCTGATGAAGTGTACACTGTATTAGCCTGAAAACGTTTGTACTCTGTGTGTCTCTGACTTATAAATGTTATGTGACGGATCGTCTATGCGATGGATCCAAGCCGTGTGAATTAGATGCTGTCAGGAGATTTCTATGATCACTGGACGCGCACGAGCGAGCATCTTTAAATCTTTGATTTGATTCTAAACCATGCGGCATTATATCATATTCACTGTGTACTGTATGTAAATTAGCATTACCTGGTCTTTATTTGAGAAAATGTGATTCCCAGTGTGCACAGTCTTACCAGATTACTGAGTTACCAGATTACATATGTTTTAACAATTTCTTTATTTGTGGAAAAAATATTATAATAGGATTACAGAATCACGAAGTTGCTATTTAAATTTTAAATCTGTTATTTATTTTTATTTTTTTACAGTTGTATTTTTATCAAGTAAAAAAAAAAAAGAAATTTCAAATTATTTATTTCAAGCTATTTTAGTAAATATTATATAAAATAAACATTAATTTCAATGCAGCAATGTTGTGCACGTGTTATTTACTGTCTTTTAATTAAATTGCATGATATCATAGCTTTATATCGGTCACTGTGACATGCACAGAGCAGGTGCAGGAGGGGCGCAAGTCCTTGCCCCTTTCATTCACAATTCAAAAGGTGCCCTTCTGGTTGTAAAAGTAGAAATTTTTATAATTAAATTAAAATAGTTAAATAAAACAACATTAAAATCTCGTAATAATCTCACAATAACAGTAATAATGTGTTATTATAAGGCTTCTTTCAACATGATCACATGGGAAGTCGGCTTGCTGTTTCTTAAAGTTCCAGTACCCTGTGATCGGCAACAGTATGTCGACTCACTGACATGCCCTGTCTCCCATCGGACATATTTGGAACGGCTCAACGACAATGACTTTCCTTTGTGGAATGATTGGTAGCACTTTGCGTCAGTTGCATTGGAGACCACAGTTCAATCCCCATTCAAAGGAGGACGTGATTACGTTTGTATAAACAATCACAAGCGTGATAAGGTTGCATTTTTATCCCTAACATTACATTTTGTCTCTACTGCTGGTTAGGGTTAGATTTGGGTTTTGGTTGGGGGGTAGATTAAATAAAATAAGCATTTCTCTTCACTGTTTTACACCGTTCAGCTGAAAACATTTCTTTTTACAGCTGGCTTCTGGCGACCTCTCCTGGATATTAAATGGATGTCACACTTTTTAATATGCTCTGAAACACTTACCGCTTTAGCCTCTGGAGGCAGTGTTTTCAAATTTGGTCAACGTATACTGATTTCGGCTAAAGAAAACTCAGCACACACTTGCCGAATTTTATGTGAGATCAGACTGGAATCGCAGGGGTATTAACATTTTTTTAAGCGTAGGTGCCTTTAACAGTGCGTGCTACAGCAGATCGGGGCGGATTCTAATTGTAAGTGATCCCTCCTACTCACTCCAAATGGCAGAGCCCTTGATATTAATTTAATATGTGAGTAAAATAATGTGTTGTTTTCTAATCGCAAACTTTCCGATCGACACAATGATTTGACCGTATGTTTGACAGTTTGTGTAGAGTAAATAATCATATTTCGTAAGTTATGGAAACGGAACACTTCTAATTTGTCAGCAAATTAAAAGCACCTGGTAAGAGTTGGTTATATTGCCTGTATGCACTGTAACGTCTTTAAAGTGACACCAATTATGTGTTATTGAGGCGAGTAGTTATTAATTATTTTGATGATTTCTATTTCAGCATGGAACGTCCAAAGTATGCCAGAACATGTTTATGTATTATTATTTAAGCGACCCAAGAGCAAGCATACAGTAATTTCCTCATTTATTTTCTGCCAGCAATGCATGCAGTGAAAATGTAACTAAATATGTTCACATACTTTGAACTCATTTATGATGCTACTGTAATGGTGGCCAGCTGATAGATAGCTGTGCAATGTGTATAAACCTCACTCTCCTGACCTCAAGAGGTGCACTAGCGACTGACACTAGGGGCTGTAGCCTTTAGCCTCCTTGTTAGCGCACCCACCTCCCACGCAGGAGACGCCGGTACGAGTCCTGTATGGAGTGGGTAGAACAGGAACGTCACAATGGTGCCATGACCCGGATGGGAGTGAGATTTAGGGGGTTGAGTGTAAGGGTAGCCAGCTGATCGATAGCTGTGCAATGTGTATAAACCTTACTCTCCTGACCTCAAGAGGTGCACTAGCGACTGATGCTAGGGGCTGTAGCCTTTAGCCTCCTTGTTAGCGCACCCGCCTCCCATGCTGGAGATGCCGGTTCGAGTCCCGTATGGAGCGGATAGAACAGGAGCGTCACACTACAGTAATTTAATATATTCTTTTGAATCCAGAAATTACATTGCTTGCATTGCTTTTGTTTATTTATGAAACATATAGGCCTAGTTAGCATTTTGCCTGTTTAGCCTAGCTACTCACAGAACGATGCAGACACACCAACACAGAGCTATAAATGCAAACCAACACAGGCCAGAAAAAATGTCCACTCTATGTATTGTGTTGTAAGTTCATCAACAGATTAATACTCGATTGCTACCGCATTTCCGACATCACATGGCACACCTGCAGTGTAGACAGCTTTATTAATTATAATGGGAGCGGTCGCATCATTTTCAGTGATAGAAATGTAATACGTCTTTTATAGAATACTGCCATTAACTGAAGGAGCAGTCTGATTCAGGCAAAGCCAGTTTGGTTTTTGTTTAAATTAGTAGACTAATCATTTTAAGAAAAATACCATGGTTTTACCATTTTTGGACATGTGGGCTACCCATTCAAAACTATGTTGACGAGGTCAGAATAGAAGCAGTAGAGATAAAATGATGTGGTGGGTGTTCAATCCTCCAAACTTCCAAGCAGGTGTGTTGGAGCAGGTTGGAGATAAACTCTGCAAGAAGGCTCATTGAAGACACTTCACGAGTGATTCTGCCAATGCGTTCCATTCTGAAGGGCTCATCCCTATGTCCCAATCCCTTTAAAGGTTTTACCTTCCAGAGTGAGAGCTTCAGAGGGCTGAAGGGTGTTGGGATCAAAAATATCAGTAATTTGGAATCCATTCAACATCATCTGGGCCTGGGTAGCTCAGCAAGTAAAGACGCTGATTACCACACCTGGAGTAGCAAGTTCAAATCCAGGGCTTGCTGAGTGACTTCAGTCAGGCTTCCTAAGCAACCAGTTGGCCTGGTTGTTAGGGTGGGTAGAGTCACGTTGGGTTAACCTCCTCATGGTCTCCATAATGTGGTTCTTGCTCTCGGTGGGGTGCGTGGTGTGTTGTGAATGGATGCTGCAGAGAATAGCGTGAAGCAAACTGAGATTTGTTCTCCACCACCCAGATTGAGACGGGTCACTACGCCACCACAAGGACTTAGAGCACATTGGGAACTGGGCATTCCAAATTGGGGAGAAAAGGGAAGAAAAAAAAAGAAAGCCAGTGGTTAAAAATAATTGTAAAAAGTTCATTATAATGAATAAAAGGTTTTATAAACCATAGAGATGAAGGGAGGTCACATGTTTTGTGTATAAAACCAGATTGTGATTGTAGTTGCAGCTGGTTTTATTTACATTACACTTGGCCAACTTGCAGATTTATATGGACTGATTCCGGTTGGCAGCGAAGTGTCCATCAGTTGAACCCCACGGAAACACTCGTTTTGAAGGGCCCTTCAAAGCAGCTATTTATGAGCCCTTAGGTTTGGAACGACCCTTCAACATGGCAGTCATGATCGTTCCCCCTTAAGTGCCCTTCGGGGGTGGATTTATCCCGTTTGAAACGCAGGGTCACACTGCTTTAACGTCATCAGTCAAGACAGCCTTATTAATTTACATGTCCTCTAAATGTTTAGCTCAAGATTTATATTTAGATTTAACATTTAGCCTACATTGACTCCAGCCAGGTCTCCTAAGCAACCAAATAGGTGCGGTGGCTAGGGAGGGTAGAGTCACATGGGGTAACCTCCTTGTGGTCACGATTAGTGGTTCTCGCTCTCAATGGGGCGCTTGGTAAGTTGTGCGTGGGTCGTGGAGAGTAACATGAGCTTCCACATGCAGAGTCTCCGCGGTGCCATGCACAACGAGCCACGTGATAAGATGCGTGGATTGAAGGTCTCAGAAGGGGAAGCAACTGAGACTTGTTCTCCGCCACCCGGAGTAACTGCGCCACCACGAGGACCTACTAAGTAGTGAGAATTGGGCATTCCAAATTGGGAGAAAAGGGGATTATTGTGAGGGAGGTTAATACGCTCGGTGACCTAAATGAGAGTGGTGTTGAGATCCTTTGAAAATATGGTTCAACATTTTGGGATTCCCAGGTCTCAGTTCTTAGGTATTTACAGCTGTTGTGGGGGATGTTTGGGGGAAGGGATTGATTTTATATAATTTGATTCTGCATTTTCTGTTATGTGTATTTAATTAGTTGAATGTAATCAATAAAAATGGTTAATAATAAAAATAAAAAAAAGGACATCAGAAGACTACAAAGGACAGTTCAGACTGTTGAGCGGATTATTGGTTGTCCCCTGCCCTCCCTTCAAGAACTGTACACTTCCAGAGTGAGGAAAAGGGCTGGAAAAATCACTCTGGACCCCACTCACCCTGTGCACTACTTTTTGAATTGTTGCCTTCTCTATACTTATATTTTCTATTCAATTTTTATTTTTATTCTCTTTTTTTTATTATTATCTCTGTCTTGTTGTATTGTTTGTGCACTGGAAGATTCTGTCACCAAGACAAATTCCTTGTATGTGTAAGCATACCTGGCAATAAAGCTAATTCTGATTCTGATCTATTGTCAAGAGTATATGTGTGTGTGTGTGTGTGTGTGTGTAAAGAGTTTAGAGCTATCATAGAGCCATGTGTAATTTCTCAAGAAATTTATTTCAATGTCATTTTATTAGCGGTATTTAAAAAATCGCTCAACATCAGCTTTAATGTTTCTTTAGAAGGTATTTTCATAGGCAGTCCTGCAAAATTGTTTATATTATATATATATATATATATATATATATATATATATATATATATATATATATATATTTTTTTTTTTTTTTTTTTTTTTTTTTTTACAAACTGAATGGCAGTTTTTAGAATAAGTAGGCCAAGTTGTATAGCTAAAGACACAGGCGTTCCACTAGTTGACTTCTTGTTGATGCCGCATTGGTCGCCAAACACGTTGAGGCACGCGACCGGAGAATGTTGCTCGTTTAGTCAGTGAAGCGCCGTGACGTTACGCAAACTAACTAGATTCACTTTATTGAAGAGCATTTGGAGTGGTTAACTAACTGTAGCACGCTTTGCTCTTACACCCCCTCAGTCTGTTCACTCCGCCCAGGAACCGTCAGTTTATAGCAGGAAGCGCTGAGACATTGGAGAGAAGAAACGCCTTTGTGCCAGCTTATTAGAAGTGAAGATGGCTGAGGGAAAAATAGGTGCCAACCTTGGGGGCAACATTGGCGCGGGTGCGGGCATCCTTGCTAAACGCTTTCAGAAATCAATGAACAGAGCTCAAGAGAAGGTAGGTGGGTCACTGGAGTTCAGGACCTTGTCTCTCATGTCATGCTGTCCTTGGTGTGTACATGTATTTGTGTGTGCCTGTCTTTGCTCCATCATATTTACAGTCCTAAAGAAAGAAGCGCACATAGGATTTGCTTTAGTCTCATTGTCAGGGATGTGTATAAGTTGTAGAGCTGTTTCAGATGCAATTGTGTAAATGCAGCACATTGACTGCCACTTCCTCCCCTCAATCACTTCCTCCCTAGGCTCTGTCCTCTCACCTCCTCCACAAGTTTGCACTTGGTTTTAAAGAATTATTTCCCCCTTAACTTACAAACAGTCTTCAATATCTTTTTATTTATGGAATTTAATTGTTGCTGAATAGTTCCCACGAGCATTTCTGACCTTCTTCATCACAAACTAAAATTGTTGCAATGTTTTGAGTGTAAATGTGGAACCGCCTGGCAGGTCATGTTTCAGTGGCAATACAGTGACAACTATCTGTCTGAAATCACTGACCATGCATGCCTTTATTACAGGTCCTGCAAAAGTTGGGGAAAACCATGGAGACTAAAGATGAGCAGTTTGAGGAGAGCTCTGCCAACTTGAACAAACAACAGGTACTTGAATATTGTGTCTGAAAGTGAGACACTAAAGATGAGCGTGCATCCTCAAATCTACTATAGGTTTACAGCAGATTTATAAGCAAGACACAATCTGCATTTATTGGGGTGTCCGCTCAATTATGGTATACTGCTGCTATTTAAAGGAACTGTACTTGGTGAGTTGTATTGTATGAACACTGATTGAATCATTATTGAACTAAAGTAGCACAGGAAATTCCACCTTAAGAGAGTTTAAATTGTGACACAGATATCAATGCATCTCTCACTATGTCCTGGCTTTGCACATACAGCTGTAAAGCAACTGCATACCATATGACCCATGTAGGCCTATTTTCTGTTTTAAGAATTCTATACTGCAAGTTTTCCATTTCCCAATGATAAGATGCCTATTCAGTAAGAATAAACATAAAGAGTATTTCTTATAAGTGTTTCAAAAAGCCATGGACTGTAAAGGTGACCTTTAAATAAAAAACAGTCTGTTTGCATGATGTGTTTATTTTCTTGTTCTGACCAGGCAGATGGCATCCGGCTCTATAAGGATGTTAAGGCTTACTACAATGCTGTTAAAGGTACTCTCTTACACGATAAGAGCAGCCATCAGTTACTGTATTTGATAAACATTTTGAAATGTACAGTATATTAGGCATTTTGGTTTACTAATGAAACCTGTTGAATCGATTAAAATAATTTGAATCTGTTTTGTCACTTCTATAGAGCTGTTTGTTCATTCTACTTGTTTTATAGATAGAAAAGATTTCAGATGAATTTAAGATCAATGTGCAGTTCATATTTATCTCAAGTTCTCGGGAATCTTCAATGTGGTCAGCTTGTAGGCCTCTGGGTGAGAGTGAAAGTGAGATGGTGGGTTGCTCTGATCATGAGGAGAAGAGATGAGATGACACAGATGGTCTTAGTTTCTCTGATCAGCTTTTGGGGAAGTGAACGTTTGTTAATGGAACTGAAAATGCTCATTGTGTAAATGTCTACAAGACCAGTCAACCTTCCCTCTTAAAATACCGGTAGATGTTGAGACTGATATGAAAAGGAGACTGAGTTTGAGGAAGAAATCTGACATTAATGGTTTTATTGCTCAGACCACATGCATGGTTTTGATTTAAAAGGAAACAAAAGTTGGTTTCCTCAGAGACCCAAGCAATGGTATTTGATTGTGTTATTTTCCCTCCTTAAAGGGATAGTTCACCCAAAAATGAAAATGTAGTAATTGTTTACTCACCCCTGTTTTGTTAGTATAACCTCATAAGGCTTTCCTCCTTTTTCTTAAAGGGATAGTACACTCAAAAATGAAAATTATCTCATCATTTACTCTACTTTCATGCCATCCCAGATGTGTATGACTTTCTTTCTTCTGCAGAACACAAACGTAGATTTTTAGGAGAATATCTCAGCTCTGCTGGTCCATTCAATGCAAGTGAATGGTGGCCAGAACTTTGAAGGTCCAAAAAGCATATCAAGGCAGCATAATTCACATAACAGTGGTTAAATCCATATCTTCAGAAGTGATATGATAGGTGTGGGTGAGAAACAGATCAATATTTAAATCTCCACTTTCAAATAACCCTCCTAAGCACTCTTCTCTCAAAGAGTTCTTTTGTTTTTAGTGATTCACATTCATCGTGCATGTCACCACCTACTTGGCGGAAGAAGACTTAAATATTGATCTGTTTCTCACCCACACCTATCATATCACTTCTGAAGACATGTATTTTACCTCTGGAGTGATATGGATTACTTTTATAATGCCTTGATGTCCTTTGGTCACCATTCACTTGCATTGTGAGGACCAACAAGGCTAAAATATTCTTTCAAAAATCTTTGCTTGTGTTTTTCAGAAGAAAGAACGTCATACACATCTGGGATGGCATGATGGTGAGTAAATTATGAATTTTCATTTTTGGGTGAACTGTCACTTTAATTCAAAAGGGAGACATTTTGAAAAAATGCTCAGTGTTGACATACAATGGCAGTTTATGGTGACCACCTCCTCAAGCTTCAAAAGGATGCAAAAGAATAATTGAGAAGTCTAATAAGTTACTGTATGTCTTGTTCTGAAGGCATAAGATATGGTTTGGTGAGAAACAAACCAAAATCTATTGTATTATTTAGTGAAAATCTTCACCAACTGTTGCATTTCTCTGGCCCACGTACACACTGCAGATAAATACGGTTGTCAGTTCACCTTTTAGTGCTTAATTCTGTTCTGTACACACACAGTTCAGTAATTTACGGGAGTGACAGCCACATTCTACAACCGAATTAACTCCCGAAAAATGTAGGCAGTGACAACCGCATTTAAATTATCCCTTTAAAGTTGTTTTTAGGAAGCAAGTGCTAACTAAAATCATAATATATATGCATATTTTGTATTTAAATTTTCGAATAATTGTTTTAAAAAATATCTTTTGGAATGTTGTGATTTTTCTATCACTAAACATGTTTAGTTTGTACCAAAGAGCACAGTTTCATTAGGCAGTGAACATGTTGTGATTTTGGCATACTGGGAGATTCAAACTGTCAATGTTTTCCCTGCCAAACTTGTTGCTGTGATACATTACATGATACATTTCTGCTGTTATATGTAGTTTTAACCCATATTTAGTGAAAAACAACAAAAACAAAATACATATATATACTGCGTGTGCGTGCGTGCGTGCGTGCGTGCGTGCGTGCGTGCGCGTGTGTGTGTGTATATATTTTTTATTTCTTTAAACTCTCATTGCAGTTTTGCAATAGTTGGTCTTCCTGTTATTCAATCACATCTCTTTTACTTGCTACAGCTTGTTGGGGTTAAACATAAACTGCTGGGGCAACTTCCAAATTATTTATTATTTTTAAAAGAATACACAGTCACCACGATGTATTGTTTTACACTCTTTCTTCCCAGTGATGCATGAGTCATCCAAACGCCTATCCCAGACTCTCAAAGATATCTATGAATCTGACTGGCACGGTGTAGAAGATCTGCCTGTCATTATGGAGGTGAATCAGACCTTTTACTAAATGGTTTATAGTTATGCTTGAAAAATGTATTTTCCTTAACTGTCTTCATCTCTCTGGCTTTACATTACAGAGTGAGGATCTCCTGTGGAATGACTATGAGGAGAAGCTGAGTGATCAAGTTGTTCGAACAATGGAGAATTATACTGGACAGTTCCAAGATGTCAAAGTTCGTACATTAGAGCAATCAGTCACAGCACACAACCATGAACTGCCAAGTTCTTCCAAGTTATTTTTTTCCCCCTTTCCAGCTGTATATGCTGTAAAATGTGTTTTTGAAAAGTTGTCAGTCACAGGGTGCAAGATTATTATTATTTTTTTAAGGATTCTTTTTCACATTTATAGGTTAAAGCCCCGTACAGGTGCCCCGAGTTATTACTGGCAGGCTACTCATCTTCACAAGCAATATGATGAGGATTAGGAATGGTGGCGGGGTTAGAGCCTCTGCTGCCTGCCGGGAACAATTCCAGGCACCTTTGTACAATGGGCGTCAGTGAAATTTAACTAAAGCTTTAAAAGTCTAAGTATACTGTGTTCTTGCAGGAAAGAGTGGCTAAACGAGGAAGGAAGCTGGTAGACTATGATTCAGCTCGACACCATCTGGAGGCACTACAGAACTCCAAGAAAAGAGATGAGGCAAAAATAACCAAGGTGAAAAATTTCGTCTTTTAAACATACCATAGCTTCAGAAATGGTTATAGGTGAAGTGTTTATTTTTTCCTGTAGCGTTTTCAAAAAATTGCCCTTTGTTTGGGCGGCCCAAGATGGCACCATTGGCTCAACTAATGGTGTGAGTTTGGGGTGGGAACCCAAATGTACCCCAACCATAATGCCTGTTTTACAGAGCAAAGGGAGGAGTGTTTGGGAAACCTTTAATTTTGCAATTACACACTTCCCTGGTAATATCATTAGTTAATAGTTTATAGTTAAAGCTCACTAAATAATATGACCATGTCTGGTGCTGATCTCTTCTCAGGCAGAGGAGGAGTTCAATAAATCCCAGGAGGTATTTGAAGACATTAACAAGGAGCTGAGAGAGGAGTTACCTGTTCTTTATCAGAGGTTGGTACAACTTTTTCAGCAAAGATAAAACATTTGGCTAAATACATTCAGCAAGTCACTATGGTGATTACTAATACTAATCTACTTAATCTGGCCACAAACCTCTTCCTGCTTTCAGCCGTATTAGCTGCTATGTTACCATGTTTCAGAACATCTCAAACCTGCGGGACGTCTTCTACAAGGAAATGAGCATGGTAAGAATGAGATGTTTTTTTTTTTTGGTTTGTGTGAATAATAAATTATTGTGCATTGTTTCTCCTACATCAAAAATGTGTCTAGTGCAATAACAAACAATAATTACCCTAACTGTAAATCACTTGTATGCATGCAATTACAAATTCTTTCTGTTGAACTGGAAGTGTTTTAATGATTGCAAACTGTACAGATTGTATTTGAAGGAATATTGTAGGGTAAATGGTGATAATTTAAGCTCTATTAATCTCAGCAGAGAAGCTATACATTTTTGGCATGCTGTTGATTACCAAAATAATTTGATGCATGTTATGCATGTATAATGGAAGACTATGTGGCAACCGGATGTAACTGTATAATTGTCAACACATATTTCTGTTTGTTTTCACAAACTGAGGTACACATTTTTTTGTTTTTTTTTTTTGTTGTAGTAATAAACAGCACACCACAGGTGCTGTCAATAGAGCTTAAATTATATTTAACCTAGAATCTGCCTTTAGCTTAATAATAACTGTTCCTCATTAACTCAACATTTCCTTTTGATTAACACTGTCTTAATTTTATATCTCAATTTCAACTTTCTTTTTCTGTCAGTCCCCATGTGATTTTCAAAACATGAATAAGTGACACTATGAGAAAAAAGATTGAGTAGATGAGAGTTGAATGTAGCTGAGATATGGAATTCTGTGTCATTTTTCAGTTGAATCATGACATTTATAATATGATGAAGAAGCTTGAGGATCAGCACTCAACCAAACCCTTCATTGTCAAAGGCCTTAACAGGTAAAATCTAGACATAGATTCACATTTCTACATTTATATTTCTGTTTTTGTATTTTATTTGTTTCTTTGACAATTTAATTTCCAGTAATTGGCAATTTCTATTATTGGCAAAACTAAAATATTTCCGGAGCTCCAAATGTACCTTAGTGGTCTTTGTCTTTTATATGCCTTTTTTTCTTCCCCTGTGATTAGCACGAAATCTAAGAAGAGAAAATCTGTTACTATCTCCGCTCCGATCCCGTGTAACACCGCCTTCCCTCCTGATCATCCTGCCATGAGCAAACTCAGCATGCCTGACACTCTCACACACAAAGACACGCACTCAGACATTCCCTCAAAGAGCACATGGAGTGCTTCATCTGAAATATCAGACTCTGAATCCAACTCCTTTGACAGTGAACCCAATACACCCAAACGGCAGTCTTTGTGCTCAGAGGGTGAAGGGGTTAAGTCTGAGAGAGCCAGTGAAACTGAATCAAAAACTAGCACTGATGAATCAGTACACACAAATAGCCAGGAACATCTGACACAAAGTTTGGCATCCACTGAGCAGGCTGAAGAGGATGAGAGAAAATCAGTAGCTTCATCTGAAGACACTCGTATATCAGAAGACACCCAGCATGCATCTACAGATGGCGACGATGAGTCTAAGCCCTTATCAGCTGATGAAGACAATATTGTTCCTGTTCCCACTCCTCGACGACCCAGCACCTCCAAGAAAATTGAGGAAAAGATGGATGAAAATACGACAGGAGGTAGTGAGTTGGAGAAAGCAAAGGAAGTCGTCAAAGGCCAAAAGGCAGAGTACGAAAATCCTCCCGGTTTCCTCTACAAGGTACAGTGCCTCGTCCCAGAAAGGGTTATGACAGTGTCATATAGTCATTGATTTGTATTTGTGTGGGTAAGAATTTCGTGTTTTTGTTTTTGCAGGCTGTTGCCCTGGAGAGTCAGGACTCGGATGAAGGTGTGCTTCTGCAGTTTGAAAAGGGAGATGTGATCCTTATATATGTTGATGAAGAAGATAAGGTGAAGTATATGGAGTGGGAATGCAACAGAAGTGGTGTGACAATGTGGTTAAGGCTCGTCATCATTGCGCCCTTAAGCTAGGAACTTAAAGGAATAGTTCTTAAAGCAAGAATGAAATTCCTTCTTAATTTACTCACCCTCATGTCGATCCAAACACAGGTTGTTGTTTTTTTTTTACTTCTGTAGAACACAAAAGGAGATATTTTGTATGTCTGAGCTGTTGTTTTCCATACAGCAAAACATATAGGGACCATGGGCTATCAAGCTCATAAAAGGGCATACAAAACACCATAACACACATGAAAACACCATAAAAGTAATCCAGATTTTTGTTGTGTGCTTTTGTTTCAAGTCTTCTAAAGCCATACTTGTGTAATGAATAGACCAAAATGTAATCATTATTCACTGAAAATTAGGAGTTGCGTGACTACTGATTTTTAATAGTCGACTAGTCGCGCCCATTAGTCGAGTCGAATTCGACTAGTCGTGATGTCATTCCATCCCCAAACCGCACACCTGACAGTAGGCATGCAGTACATCGAACTCTAATGTTGCTAAAAGTTAACAAAAGTGTCTGAACATATTTAGATTAGCCTGGATTACATGTAGATGCCAATGGACTCCAAGCCAAATCATCCAAGTCAGATGTCCCAACCCACAAATTTGACTTTTGGGATGTATTCTGTCAGGTCATCAGACTCCAACTAAAGGCGCTTTTCTAACTGATGCAGAATCGTGTTCTTGGAAAGAGCAAACGGCGTCCAGGTCAGCGTATCGCTAATATTTTGGTTATATTTGAAGGACAGTTTTCATATATTGCTGGATACCGTAGCATTTGTGTCATCTTTATCCATGTAGCTTTTGTAATTTTCTCAACATTATCAGTGTTGATACAATTCTTTGTGCATGTGCAATACAGATATGGAGAATGCGTAAGATTGTTGAGCAGAGCAACACTGTAACCAAACACCAGTTCTGAAGTCAATGGCATAGATTTGGTTTGAACTAGAAGTCTTCATGGGTCCACCCTGACCCGGGACCCGTACGAGTTCAGATCTACGTTTTTATACGGTCAGCCAGGTCCGGTCGGGTCCCATTCTATTGCTGTGGATCCCGGGTCTGTTTAACATTATGTGTAATACCCGAGTCGATCCGGGAAGACCCGGGAAGAGTTAAAGCACACGATAGCAAATTAGCAATGCTAACGTTAGCAGCCGTGGCAATGAACGAGCAATTGTTATTATAGTTCAAAAGGGCAAACAGCCGAAGTTATCTTATGCGAGATACAAAAAAACTGCAAAGCTGATTCTGAAGCGTTTGTCATCCGTCACCGTGACAGCAAGTGGACTTTTGAAGCTGAAATAATGAGTGGATTAGCTATGCTGTTTCAATCAGCAAGAGAGGTATCACAGAAAACCTGGATGTATTTTACCAACTTTCTTGGCAAGGAGGATGGTTTATATGCGTCACGGCCAGGCAGAGGTGAGAAGGCTACTAACGTTACATTAGGTAAGACACAAAGTTTTATTTTCACAACTTGTAAATTAACTTGTTAATAGTAATCAGCTGTGAAATCGGTGTCGATAAGGTCTGTGTCTCCTGGCCGGGTCCGGGTCTCAGCTTTCAAATAATAGACTGGTCAGGGTCCAGCATTTCTCGGTTCTGCATGGGTATGGTTCCAAGCTTTCAAATAATAGACGGGTCCGGTTCGGGTCCGGGTAGTACATTTCTGGGTCTCTTTGGGTTCCGGCACAAATTTTTGGACCTGTGAATACCTCTAGTTTGAACATTGATTGGGACGTAATGTTTCATTACAATACATTACACAATGCATAATAACAGTTAAAATTAATGCACAGATTAAAAAAAAAAAAAAAGTCTATTCAATGTAGGGATGCCACAGTGTGAGTTTTTGACGGTTAGATTACCATCTGAGAAAAAATTTGTGGTTCACCGGTTTTACAATTATATGCACATTTTCTTATTATGCAACAGCACTGATGCAAAAAATGCATATCATTTAACAATTGTCTAAGTGGATGTACTGTATTTCTGGGGGATATGTAGACACTAAGGGAAGCCCTATAATAAGAAAACTGATGAACACACACACACACACACACACACACAAGGAGGTAATAAGAGACACTCCAATCTAGGGCACAACACCGCTTATGTGCATCCCGAGCTCAGTGATGCACTTAAGTGTAAACAGAGTGCTTCAAAAGTGCATAAATGTAAGATTATTGTGGGTGCGCAACATGTAGTTCACAGCATTAAACAGTTTTTTCTTCTGCATCAGTTTATTAAAGCAATCCGTTTTTCTGTCAGACACCCCAACATAAAGAATCGAAAACAGACTCAAAATACTGTCCACAACACCTTACAAATAAACCTTTGGACTATGAATAATAACGGGAACATTGCTTACAGCAGGCAATTTAAAGTCCGATTATGACTAAAATTGACATTTATTGTTGAATGAGGTGAATTTGACGCCGATTTAAGACGCAACTTTTCAAAGTTTACTCGCTGATAGTAACTACACACAAATGTACCACATGCGGTCAGCACGCTTAAACATTACATAAAGTGGCTTCTTTAATTCATCACTTTAAAATCCCCACAGCTAAAAAAATTAAATTGACTAGTTTGTTCTTGGACGACTGGTGGAGCATCCTGTCCAGTTTTTAGAATGTGTTTCTTTCTAGGACTTCTGTCTGCTTGTTTTACATCCGTCGTCTTCAGTCAGTCATTTAAATGCTGCCAAACAGCCAATTTAAGTCGCTTTTTTGATGGATATGAGTCTGATAGATTGAATTCCTCTGTTATATTTTGGAATTCGTGTGTCTAAGCTTCAGTTTCATGTGAATTGAAAGTTCACTTTCAGTTTGCTACACCTGGCCATTAAAGCACCACGCAACCACCGTCCGTAACCATAGCAACAGCTCCAGTACCCACACAGAGTTTTCCCTTTTAGGCTTACAAAATCTTACGAAAAACTCTTTTATATTATATATTTATATATTATTTATAATATTTTTGCCAAGTGTAAATAAAGCATTTCAAGGTTTTTAACCATGGATTCTAAATTCTTATGGTGAAATTAACTGTGATATTTTTAATTGTGGTTAATAGTAAAACTGTATAATCCAATCATCTCTAATTCAGTGCATACTCAAATATTTATACACTGTATCATATCAAACATTCAGAAAAAGCATTAGGGTTAATGTTTCAGAAAAAATGTACCCTTTCAGAAAATTACAATTCTTACCTGCTCATCTGAAATGCCTGTCTGCTTTCCACCATGAAAAACAACTGATCGTTTCTATGGACACCTTTAACATCTTCACTGACTCCACATATTACTCAAGTGACTCATTTCCTGTTTTCTAAATTCATACGAAAGTTTTGTGTGGGTAACAGACTGTTGTCAGCCATGAATTATCTTGTAAGTTTTATTCCTGCAGGGTGCACTTGACCCTTCAAAACCGAATCCTTCGTTCATCCGCATTTAAATCTAAGAACGCTTTATATCCATTTGGAGACATTTTACACTGGATATTTATTTTTTATAATAAAATTTTATTTTATGATAATTGCAAGGATTCATACCTGTGAATGGAAGTCCGCCTCAGCATTATCTATAAAAGAATTTAAAAAAATCCTCATCAAGTAATAATAAACGACTGTGAGTTCATGCATCCTGGCCAGCGCTGAGAAAAGTAACAGGTACCACGTGACAGCACTGTCTAGTTGGACGATACCAACTCGTATAACGGAGGGGGGAATTTTTTTTTGTCTCAATATGACAGACTCACACCCACGCAATTGCAAGGTATCTCATACGAAATTTTCAGCGTTGATAAAAATATATAAACCAGGTCAGATGCATATCACCCCCTTCGCAGCCCCCCATGTGCCCCCTGTCTCCCCCAATTCTATGCCAGTGTCTGAAGTACATTTTGCATGTGTGTGCATCTTTTAATGTGAGTCCGACAGAACATCACAGCCTTTATTTGAGCCACTGTGCCTTTTCAGTGCAGAGCCACCGGGCTTTACACCGGCTGTATTTCCTACAGATGCATTTTATAAATAAGGTGGCGAGTGACTAGTTGACTTACGGCTGATAGTTGTATGTTAGTTGCAACCCCTACTGAAAATACTTCCCTCCACTGTAGTTCTCAAACCTTATTTGTGGTACTGCTTATTCAAATTTGCCACAACACATTTAGTCATGAGATGGTATGGTGTTTGGGATTAATAGCTATGTTTCCATCCAAATTGCGAATTTATGTGAAAGAACAATGTCAAGAAAACAATTGAAAAATAAAGCCTTGTTTCCATCCCATGTGTTCAAGAGAGCAAAATCATCACTTGCTGGGAAGTTTAAGCCGTTGTGGCTCTTTTACTACATTTAATAAATTACTTGCAATTAACAAATCAAGACAAATCTTAGTGCTACAGCAGACTGTGGCATTCTATAGAATTGTGTGCTTCCAACTTTGTTCTGTCAGTTTGTAGAGAGCCCTTTTCTGTTCCAGCATGACAATGCCCCTGTGTACAAACTACAAAGCGAGGTCTATAAAGAAATAACGTGCAGAGAACCTTAACACTTTTTGGAATGGATTAGACGCCGACTGCGTGCCAGGGCCATCACCCAACATCAGTGTCTGACCTCACTGATGCTCTTGTGTCTGAATAGGAGCAAATCCAGGCAGCAAAGAATTTGATTAATCCTTGTGGTTTTGAAGTTAAATATTCAACAAGCACATACGAATGTTGGGTGTTCAGGTGTCCACAAACATTTGGCCATATAGTGGAAGTTTTATAGGAGTTTATTCTGTAAATGTGTTTTCATTATAGTCTATGCACATCTCTTGTTATCAAAATTTTTTTATTATTATGCATTGAAATAAACGTGGATGGAAACCTAGCTATTGACGGGCAAGATTATCAATAAATAGTTACTTAAATTTCATTTGTATGGACTACTTTTATGGTGCTTTCTTTGTCCTTTTTTTAAATGTAGTATGAATTTTCTGCTTTTATGAATAACTTAATTGTTCACGATTATGAATTCATACTACTCTTTAACATTCTTGTAATGTTTTGTAAATTCTTTGTTGCAGCCGGAGGGCACCATCTGGGCCGTGAGAGAGCAGGACTGGATCCAGTACAAGGACCTAACCCTTCTCTCAGGCATTGTCCAGGAGACCTTGATCCAGCGCATCACCTCTGACTAAAACATGTTCTGAAGTCACAACTTTGGATGCAGGATGGCATCATATGAACCAGAGCTCCCCAAACTGCCTGCTGCAACACTGTCTGAGTGCCATCATGACTGATGTTGTAATATGAACGCCGTCTAACCTTTGCTCTGGACATGAAAGACAATCTGTTGACTTAAGGATATAGTGTCCTTACAACTTCCTGTTGCCTCAAGACAGCCACACACTCTGTTTTCAGATTTTTCATTGTACTTTGTGTCTTTTTCTTTTATAGATTTGTAATATTGATCACTGCATTTGTGTTGTTTGTGGTTTTGGAATGTTCATTGTCTCATTTGCATAAACGTAGCCACTTATTTTGAATCAGGAAAAAAATTTGTTTGGACACACTGAAGATCACAACAGTGTGTATGTACTATGCAAAAAAAATATTTCCAAAGCATTTTTAAGCATTGAGTATTAATAGATTTTCTGGTGTTTTGTTGAATTTGATGTGGTTGTTCCAAAGGTCCTGTCTCCATATGTGTTTTAAGAGTGTAATGATGTGGTGTATGTTGTTTCTGATAAAGTTCACAGTGTTAAAGATGTATTTTTTTTAGCAATTAACTACCAAGCTCTTCAGTGTTTACAGGACCAAAAAAATGTGTTAATGTAAGTAGGTGTCTCATAACTGTGAAGCAGTTTTCTTATATGAATAACAGAGAAAATATATAGTTTTACTACAATAAAGTTGACAGTTGATAAAAGAAAGTACTATGTTGATGCTTTTATTGATGTCAGTGCAAAGTATTTTTGGTGGCATTGTCATTTGAATAGCACAGTATCATTCAGGAAATCATTCGCCATTCAATTTTTAACTAAAACAAACTGTAATGTAATGTTTAAGATGTAAGTGACATCTAGTGGACACAGTGGAAGTTCACATACATCTGTCGTGCCAGTCTTCATGCAGATGACACTGTTTTTCTCTTACAGTTTTTCTCAATCGATTTGGCAAATTTACTGAAACAAACTTATAATTGTCAAAACTCTAAGTACAATCCTCACATTACGTGGTACATTCAGCACACCACTCGATGTGACCTGCAAAAGGTGATTACTCAATCAAAATAATTAACTCATGTTTCAAATGTAAATAAATCCATCAATGAATAAATCATTGTCATCAAAACATAAGGTTCCTTTATCACTGCTTAGACCAAGACAGTCAAAATGTAAAGATATCCTGTCAAATGACAGTGTACTCTGAAAGTGTGATAGTTACCCACTATGTAATTAATATTGATTGTTGGTTGTTCTATTTAGCATGTAGGGATTTACACAGTGAACATGTGTATAATTGCATTTGAGAGTAATATCATTCAATAGCAAAGGAATGCAAACTATTTTGATCTGCAAGGCTTACTCGATGCATTTTGTGCCAAAGCAATTATAATGACTATAGTCATGTGAACAAATAACCTAATGTTCATATAGTTAGTTATATAGTTTGTCGTTCGACGATTGTGCCAAAGCGATTGAGAAAAACTGTAAACTTTGTCAAACTATATGACTAACTATATGAACATTAGGTCATTTGTTCACATGACTATAGTCATTTATAATTGCTTTGGCACAAAATGCATTGAGTAAGCCTTGCAGATCAAAATAGTTTGCATTCCTTTGCTATTGAATGATAATACTCTCAAATGCAATTATACACATGTTCATTGTGTAAATCCCTACATGCTAAATAGAACAACCAACAATTACAATAACCTGTCACACATATATTAGATACATAATAGTTATGTGGTATTGTTGTAATAGTTGTCAAATGGATAGACTTAGGCTAGTTGGGGAACAATTCTATTTCCTCACAATTTAGAGCAATTTACGTACAGGTAAGAATTCATCACTGTACACTACACAGTGCTGTAATCTCCTTGTCTTTCAGTATTGACAAGTACAACCTGTATATGCAGAATATGTCACACAATGTGGGATATGTGTAACTGTATGATTTACAATATCTACTGTAAATTATTTCCTAAATTGCTTTACTATCTTTTATAGAGAGTGATGGAGCTGGAGGCTAACGAATCCTCACACATTTTTGTGTATGTTGATGAGGCAGGATTCAACTTGACCAAAGTCAAGAGTAGTGGACGTAATATTATTGGTCACCGAGCCACTGTTGATGTGCCAGGCCAGCGTGGAGGGAACATTACAATGTGTGCTGCCATATGTGGGAATGGTGTACTCAGCCACATTCCCATCATCGGGCCCTATAACACACAACGTCTCTTCAATTTCCTGGAAACTCTTTACAGGGATCTCATTCCTGAAAATGAGAGGGGGCTGGTAAGAAATTACTTGCCAACGTATGTTATAGTTTGGGACAATGTAAGTTTCCATCGTTCAAAAACAGTCAGGGAATTGTTTGTTGCCCACCCACATTTTTTGATGGAGTTTCTCCCACCATACTCCCCATTCCTAAATCCCATTGAGGAGTTATTTTCTGCATGGAGATAGAAGGTCTATGATCACCGTCCTAATGACCAGTTGTCCTTACTGGGTGTAATGGATGCTGGTTGTGAGGATATCACAGCAGATTTTTGTAGGGGGTGGCTGTGTCATGCCAAAAGATTTTTCCCTCGTTGCATTGCAAGGGAGGATATCAGGTGTGATGTAGATGAAATGTTGTGTCCAACGCTAATTTGCACATCCTCACACTATTTTAATTATTAAGCAATAAAAATCTCAACATTAGCATTTGAAAACTATATTTTCATAGCCAAATCTGGCTAAATTGTGGTGTTTGGCTAAAGTAAGGGTTAGGATTAGGATTAACCAATCCTTAGAGGCATAGTTCACCCCAAAAAAAACAAAAAACATCCATTGAGTGGCAGTTCTGTGGAGGGAAATGCCTTGTTGATGAGAGAGTTCAACAGAGAATGGCCAGACCGGTCTATGGTAACTACTCAGATAACTGCTCTGTACAATTGTGGTGAGAAGAATATAATCTCAGAATGCTATTCTGAGATGCGGGTTGGTGCTGTTTTGGCGACACGAGGGGGACCTACACAATATTAGGCAAGTGGTTTTAATGTTGTGGCTGATCGGTGTATAAGAGTTTAAAAGTTTTCACTGTGGCATGAAGAAGCATTTTCACTTGTGAATCCCACTGTATATATATATATATATATATATATATATATATATATTTTTTTTTTCCAAAATAAAAACACACACAAAATAAAAATAAATGCTGAACCAACATTTATTGGAGTACACACAAATATACAGATAACAGTGAACCCTTTTACAATGTGTTGGTCGAGTGGTCTTGTGATCTCGAGTGATATTTTGATCTATGTTGATGTTGCTTTGCATTTGAATGATTCCAGATTGAAAACCCCTTCATGTATGCAGCTTTTTAATAAACTAAGCAAAATCCCTACTGAATATCAGTTGATCTAAGAAAAGGGTGAGCAGTAGATTCCATATTACACTATTTCTATGAAACAGAGATTAGACCAGTGTTTCTCAACCTTTTTTGAGTACTGGACCCCCATCATATCTCAAAACCAGTCTCAAGGATTATCATTATTTTTTTTTTTATCAGCCTAATTTTCTAAAAGTCCTGCCACTTATAGTCCAAAGCTACTTTTACATTGTCTCATGAAAATGTTTACATATTTTACGAGTTGGCTATTTCGTATGATTTCGTATAAGTTCGTTAATATAAATTTGTACGATTTCATCACGTACAAATGCCCGGATGTCTAATGCCGAAGTCAGCGTGAGTTTCGCACACGAGGCGCTAAGGCCATGCTTATTAATATTATGCACTTACCCAAACCCCTTATCTAAACTTAACCAATCAGTAGAGTGTGTAAACATGATAGGAAGCTGTTGTGTGTGACAGAATAAGTAATTGTTGTGTATTAGATGGAAACGATGTCCAGCAATGTCATTGGCCTTAGTGAAAGTCGTATGAATTCATTCGAGTGCAGTCGTATGATATCGTACGAATTAGCCAAATTTAGAAAAGTCGTATGAATTCTTACGATTTCACAGTGAGAGTGTGTAGTGTCAGCCGATCAAACTTGCTGCACACCACAACACATATGCTTACACACAAACATTAAACAACAACAGTCTTGGTTCCACTGAGGCACTTACAATAGAAGTGAATGGAGGCCAATTTCTGAATGTAAATTACTCACTTTTTCAAAAGTATAGTCACAAGACATAAAGGATATGCGTGCAAACATGATTTTTGTGTGATAAAATCACTTACAAACCTTTTCTGTGTAAATGTATAGCTAATTTTACAACCTCATTACCATGATGATGTCATCAAACTCTAAAACCCTAAAATGACTGTAAAAATGAGGATTTAAACAACTTTACAGCTCAAATAATCCATGAGTTCTAACAGAAGAGTTAAAGTAAGCTTCACATTTCTGCCTTTAAACCCTCCAAAAATTGGCCCCATTCACTTCCATTGTAAGTGCCTCACTGTAACCTCGATTTTTGCTTTTTTTTATTTGTGGCATAATGTTGATAACCACAACAATAATTTCTTCTTGCCCATCATTTATTAAAAATAGCGGGTACAGTAAAGCACTTTCAATAAGTGAATGGGGCTAGTCCATACACAACAGTTAGTTCCGGTCCTCGAATCTGATTGGACGAGAGGCGTTCCATGAGTACTGATGGTCTCACACCATCAGCACTCGGAGGCTTCACTGTGTGTATCACTCCGTTTGTGTTCGTGCTGTTCTAAACTAAAGTGTAAGAGCAGTGCAGATGTGTTAAAAGCTATATGTGTCTCTTTTCATTTAATTTTGTGACATTACATATTTTACATATTGGTGGCAAAAGACCATTTTTGTGTGTAATATGAGCCAGCTAGTCAGCGTCACTCAGTGTTTTCATTCAACAGCACTCCATGATCACTCGTATTACTACTACACTACTAAAGTTAGGAAATAGCTTTAAACGGTTTTAAACTAACAACTTCAGCATTAAGGCTCATCACAGCTGAGAGACACAACAGACTGATTAATTACACAAACTCAAGGTGCTTATCTCTTACTGGAGTTTCCACATCGGAGAGTACATGCTGTCCAAAATGGCGGAGGACATTGCGGTTTCTATAGTGAATGACTCTTGTGCACCAGCTACCGCGAAATGAGGAATACCCCCACTTTGACGGTTATTTTTCTTACTGAGAATATAGGATGAATTTCACCAAAATTACCTTATCTTCAGAAAGCTAACAGACTACAGCATCATCAACAGGTGATCGCACATGCTCCATCTCTATTTCGCTCTCTCTCTCTCTCTCACACACATACACACACACATATCCTTGTTTCTCCAATAACTTGTTAGAAACAGCCCAAGCCTTGATACTATTAGTTCTAAAGTGATGTTTTTGAGAGGCTTGGATGCATCATTTGTTTTGCAACGGCAGATTCTGATCCGTGGCGTAAGAAAGTATTTCCATGCAGAAATGCGTTTTTTATGACTACTCGGTTTTTCCAAATTTTTTTACATTTAGTTGTTCAATGAACTGTTGTATACTGTATAACAATATCACACTCATGCTATATGGCCCTAAATCAACACTGCTGTGTTTTCCTACGGCCTCATGCCTGCGGCCAAATCACAGCAGTGCTGATGTAGGGCCATACTTGCTCATGTGATATTGCTTAAATATATATAGCTCAAGGACACAATGTTGGTGGCTGTGGGGAATCAAACAAGCAACCTTCTGATTACCAGTTATGTGCTTTTACCCACTACGCCACCACCACTCCATGAAAATGAACTACTTAAACTACTTCAAACAGTTCTCATCAAAAAATCCTCCACGTGCAGCAATGACAGCTTTGCAGATCCTTGGCATTCTAGCTGTCAGTTTGTCCAGATACTCAGGTGATATTTCACCCCACACTTCCTGTAGCACTTGCCATAGATGTGGCTGTCTTGTCGGGCACTCTCACGCACCTTACAGTCTAACTGATCCCACAAAAGCTCAGTGGGGTTAAGATCCATTAACACTCTATAAGGCCTGCACCCCTGAGTCTTCTCTTTATTGTTGTACATGAAACTGGTGTTGAGCGGGTAGAATTCAATGAAGCTATCAGCTGAGGACATGTGAGGTGTCTATTTCTCAAACTAGAGACTCTGATGTACTTATCCTCTTGTTTAGTTGTATCTGGGCCTTCCACATCTCTTTCTGTCCTTGTTAGAGCCAGTTGTCCTTTGTCTTTGAAGACTGTAGTGTACACCTTCGTATGAAATCTTTTTTTTGGCAAGTTCAAGCATTGTATAGCCTTCATTCCTCAAAACAATGATTGACAATGTTAAGCTTAATTTAACAAACCAGATAGCTTTCAACTGTGTTTGATATAATAGCAAGTGATTTTCTAATACCAAATTAGCAATTTAGCATGATTACTCAAGGATAAGGTGTTGGAGTAATGGCTGCTGGAAATGGGGCCTGTCTAGATTTGATCAAAAATGACTTTTTTCATATAGTGATGGTGTTGTTTTTTACATCAGTAAAGTCCTGACTATACTTTGTGATCAGTTTAATGTCACTTTGGTGAATTAAAGCACCAATTTCCTTCTGAAACAGCAAAATCTGTACATTATTCCAAACTTTTGTGTATATATTTACATAAAATATAACAAATACAAAACAGTAATATTAGTCATTTATTCTATTTATTTATAATTTTCGAATCCAATTCTAGCAACGTTGGAGTTCCCATAATTATGTTGCTTTGCGCACTCAAGTCTTTCATCAAAGCAGCCAGTCAGAGTGTGGTTTCATTGTTTCTTCCATGTCCGTAGGGGTCGCTATTCTCTCTAAAAAGGAGGCATATTTTCACTTTTGCTCTTGTACTATCGGAGAGTAACAAAATATGGTGCTGTAAATGACAGTAAAAGAGAATTGATCGTTTGAGGCGGTCTTGTTATCGCAAATAAAACCTCGGCGAATGACAGTTCATCACTAGTGTTGTGCACTGCAGCTGGACCCGCGCTGTCTCCAGGTCAGAAGAGCAGATGTTTCGTGAGAACTATTTTTAGTAACTGCTCAGCCTTTTGTTGTTTAGAAACATTTTTTTCCAGGAATATTTTCCTTTTTCGTGCAGGTGTTGATTTGACGGCGGTGATGGCGATCAAAAAGACCTACATAAGCGTGGGCTACGCGTGTGTTGGGGTATTGGTGGGATTTTCGGCTTTTCTAGTCTGGAATATCGCTTACAAACAGCCGTGGACAGCCGCGATGGGTGGACTATCAGGTACAGTCCTTGGCTGTGTCTCAAAATCTAGTGAGCTGCCTACCTGGAGAGCATATTTGGGCGTTTCGTGCCAGTCTATGGTGCCTAAAAATTGCTCTCTATGTTGGCAGCTCACTCCTTTCTTTTCTTTTCTTTCTTTCTTTCTACTTGCACACATATTTTTCTTCTTGCTGGGTAGTTTTTTTCTTTGGGAAGACTAAGTAAAAGGAGTAAAATAAAGGCAAATCTTTGTATAACCCATACACAAATAATATATGCAAAAACGTTGAGATTTTGGCCTAAGTCAGCAGATACAAAGAACCTTCCCTGCTTAGTGCACTTTGATCTGTCACAGTGTTCTTCAAACTTTCTTCACACACATTACTGGCCTTTGTGTTGTGTAAGAGGGCTACTGACCTGATTCATACAGCATGTGCATCTATACTTTGTTTTGCACATTGTTCATCATTGTCCTTTTTCCTTCAGAAATATTTTGCAGAATTTACATATAGTCATTAAGCAGATGCTTTTATCCAAAGTAACTTACAGGAACATAGCAAGCGATTTGTCACACCAAAGTCAACAATATCTGGAGCATCCCACTGCTAAGTGCTCAAAGTAGCTGGAGTAGTAAAGAAGCTTTAAATTACTATTAATATTAAATGTAAATGCAATTAATGTGTATTGGTTAAGTGCTCACAGAAATGGTCTGTTCAGTTATTGGGTTTTAAAGTTTGATCCTCCATAGAGGGGCATTAAAGGGATAGTTCACCCAAAAATGAAAATTCACATGATTTATTCTCTCATGATTTACTCACCCTCAGGCCATCCCAGAGGTGTATGACTTTCTTTCTTCAGCAGAACACAAATTAAGATATTTAGAAAAATATTTCAGCTCTGTAGGTCCTCACAATGCAAGTGAATGGGTGCCAATATTTTGAAACTCCAAATTCCACATAAAGGCAGCATAAAAGTAATCCATATGACTCCAGTGGTTAAATCCATGTGTTCAATCCAGACACCATATGATAGGTGTGGGTGAGAAACAGATCAGCATTTAAGTAATTTTTTGTCATAAATTCTCCTCCCTGCCCATTAGGAGGCGATATGAAAGAAGGATGTGAATCACCAAAAACAGAAGGAGAAAGTGAAATTGAAAGTTATGTGGAAATTGACTGAGCAGGGAGGAGAATTTATAGTAAAAACAAAGGACTTAAACATTGATCTGTTTCTCACCCACACCTATCAAATCCCTTCAGAAGACATAGATTTAACCACCAGAGTCGTCTGGTGTACTTGCGTTTTGCCCTTATGTGGATTTTGGAGCTTCAGAATTGTGGCAACCATTCACTTACATTGCACCTAAAAAGCTGAGAAATACTTCTAAAAATCTTTGTTTGTGTTCAGCCAAAGAAAGAAAGTCGTACACATCTGGGATGGCATGAGGGTGAGTAAATGATGAGAGAATTTTCATCTTTGGGTGAACTAACCCTTTAAGACACCTGCTGAGGCCGGGACAATGCTACCTATCCATGCTCATTAACGTTTTTTGTCAACATCAAGATTTTAGTTTAAAGTTGTATGAATAATAATATTAATTATTTATATAATTTATAGCATTTCAGGTTATTTGTGAGAGTTAAACAGAACCTCTGGTGACCCGCACACACCACTTTAGTTTACAATGGAAATATGGTGATGTTATTGTTGTTCAAGGGTTTCGGCTTTGTTGTGTAATATCACAAAATGCTTTCCTGCAAATCCAAGAGCCTATGCAGAACTGAGAGAAAATAGCGCTGTCATAAGAATCAATCAGGAGCACAGCAAGTCTAAATGGATGTGAGTGTGACAAAGCAATAAAAAATGCAGAGTCACTGAGATTCAGGCATGCGCATGCAAAACCATGCACACTGCACAGTTGATCTTTGCTTGAAGTATATTTATATATGTGTATGGGTGTGTATGTACATCTACAGGTGTTTTGGCACTATGGGCTCTGGTCACACACATAATGTACCTTCAGGACTACTGGAGAACGTGGCTGAAGGGACTGAAGTTCTTCATGTTCATAGGCGTCATTTTCTCTGTGCTGTCAATCATTGCATTCATCTCCTTCCTCTGTGTTGCCATCTCCCACAAAGAATGTGAGTAAAAGAAGATCTTGAGTGTCACAAGAAGTCTTTGTTTTTAAGCAGAGATTATTTAAAGGGGTAGTTCAACCAAATATGATAATTCTCTCATCATTTACTCAACCTTATGCCATCTCAAACTCGTGAATTTCTTTCTGCTGCAGAACAAAAACAAAGATATTTTGAAAGATCTATGATGTGTTTTTGCTCATACAATGCAAGTCAATGGGTTTTTCAAGCTCAAAAAAGGATATAAAGGCAGCATAAATAAATCCATATGACGTGAGTGGTTTAATCCATGTCTTCTGAAGCTACATGAATAGCTTTGATTTAGAAACTGACTAAAAGTTAAGTCTTTATCCACTATAAATCTTGACATCCACAGTCTCCTTGGCACACTCATAATCGTTCACACACTTCCATGCACTTTGACACAAGGCAAGGTTCGTTGTTTTCAAAGTTGGGCTACTTTGAAAATGCAGATGCAAGTTAAATTGATAGAGTCGCAGGTTGAGTTTTATTGTGGGATTTTTCTTAAAATGTACCACAGTCGCCAAAAGGTTGATAATAAACATTTAAAAATGAAAAGCATCTCATTGATGTTCAGCGATACCCGGATTTAATACCTGGAACTGCGTGCAGAGACAAAGCATCACGATCTTGAAGCGAACACTGTGTTCCATTCGGGATGGATGTCGAGATTTATAATGAATGAATTTTTGTCTGTTTCTCACCCAAAGCAAAAACATCCCTTCAGACAACATGGATTATACCACTCGAGTCGTATGGATCACTTTTATCCTGCCTTTTGTCCTTTTTGGAGCTTGAAAGTTTGGACACCATTGACTTGTATTGTATGAACAAATAACCTGCATACACTCTTCAAAATATCATTGTTTGTGTTAATTTGGGTTTGGAACGACAGAGTAAATGATGACAGAATTTTCATTTTTGGGTGAACTATTGCTTTAACTTTCTCTGCTTAAAGAGAAAAATATCAGTGAAGCAAAAATATCAGTGTCTGCCACTGTATGATGTATTTAAGGGTATTCCGGGTTCAATACAAGTTAAGCTCAATCAACAGCATTTGTGGCATAATGTTGATTACCACAAAAATTTATTTTGACTTGCCTCTCCTTTTCTTTAAAAAAAGCAGAAATCTGGGTTACAGTGAGGCACTTACAATGGAAGTGTAGGGGGGCCAATTTTTGAATGTTAAAATACTCACTTTTTTAAAAGTATAGCCACAAGTCATAAACAATATGCATGTAAACATTATTTTAGTGTGATAAAATCACTTGCTAACCTTTTCTGTGTAAAGATATAGCCAATTTTAAAACTTCATTGCCAAGACAATGAAATGTTAACAAACCCTAAACCCCTAAAATGACTGTAAAAATGACAATTTAAACAACTTTACAGCTCAAATAATCCATGAGTTCTAACAGAAGAGTTAAAGTAAGCTTCACATTTCTGCCTTTAAACCCTCCAAAAATTGGCCCCATTCACTTCCATTGTAAGTGCCTCACTGTAACCTCGATTTTTGCTTTTTTTTTAATTTGTGGCATAATGTTGATTACCACAACAATAATTTCTTCTTGCCCATCATTTATTAAAAATAGCGGGTACAGTAAGGCACTTTCAATAAGTGAATGGGGCCAGTCCATAAACATTGAAATATACATTGTAAAAATGATGCATGTTAAGCCACAAGATGTAAACATTATAGGCCAACGTATTAACATGATTTTAGTGTGATTAAAATCACATACTAACCTTATACCAGATAAGGTTATTAAGCAATTTTATCACACTAAATGTTAACATGTATAATGTTTAAGTCTTGTGGCTATTAAATGGTGTGTATTTAAGCCTTTATTTACAGGCCCATCCACTTCCATTATAAGTGCCTCACTGTAACCGCTATTTTTTAATAAACGAGGGACAAGTTGAAATGATTTTTTTGTGGAAATCAACATTACACCGCAAATACTGTTAATCGAGCTTAACTTGCACTGAAACCGGAACATTCCTTTTTAGATCTGAGTGTTACAACACCACAGTTATACTTTATAACAAGTATGAACTGAAGAGAAGTCCCAGTCAGATCAATCTCAAAAAAAGTTTTAAAGAGGAAGTGGCTTTCTGCACATTAAACTGACAGGAAGGCATTTCTGCTCTCTTTGAACTTTTTAAAAACTCTCTTAAAAATGTGTGTTTTTATGTGTACAGCCTTGAAAGATCCTGCCAGTCTCTTCCTGTCGTGTGTGTGGAGCTTCATAAGTTTGAAATGGGCATTCCTGCTGGCCCTCTATTCTCATCGATACTGCAAAGAATTTGCTGACATCTCCATCCTCAGTGACTTTTAAATATACACCCACAATAGCACACTCATGCCCACAGACAAACAAGCATACATGCTTAAAAAGACTTGGCTGTTACATTGTTAAATGGATAAAGAGGACTTGATATAAGAAGTCAGAATAAATGGTGAGGAGAGTCAGAAAGTGTAATTAAAGACATTAGTTAATTGCTTTCCCTCTCCCTCCTCTTTTCTGTCTGTGGGAATTTCAGGTTTGAATCACAGTCTATTGTGGGCAATGCGTTTTAACCACTGATATATAATATAGAACTGGATTGCTCATGAGGAACTATCAGTTAAGCCACTGCGCCGCCATATTGCTATGCCCAAACATTCCAGTGTCCCTATTGATTTTAACAGGAAATCATCTCATTTCAGCGAGTAAACATTAGTCATTCAATAACCGATTTTATATCTGAAATCTGTATGTACATCCCTACAACGCAAACGTCCTACACATGTAATTATTTATCTATTTAAAATCTGATTTTTTTCCTGTTTCTTGAAAGCTCGAGCGAGTTATGTACAATATATCTGGATCAAACAGTATTCACCTCTATCAAACTTCATTGGCGAACAGATCAGCTGAATGTAAACAAGTTCACTGAAACTGAGGTAAGATACAAACAACCATTTTCAGACTTATTTATTGTGAGCATCGAAGTGTTTGTTCATAGTTACTTGTTTTATGTTTTCATAAAAAAGTGCCTTTTTCTCGCGGTCACTTGAAAAAGAGCGCGCGCTCTCTCCCTCTCACGCACAGCGGGCGCGCAGAGAGGGTGACACGCAAAGCAAATGTGGTTAAAATTAAACTGATACGCTAGGTTTAAATGGCAAACGAACATGTATTTATGACATGAATCCATGTTATGACTACAGAGAACACTTCAAAATGAAAACAAGCAAATCCTGGGCATTTAAGGCGATTTAGAAATCCCAGTCTGACTTTTTTTTAAAGTCCCGTTCGGGGGTAAAGACATATTGTTACTCTAAACAAGCAGATTTTACAGCTTTTCCTACTTATATTACAACTTGTGAACAGTTTGCCGCTTCCTTTGGTGATCGTTGTGCTGCACTGATGCTCAGACATCACGATCCGTATGTATCTTCTCCTTCGTAACGAATATTATCCATAACGAGCAAATTAAACATGATTGTCACTAGAGGGCAAAATGCAACTGTCGTATCCACAGGTTGGAGACGGTGAAACGGGGTTGTTTTCGCCTGTCAGTCATTGATGCTCTATGAGAGTTTGGGCATACCAAGATGGCCTCTCGAACACTTCCGGTGGCTACACCTACTGCTGGCAGTTTACCATTGCATCAGCAATCCAGTTCTCTCTCTCTCTCTCTCTCTCTCTATACATTATATATAAACACATTAGACATAAGGGACTGTCAGCGTCGAGTGTCTTAAAGGGTTTAATTACCGTTTTAAATGTTGGACTCTAATATCCTTTTTTTGCAAGCGTATGAACAAAATCAATATTTCTGAGCCTTTTCACCATGTGAGAGTGTTTTGTTTATACTTGCCATTTCTGAATGAGGTATTAAGATGAGCCTTCTGTCTTTTTCCCTGCTGCTGTTCTCTTGTTGTAATGTTTTTCTCCACTCCCTCAAATGGACACAGGCAAGTGATGGATATTTGTGTCTCAGCTGGTGACCAGCAGATGTCACTAACAGACAATTTTGATTCTGCTACTACAGATGACATGATAGCATTTAGGTATGTGACTGTTAAGTCTTGAATAAGCACTTTATTGTACTGTATGTAAACCGTTAAATGAGCTGATGAATCTGGCTGTGGGAATCTTGATACTTTACTGTTAAGGGACACATTATGATTTTGGAAAGCCCAAAGCATTTTGTTAATGTTTATTGTTCTTGTTTATCTTTATATAACTCCTAAGCATTATAACGGGAGCAACTCTCATTTTTTAATTTTTTTTTCGACAGCACACTTTTAAATTAAATTAATAATCAGAACCAAATGTTTAGCATAAATTTGTAGCAATTTTTATTTTATTTTTTTTCACAGTTCCAGAATTGCTGTGACACAAAGGGATAGGGATTTGACAATGTAACATTTTTAACCTTTTTAATGGTCTAATGTCTTTGAGTAATACTATCACACCTCTGGTAGTTGGTTATCACCTGCCCATACTGTCACCTGTGTTATAGGACTGATTATAAGTTTGTATAGATTCACTCATATAAGACTGCATGCATTTGTTTTATTATGTTGATCTTTTTATATTTACATAAAGATTGTGATAGAATGTGATTTTAGCTTTTGCCTAACACTTTGGGCAATTTTATATACATATCCATTATATCATGTCATGAAATTGGTAACTTTATGTATGTATGCGTGGGCAGCCCATTAATAAAATAACCTACCTTATACGAGTCCAGTATTCCCTGTGGCACACTTGTGACACATCATTACACATCACCCTTGATATCAATGTAACGTTTGGAAAAAGTAACAATATGGCTTTATTTTAATCCTGAGAACAGTAAAATGAGCTGACAGTGTAAAACATTGTAAAAAGTTTGAATGATATACATTACTAAAATTGGAATGTAACAAACCAGAGGAATTTGTTATATGTTAAAGGGTTAGTTCACCCAGAAATGAAAATTCCTTCATTATTTTCTCACCCTCATGCTATCCCAGATGTGTGACTTTCTTCTGCTGAGCACTAACAAAGAATTTAGGAAGAATATTTCAGCTGTGTTGGTCCATTCAATGCAGTTGAGTGGTGGGCTGAACTTTGAAGCTTCAAAAGGACATAAAGGCAGCATAAAAGCAATCCATACAACTCCAGTGGTTTAATCCATATCTTCTGAAGTGATGTAAGTGTGGGTGAAAAAAAAGATCAATATTTAAATCCTTTTTTACTATAAATTCTTCTCTCTGTCCAGTAGGTGGTGATATGCACGAAGAATGTAAATTGGTAAAAACAAAATAATGTGAAAGTTGGGGGGCCTGGGTAGCTCAGCGAGTTCGAATCCAGGGCGTTGTGAGTGACTCCAGCCAGGTCTCCTAAGCAACCAATTTGGCCCGGTTGCTAGGGAGGGTAGAGTCACATGGGGTAACCTCCTTGTGGTCACTATAATGTGGTTCTTGCTCTCGGTGGGGCACGTGGTGTTGTGTGTGGATGCCGTGGAAAATAGCATAAAGCCTCCACACGTGCTATCTCTCCGCGGTAACGCGCTCAACAAACCACTTGATAAGATGCGTGGATTGACTGTCTCAGACACGGAGACAACTGAGATTTGTCCTCTGCCATCCGGATTGAGGTGAGTCACTAAGCCACCATGAGGACTTATAGTGCACTGGGAATTGGGCATTCCAAATTGGGAGTAAAAAAAAAAAGATTGATAAATATTTATATTTTTTTCACCCACACTTATCATATCATTTCTGAAGATATGGATTTAACCATTGGAGTCGTATCATGGATTAAGTTTGTGCTGCCTTTATGTACTTTTTTGGAGCTTCAAAGTTCTGGCCACCATTCACTTGCATTGTGTGGACCTACAGAGCTGAGAATTCTTTTTTTTTTAAATATTTTGTGTTTTGCAGAAGAAAGTCATACACATCTGGGATGGCATGAGGGCGAGTAAATGATGAGGGAATTTTCAGTTTTGGGGGCGAAATATCCCTTCTGTTGCATTTCACACAAAAAAATGCTTTAAACTGTAATTGTAGCACAACAATTAACATTAACATCAGAAAATTAGAACCCTTTTTATGAGAGTGACATAAGATAAGGTACCAAAAAGTATGGACCCTCCTACTCATTCTTTATTCTTGACTATTTTCCACATTTTAGAATATTAGTACTGTTATCAAAACTATTAAATAACAGTTCCCATTTATGGTGACCACTTTTTAACTGTTGAATGCATACATTTAAAAAATACTTTAAAAAAGTAAAGAAATGTGTACATGGACACAACTAAAGGGCAAATGGTCTTCAAGAAAAAGATGACAATATACAATATATACAATCTTTTGACCGATACTGTAAGTCAAGGCTTTCGTGGCCTTTCAAATTGACACAGCAGAGCACAAAGTACTTCGCGACTAAATGACTGATAAATTACATTGAAGGATAGCATCCTTAAATATTAATTCAAGAAAAAGCCATCAGCATTTTAACAATAGCAGGTTCAGAACACGTTTTGATTAAAAAAACAACAACAACAACAAAAAAATTTGACAATAAAACATTTTAACCACAATGTAAAACTCTCCGTTGAGCTAAAATGACTAACATAATGACTCGGTAGATTTGATTACATGTGATACGGCATTGAAGCTCTCTTGTTGCTCAGAGAGGGTCTTATCACTACTTATTTGGCAACAGTTGTTATGGATTGTCTCCTGTCTTACACAACAAGGCATTCACACAACACAGGCATACTAACTTCAGGTCTCTATGGCACTGGGTGTCCATCCTCTGCTTGGAAATTAATATGAAATCTTCCAGCATAAAATTAGGAGAAACAGTAACTGGCTCCTACATAAAATCATCTTCATCATGCTCCATTGGCTCATTTGGGAAACTACAGATAATATCAACAGTCAATAACAGTGGAAAAATAATTAAGCACTTTAAAACTTCAAAAGTTGGTTTTTCGGCTTTTTGTCCATCTAAAGGCTGCAAAGTTAGTGCATGTTAGTTTTGATGCATCTATATTCTTGTATACTCCAAAAATGTTGCCAACTTGTATTTTTTATTTTTTTGCACATATGTGCATTTATAATTGACAGACTTTCTCTTTCTGAAAAATGGACAAATGACTGTTGAATTGTTTGCAGGGCCATATGCAGATTTTTCTTCAGTAAAATGCACTCTAAATGGTAGGCTAGTAAAATGTTAAAATAGTGCTTAAATTACCATTTTTGGGCATTAAACATACGTATATATCTGTAATAACATATTCACACATGCAAGAGGACAAAACATACTGTATACTGCATGCCTCTCAATAAATACCGACAACAAACAGTTTTCTTTTTGTCAGCCAGGGCTTTAAACCTGAGTCTTTGGTTATTATATGGTTGACTTACCGGCTTCTGCTTGAAACAGTCATAGTGAGGCCATCCAGGGCTGAAGCAGCATCACTGCCCACCGAGTATCTCTTCTCCGCTTTTACATATGGCAGAGACACGGTGTCTAGCATAGCCCTCACTGAACTCCAGTATTGACCTGAGAGAGACAGACACAACTTACTATGGAAACGTATGAATATGTAGCAAAAGGAGACAAGAGATGAAGGATGCTCACTCTGTACACGCAGTACTGTCTCCAAAGAGTCAACTGCGTTATCACAGGGTCTCCTCAGTAATTCTTCTTCAGCTAAAGGTTCAGGCTGAAAACACATGCAAACATGCACATTCACACAAAAGGCAAGGAATTGTAACATAGGGCCCTATTTTAAGAGCGCTAATGCAAAGTGATAAGTCGTATACACAAAGTCAGTGGGCATGGCCCTGTTTTTGTATTGTCATGCAGGCGCAAGTGAGTTTGGCGAAATTGCGTGTGCAAAGCGCTAATGGGCTGGGTTAAGTGCAATTTAATTCTAAGGTTCTTCTCCGGTTACTACACCATCTGCGTCCTGTTATACTGTATAGTCTATTCCCTGTTAAGCACAAGTGATTTAAACAAAGACAGCACATTCATTAGAAGTTGGTAGTGTAAATGGACTGTATGCAGTGAATTAGAAGAATAGAAACATGGACATTCTTTTGTGCATTTACTGTGTTCTTGTTAAATGTCAGGCATATTTCTATGACAGTGATATGCGCCTTTTATACGTATGGAAAATTTGTTTTTCATCAGAATTTGGATGTAGGCTCCATTAAATTATAGATAATGTAAGTATTATTAATGATATTGTTCAAGTGACACACAAATCATGGCTAGTATAAACAGTTATTTTATCGGCCTGGCTGTGGATTTTTAGCGGTCGATTTTACTTTAAAATGAATTCATTTATTGAAACACAAAAAACTTAAACCAAAAATATTTCTAGATTAAAATTACATTACAAACTAAACAAAAATATAATTAAAACAAAAAAGTGGTCAAATTTTTTTTATATATAATCACCTCCGCATAAAATACAAAAATGTAACCCTCTCCAAATTCTTCCACCGGCCTCTTTTGCAGTGACTTAAATACAATTGTTTTTTTTCTCCCAATTTGGAATGCCCAATTCCCAATGCACTCTTAAGTCCTCGTGGTGGCGTAGTGATTCACCTCAATCCGGGTGGCAGAGGACGAATCTCAGTTGCCTCTGCATCTGAGACCGTCAATCCGCACATCTTATCTCGTGGCTTGTTGAGCGCGTTACCGCGGAGACCTAACGTATGTGGGGGCTTCACGCTATTCTCCACGGCATCCACGCACAACACATCACGTGCCCCACTCAGAGCGAGAATCACATTATGGTGACCACGAGGAGGTTAACCCAATGTGACTCTACCCACCCTAGCAACCGGGCCAATTTGTTGCTTAGGAAGCCTGACTGGAGTCACTCAGAATACCCTGTCATAAATACAATTGTAAATATAAACATAATGACTGAAAAGTAAACCATGGCCTCTAGTAAGTTTAACACAAATCTCATACGTTTTATAAAATGGCTACAACATTGATTATCAGGGACCATATTCGATGTTCCACTATACTTTCAGAGTTTGGACATGAACTTTATTTCCACCCGCTGGTGAAATCTCTAAACTGAAAATTCAGGAACTAATTTTAGACTTTGCGCTGAGAATAGAGGTGTTTCTAAAACATCTTAGCGCAATGACCTATTTCTCAGGAAAATAGCAAATTGCACTTTGCACCACTTCATTTACATACAACATGCCCACAGTTTGCGCACATACACCCACAGATAGCGCAAACACTCCCACCCACTTGCACTTGCACTGGCTTGAAAATTGTGCTTAGAATTAGCTCTCTCACGAAAATGGGAAAAGACGTAGCTCACGTCGTTGCGCAATATACAGTATATTACCCTGACATGATTGAAATGTAAAAAAAAAACTAGTCACCACTGCTACAGTGGGGTATCAAATACAGCTGCTGAGTGAGTGATAGTAAATTTAGCATCTTTCTCTCTTCTGACTGTCATAATACATCTCTATCTATTTTTTCCTCTTTTGGAAAGTCATGGAAATGTAATAATGAATTTTTTAATTTGCTGTTGGAGCAAATGCAAACACAAAAAAAATATTTGCTGTGGTCTTCCATTCACTGCTTCAACAGTTTAGCCTGCTATAGTTTACTTCTGTGTTTTAAACCCAGAAATTGGAAAAGGGTCCATTAAACACTTGTACATTTTGGCATATGTACGAACAAACCTCATATCCCACGAGAGCATTGACACAGGCCTGGGATGCATCACAGAGAGACGAGAGGTCATAACCTCCCTCTAACACCAGCACTACACGACCTTCAGCCAACTCCATTAACTTCCGGGTCAGGAGTCCAAAACCTGAAAAACGTATAGACCACATACTGTAAAACTGAAAATGTTCAAATGCATTTTAGATATAACATTATAATATTTAAAAAAAAATTAATATCAAGATTATTCACATATACGGTCAGTGGCGCATGTTATACTTAAATGCTGTTTACATGTGGTATAATGGTTGCTGGTAAAGAAAATAAAAGTCACAAGAAGCCTGGGAGTCTTAATGACTTGACGTGTTGGCTAAATCATGGCCATAATTTGGACATACATTTTTAGTGGTGTCAAGCAGAGGTCAACCGATATATCGGTTTAACAGATCAATCGGCTGATAGTTGTTTTTTGGAACTATTGGTTATCGGCAAAAAAGTTGCCAATATATTATTTTTTCTATTATTTTGTGTTCCTCTATGGCCATTTTGGTGTGATTTCGACTGTGACATGATTGTTGGTGCCAGACGGGCTGGTTTGAGTATTTCTGTAACTGATGATCTTCACGCACAACAGTCTCTAGAGTTTACTCAGAATGGTGCCAGAAACAAAAAACATCCAGTGAGCAGCAGTTCTGAGGATGAAAATGCCTTACTGATTAGAGAGGTCAAAGGAGAATGGCCAGACTGGTTCGAACTGACAGAAAGGCTACGGTAACACAGATAACCCCTCTGTATAGTGAGCAGAATGGCATCTCAGAATGCACAACACGTCAAACGTTGAGGCAGATGGGCTAAAATAGAAGAAGATCACTTTGGGCATTTTATTAAGACCATAGTGTTCCTAATAAAGTGCTCAATGAGTGTAGTGATTCTATTGCAATATATGGTTTTCTAGATGATTGTAAGAGTGCATGATTTGTTTCCCCTGGGTGTACATTTGACCTGGAAGCACAAACATTTCAAAATAAGAGTAATTTGAGCTTGTTTATAATTAAAGGTTCTGAGTTATGCACCAAAACTTCATTTTTTTCTTCTGGTTAATATTGGGATTTTGGTTGAACTATAAACACGCATCTGTTATTTTACTCATTTTGTACTCTTGTAGCCTCTGTGTCTGTGCCCATCACAGTAAGGAAAGACTAAGATATTTTTTTTTACATTCAATAAATCAATTTTAAAAACTATTGGTTGATTAAGCAGTTATCAGCCTTTTCCACCACCTTAGTTATCAGTATCTGCAAAATCCACTATAGGTCAACCTCTAGTGTCAAGAATGCTAAGTCATTATATAGTCATTTTTTAAGCATCCTGTAGAGCAACAAAAATAGTCAAATCAAGACACTCTTAAGCTCAGATAATATAATCAAAAGTGCAAAGGTGTGGAACAATACTCTGGGTGTGCATTAATACTAAATAACACAAACTCAACAGCCACAGTGTGCATTTCTATTACGTACATTTAGCTGAGACATTGTATCCACCCAGAGCAGCTGGGTGACCCTCAGCAGCATCAAAACCAGCTGAAACCAGGACCATGTCAGGAGAAAACTCATGAGCAATTGGCATAACTACCGTTCTGTAAAGAGAGATAGAGAAGACATTAAATGCATGGTTTTCATAGACAAAGGCAAAGTGTGCAATTTTCAAGCTTGATTTTAACGTTTGTTATTAAAACATAAGTGGTGCTATTTTACAGTATTTCTATAATAATTAGTATATAATATTTTCCTTTTTATCGTCCGCAGGCAATATCGTAAGTCAGATCATTTAAAATAATAATAGCATACCCGTTCTCAACAAGCCACATGGTTTGAGGTATCATTCATTTTTTGCCTTAGCAAGCACCACTTATCAGCCTGGTCTCATGAAATTTCTGTGAGCATTGCAAAATTTTTGCACAACTGAAATTACGTGCTTCATTACACGTTTGGCTGCAGTTTTCAAGTGAAATGTCCAGCGGGTGGGGGGCCAAAACAGCGAAATGAGGTTGTAATCAGACAAGGTTTTTAAGGTGAACTTTAGATGGAGGTTTTAATAAGTAAAACATACCTCCCTAACCTTTATGTGTTTACCCTAAACCTAACCAATAGTGCCTGAAAAAATTATTAACAAAACAGACAAACTTACCCTTAACCATCACCTAACTCTAACAGATAGTGTTTTAAAATGCAAATTCCAAAAAAGAAAAGAAAGAAAAGAAAAAGAAAACACACATTAACTGAAGCTACCACGTCATTTTGTGTTGCTTCTATGCCACTTTCACTTTTGTGCATCTTTGGCTGAACTCGAACCACGGCCATCGATCCTAAAGTCCAACGCTCTATTAGGTGAAAAAAAAAATCAGTAATTGTACTCGTGATTTGTGTGACGATGATTAAAACACACAGTTGTTGTAGTGCCTCTAGTGTTCATTTCAGCAGGAAACTGCAGCGAAATGTGGAAAGTGGCACGTAAAAGTCAGTTTGCAAAAATTTATATAGAGTAACGTTCATTCTATGAGACCAGGTTGACACTAACAATTGTTTCCAAGCAGGTTTCTCAAACGCTCCTACTTTGTCCCCTAAATAGTACCTGAATGCAGCTAGGTATTCTGCATCTCCCATTGGAGGATTCAGCCCTCCTGACCAGGCCACATTTACATTATAGCCTTTACCTTCATCAGATCCTACCTGAAACACACAGTCACATGCACAGAAGCCACAGTAATCTAGCACTAAAGTCACATAATCAATGTTCTTACATGGCTATATGCCAACTCAAATCTCAAACATACTTACTAACTGACTATCCTTTTTTCGAGGGAAGTAAACAAAACTAACCATGATAGGTCCTCCAGTACCAGGGAAGAAAGAGCCATTATCATAGCGATGCAGAGATATATAGAGAACACTAGGATCAGTGTAGAAAATCTTCTCAGTTCCACTACCATGATGAACATCCTGAGAAAGAGAAGAGGAAGGCCATTTTTATAAAAAAAAAAATAAAAAAAAATCAGTTGTCTTAAAGCACCTTTTGGACAATCAAATTTCATAAAGTATTTCACACACTATTTATTGATTTTCAGTGATGTATAACATTTGTGTATATGGGTGATTCTTACAAAACCTGTCAAGAAATTGTCCTGGTCCTATTATACTTCAAAATCAAAAGAAACAAATAAGAAAATACATTTAGCATGTTACAAAAAAGGAAATATATTTTGCATAATAAGAAAATGAAGCCTATTATTGAGACCATTATTGAGTATCTGCATTGTTATATTATTTCTATAACAATTATGGACATTTGTCTCTGAATGTTGCAATATGTGAATGTATCAAGGAATTTAATTTTTGAGTTTTTTTGAATGAATGAACATTACATTTATATAGTGCTTTTCTGACACTTCACAAAAGCACTTTACACAGTGAACAGGGGACACTCCTCAACCACCACCAGTGTGCAGCATCCACCTGGATGATGCGACGGCAGCCATAGTGCGCCAGTACGCTCCCCACACACCAGCTATTGGTGGAGAGGAGAGAGTAGAGTGATACAGCCAATGAATGGATGGGGATTATTAGGAAGCCATGATTGATAAGGGTCAATGGGGGGAATTTGGCCAGGACACCAGGGTTACACCCCCACTCTTTTCGAGAAGTGTCCTGGGATTTTTAATGACCACAGAGAGTCAGGACCTCAGTTTAACATCTCATCCGAAGGACAGTGCCTTTTTACAGTATAGTATCCCCATCACTATACTGGGGCATTAGGACCCACACAGTCCGCAGGGTGAGCACCCCCTGCTGGCCTCCCTAATACCTCTTCCAGCAGCAACCTTAGTTTTCACAGGAAGTCTCCCATCCAGGTACTGACCAGGCTCAACCCTGCTTAGCTTCAGCAGGCAACCAGTCTTGAGCTACAGGGTGATATGGCAAATAATTGGTAATTATCATTATTCTCAATTATTTTTCTTGATTATATTAATAATTAGACTGTAATTTCTGTATTACAAGGATTTTTTAACTGTATTAAATAATTTTTTAGAGTATAATAATTTATTTTTTAATCAGCATAAAGGCAGCATACCTCATGCTATCATGATGTATAAATACTTTACTACTGAATTCATATGCCATTTTTTTGCATTACAGTAAAGAGAATGTGATTTTTTGCATAACGGTAAAGAAACTTTGGGCTGAAAATGTGCTTAATTGTCATGATATAAATGTCAGTGCTAATTATATTGGCTCTAAAGCAAGGCTTCATTTGCATTAAGTAAAATATAATTTCTTATCGCTTTCTTTTGATTTTGGTATAAAATATAACTCAGACATGTTCTGGACAGGTTTCATGAGATTCTCCCAAATACATTAGATACAAATACTCTGTGTTTGTGTTTTACCCAATCCACTATAAGGATCCTTTTAACGTTCAATCTGTCCTGAAGCTGTTTAGCAGCAATGGCCACAGAGTTAAAGATACTGAAGCCACTATAAACATACAGAAGGAGAGAGAAAAGTTTTTACAGTGCCATTTAAAAATACTGCTGTATGTGTCTGCAGCTATGAGCAACTCACTGTGTCTGAGAGTGTGATGCATGATGTCCTGGAGGCCTGACCACAGCAAACCCATTCTGAGACAAAGAGAGAGATGGAGTGAAAGTCTGAACTAGTCACTACCTTGTGATAATGGGAGAAGGAATTATGGATTAATGGAATCTAACCCTTAATTCTCCCTTAGCCACATGCAGGGCCAGTTCAATCACACTACCAACTGCCATCTTAAGTGCCGCTATGCTGGAGGTGCCATTCCATACCATATCAAGATCCCTCTGTCAATCACACACAAACAACCAATCACATCAGTTCAGTTCTTATGAACTTCCCTTGCTTGGGTTTCCCTTCCTTGCTTTTTCTTTCTATCTTAAATTTTCCCTTACAAAAAAGCATCAGATGGTAATCCCATGGAACTGTGATATAGGGGAGAATGGGGCTAGTGTTCACACTTGAATATTTCTCAGTGTGGGTTTATTTTTGAAAAGTCAGTTTCTGTATATGCATCTGCCTTAAAGCCTTGGCAAAAAATAAATAAATAAATAAAAAATAAATCTATTGAATGTTTCTACCATTATTCCCCAGGAAAAAAGGTGCAGCTCATTGAACACACGTTTAACTTTTGTGACAACATGCCCCAACAGCGGGGCATTTCATCACATTATACGGGGTACAATGGACTCTGCCATTAAACACATGAAATACAAAACATTTTAAACAATTATGAAACAGTGAAAATGTAAAAGGTAATGTACAAAAACAATGGAATGACGCAGTATCCAAAGTGTTCAAACTCACCCCCTTTCCTCCACATGGCTGTGTCTGAAACACCTCTTTATATGAAACAGCGGCAGGATGTTAACAAATAAAAAAAATATTACAAATTGAGAAAAACATACAATAAAATGCATTTCAGGTATTTCATTCACAGTGTATGCTGTGCAAGTTAGTGTTTTTTTTTAAAACATGTTTTAGGCATACCCATGTGGTTGGGCAAATCTGTTTCTGAGAGCTCAGTGAAGAGAATAACATGTTTCTCAGAATGGATGGACTGTAGTTCCTTTAAACTGGCCAACCTGCCCTTAACCCTCTAAAACACAAGCACAAAAAGCATAATAAAAGGATGCCAGGTTGGGTGTCAAGACAGCTATGGCCAATGGTCTGCTCAGTATTGGTCTGTACCTCACACTGATTCCTGAGTCCACACTCCTGCAATCTTGACCAGATACTCTTAATTCTGCCAGCATGCTCAGGGTGATTGCTGTTTTCTCCACAGTCACACTCATGTTTCAGCATCTGAGAGTCATACACCAAGCCTACACACACACTCACATGTATTCACGAGTTTCTGTGATTTTATAATCTTGAGATAACGGTAAATAGGTAAAGCAGGTTTTCTACGCTTTACGATCTGACATCCAGTACTGTGCAAAAGCCTTAGTCATGTGTAAAAAATGCATTTAATGTCATAATTAATATTACATTATTGCAGGAAACAATATAAAAAACTATATCAATATTTGCTGTGACCAACCTATGCCTTTAAAACAACACCAATTCTCCAAAGTACACTCGTACACAGTTTTTCAAGGTTGTTGGCAGACAGGATGTTCCTATCTGCCAACGATGGCTACGATGTTCGTAGCCTCCAAAAATTAACTTAAAATATGTGACATTATAATGGCTTTTTTTTTGTGTGTGTGTGTGCAATATTGTTCCTAATGTCTCAATAAATCTGATCCTCTCAAGGCACCTTTACAGAAATTATTACTTATTTATCTTAAAATATCTTTCTTAAATTATTAAAATGGAATTCCACAAATGAGTTGTGCTATTGATTCTGAAAGGTTGCATTTTACTTTTAAAACAAAACAAAAACAAAGCTACATTTAAAATAAAACAATTATATCAGTAATCCAGCTGATCATACCCATGTTTTTGGGACTAGATTAATTTACTGCCAGTATCTTTATGACACTATTATCAGCTTTTTTTTCCTGAACAAAACGACAAGACACTTCAAGTTTATCTGACATAACAGACATAGTTTGCTTGATCAGCTGAACTTTCATGCTGAAGATGCCTTATCACTGTTGCTTCATGCTCTTTCTCAGCACAGCTTTCTCTGCTTTGTACTATCATCAGGGGTTAAATTGGTATTTCAGAGGTGGGGTAACCCTAAAATCGGGTGATGTCGCAGTCATGCCTTTCGCCCATGTATTTCATAAACTTTTAATAAAATACATGGGTGTCTAAATATGGATTTATTATGTAATTATTATGTAAGTTTTTTTTCTTTCAGATGAATCAATTTTACTGGGATAATGATTTGTCTGTCATTATTTATGTATGTAATTAATCAACTTAATTGTGAAAAAATACATATAATAACATGGAATGTTTGGTTTAGTGTTTTACATTAGATGACAAACAAACTTGACAAAAAGACAAACTTGATTAAGAATGTTATCAAATGTATTTTATACATTTTATAAAAATCAAATGACAGCTGGGACAAGTAACCTTCTTCTTACCCTAGATTGTGGGTCATCTTATAGAAGATGCTAAACTTAGGCCTAAATCTAATTGTGTTACAGGTGAAAAGTAAATGCACATAGTTCTTAATGGGGGAAACAAACATCTTCTACACAACTACCTTTTACTCAAATTGTTATTCTGATGATATCATTTGTAATGAAAACATTTGCATTAAATTATAAAAGAGTTTAAAATTCTTTTTGCATTTTCACTAGTCAATCCACTAGTAATTTTTCCAAAAGAAAACACACACACACACACACACACACACACACACACACACACACAAATGTTGGTGCGGATATCCTTATGAGGACTCTCCACAGACATAAGTATTTTTATACTGTACGAACTATAGATTCTATCCCCTAACCCTAACCCTACCCCTAAACCTAACTGTAAGGGGGGGTTAGAGGCGAGAACCAGCTTGACAACTTAAATAATAATTTAATGAACAACTTAACCAAAAACACACAACCATAAACACACACAGGGCAGCTGCATGTAATTCTCTCTCTCGAACTGTCGTCCCCGGCCGCCTTTATCCCTCGCGTGCCCCATCAGGCTGATTGGGGCCCCGCCCTCCTCGGCTCTACACTAACCCTCACAAAAAACTTTTTTAAATTTTCAATAAAACATTGTTTAGTATGTTTTATAAGCGATTTGAATTATGGGGACACTAGAAATGTCCTCATAAACCACATTTATAGCATAATACCCTTGTAATTACCAGTTTGTATCCTAAAAAAAAGTCCTCGTAAACCACTTAAACCTGCCCACACACACACACACACACACACGCACACACACAAAATAAAAATAAATGCTGAATCGACACACCTAAATTTACAAATAACAGTGAAACAGTGAACCCTGCAACAGCTGGCTGATCAAATCACAGACACGGAACTACAATACCCAGACTCAGTTATTATTATTTTGGGGATTTTAACAAAGAAAATCTCACACGTGAACTGCCCAAATATAAACAGCACATTACATGCCCCACCAGAGACAGGAACATACTGGATCATTGCTACTCAACAATAAAGGATGCATATCGCTCTGTCCCTAGAGCAGCTTTGAGACTCTCTGATCACTGTCTGGTTCATCTTCTTCCAACCTACAGGCAGAAATTAAAATCAACCAAACCAGTAGTAAGGACTGCCTGCTTCGATTGCACGAATTGGAGTGTTTTTGAGGCTGCAGCCACAGACCTGGACGAGCTCACAGATACTGTAACATCATATATCAGTTTCTGTGAGGATATGTGCATTCCTACTAGGACTTATTTAAAGTTCAACAACGACAAACCGTGGTTTACAGCAGAGCTCAAGTAGCTTCGTCAGGCCAAAGAGGATGCTTACAGGGGTGGGGATTAAGCCTTGTACAATCAGGCCAGGAACCCCCCCCCCCCACTCAACCTGTACTTAAGATCTGTGAAGATGATGTGAGCCGCGTCTTTCGGAAACAAAAGACGAGGAAATCTTCAGGCCCAGATGGCGTCTCACCAGCGTGTCTTCGATCCTGTGCTAACAAGCTGGCCCCCATCTTCACACAGACCTTCAATAGATCACTGGAGCAGTGTGAAGTCCCATGCTGCTTCAAACACTCCATCATTATTCCTGTTCCAAAGAAACCAAAAATCATAGGGTTTAATGACTACAGACCTGTTGCCCTGACGTCTGTGGTCATGAAATCATTTGAGAGACTGGTGTTGGCCCACCTGAAGAACATCACTGGACCCTTTCTAGATCCCCTTCAATTTGCTTATCGAGCAAACAGGTCTGTGGATGATGCAGTCAACATGGGATTGCATCATATCCTGCAACATCTGGACAGACCAGGGACATATGCAAGGATCCTTTTTGTGGACTTCAGTTCAGGACTTTCAACACCATCATCCCAGCTATACTCCAGAATAAATTATACCAACTCTCTGTTCCCATGTCTATCTGTCAGTGGATTACCAGCTTTCTGGCGGACAGGCAGCAGCTTGTGAGACAGGGGAAACTCACTTCCAGCACCTGTACAATCAGCACTGGTGCCCCCCAGGGATGTGTGCTCTCCCCACTACTCTTCTCCCTCTACACGAATGACTGCATCACCAAGGACCCCTCTGTCAAGCTCCTGAAGTTTGCAGACGACCCCACTGTCATCGGCCTCACCCGAGATAACGAGGAGGGAGGTTGAACAGCTGGCTGTCTGGTGCAGTCAAAACAACCTTGAGTTGAACACACTCAAAACGGTGGAGATGATTATGGACTTTAGGAGGAACACCCCAACACTGACCCCCCTCACCATTCTAAACAGCACTGTGGCAGCAGTGGAGTCATTCAGGTTCCTGGGCACTACCATCTCACAGGACCTGAAGTGGGAGACCCACACTGACTCCATTGTGAAAAAGGCCCAGCAGAGGTTGTACTTCCTTTGCCAGCTGAGGAAGTTCAACCTGCCACAGGCGCTGCTGATACAGTTCTACTCAGCGGTCATTGAGTATGTCCTCTGCACTTCAATAACTGTCTGGTTTGGTTCAGCTACGAAATTAGACATCAGAAGACTACAAAGGACAATGTGGACTGCTGAGAGGATTATTGGTTTCCCCCTGCAACAGATTTGTATTTGCACTGTACATAACAGATAACAGATTTGTATTAGATTGCACTACGTATGTGTATGTGTGTATGTATGTATGTGTGTGTCTGTGTGTGTCTGTACATATGTGTGTAATTAGTTTTTATTTTTTATTTTGTATTATTATCTATGTCTTGCTGCTGTTTTTGTATTGTTTTGTATTGTTGTACACTGGAAGCTCCTGTCACCAAGACAAATTCCTTGTATGTGTAAGCATACATGGCAATAAAGCTGATTCTGATTCTAATTCTGATTCTGAAACCTTTTACAATGTGTTGGTCGAGTGGTCTTGTGATCTCGAGTGATATTTTTATCTATGTTGATGTTGCTTTGCATGAGTGATTCTGGATTGAAAACCCCTTCATGTATGCAGCTTTTTAATTAACTAAGCAAAATCCCTACTGAATATCAGTGGATCTAAGAAAAGGGTGAGCAGTTGATTCCATATTACACTATTTCTATGAAACAGAGATCGGACCACAGCGCGAAACAGAAATGAAAAGCGCAGTCTCGTGCCGCTCTCGAATATGCAGCCTCTACCACCGTCCGCAACTGATTAGAGTGAAGCATAATGAGCTTGAAATATTTTTGAACAAGCACACTTGCTAAATAGAGACAGAATGTGTTAAATGGATCAACAAAAACCACATTGGAGAATACAATAAATGGAATGGATTTACAAACATGCATTTTTAGTTTTTTGGGGGGAATTGAAGGTTCCCGAATGACCGTGAAACTGCATCATCGGCTGCTATTTACTCACATAATGCAGGGTAGAGATGCTGTTTTCTCGGGGAGGGAGAAACGAGTTTGGAACTGCAGAGAAAATATACAGTGGTAGCCATGAAAGCTCAGGGCTGACGCTCCGTACGACTGAGTAATGATGTCAGACGCAACATACTTGCTCAGTAAGTTTTCCCAAGAATCCCTTCGATGTCGAATAAAAAATGCAGAGAACCGTTCGATGTATTGCTTAAAATTAGTAATTTCTAATTTGTGTTAGAGTAAGATGTTATGTTAATAATAAACTATAATTTAGAAGTTTTTAGATTTAAAAAAAAATTGATGAGATGCATGAGATGAGTGTAGTCCAGCTATAAATACAAAGCAGTTCCATCTGAATACCTGTGGTGTTTGCATGTGTTGTATGCTGACGCTGACGAAAGTATAGACAGTGTAGACATTTAAACTGTGTAGACAGTTTAACATTTTAAGGTAGACCATGGGCCCCATGGGCCCAAGTGCGGCTGCCACGCCCGCACTGCCGGTAGCTATGCCATTGGTTGAAGTGCTCCTTGTTCTACTTCTATTCTATTTGTCTTCTTCTCGAACACTCAAATGGACATGCCAATCTCCCTTATTCTATTTGCAAAAGGAATGTTTTGAAATATAAAACTGATTTCCTATTGACACACTAAAGAAGATGATATTAAATAATCGCCTTAAGACAAATGTTTTTGTGAATCTAATGTTCCCAAGACTTTTGCACAGTACTGTATATGTGAAGAAATATGAGGTTGCTGTGTTAGACATCCCCTCTCCTCTTACCTGTGGTGTGGTGTGGTATGTTCCTGATACTCTGGCAGGACAGAGGTGAGGTTAAGCATGAGGGCAGAGTTCTGTTATAAGTGTAATAGCCTGGAGAGGAATGAGCATGCATAAGGTTCCGGTGAGACATTCTGTTTGGCTGATGGTAACGTTCTCCGAGGCTCTGTGCTTCCAGTGGATTACTGCAATTGTTATGAAATGGTGATTCAAACAGACTGTGTCCGCCCTCTTTTGCGTTCTCTTCCTCAACGCTCTTCTTTTCATGCAACTCTTCAGGAGACATGGAACACACTCTGCGAACAAGCACCTTCAAAAGAGACAAGAAGTGTGATAACAACATACTGTATATACTAAAATAACATAAAATATTATAATATTTTATTTTGTGTGCGTGTGTGTTCATGCTTTAGCAATATTGTATGCAAAGCAATCAAGCTGATAAAGTACAACCCCAATCCGAAAAAGTTGGGACTGTATGGAAAATGCTAATAAAAACAAAAAGGAGTGATTTGTAAAACAACAACACATTATTTGATGTTTTACCTTGTGAATTTAATTGTTGTTTTGTTTAAATATACACTAATTTCAAATAACATGATTGCAACATGCTCCACAAAAGTTGGAACAATTGAGCGTTTTCCAATATGTAACATCACCATTTCTTCTAAAAACACTTCTTAAGCATTTGGGCATTGAAGACACAAGTTTATTAAGTTTAGAAAGTGGAATTGTCCCCCATTCATCCATTATTCAGGTCTTCAGCTGCACAATTGTAAGAGGCCTTCGTTGACGTGCTGTGCACTTTATAATGCGCCACACATTCTCAGTTGGAGATAGCTAAGGACTGCGGGCAGCCAAATCTAGCACCTGGAGTCTCTGCTTACACAACCATGCACTTATAATCCAGGCAGTATGTGGTTTGCCGTTGTCCTGCTGGACAATGCAGGGACATCCAAGGAAAAGATGACATCTGGATGGCAGTATATGTTGCTCCAAAATTTGTATATATCTTTCTGCATTAATGGTGCCCTCGCAGATGTGCATGTTACCCAGGTCATGGGCACTGGCACACCCCCATACCATGACAGATGCTGGCTTTTAAACCTGATGCTGATAACAGCTTGGATGGTCTTTTCCTCTTGGCCTGGAGAACACATCGGCTGTTTTTTTCCCTCAAAAATCTTTTTCTACTGTTCTATTTTCCAAGCCTCTGTCATCGTATCCATGTATGCAATAAATGAAAATAGCACTGGGCACACAGACCAGCTATACTGCATGCATGCCAATAGTCCAATGGAACCTGTCAAAATTATTAAAAACATTGCATATGCTTTGAAGAAAAGACATGGAGAGATAAGTATGTGAATTTAACCTCCCTCAGACTAAAATCTGATGTGGTGGCATTAGTAAGAAAGCTGATTAGTTGTATGGGCGATCCGGGTTTGAGTCCACCTTTTGCCTATTTTAGTATTTTCCCCTTATCGATTCATGTAAGCGAAGACATACAGTACACGGCATCAGATCGGTCACTTATTTTAAATAAAATTGAACACAAAAGGTCTAAATAAAGTATCTAAGGGGATCGTGATATCACTAAAAATAAACGATGCATTTTCACTGTGATCATTAAAGGTTAGGCAGTGCAGAGAAGGGGTATGAAACGTGTGGTTGGTGGCTTTTTCTAGTGACTCGTCATCACACGGGCCAGCGAAACGAGGGGCGTGGTAACACGTTTCCTGGACGAATTACAATTTTTAAAACAGTAAGATCAGAGGGATCGGAAATCATGCACATTCAAAAAGTGTTTTTCCAGCAGGACAACGCCAAACCTCATACTGCCCGGATTGCTTGGTTGTGTAAGCAGAGAGTGTGGGTGCTAGACTGGCCTGCCTGCAGACCTGACCTATCTCCAATTGAGAATGTGTGGCGCATTATGAAACACAAAATACGACGACAAAGGCCCCATACAATTGCGCAGCTGAAGACATGCATAATAGATGACTGGGGTAAATTCTGCTTGATAAACTTAACAAACTTGTGTCTTCAGTGCCCAAATGCTTAAGTGTTATTAGAAGAAATGTGATATTACACAGTGGTAAACACTTTTTTGGAGCGTGTTGCAATCATCTGATTTGAAATGAGTGTATATTTTAAAAAAAAATTATAATAATTTTATTGTTGTGCTGTCAATATATAACAGGGTGAATAGAAATAACAAATCACTCCCTTTTGTTTGTATTAGCATTATCCATCCTGTCCCAACTTTTTCAGAATAGGGGTTGTACTTTAAAGTGATAGAGAAAAAGCTCTGTGTGCTTGTGTGCATGTGACTCCATTAAGAGTTAAAACAATCTGATGGATAAATGTTAAAAAGAAATTCACATACCCTGTAAAAAGTGGTAACCTGCAATTGTTACCTTTATGTGCTATTTCTACCAGACCTAAACCTTAAAAAATATTTTTTTTCTGTTTTAACCTATAGTAGTCAGATTCAGACATGTTAATATTTTTTTACTTTGAATCAAAACAGTAAATTTAGATGTACCACATGAAGCACATTTTTATATTAAATCTGAAGTATGTAATAGCATCAACAAACTGAATTGCAAAAAAATAAACATTATTTTCAAACATTGTTTTCAGATATTTGAATACACCTTTGCCTTCCATTGGTTGAATTAACAGATTGTCCCACCCCAATCTCACTGTCGGGCCACTCAAACAAACAGAAATATTGAAAGTGCCATAGAGCCACAGTGTTTACACTTTTTGGGAAAATCAACCTTTGAATGGTTTACTTATAGCTGACTGCATAGTAAGAAAGTATTTTTAACACTGAAAAAATTATGCACATCAGCTTAAAAACAAAAATTTCAGTGTATACTGTACATCTTCAGTATACCATATGCAGTGACACAGATCATTTGCTTTGGATAAAAGTACCTGAGAAATAAATAAAAGTAGTTCATGAGAAAAATGTTGATCACACACAGCAAAAGTTGCCTAAGCAGGTGCCTAACTAAATAAACCTATGAGCATTCCACTCAAAATATCACGTTTATGGTGAGATTAAAATTGTAAACTTTTAAAACTAATTTGACAACATGCAGTGATACACTATTGTAGTAAGTGATGCATGCAGTCATGAATTTAAAGACCCTCCCATAAATCCAGTACTCAATACTGTAAACGGTTTTGTGTCTCAGCGTATCACTTGTGATCAGATCATCCAAGCTGGATGTTAATGCCAGGTGTAAACAGGGCCAGTATATATCTCACCTTTTTTGGAAGAGTGTGTTGCTGGATTCTCTCCTGTGGCCAGGAGTTGGACTGCTGGTATGCGGGGAGTGTAAATGTAAGACTCTGTCTGTGAATTTTTGTGTTGTGCTGGATGAAAGATGGTGCTGACTGGGTTTTGGCCAAAACCCTATGGGACAACACTGCACATGGCTCAGGAACTGTGAGAGAGGAAATACATGTCACATACAGCTTTTCTCTGGTGACATTCATTAAAAGATCGATTTGTAGGTGTGTGTTACCTGTAAGAACATATGGATGCACTGTAAGAACATGGGGATGAAGTGGCTGTAAATGAGGAAAGGCAACCCAACCTTGTGGCATGACAGGCAAAAGGATGGGGTTCTGGGCGCCAATGTGCAGATGAGATTCCGCCTGTTTTATATTGTTGCTCACCAACTAAATGTTTAGAGTTCAACACAACATTATAGTCACTTCACAGCTGCCCTCACAGATTGCCAATCTACCCACCAACAATACACTTCCAACAGGGATGGATAGCATCAGTGATGTCACACGCTTAAATACTGCCTCACAGGCTAAATATGTGATGCTAATAACTCACCAGGAGCACGATGTAGCCATAATAAATGAGAAAAGTTATGAATTTCTTTCTTCCGTGGAACACAAATGAAGATGTTAGGCATGCCTCAGTCACTATTTACTTTCATTGTATGAACAAAAGAAAAAGATGCAATAAAATTGAAAGGTGACTGAGGCTGTCAGTCCCTAAACTTCTGCCTAACATCTCCTTTTCATTTTCTGTAAACTTTCCCGTGAACTAAAATATAAACTAAAAAACATACTGTATAAAATGGGTGTCAAGGGCAAATAAATGTGTGTGAAATTCCAAGACTGTAGATTAAAGAGCTCAGCAAATCTGAGAACTGGGCTTTCACATTTCATGAATGAACATGCCTGATGCTAAGCAACCACAACGCTAATCCATCCCATAGTTGAGAATAATACATTTAGGCACCTAAATAAACTGCATGCAAAGTTTGGTGATGTTCACCTCAAAGTCACAAAGTTATTGCTATTAGAATGAAGAAGAAAAGGAATCCAAACAAAAAACTTTGCTGCTTGAACCCCTGAAATCAGTCATACTTATGGGACAGTCCGGTATGTTTGCATACAAAAGGGTGAAAGAGAGAAAACAGCACAAGAGAAAACCAATAACAAACCTCCTTTGAAATTGGTGCACCATAGGTCTGTTGATCTAGAAGGATTTTCAATAGTTTGTCTGGTGTTGAACTCCCCATGGATACTGAAACAGTGCTGGGAGAGGCACCTACAAAATATTTATACACACCAGCTAAATACAGCACTGCATGAACGATCATGGTGCATAATGAGAATTGTATTCACCAAAAAATAATTTTACTATACTTATTATAGACTTACAATAACTTCTGGAGGAATTATTATGTTTTGTAGAAAATTATTTGGTTTAAATAAAAACGTAAAGCATTATCTGTGTCAAAGTTTAAAGTGGGTCAGAAAATCTAGCTCTAAATGTGTGGATGAACATGTTTTTAATCTGAGCTGAAGCAGAAGTGTGAAACTAATGAACAATTAATACAAATTTTACACACCCATAGCATCAGATGCTCGGACAGAAGGGGGTGCACTTGTTTTACGCAGCAGTGGGTTCTGTCTGCCCAATACACTTCTCTTTGGCCGCACCTTCAGAATTGGCTCTGAGACTGCTCACACACACACACACACACACACACACATTTAAGCTTAAGGTCTTAAGGCATGAAAACAAAATCAGTCGGCAGGACTGACCTATTGGATTATTTTTTTACATTTATTTCAAAGACTTTGTGTATTTATGTTCACGTGTTAATGTGAATGTATACATGTATGTATGTCACCTGTTCTTCGTAATGGATTGTCCTCCCCAAAATAGTGGGATACACACTGGAAATGGTGTGGATCCTGACTTGGCTTCCTATGCATAGAAAAATAATAATACCTCACCTTTTCACAAAATCCTGGTAATTCGAATGCAACCTTAGAGTGACGAGGTTTCAAGAAAAGATATATTCCAGTTTCATTTGTTTTAAAATTATTAAATTATAGAGTGACTTCCACATACAGAGTAAGGAGACAACAATTGTCATATAGCAGTTGTTATCGTGTCCAACCTGAGGTAACTGCCAGGAGTAGTTGCAGCTTGGTCCAGCCTACTCAAAATATGCTGCTGTAGCTTTTGTTTCACCCAGGGACTGGCAACGGCACCTGCCAATCACAACAATCAACAAATCAGACCTGTCCAGGCGAAGTATGTTGTCAAAAAATTTACTGCAGTGGTTCTCAATCTCAGCTGGTGGTTTGTGACTCTGTTCTGATACAAAAAGAAAATAATACTATTTAACAAACCATATAATTGTGTATTGATAGAATAGCAAAATAAATAGGTACACTGGTGGCCAAAAGTTTGGAATTATGTAGAGATTTTGCTCTTATGGAAAGAAATTGGTACTTTTATTCACCAAAATGGCATTCAACTGATCACAATGTATAGTCAGGACATTAATAACGTGAAAAATTACTATTGCAATTTGAAAAAAATTTTCAGAACTTCTTAAACTACTTCAAAGAGTTCTCATCAAAAAATCCTCCACATGCAGCAATGACAGCTTTGCAGATCCTTGGCGTTCTAGCTGTCAGTTTGTCCAGATACTCAGGTGACATTTCACCCCACGCTTCCTGTAGCACTTGCCATAGATGTGGCTGTCTTGTCGGGCACTTCTCATGCACCTTACAGTCTAGCTGATCCCACAAAAGCTCAATGGGGTTAAGATCCATAACACTCTTTTCCAATTATCTGTTGTCCAATGTTGTCTGTGTTTCTTTGCCCACTCTAACCTTTTCTTTTTGTTTTTCCGTTTCAAAAGTGGCTTTTTCTTTGCAATTCTTCCCATAAGGCCTGCACCCCTGAGTCTTCTCTTTATTGTTGTACATGAAACTGGTGTTGAGCAGGTAGAATTCAATGAAGCTGTCAGCTGAGGACATGTGAGGCATCTATTTCTCAAACTAGTGACTCTGATGTACTTATCCTCTTGTTTAGTTGTCCATCTGGCCTTCCACATCTAATTCTGTCCTTGTTAGAGCCAGTTGTCCTTTGTCTTTGAAGACTGTAGTGTACACCTTTGTATGAAATCTTCAGTTTTTTGACAATTTCATGCATTGTATAGTCTTCATTCCTCAAAACAATGATTGACAGACAAGTTTCTAGAGAAAGCTGATTCTTTTTTTGCCATTTTTGACCTAATATTGACCTTAAGACATGCCAGTCTATTGCATACTGTGGCAACTCAAAAACAAACACAAAGACAATGTTAAGCTTCATTTAACAAACCGAATAGCTTTCAACTGTGTTTGATATAATGGCAAGTGATTTACTAGAACCAAATTAGCAATTTAGCATGATTACTCAAGGATAAGGTGTTGGAGTGATGGCTGTTGGAAATGGGGCCTGTCTAGATTTGATCAAAAATGACTTTTTTCAAATAGTGATGGTGCTGTTTTTTACATCAGTAATATCCTGACTATACTTTGTGATCAGTTGAATGCCACTTTGGTGAATTAAAATACCAATTTCCTTCCAAAACAGCAAAATCTGTACATTATTCCAAACTTTTATCCGCCAGTGTATGTCGACTTTAAAAAGGGAGGAGAAAACACTTTTGTTTGTGTAGTTGATGTCAAAGGCTGTGCATCTCATGCAGCATTTTTGTGCGAATCCATCCAATCCACAAATTAGGCAGATGCCAACATGGACATGTTGCGTGACATGCCCTCATCCTCAAAACACATGAACAAAATTAAAGGTTATTAAAAATTTGACCCAGAATCACTGACTGCTGAGAGCACGAAACCACTGAAATTCAAGAGACATATAGGAACTAATAATAAACCAATTAAAACATTTTAATTGTAACTGAATTTTTCTTATTTTTGTTTACTTTTGCACAGATAAAAAACTTTGTATTGTGTTGGGTCGCTTGATGTCCGATATAAAAACAGTGTCCTGAAGCAATACTAGTTGAGAACCAATGAGATATTGCTGTATATAAGCTATACTGTATCTAACATACAGCTTTTACAAAATGTATGTTTAGCTTAAGGTTTAGGTAACTGGGCCAGTTATATGGAAAGCTTATGCAAAAACAATTAATTTAACAAAAGAAAGAGAGCTGAGAGTAATAACAGTATTCAATAAACAGTACTATGCAACGGTCTTAGGCACATTAAATGTTTCACAAAAACTTTTGTCTTAAGATGGTTATTTTATATCTTCTGCTTTAGTCTGTCATTTGGAAATATTAATTTAAGAATTCCAAACATTCCCTTTGTAAATAGAATAGAGGCAGAACAAGGAGCCCTACAACAGATGGTGTGGCCCCCACAGAGCCCTTATCTCAACATCGAGTCAGTCTAGGATTGCATAAAGAGACAAAAGAGATTGAGACAGCCTAAATAGATAGAACTGTGGCAAGTACTCCAAGATGCTTGGAACAACCTATCTGCCAACAAGCTTGAAAAACTGTGTGCAAGTGTACCTAGGTGAATTAGTGCTGTTTTAAAGCCATAAGGTGGTCACACCAAATATTGGTTTAGTTTTTTTTTTTTTTTTTTATGTTTACTGCACCTTGTAAGAAGTTAACTGTTAAATTTAAAAAAATATTCATGGCATTATTTTTGAAAACATCCCCACTATACAACATTTTTCACAACTGGCCTAAACTTTTGCACAGTACTGTAGATTTATATAACCAAAACTATTATTGTTAAAAACTAGAAGAGAGTACTTTGTTCACTCTTCTTTTTAATCAAAAGCTGGTTCGGTGACTGTTTTCTCTGTTGTTCGGTCTCCCTCCCTCTCTCCTGCCTCCTGTGCTGCAGTTGAGACATCTGAATGAAGAGATAATAAGACAGACTGTCAGTACTGATACAGGGATGCAGCAATGCAGTGTGAGGTCAAAATGTTTCAGTTGTTCAATAAAACAATAGAGCACAACAGTGTGCGGATAGTTACTATTTTTTAGATTGTTGCAGATTGCACCCAACCTGATTTGGATATACGCACACTTCTTCCATTCATTCTCCAAACTATATAGACATCAACCATGCCAAAATATTTTACACAATCATAAATGAACAAGTATCTTTGAAGTGACACTAATTATGATATGATACAACGTTAAAAAGAAAATTTTAAGGCAGAGGCTATTTGCAAATAGCGATAGATGCCATTTACACAAGTGTAAATGACAACCAAAAGCATCCTTTTTGCACTAAGTGTAAATAGTGTTAGCTGCTATTTACACCCTGGTGCAAATAGTGACAAATAATATTTTTACCCCTAATTAAATACATACAGTGTAGGGGCATCACTTCACTGCAGCATCTTTATTGTGTTTGTTTAGAGTCCAACAGACACCCTCCCACACCTACCCCTAAACCTAACTTTAACCTTACCTTACAAAAATTAACCATGATTTTACTACAGTAACCATAGTATCACCATGGTATTTTGAGGTAAAATCATAGTAACCACAAAATTATATTTTATATTCTATATTATATAAACTATATTTACACCATATTACTGTAGTAAAACCATGGTTAATTGCATTAAAACTAAGGCTTCTGCCAAAAACAATAGTTATTACAATATTACTATAGAAAACCATGGTTCATTTTACCCATATCAAACCTTTCTCTCAACTCCCTGACTTTTACCGTGACCAAATCACTGCGAGGAAATAAACCTTTATATTAATTTTTATAAGTTGTACTAAAGGAAATATTAAGAGTGGAGGCAGAAAACAGGATGGGAAAAACACTTGCAAGTACAGTATTTAATTTCAGTGTTTCCACCAGACTATTTGAGTGCAGATAGCTGCGCTGTGTGCAGGTGCTATTTACACCTAGTGCAAATGGTCACTCCGAAATTTTCAAAGTCCTCTTTGGAGTTAACAGAACTTCCAACAAAAAATGCTTGAAATGGCAACTGCATGAGCATACTCTAATGAGAATGCAGGGCAGACAATAGCCTATTCTGTTCACTTCTGAAACCAAATAGGACCATGTTTTCACAATAGTCCGTCTATAGTGTGAGAAGACATTTCACTTTCTGTAATGTCTGCGCCTATGCAGTTTTTTTATGAGCATACACATACCGAAACATCATCACCATTTCGCTTCATGCTACCACAGAAACCATGTTGCATGGATCGCTATGGTAACCCTCCAGCTGATGAGGAAGTGGTCTATTAAACTGTGCATTGAAGAAAAAAAACATCCACATCCGGAAGCTAAAATTAGAATTTGTTTGTCTTATTTAGGGGTGATTTATGTAAGTATGGTATGCTTTTCTCATCCTACGATTTGCCTGACCTATATTTGACTTATGGGAAAAAGTTTAAATCAAGATGATAAAGACATCCCAAAGTAGAACAAATTCAAATAATTAAAAACAGCAGATAAGTAAAAGCAGAAAGGAAGCAAAGCAAAAAAACAAAACAAAAAAGTTAATAACTAGTTAAGAATGTGGGCCATTACAAAAATCACACACTTTTCAGGGTTTCAAGCATATATAAATTCACACAATTCACACAAAAGCAAGCTAGGTAATTGAATATGGGATGAAATTAGACTCAAAATGATTAACAAATGCGTGCATACTTATCCGTCAATTTGCTAAATGTTGCAAATGTATCTTACAATCCACAGACAAATGCCTTTCAACTTGTGTCTGTGAAATTCAAAATTAAATGAAGCTGCTGAGATTTGTACAAATAGAGACATATTAGTGAACACAAATGTTCCCTTTTGTATAAATGTATCACAACTTGTATACGCAACCAGAGGAAGATGTTTCAAATCAAACACAAAATGGTCTTGTGAAGTATTGAATGTGCATTTGTGGATCAAGTGACACCCCCGTGCATTCATTGATGTCTATTTGTGTTGATTCTGTTTGATTCATTTGAATTTTGAGACTTTTGTTTCACTGTTTTTACCATGGCCGACTCACACACAAACAACTACCAATGGATAAGTCCTAAATTTATTCATAAATGTGTGCAAATCTACCCATTAATTTGAAAAAACTTAACAAATGTGTATTTCAACCCTCAAAAAAAATGCATTTCAACTTGTATCTGTGAAATTCATCATTAAATAAATGTGTTGGAATTTTTACAAATAGAGACAGATTTGTGAATACAAGCGTTCCTTTTTGTACAAATACATCACAATTTGTGTGTGCAACCAAAAGGAGATGTTCCAAATCAAACACAAATTGTTCTTGTGAAGCATTGAATGTGCATTTGTGGAACAAGAGATAAACACACATTCATTGACATCTATTTGTGTCGATATGGCCGTTGCAAGGTATTCTGGGTCCCCTGACTGCATATTACTCCCTTTCCTATTACAAAATACAGTTTAGAATTTGTTGTGGGACCCTAGAATCATTACCACCTTTCACCCCACTAGCTACGGACCTGTGTGTCGATTCCCATTGATTCATTTGAATTTTGAGACTTCCTTTCCGCTGGTTTTGCCTTGCAAATGAGGTCAATGAGCAAGTGCTCCGCACTTCAAGCAAACAGAGGCTGACATCAGCAGAAAGGATAAAAGGTTTGTTTCAATTTCTCTCATATATAACCAGGATAATAGCACATTTTAAAAGGTGAAAAAAGCCCATTTTAGAGTGCAAGTCCTGGTGACAATGTGTTTGTGTTATATGTCAGTACCTTCTAGTTAACAGGATTCCAACACCTGACTGACTGTTTCATTGTTTCTGGCACCAGTCAGCATTAAAGTCTGCTATTTTAATCTTAAAGTTTATAGACTGCCAGTGGGTTACACCAACAAGGAATCTGATAATTCTGTTGCACTAAACTTTAAACCTTGTTTAAAAATAATCACGGTTACATTAGCGAGTATGATGGCTCATCTTGTTGGCAGCGTGATTACCCTTTTCCCCATTGTTTACATGTGGCGACATGGGACAGATCTCTCGAACAGAAGGAAAGCGTTAAATAGCACTTACAAATGTTATAGCTTCCCTCCTCTCTCATACTCGCTTCAGTCGGCAGCCTGCGCTCTTTATTTCTGACCACAACAGTAGCGCTGATACGAGGGGAGACGGTCAATCCGAGACCCGTGCGGTCCTTTTTTCTTAAATTATGATGCCATATTCAAGGCTTGTGACATTGTACATGCTGCTGAGACATTTTCTTAACCTGCTTGATCAGCCGTGTGTACTAACAATCTACAGATAGGTTCAGAATTCATCAGGACAGATTTGTTAAACCGTTTTTAAAATTAAGTGGTGCAACATGACTCAAATTTAAATAAAATATGGATCAACAAACCCTGGATTTGCGCCAAACTCTGCTTAATTTAATCCTTATTGGTGCAACCCACCATGAAACTTTTGTCTACATAATTGTCAAAGCATGAGTACACTTTTTAATGTTGTAGTATCCAAACACATGGCACTGTTGCATCCTTTCTTAGGTTTAACTTTGAGAAGATGTAACTTTTTGGTCTCATGTAACTTTTTGGTCTCATGTATCACAATTAGATTGTACAACTCATACTGCATTGTTTTTAAATTGTTATTGGAAAAAAACAAAAACAAGGTATAAATGCAGAAGAACAGTGGTACAGCTACAAGTACCTTTATAAAACAGGAATCATGTTTACAGACGATAAACTGAAGAGCACATACCATAAATACTTTACATTAAGGTTTACATAAGATCTGCTGATGTAAGAATTGGTTTCCACATTATGTAAATGTAATTAATAAATATGTTTTTTCCCCCAATAAGGCAATAGATATGAATTCCATGATATACTATTTCAGATTCAAACAATGATCATTAACTCATTGCTTATACCTTTTCAGATTTTTCCTTTGCATTGCCCATCAACAACACTTGACACCTGCTCCCAAACTCCAGTACAGGATACATTTTAAAATTAATATTATCCTTCATTGTTCTTTGATGCAGTCAGACTTTTTTTTTCTCCCCTTTTCTCCCCAATTTGGAATGCCCAATTCCCAATGCGCTCTAAGTCCTTGTAGTGGCATAGTGACTCGCCTCAATCAGGGTGGCGGAGGACAAATCTCAGTTGCCTCCGCATCTGAGACCGTCAATCCACGCATCTTATCACGTGGCTTGTTGAGCACGATACTACGGAGACATAGTGCGAGTGGAGGCTTCACGCTATTCTCCGCGCCCCTCACCACGCACCCCACCGAGAGCGAGAACCACATTATAGCGACCACGAGGAGGTTACCCCATGTGACTCTACCTTCCCTAGCAACCGGGCCAATTTGGTTGCTTAGGAGACCTGGCTGGAGTCACTCAGCATGCCCTGGATTCGAACTCGCGACTCCAGGGGTGGTATTCAGCGTCTTTACTCGCTGAGCTACCCAGGCCCCCACCCTGGATGCAGTCAGACTTTTTAAGTTATATTTCCATGTCTTCAAATGAAAGTGCAATAAACATTTACATAAATAATTAACATTGTCATTTTTTGCCAGGACTTCATTTTGTGAAGATGAAAATAGAAAGTTGTCTTCATTTACTCATGCTCATGTTGTTCCAAACTCATGACTCCACTAGTCTCTTTACATACCTCCTAACCTCTTTCATGGGATGTGAGTAAAGAATGACAGTTTTAATATTGATCAATATGAAACATTTTGTTTGTTCTGTTTGGGTCGAAACAATTTCGTTAAATTGGAATGTCAGCAGTGTGCCAGTATTTTTCTCCATTTTTTTCTACACACACAAACAATGGAATAGAACATCACAACTAAAGCTCTGTGGCATTTTGCTTGAGGTTTCCCTTCCTCATTGCTACTGCATGTAGTAAATTTAGCTTTTTTCTTCTTCTTCCTTTTTTTAGTAAATTTTACTTATCATTACTTGTTCAATTTCACTTCTATCAAATTGTAGTCATGGCAGTTTACCTGAAAGAATACAACACATTCGGATGTCTTACACACGATTTATACATTTTCGGGAGCAGATGTAAATTTCGTAGGTACCAACTAACGTTTTGAAATGACAAAAATGTTCATGAATCCGACAATTTACATCAGAACGATTTATACAATAATTTGTTCTGCTCGTGTTTCATGAATGAGGCCCACTGTTTAAAAGTTTAACAAAACATTTGTATTTCTAATGAATAACAGTGAACTGCTCTGCCATAACAACACAAAAAGAAAAGTGTTAAAGAAAGTCCTACACATCTGGGATGCCAGGAGGGCGAGTTAATCATGAGAGAACTATCATTTTTGGGTGAACTATCACTTTTAAGAAATGCTTATGAAAACCAATTTCTGCAACAGCAGATCTTGTATAAATCTTAATATAAAGTATGTGCTCTTCAGCTAATCGTCTGTAATCATGATTCATGTTTAATGCAGGCACTTGCTGTGCTGCTGTTCTTCTGCACTGATGTCTTATATGAGACCAAGAAGTAACAACTTCTGACAGTGAACCCTGAAAAATGATGTAACAGTACAGTAAGAGAAGGTCTGCACACTGAAAATGTTTCTAAAGAGTCTTTCATTATTTAGCAGGAGGGATTTAACTCACATCTTATTTGGTCTTCTTATAGATAACCTGTGAGTGTTATTGGGCATCCATAATTAACTGATCAGTCTTCTCTTATTTTTGTGATAGTTCTTTGACCTCTGCACCTGTTTGGATACAACATTAAGAACTGTCCTCGTGCTTTGACAACACAAACAGGGTCCAGATTCACAAAATATTCATAAGAACAAAATTCTTCTGAACTACCATTTTCTTCTTAAGAATGTTTTGTGAATCTGGCCTGTTTGTTGTAGACTGACCCTGTTGTAGGACCTTTGTGCAACTGGTTCGGCATAACAAAGCTTCATGGCAACAACCTTGTTTCATTGTGTAACAATTTAAACAGGTTTTTGTGTAGTTATTAATTATTTTAAATGTGTCCATCCAGATTGCTCTTGCCCTGGCTAGAGGTATCTATCAGTCCCCGACAACTGACACGACACCATGCAGTAGCAATGAGGAAGGGTAACTTCAAGCAAAATTTTTTAATTTAAGAAAAAAGGACCACACGGGTATCGGATCGACTTATTTTTTTTTTTTTTTTAACAGACACACTTTCTTAAAACCTTTAAATGCTGTGCTAAAAAAATTTTACATATTTAAAGGGATAGTTAACCCAAATATTAAAACTGTCATTGTTTACTCACATCCCATGAAAGAGGTTAGGAGGCACGTAAAGAGACTAGAGGAGTCATGGGTTTGGAACAACATGAGGGTGAGTAAATGATGACAACATTCATTCTATTTTCATCTTCACAAAACGAAGTCCTGGCAAAAGAAGACAATGTTTATTATTTATGTAAACGTTTATTGCACTTTCATTTGAAGACATGGAAATATAACTTAAAAAGTTTGACTGCATCAAAGAACAATAATATTCATTTTAAAATGTATCCTGTACTGGAGCTGGAACAAGTGAGTTTGGGAGCAGGTGAGTCAAGAGTGAAGCCTAAGAAAGGATGCAACAGTGCCATGTGTGATCATTAGTACACAGGGCCGATCAAGCATGTTAAGAAAATGTCTCAGCAGCATGTACAATGTCACAAGCCTTGAATATGGCAGCATAATTTAAGAAAAAAGGACCACACGGGTATCGGATCGACCACCTCCCCTCACGTCAGCGCTACTGTTGTCGTCAGAAATAAAGAGTGTGGGCTGCCAACCGAAGCGAGTATGAGAGAGGAGGGAAGCAATAACATTTGTAAGAGCTCTCGTTAAATGCTGAATTAACACTCTCATTCTTTTCGAGAGATCTGTCCCATGCCTCTGCATGTAAACAATCGGTAAGAGGGTAATCGCGCTGCCAACAAGATGAGCCATCATACTCGCTAATGTAACCGTGATTATTTTTAAACAAGGTTTAAAATTTAGCGCAACAGATTTATCAGATTCCTTGTTGGTGTAACCCACTGGCAGTCTATAAACTTTAAGATTAAAATAGCAGATTTTAATGCTGACTGGTGCCAGAAACAATGAAACAGTCAGTCAGGTGTTGGAAACCTGTTAACTAGAAGGTACTGACATATAACACAAACACATTGTCACCAGGACTTGCACTCAAAAATGGACTTTTTTCACCTATTAATATGTGATATTATCCTGGTTATATATAAGAGAAATTGAAACAAACCTTTTATCCTTTCTGTTGATGTCAGCCTCTGTTTGCTTGAAGTGCGGAGCGCTTGCTCATTGACCTTGTGAACAAACCACGCCCCGCCTGATGGTATTTCTGTAAAATGAGACTGCCATCTAGTGGTAGCTGCTTTGCTCACACAAAGTTATGTGTGGATTGTGCAAGGCAAAACCAGCGGAAAGGAAGTCCCAAAATTCAAATGAATCAAAGGGAATCGACACAAATAGATGTCAATGAATGTGTGTTTATCTCTTGTTCCACAAGTGCACATTCAATGCTTCACAAGGACAATTTGTGTTTGATTTGGAACATCTCCTTTTGGTTGCACACACAAATTGTGATGTATTTGTACAAAAAGGAACGCTTGTATTCACAAATCTGTCTCTATTTGTAAAAATTCCAACACATTTATTTAATGATGAATTTCACAGATACAAGTTGAAATGCATTTTTTTTGAGGGTTGAAATACACATTTGTTAAGTGTTTTCAAATTAATGGGTAGATATGCGCACATTTCTTAATAAACTGAGGACTTATCCATTGGTAGTTGTTCGTGTGTGAGTCGGCCATGGTAAAAACAGCTAAAGAAAAGTCTCAAAATTCAAATGAATCAAACAAAATTGACACAAATAGACACCGATGCGTGCCACTTGATCCACAAATGTACATTCAATACTTCACAAGACCATTTTGTGTTTGATTTGAAACATCTTCCTTTGGTTGCATACACAAGTTGTGATACATTTATACAAAAGGGAACATTTGTGCTCACAAATATGTCTCTATTTGTACAAATCTCAGCACCTTCATTTAATTTTGAATTTCAGAGAAACAAGTTGAAAGGCATTTGTCTGTGGATTGAAAGTTACATGTGCAATATTTATCAAATTGATGAACAAGTATGCACGCATATGTTAATCATTTTGAGTCTAATTTCACCCCATAATTGAAAGGCTCGAGAGATTCGTATGCTTGTCTTGAGGACCCTCTTATTAAACAAACGAACAAATAAAAAATGTAGGAAAATGATTCCAAGTCTCTTTTTTCTTTTTCTTTTTTTTTTTTTTTTTTATTTTTATTTTATTTGACCTACAATAGTTGAATAGGCCTACTTAAATGCATTTTGGAATACACATACCATCTGAGTTTATTTCTGCAGGGTTATGATGAAACTATCATGTTGTATATGTGTGTGTTTTCAAATGTAAAATTTTGCATAATGTTATGAGAGTAGAGTAATATTAAAATTCGGCCTTTAATTATGTAATAATATCTGATCTCCCGATTTCAAAGTTTGGATGTTGCGAATCCCTGCACAGCCTAATGCGCGATAGGCAAAATTACATATAAAGTCTATATTCAAGTAACCAAATCAAACAAAGTTTTTGCACGTGTAGATCCTTACCTGTCACGTCTGCATAGTTTTTCCGCCTGTAATCTCTTTCCAGATCAAATTGTTCCAGATTAGAGTGCTCATCTGAACAAGACAAGGCATTTGCACTCTCTTCGGCTGCCTATTTTACTGGATGCTCAGTTAAGCACAGCAGATGTACAGAAATCTGAATTCAACCTCCTGCAGATAACTAACGGACCCTCCACAGAGCACTACAGTGAACACTCCCCTCAGGATGCGCAGCGTGATGTGCCTGTTTGAGGAACTCACTCTGCAATTTCTCTAAGCGACCCTTCTCACCGATCGCATTTTTCAGTCAGTCTGCGCTGTTTAAGCATGTGCTAGCTAGACGGACGTCGCTGATTTTTAGACGCTGTGTCAAGTACTTTAAAAAAATCCCCCAATGGAATCAAAAATCATCAAACTATTTATTTGCGTTAGCAAAAGCCTATTTTGAAAAAAAATAAAAAAATAAAAAAAAAGAACAATTATATATATATATATATACTTTTTTAACTTCTCAAATACGATTTAAAAAGTGAATGTCGTTAAAATGACTTTATAAGCTAAAACTCTAAAAGGTAAAAGTTTGTGTACATATTCAGCCCCGCCCCTTTTCTGCACTCTGCTCTTCCGAATTTTGTCATCTAACTTCCTGTTTGTATTGAAGCTACTAAGAAGAGTGGATCAAAATGGATTATGTGTGGGAGCACAGAAAGTATTTTTCACCAAGAGTTGATGGTGTGAGTCAACAGCACCTTTTTACTTTTACTCTTTTTCTCCGATACCTACAGAGGTAAATTGGACTTGGCAGATCACATTCAGACAGCTATGTCTTAATTTTGCTTAATTTTTAGGTTTCAATTTAATAATTTGTGTTAAAATGTGTAGTTGACATGAAATTTCCAACAGTGACAGCTCATATCAAATTACAGTTTACTTATTTTTTTTTCCTCCCCAATTGGAATGCCCAATTCCCAATGTGCTCTAGGTCCTCGTGGTGGCGTAGCGACTCGCCGCAGTCTGGGTTGCGGAGGATGAATCTCAGTTGCCTCCGCATCTGAGACCATTAATCCACACATCTTATCACATGGCTTGTTGAGCGCATTACTGTGGAGACAAAGCGCGTGTGGAGGCTTCATGCTATTCTCTGCGGCATCCACGCACAACTCACCACATGCCCCACCGAGAGCGAGCCACATTATAGCAACCACAAGGAGGTTACCCCATGTGACTCTACCCTCCCTAGCAACCAGGCCAATTTGGTTGCTTATGAGACCTGGCTGGAGTCACTCAGCACGCCCTGGATGCAAACTCGCGAATCCAGGGGTGGTAGTCAGCATCTTTACTCGCCGAGCTACCCAAGCCCTTACAATTTACTTTTTAAAATAAAATTTTAACCCTACATTTTTTAGAGGCTTAAAAGTGATTAAAATAGTTGTAAATGTAATATAAAATAAAACGTACCATTTCACATGTATATGTATGTATAAATATAGTTGCACCCTTCCCCTGTCCCGGTTTAATGCTCAAATAAATCTACTCACCTTAACAATAACACGATGGGTGAATGACACGAAAAGATGACCAGCTAGAGGTGTTGTACAGAGATATTTTTAATGACTTTATCTTTCATGAGCAAAGAGGCACATCAGTTCATACACAGCTTGAAGGTAGGATCTTGTGGATAAATGTATGAATCTCCCCACTCTGCTGCCAGTTGTTATGACATCCCCTGAACACTTTAAAATACTCATGATAAATTTTGACAACTCTATAACCTGTAAATCCACTTCGCTAGCTAATTACACTTTGACATAAACATCATAGATATCTATATAGAACCACTAGAACGGAGTTTCAGAGACAACATTTTCAAGATTGCTGCATGCTAGTTTTTCTGGCACGTAAGGTGAATAGCACTAACGTCCTAATGCAAACTGTCAGTCCTCCAAAGATGTGATTTTGTCAAGTTACATCTAACTAGGCTACATTGTGCTTCCTCTCATCTCAATACATCAACAGGTGTTTGAATCCCTCTTAGTTGTGCATTCAAAATTTTACATATCTTAATGTTTGCAATAAGCCACGATATGGCATGGTTTGCTGCCAGAGTCACGTAAAAAGAAGCATGTGAGTTAGAAAGATAAGGAAGGCAGGGCATACATTAGCTATGTCTGGTGCATCATTACCATCTGATGTACTGTACAGTAATTCTGGGAAAAAGTTGAAATAGCTTACCAATAGGAGTCAATATGTAGAAAATAGGTGAAAATGCAATTACACAAAACTTTGAAGAAAGAAATATCACTGAACTTGCTTTGCTTGGGTGTTCTGCCTGTCAGGAAGAATGTATTGGGTACAACCAAACATACAACAGTAAAAAAAATATTTTGCCCATAAAAAAAAGAACTGTTGCTGTGTTATTTCACCATGTTGTTTTAAGAGTTACAGAGATTCATCATACTATGAGATCTAAAAGTGATCTTGCAGACAGACAGTAACCTTTAGCCTATAACAAAATCAGACATCTTACCTGCTAGTTATCCTTTCTCTCTTACTTCCTAACATTCATCAATGTATTGTTGTGTCATTTAACAGAGCAAAATTTAAACACATAATCTGAGTGCAGAGCAGAACAGAAGCATTCTTTTTAGCCCTTCTCTCTTTTACCCTTGATCTGTCTCTACATTCACACACTGACTCATTCTGTCTTTCTCTTCCTCTCTTTAAACTGGTTAATAGCTTGAAATATAAGGCTCATGCACTTTAGAAGAACTTGGTGGTTCTGTGGCTTTTTGATCAGACCATGATCAGCTACCACCACTGCATTTGCAAGAAAGTGACATCCACTAAAATGTTAAACTGGTTATTTATATGGTTACACAAGTTACACACCAGTACTTTAAATCTGTATAGGGAAATTGAATAGCCCTTTATATTACATATACATATCTGTACATTAGAAATTTGGGAGTAAATGTGCATATACCACATATACCATGCATAGAGTTCCTCTAAACAAAGTGCGCCTGGCTTGTGTTTGGTTTTGCATCTGCTTTACCGCTTTACAGGAACCACACACTCTCCAAATCTGACCTTACTCCCACTCAGTATTTCTCACTCTCTCTATCCAGGTTTGTCTTTGCTGGTACCTGGGCTCTTTGCTGAGACAGCAGTGAGGACAATGTGGTTTTACTCAGAAACACATACGAGCAGGCTGCCCCATATAAGAACCATCCCAGGCCACTTGCACAACCACCTGCAAATGCATCCCTATATTCACTTTACATAATTAGCCTAGCTCAAGGGTGCCCTTCGTATTTTGATACCACAAAAACAAAAACACATATTTTGTCTGCTGTTCCTGTAAATATGTGCTGACCTCACTGCATTCCTTTCCATTTGCCCAAATCTGTATATTTTTTTCTGTGTTCGTGTGTAAATGACATTTCAATGACACAGTGACATTCTGACGCAGAGCCAGACTGAGGAGATACCATGCAATTGGGGTTTTCCGCTTGTCTTCTGCGTGGGAGAATATGATGGCTTTATTATACTGTGTTGTATTGACTTCTAACAACCTGTTTTTAATCAATTTAAGCTTATTCTGTACATTAACTCAACCATACTGAGTAAATGTTGTTAAGCACCTTGATATGACAACGGTAGGAAGTGGATATAATATATGCGTCCTGTCATTAAACAGTTCTTTTCTGCTCCCCATGGCTCAGTATCTAGCCTGCTCAGTGCATCCACGTGAGAGCTAACAAACTCACTGACTATTTATTCACAGACACTAATTGCAATTTAAAAAGCCACAGGTGTGGGAAATTAACCTTAAATTACCATTTAAACCTGTGTGTGTCACCTTGTGTGTCTGTAACAAGGCCAAACATTCAAGGGTATGTAAACTTTTGATCAGGGCCATTTGGGTGATTTCTGTTACCATTATGATTTAAAAAGGAGCCAAATAACTATGTGATAATAAATGGCTTCATATGATCACTATCCTTAAATAAAAGACAGTTTTTTTGCATGATCAGTCATATTTTAAAAATCAATGCCAAAATTTCACAACTTCTGCCAGGGTGTGCAAACTTTTGAGCACAACTGTATATAGGCATTATTTGACATTATTTTCAAGACAATTATGCACACACTCCCATTCTCAGTAATGTAAAACAAAAATAATGAAATAAAATGATATCTCATTAAAGTAATGTGAAAAAAATATATATTTAAATTGTATTATTTATACATCATGGTAGATTCTCACAAATGTATTAAAATATTCATCCGAAAAGGTCACTAAAAGGTCAGTGGGCAATAGCCTACCAAGCCTTAGTTGACATTAGTAGAAAATTAGAATAAAATTATCTAAAAGTTTTTTTAACTATTATAAATAGTTAATGCCCATGGATTTTTTTGTTCCAAATGTATTCAAGGAATGTTTTGGGCTCAAATGACAGCATTTGTTGCCTAATGTTAATTACCACAAAAAAACAAAAACAACTTTTCCGTCCTTTTCTTTTAAAAAGGAAAAATCGAGGTTAAAGTGAGGCACTTACAATGGAAGTGAATGGGGACAATTGTTGAAGGGGATAAAGGCAGAAATGTGAAGCATATAAATTTAGAAGAGGTTTCATTCTTCTGTTTAAACTTGAGTGTTGTTTGAGCTGTTGTTTAAATCGTCGTTTGTTCGGTCATTTTAGGCTTTCTGCTGTATTAATATTAATACGTGATATCCACACAGAAATAAATAGTTGATAAGACACTTATAACAAGGCATTCATTTTTCAGGTTTTTTTCACAACTTTATCAAATAGACGTGCATCACCCCACCCTGATTTAGACCCATGTTCATCTACTACACACATATACACGCACACATACACACACACACACACACACACACACAAACGGCACTCAACTTTTACGTCAGCTTGACCAAAATGCATACTATTATGATCATTTTGGCACATACTTTATGTAGCTATCCTGCATTCCAGACCACTGATAGTTCCATTCTCTCTTTATCCTTACACACTTACCCCAAAACTGCTCTTATTAATTTGATTGCACACACCCGGTCTTCTGTGCCTAAAACTTGTCTTGCCATGGTGTGACCCCTGTAGTGAGTTGACTAGTTAGGATACAGTAAAGCATGTACACAAGTTGTTACAAGGGCTATATCTCAGTAAAGTAATTTTGAGCCAATTGCACAAATTGCATGTTTCTCTAGGAGTGGGTTTTATAAGTTGGTTTCAAACACCTAATTCAAAACTGTCTCAAATTAGGACATTTTTGTGAATTCTCTCTTTCAAAGAAAAATTGCAATAGTATCATATTTTTGTAACAGCTCTTAGGTAAACACTGCAACACCAACCACACTGGGATATATTAAGGCAAGATTCAACTATATTATGAACTTTGAAGGTGGAGTATTTTTCATAAATGTGAAATTGGTTCATTAAAATTAAGTATTTTAAATGTAGTATTCTTCTCAAATCAGTGTCAGTAAAGAGACACAAAAGGTTCCCACTGTGGCAGCATGCCCCACTGTGGAGGCATGTTGTCACAAAAGGTCAACATGTTTTGGACAGTTTTTCTTTCCTGGACAAAAGTACTGAAAATTTTCATTGGCTTTTTTGTAGTAAAACTTCCAAGATATGTGTCTATGCAGACATTTATTTTCAAAACTAACCCTACTCAGAGAAATACGCAGAGGAGGAAAAAACACCACTTCTTTTCTTTAGTTCTTTAGGTTTTATGCATTCTTAGTATGTGTGAGATCTGATGTGGCTTCAGAGGTCAAATGCAAATGTTACTCTTATGCAAACTATTCATAGATGGAAGCAGAGACACCCAGTACTGGATAGTATTGGACTACATGTCATCTGGATTACACAATCGGATTACAAAAATCAAGTACATGTAATTAGATTACAATTTTGAATGTGCTTAATCAGATTACAGTTACTTTTGTATGGATTACATGATTATACAGTATATCGAGAAATTAGGTTTCCATCAAAACATGCAATAAGTAGTACAAAAGTTATCCAACAGTAATCATTAGAATGTGTAATTTATAAGATTATGTTATTGATAACAATTTTTTAGTTGTAATTTTAGTAGTATCGTATTAGAAGTAGGCCTAATCTACCCAACACTGGAGACACCAAACCAAAGCATCAAGCACTGTTGTGTGAAGGCCTCACATTGCAAAGTCTCTAGAGAGATAGAAGAGGTCTGTCTCTGATTTTGAATAGAGACAGTTTGAAGACAATATACAGAGAAAAAGCTGCCACTCATCAGATAGATTCAGTGACCTCGATGCACTTCTTAACCCCCTCCCTTCCCCTCCTGGGTTTGGGGAAACGGCCGACCATCTCGTCTGTGGAATAGGGCACCTCTTATCTCCTCTCCCCTGCATGACAACGAAAATCACCCTGCGCTCTACTAACGATCGTCCTGTGACTGTGCACCCTGATAAACTCTATTTTCTCCTTAGTCTTTCACACACGTACTTTCACCACAATGATGCAAAGGTACACAAGCGACTGGAAAACATATCTGTTTTGTATTAGATACTGTATCTAAGAGGTGCTCAATTGACAGGGAGACTCTAAGGCCACATCCACACACTAATACAGTTGAAGACAAATTAATTTAGCCATATTTACGCTAATTCACACTGGAACGGTGTTCTTTTCCACCGAAAAAGGAGACTTAAAAAAAAAAAAAAATGCTCTTTGTAACTGCATTCGTTTGGAAACTAAAAAATTCAGTTTTCAAACAAAAACAGATTTGAGTGGACGTAGCCTAAGCCACTGAAGAAACACTGAATAATTAGGGGGCATTGGTCACTTAATGAGTTGTGTCAGTTATGAAAATACCAAGGGTAAATGCTCTCCAAGACAAATATGAAATGATAGCAATTCGATCACTCAAACCACCTCAGGAGAAGCAAATAAGGCCACGTTCACACCATTCTTTAGTTTCATAACATCATCGTTTTCCAAAGTACGTGGTACTAGTGAGTGTTTTCGAAAAACTAAATTTTTGGTGGAGGAAAAGGCCATTCTAGTGTGGATGAGAGGCATAAACGTAGCAAAATTGATGTGTTTTCTAACAAAAACGTATTAGTGTGGACGTGGCCTAAGATGCTACACAGACAAATGTAAATGCATCTGGTTGTTCAAGCGGCTGCAACTAACGATTATTTTGATAATCGATGAATCTAACGATTATCAGAATGATTATTCGACTATTCGGCGATTATTGCAACGATTAATCATTAGCTCTTAACCGATTATTTAGCTTGTGCCCTGACATAAAAGGTTGTATTAAACGTGCATACTAACAATGAAGAGGACAAAATCATCTTTTAAAAATACCTCTAAATGACATTCACTGAATTAATGTGGAAAAAAATGCTTTTTATTAAGTTTAATTCAGTAAAGAAATTCACTGCAAAAAATCCTATTGTTATCAAGTGCTTTTGTCTTGTTTTCCATTTAAAATGGTCTAAAAATCCTTAAAACAAGATACATTTACTTGAGAAGCAACATATAAGATATTTTAAAATATTTGCATTTTTAATATTATATTCACCGAACATTCTCAGATAACAATTTTTTCTTCTGCAGTATAGCTGTTAAAGAAAATGTATGTTGTTTTTTTTTCTCCCCTTTTCTCCCCAATTTGGTATGCCCAATTCCCAAGATTTAAAACAGTAAAATAAAGCCAGTATAATAGTTCAACCACTAATCATTTGGTCCATTTTATTAACCTCATATGTTAGAAATTACAATAAGCTTATATACTATATGTTAACATTAGTTAAGTTTCCCATGGAATCTTTTTTATTTCCTCCCCAATTTGGAATGCCCAATTCCCAATGCGCTCTAAGTCCTCATGGTGGCGTAGTGCTCGCCTCAATCTGGGTGGCGGAGGACGAATCTCAGTTGCCTCCGCGTCTGAGACCATCAATCAGCGCATCTTATCATGTAACTTGTTGAGTGCGTTACCGCAGAGACATGTGGAGTCTTCACGCTATTCTCTGCGGCATCCATGCACAACTCACCACGAGCCCCACTGAGAGCGAGAACCACATTATAGTGACCACATGGAGGTTAACCCAACGTGACTCTACCCACCCTAGCATCCGGGCCAATTGGTTACTTAGGAAGCCTGACTGGAGTCACAACTTTAAAGGAGTTTTAGATATTTATATTGGAAAACAAGCCAAAAAAACAAAAAACAAACAAAACAAAAAAAGCGTATTTTGTTGCAGCGTATAATGGGGCGAAGACTACCTCTCTCGCCTTTCTGTTCAATTTAATCCATCTTTAACTCACAAAAAAACAAACTCTCTCTTATTAATAAAGCTGCGTATTGCCAATTTTCTTTACGATAAGAAATGCACAATGACACATTTATTATGATTCAATAAGTCATGAGCCATTGTAACGGTAGCCAGCTGGTAGGTAGCTGTGCAGTGTGTAAACCTCACTCCCCTGGCCTCAAGAGGCTCACTAGCGACTGACACTAGAGGCTTTAGCCTCCTTGTTAGCACACCTGCCTCCCACACCGGAGACGCTGGTTCGAATCCTGTTTGGAGTGGATCAAGCAGGACCGATTACACCATCACATTACTATCTAGCTGCAGCATGATGTAGAAACAAGAAACATGATGTGACTTACAAGGCTCTTACAGTTCACTTCAACCCTGCTCTCGTCCAACACATACTGGTTAAGTAGCTTCACATCATCTAACAGACCATCTCTTCAACACAAGTACAACCTGAAGAAGTTCTGGTAGATGTATGGGACATTTTTTTAGGTCTGTGGCCTCAGTAAATTTTACTTATTTATTACGGTTTAATCACAAAGAGAACGTTAATAAGAGATCAGCATTCTAAACAAGAACTTTAGGATGTCTTTATACTGCCATGGATTTTTGCCTTCTGTTGTTGTGAAGGGTGAAAAGCAATGGCATTAGCTTTAGCACACAGTTTACAGTCTGCACTTCAGCATGACCACAAACGTCTGCCTCAGTGTGTACAATATCACCATCTAGTGACCATAGAAATGAAAAGCAAGTTATCATGACCTTTTATTTACAATGAACATGAATGCAATGGTCTTCTCACATACTTATGCAAATTAATGCATTTGCACATATATTTGATTTGCACAATATACCTTACTAAATTAAGTTCTTGTCAATCTCAGAGAAACACATTTTATATAGTAAAAGCAGACATACAATGTTGCCGTTAACTTCAACTAACATACAGGTATGCATTATACAGTTGAAGTCAGAAGTTTACATACACTTAGGTTGAAGTCATTAAAACTCATTTTTTTAACCACTCCACAGATTTAATATTAGCAAACTATAGTTTTGGCGAGTCGTTTATGACATCTACTTTGTGCATGACAAATTTTTTCCAACAATTGTTTACAGACAGATTGTTTCACTTTTAATTGACTATATCACAATTCCAGTGGGTCAGAAGTTTACATACACTAAGTTAACTGTGTCTTATAGCAGCTTGGAAAATTCCAGAAAATGATGTCAAGCCTTTAGGCAATTAGCTTCTGATAGGCTAATTAGAGTCAATTGGAGGTATACCTGTGGATGTACTTTATGGCCTACCTTCAAACTCAGTGCCTCTTTGCTTGACATCATGGGAAAATCAAAATAAATCAACCAAAGATCTTACTTTTTGGAGAAATGTCTTCTGGTCTAATGAAACAAGAATTTAACCGTTTGGGCATAATGACCATCGTTATGTTTGGAGGTAAAAGGGTGAGGCTTGCAAGCCGAAGAACACCATTCCAACCGTGAAGCATGGGGGTGGCAGCATCATGTCGTGGGGGTGCTTTGCTGCAGGAGGGACTGGTACACTTCACAAAATAGATGGCATCATGAGGAAGGAAATTATGTGGATATATTGAAGCAAAATCTCAAGACATCAGCCAGGAAGTTAAAGCTCGGTCGCAAATGGGTCTTCCAAATGGACAATGACCCCAAGCATACCTCCAAAATTTCTTAAGGACAACAAAGTCAAGGTATTGGAGTGGCCATCATAAAGCCCTGACCTCAATCCGATAGAAAATTTGTGGGCAGAACTGAAAAAGCATGTGCAAACAAGGAGGCCTACAATCCAGACTCAATTACACCATTTCTATCTGGAGCAATGGGCCAAAATTCCAGCAACTTATTGTGAGAAGCTTGTGGAAGGCTACCCAAAAACATTTGACCCAAGTTAAACAATTTAAAGGCAATGCTTCCAAATACTAACAAAGTGTATGTAAACTTCTGACCCACTGGGAATATGATTAAATAAATAAAAGCTGAAATAAATAATTGTCACTATTATTATTATTCTGACATCACATTCTTAAAATAAAGTAGTGATCCTAACTGACCTAAGACAGGGAATGTTTTCTTCAATTAAATGTCAGGACTTGTGAAAAACTGAGTTTAAATATATTTGGCTAAGGTGTATGCAAACTTTTGACTTCAACTGTATGTATTAAGGCATGGTTTGATATATAACCAAAATAGATCACATGTTAACAGTAAGGTCAAACCTGTGTTCCATTAAATATAATCTGTTTTTCTTAAAAACATAATGAACCTTGACATAAAGTCATGCAGTATGTAAGGGATAATAAACAGTATTTTATTATTTGTGATTTTGCACAAAATTACCGGCATCATCCCACTTATTACATGGCTACTTACCATATAAATAAATAAATGGACATAAAATAGCATTTTGATTGGAGTTATTTTAAGCTATTTTGTGAGAAGAGATTGTCAGTTGATACAAGCTGTAAAAATATATATATTTTTAAAACACAGATTACCACTATTGACCAATGAGAATCAAGTATTCCAGAGAGCCGTGTAGCAAAAAGACAAATATTTAATGAAAACAAAATCACCAGTTTTCATTATTATAGTCTTTTATTGATTTGTAAAACATTTGACCAATTACATGAGATCAGGAACATGAATTTACAATACTTTATGATGAAAAAAAGAAAAGAAAAAAAGGCAATTTTTCACCATTGATTTTCATGAATGGTATTATTCAACTGGTTTTGTCTTTGTGAGCAGGCATTCTACTGTTAGCCTGTAAACAGCTAGCATTTGTATAACAGTTTTCTTTATGGTACCCATTCACTCAGAGACAGAAGTGCTTCCATTTGGTGCCACAAACTTTCTATTGAACTCCTGTCCATTGGCACTCAGAAGAGGAGAGGTAAAGAGCATGTCTCTATTCTCCATCTCGTTCTTAAAGGAATATTCCAGGTTAAAGCTCAATCGACAGCATTTGTGGCATAATGTTGATTACAAAAAAATTTATTTCGACTCGTCCCTCAGTCTCTTTAAAAAAAAAATAAAAAAGCAAACGTCAAGGTTACAATGAGGCACTTACAATGGAAGTGAATGGGGCCAATTTTTCGTGAGTTTAAAAGCAGAAATTTGAAGCTTTTAATTTTATAAAAGCACTTACAATAGTTCTATTAAAACTGGTGTTATTTGAACTGTAAAGTTGTTTAAATAATTGTTTTTACAGTCGTTTTAGGGTTTGATGACATTACATTATCATGGCAACGAAGTTGTAAAATTGGAAATAACTTTACACAGAAAAGGTTAGTAAGTGATTTTATCACACTAAAATCATGTTAACATGCATATTGTTTTGGCTATACTTTTAAAACACTGAGTATTTAATGTTTATGGATTGGCCCCATTCACTTCCATTGTAAGTGCCACAATGTAACCCAGATTTTTTTTTTTTTTTTTTTTTTTTTTTTAAAGAAAAGTAGGGACAATTCAAAATAAGTTTTTGTAGTAGTCAAAATTATGCCACAAATGCTGTTGATTGAGCTTAACCTGTATTGAACCCAGAATATTCCTTTAAGGGTGAATCGGTCATCAATTTTCTCGCAAATCATCCGACTCTACATTTTAGGATTGACCTGGCTTGAGGTATTGACTGTGGAGCATATGTGTTTTTGTATGAGGTAACATTCGAGCAAGTGTGATTTGTAGAGTTGATGACACTAAAGAATAGCGATTTGACATAATATCACCATTAACAAACGAGAAAAGAGAGAGAAGGTCATGCTCGTTCATGTTCCATTTGTGTAATTATTTTTGCAAAGCAGCAAAATCCAACTGAGCAGTCAGAGTAAAGAGGGGGAAGGGGCCTGAGGAGTGGCAACCAATCCCAGCAGCAAATGAACACTGTCAATCATGGAAGTAACCACGCCTTAAACAGCTCTCAGCTTTCTTTGTGAATGCATATGTGTTTGTCTGTCTGTCTGTCTGTCTGTCCGTGTGTGTGAATATTTGAACATGTTGAAGAAAGCCAAGGATACAATACTGTACACAGAGATAATAATAGTTTAAAAACAACAACAACAACAAAAAATTATCTGATAAAACTGCTGTTAAGGCGTCTTTGTTGTTAAGTGAGATTTATATATGAGGTACTGGGTTGTCCATGTGAGCCACTGCACAGCAATAAATACAAACATGAATCATAAAAAAATACAAATCAAATGTGTCTGTTCCCCAGAGAGGTAGTTTGTTATGGTTACATTTTGGACTCGGAATAGAGACCAACATCACTTTCATTGTCGACTTTCTTATCTCTCATCATCATCATCATCATCATGCATAATGTATTTCTTGCAACCGTTTACACGACACGTTATCTTGGTTTGTCTGATCTATGTGTATGCTAAGTGCTGCAGGGATATCATTCTCAATTTTTCGACACTAAATCAGACCAAAACAAATACATTGTGAATGATTACAAAATGCAGAAGACTGGAAGATTTCTTTGTTTTCCAGTTTAAAATCGATTCAACACCCTCATCCCACAAAGTACTGAGCAGCTTAGTATAGAGAGAAGGCATGAGGACAACAAAACAGACAGCAACAAGAAAAAAGTGAAAGGAAAAATAAAGTATACATTAACCTGCACTGGGCAGGAGGTTAGCATTCAACCGTCCGTTCCTATATTTTGCATACCTGCCTACTCATACATATAACTCTCTGCCCTGTGCCTCCACCTGTACTGATACCAGAATATCAAAACTAGTCTACAAGAAAATATTTTAATCTTTTACACTGTCAAAGTAATACTCATAGAGATATATATTTATATTTAGCAAACCTTCCATATCATTAAATCTTAAGTGCCATGACTAAGGTATTTATTAGTTATAACAACTGTGTACTGAGGAAACGAGAACTTGCTCACTCTTTACCTCACTCGGTTTCCTTCTCACACATACACACACTACCCATCTAGGCTGGGCCAAATATGCAATGCCCAGTCATATATGAATATACTTGGTGTATAGATAAAATGCTATACATCGCCTCCTTCGCTTCATAAACACACAACCAGACACACACACTGCGCTCGCCCTACCGAGCGAACACAGTTTCCAGGTAGTTAAATTTAGCTTACATGATCATTAAATCACCGACCCAGTTCGGACACCAAACTCACACCTAAAGACAATCTTCATTAGCTATGATTAACTCTCATACCACAGAAAAGTTTATCTAATGACCCTGAGCCCTGACAGAGGAGAAGCTTCATACAAATTACTCATGATAAAAAATAAAAATAAAAAAAAATAGAGTTTCGTGGAGAAACAGAGAATGAGATGCATAAAGTAGCAGATATGGCTCTGTTACTTTAGCTCTATGATAGCCCTTGACGAAAGTCCCACAAATATCACAAAAACAGTGGAGAAAAGGACTTTGGCGATAACACCCCCTTGAATTACACAAAACCCAATAATTTAGCACACTTAAAAAGCACAAGTTAGGTAAATTAAGACGCATACCTATGAACAGCTAAGGCCACGCTAAGGCAGTCGTGTTTGGTTTAGTGGACACAGCACAGGCAGTGGCTAATGTGATTTTAATACTGTGTCCATAGACATGCATTAAATTCTATACCATGCCGACATGGTAATAGTTGTACCTAATTACTGTGTTTAGATAATAACAACTAGCATACGAAAAGAATATGCTGAGTTGTGTTATGTTTTATGTTTTAAAGAAACATCCTATGTCCACAAATAACGAAAATACCCAGGTAACACTGTAGTTACAGATGATAAACATTAAGATCGTAAATGATCAAGCACACTGCTATTAGAGACACCATATAGAGTCTTATTACCCAATCTTTGAGAATGTGGCAGATGGAACTGCTGGTGTGTAAACAAACAGTTATTGGGTGAATCACATGAAACCTGTCAAGAACATGTCAGAGTCATATTTCACCCCAAATTCAAAAGAAAAATTATTATATTTTGTATAAAGAAAATGAAGCTTACATTTTTACTGTAATGCGAAGAAAAAAACACAATAAATGTATTACTGTAATGCCAAAATAATAATAATAATAATAATAATTGTAGAGTATTTATAAATAATGATAGTCCTTGTACTGGATTTTAATTTAATTAATAATTACTAAACGGAGCAAGATAATTTTCATAACCGTGTTGCAATTTCTTTATAGTAATGGAAATAATAGATATATTTGTTTTGCATTACAATTGGGTAAATAACTTTTTTTAGAGCAGTCAAATTAATTAAATATGATTCTCAACAATTGAAATATCAGCCACGAGCAAAATGCTGTCATTCTAAAAAATTCAAAACCCAGTTGAAGATATATTCATATAAGTGTAGGAAACTGTTGCTGTTTTATTATTGAATTATTGCAGGTTAGAGTTTTGTGTTTGCATTCTGTCTTTTGATGCCTTTTGAGAAATATAAAATCTGTTTCGCTTATTTTGGTGAGACGAGTAAAGAGTGCTGTTACACAAATAAGTGTTATGAGTGACATCCATTCAAATTGACAGATTTCAAATATTAATATTAGGATTCAAATATTAGGATATTTACACATAGGGCTTATTTTTTGGAATGCATTAACCATAAAAAATTATGCGATTCATTACGATTAATTATTTTAATCATATGATAGCACTAACTTTTTTTTTTGATTTTGGGGTGAAATATGACCTGAGCATTTTTTTGTTCACCCTATTATGGCTGTTTAACTAATACCTGTGTGAAACGTAATCATGGAAAAATGGGGAAAAAATTAATTAACGATAAAGAGCATTGAGCATTTTCTCAGCTCTCTGAAAAAATAATAATAATGTGTTGGCCAACAAAGGGTAAAACAGTTAGAAAAGGCTAAAAATGTGATTAAATCACAAAGTACATAAAAAAAAAAATTAAAAAAAACAAAGAAGAAGAGGAGGATTATCCAAGTGAAAATGAATGATGGAATGCAGGAACTGAGTAACACAGTAAAGAAGGAAAGAGAAATAAGAAACCTTTAAGGACATTCTGCTATAGGATTTACAAGATTTCATGACAAGAGGAGTTCACAACAATGTAAAGAATGGAGGTAAAGCTCTGTTTTTAAAAACAATTAATGGTTTCAATTCCTATATTTCAATAACCGCACAGTTTATCTTAACATATTCATTACAACCAGCCAGGGCTGCAGGGTCTCCCTCTGCTATATTCTAAGCTGCGAGTGAGCTTATATCAAACTCTATTTACACTGACTCAAGAAGAAAATTGATACTAAGTCTTATTTACAGCCTTGCGTGAGTGCTAATGCAGCACTGGCCACTTTGAACAGGCGTCACTTAATTGCCCAATCACAGCACAAGCAAATAACAGTAGAGAAGACAGCCATTGGGGTTTAGCAACCTATAAGAGCTTTGGAGGCGGGGGGGGAGCTGTCGTTTGATTGGTTAAGTGGCTAGGTGAGGGGTGCGTTAGAGCTGTGTGCTTGCATTAATACGGTCAACCCTGTGCATTTAAAGGCAGGAGGTGAAGATTCAGGATATCAGCAGTAGTGGACAGCGCTTTGGGGACCATGCAGAGGTTTAGAACAGGACCACACACACACACACACACACACACACACACACACACACACAAACACATTCAATCTGTAAATAAACTACACATGCAGTGTAATACTGTTGGCTATTGAGGATACAGTAAAATTTTACTGTATTTAGTTGCCACAGTGCAAAACACCATGACCATATTACATTCTTGTAAGAATGTCCTTACATAAACAAGAAAACGGAAATATCTATGGCACTCTCTAGACGATCTGTAAGTGATAGGGGAATAGACTTACACACACACACACACACACACACACACACACACACACACACACCCTCAAGCACTCATAAACTTCATCCTGGAAACTCTGTATGCATTTTAAGGTAATTGTCCATACATTCACTCCACCTGCACCACGCCATGTGACCCACGCGTCTTGTCCCGACTCGGGTGCAATTGCTAGGTGACCTGCCCACCAAACACTTCCAGCACCAGAGGTGTCAGCTGCATGCTGTGCTCGGGCTGGAAAGAGAGTGAGCGGTACTGCTTGGAGTGCTCTTCGTTCAGGCTGCGCAGGTCCGCCAGCTTCTGAATCATCTTTGCGTATAGCAGACGACCCCCTGGGTGATTTGCGCGGATGTATGCCTGCAGAATCTCGGATAACCTGTCCTGCAACGCCTCAACACGCTCGTGGTCCTGCACCCCAGGCCGGTCTATAATCACATAAACACAGCCGAAATGAGATTCCTGTTTGCAAGTACGGGCATGTCTGCAAAGTTCAGTGTATAGAGGGCAGGCGCTGACCTGGAGACAGCAGGCAGATGGCCATCAGCAGCACATGTTCTTCCTCATGTAGGCTGAGCTTCTTTAAGCCCACCTGAAACTTCACCAGAGGCTCCAACAGCTCCAGAGTGTGTCCAGCTGCACCGTCACACACACAAAATCAAGATGATTTTATTAGCCATTTGATTAACAGAAAAGTTGTCCATTTAGGGGTTTTAAAGGAAAAGGTGTTCCACTTGCGTCACTAAACCTAATTGCAAAAATAATGAGTGTCTTCAAAAAAGTCTCCTGTACACTCCTCTTGTTTCCAATGATCATACAAATTACAAACAGATAGTCCCACCCCAATTCACAGCATTGGGTCAATGTTGCTATGTTCTATGGGATGGATGCAATGCTCCTGTTTAAACCTGGTATTAAGAGGCATTTTGGGCAATCCAATCACAAGTGAGACATATCACCATTTACATCTTTCGACCACACATGTCGAGGGGAGGGTCTTGGATTTCATGGCAACATACATCAATCATTACATCAGTGCATTACTGCATAATAAAGCGCAGAAAAGGTGAAAGAGGAAAACCAAAGTGCTAAAAACCAGCATAACATTTCTCTTAATGATACTTACATTTAATCTAAGCACAAACATGATGTTTAGAGCAGAACTCTCAGTTATTTTAGTGGAGTACCTGTATTAATTGAACTTCAGATTTACATCTGTATCACTATATGTTAGTATCAGACTCCCTGAAGAAGTTCAGTGAAGCTCTTGAGCATGTACATTTATTCGCTTTGACAAATTTTCAGATTGGATGGTTATTTCCTATTATTACACGGTTCTCTGGAATACTCGATTCTTATTGGTCAATGGCGCCATCTACAGGTCTGATATTTCTCTGTAACAACTGCACATTTCCTGCTTCTCAAATTACTGTGCCATCTTTACAAGCAAGCTAATAATTTTTTTTTTTTTTTTTTACTCAAATCAATGTTTCATGTTCATTTACTTATTTATTTGGCAACTAGTCTTTTAATAAGCTAAATAAAATTAAACCCCAACAGAAGTCTGATGCAAACGAGGTGGATTTCAGATGTTCAGTGATTAATTTCTTCTCACATTATTACATATTTTCAACTCAAATCAATATTTTATGTCCATGTATTTATTTATTTGGTTAGTAGCCATGTAATAAGCAGGATAATGTACATTCAGCCGGTTATCACAAAATAAATCCCTTCAGGGTGATACAAGACCCCTCCGCTTCGCGATCCTGATCCTTATTCTGTGATAACAACAGGCTGACTGTACATTATCCCTTACATAAAGCTGTACATAAGCCGCAAAGTTTGCTGCTGTTCGAACGTATTCTAATGGATTAGCATTTACACTACAAGCCCAATGTGGTCACATGCATATTCCACCGCTCTAGAATACCTCTGAATGTGGCTGAATTGGACAAATCTCAAAACGTTTTGGACCCTGTTTAAACCTGTCTTCAGTGCCGCCTTGTTTTAAACGGATCGCCCAAAACGCATCTTAATACCAGGTGTAAATGGAGCTAAACAGAGCAATGTTTTGATAGTGCTGCAAGCAGGTTTTCCAAACACTCCTAACGCTCTGCTTTGAAAATGTACACTCTTCACTTTTACCCTGCTGTTCACCCACTGCTGACATGATACAAATGCAGTAAAACTTCCTCTGCGATATATGACTCACGCAGACCATGACATAACTGTTGTGGAAACAATGCATGTCCATGTACGCTTGAGTTTACGTGTACCTTTTGTAACGTCGTTGACGCAGTATTTAAACTCTGGTCCTCCGCAGCTCCAGCTCATGTCTTCTAGACTGAAAGACTGGTTGGACCTCAGCATGATCACTTCTATAGCACTAGACTTCAACAAAGCAATCTGATCTTCAGCTGTTAGCTCCCTGAAACACACACATACACACACACATAAACAGACACAAATACACATTAACGCTGGCTCACGCTGGATTCTGTGAATGGCAGATGTAGAGGGAGTGGGCGCATTCAGTTCTGATATCATAGCACTCCTATGGTTACCACAGCAACACACGGTCAGTGATGCATATGCATGTGCACACATTCTGAGGGAGCTGGTAAATACATAGAATTACACACACAGAGGCAGGCTAGAAGCATGTACCGAGAGTGACAGTATATAAGGTCAAACCTATTTTTATGTGCCTGAGGAAATTAAATATATGCATTCAATGTCAACATTAGCATGTTGGGAAAAAGTTTGAACTATCCACAAACTGGTACCTATTTGCCACTTGCTCAAGCACTCACTAAAACTTTGTCTCGGGCCCTATGAATTTAACAAGTTTCCCACACTTTCACAATTTCCATGATCTTTCCAGCTGTTTGTGATTACTGGACAAATGTTTAAAAATAGTTTTAATTCAGATTGATTCACCAATGGAACATTCAGACCATTTTGTTGACCGGTTCATTAAAAAGAACATCACCGTAACTTGCAAGCAAGTTCTACTCTACACAAGGGTAATATCTTGTGGATGATCTAAAACATCTAGTTTTACAGCAGAGCATGACTAGAAAAAGGTATATTCACTATTGAAATTTCCATGACTTTTCCAAGTCTGGATGACACAGTTTTAAAATTACTTGATATTTTCAGAATTTCCATGACTGTGGGAACTCCGATTTAAGTGACTGCATTGGCCTTGCTACACACATTAAACACTACCTGAATCCAGGTATCATCTTGGCAAAGCCGATGACTTTCTGAATGCTGTAGGAAACCAGGTCTGCAAGGTGAGGAAGCATGGAAAGACCAGAGCCCTCATCCTCTTTTGAATCAGGACTGGAGCCCAAACCCTGCTCCTGATACATCACCAAGAGATTACTCAGATTCATCTTACGATCTCCTGACTCTTCACATGTGAAGAGAGAGGGAGAGAGAGAAAGAAAGAAAAAATGGTTAATGCATTGCTTCTTTCTCATCAACATTACAGACTGGGCCTCCAGTATTTTCTGAATGGTGACCGGAGCACTTAACACTCTGAACAGATGCTGGCAAATCATAGGAAATGTGATCATTCTTTAAATGTAGTCATTTTGCATGGTAGATTCTAGGGCTGGGTGGTATGATGATATATATCATGCAATGAAAAAAAATAAAAAATAAGGATAGACTGTTATCAGCCAGGCCATAATGCTTTAGTAAATATTGTGAATATAAGTATTGGTTTCATACTTTCATTTTAAAAATGTTGTGTAGGTCTCATTTGTGTGTCATTTATTTGTATTATGTTAGGGTTGTGGCTATTTAAAACTGAATTATCTATGCCTTTTAAATTCCATTTTAATTCCTGAATTCGAATTGAGGTAGCAAACAGGATACAGAATCGTAACTTGAAATGTAATTTAAGGAAGTAGAATTAAAACAGAATTAATTTCAAAGAAAAGGATAAAATTAATGTAAATGTAGTTTTAAAGAATAATAATTTGATTTTCAGTATGAATTACCCATAAAAGTTATAAACGCACAACATAAGGGGTATTTCTTTAAACATGATGGCCATGATATTATTAATAAATAATGTTTGAAATGCCACCTGTACATTTCATTACATTATCTTTCATTTTATGGACCACAGTGTAAGAACACTTAATTTCCAAATTTACCCCAAAGTCTGCAAAATGGAACCAAACAATATAAAGCATGCTTACAAATGAAAAAGAAAGAAAAGTAGCAAGAATAAGCAACACAAGGATCAAGGTTGAAAAAAGAAAATTATATATCAGGGAATAAATAGCCATAATTAGTCAAAATGAAAGATCAAATATTTACACGTTGCTGTAAAACATGTATTCAGACTAATTAAAATGTATTTTGTGTGACTGTGTTGAAACTATTTGAATTCCCTGTTATTCCAATTCAACATCCTGTGGAATGTGGTCAATAGAATTCAAAAGCCAACTCATAAAAGGAAGCAGAGCCGATTCTTCAATTCTGAATTTTGCCCAACCCTGTATAATGTATTTATCAGCATTACATCAGCCATCGTTCTCTCCAGATATTTGTTACAGCCATAAAAAAATATATATATATATATTTAAATAAAATTGATCAACCACTAGCAGAAATGTTTAAATTGGTAGATTTTCTGCTATACCATTTCCACCATGGTAGAAGATATATTTGTATAGTTATCAGAGCGCTGGACTGCTTTACGTGTTCCAAACAAGTCAAGAGGAAGAACTAAAAAGGAACCCAGAAATGGTTGGGGCTTTTTTCTTGTGGATATGGATTGGATTTTAAAAATCTGACCCTCAAGCATAAAACTACACTATGTAAACTCTATAGGCAAAAACAGACCATACCACATAGCTATTTAATATATAAATGATTTGTTCCATTGCATTTCCAATCACTAGACATTTTCATGAGCATAAACATGACATAAAGCAGTTAACCTGTATTGGAATAGAAAAGGTAGAAAGTTACCGAAGAGGAGGGAATGTTGAGATAAAATTACTTCAAAGATAAGTTTATTGGACGTATCGCTTGAAGTCTCCTTTAGGCCTTATTGAGGATTTCGACCTTTCCCCTTTCCTTTAAGCATTCTTGAATAAGCTTCAGTCTAGCCCATTCTCTGAGGGAAAACTAAATATGTTTATACTTTTTATTTCTGTACAGTTCATTTGCATTCAATTCTGAAAATAGAAATATGTTGATTAAGTGTTTCTAAATATGCTCTGGTCCATACATCGTGGGGAAAATAAAATGTGGTTTTATGCCTAATATGATTGCATTGCAACTTTTTATTTATTTTTATTTTCTGCTCGATTAATGAGCTTGTTAAATGATTAATTAGGTGATTGTGCTTGTGTGTTCTAATTACAGGTAAGTCAATGACCACACTAGGGAACAATTAGACTAAACTTATAAACTGTCTGAACTAGTTAACCAGATATATATTGAAGAAGGCCGTGAGGCCTAAATGTCTATGTTTCCTGACTTGTGAGAAATAAAATAAAATGACAAAAAACTGAAGAAAAAAAAAGTACTGATCATTTTTCTTTTGAGATCGTTAAGGCCCATGGATCTTCATACCTTAAACTGGTAGAGTGCAGTGATTCTATCTTTTTCACTGAATTTCCATTTTAAAAAAAACTTTATTATATTTTATCTTATATGTAGCAAAATAAAGTCAACAACTTGCTGCTTTCAGGATGAGTTATATGTGTGTTTACATGTAAACGTGTGCGTGCATGTGAATAGTCTGTTTGTCATTAGAATGGCTCTCCTGTGACGTCAGGCATGGTGAGATGGATGGAGCCTGCTGTGCAGATAAGACACACAAGCCCCAAGCACGCGCGCACACACACGCATGCCCACCCCCGCGCCTCACACTGGGCTGAAAAACATTTCTCAGAATAAACTTAACGGGTGATTTACGAACAGATGAGGTTAACTGTGTGGATGTGTATGCACTTGTTTTGCATCTATATCTGTTTGTGTGTGTGTGTTTCACCTGGAGAGTGGCTAAAGGAGTCTGAGGAAGCATCTGACAGAGAATGAAGAGACGCGGCGCGACTGGCACTACGTGTAACTGGACCCTCTCTAACTGGAGGCTGCAACACAACACACACATGCAAATACATGCACACACACACATATGGTGCAAAAATTAGCAATGTAATAATGAGACATCAAAGAACCGCATATACACTGGCAGCCAAAAGTTTGGATTAATGTACAGATTTTTCTCTTATGGAAAGAAATTGGTACTTTTATTCACCAATGTGGCATTCAACTGATCACAATGTATAGTCAAGACATATAACGTGAAAAATTACTATTATAATTTGAAAAAAAAAATCCTTAAACTACTTCAAAGAGTTCTCATCAAAAAATCCTCCATGTGCAGCAATGACAGCATTGCAGATCCTTGGCGTTCTAGCTGTCAGTTTGTCCAGATACTCAGGTGACATTTCACCCCACGCTTCCTGTAGCACTTGCCATAGATGTGGCTGTCTTGTCGGGCACTTCTCACGCACCTTACAGTCTAGCTGATCCCACAAAAGCTCAATGGGGTTAAAATCCATAACAGTCTTTTCCAATTATCTGTTGTCCAATGTCTGTGTTTCTTTGCCCACTCTAACCTTTTCTTTTTGTTTTTCTGTTTTAAAAGTTTCTGTTTTTCTTTTTCTTTGCAGTTCTTCCCATAAGGCCTGCACCCCTGAGTATTCTCTTTACTGTTGTACATGAAACTGGTGTTGAGCAGGTAGAATTCAATGAAGCTGTCAGCTGAGGACATGTGAGGCGTCTATTTCTCAAACTAGAGACTCTGATGTACTTATCCTCTTGTTTAGTTGTACATCTGGCCTTCCACATCTCTTTCTGTCCTTGTTAGAGCCAGTTGTCCTTTGTCTTTGAAGACTGTAGTGTACACCTTTGTATGAAATCTTCAGTTTTTTTTTTTTTTTGGCAATTTCAAGCATTGTATAGCCTTCAATCCTCAAAACAATGATTGACTGATGAGAATCTAGAGAAAGCTGTTTATTTTTTGCCATTTTTTATCTAATATTGGCCTTAAGACATGCCAGTCTATTGCATACTGTGGCAACTCAAAAACAAACACAAAGACAATGTTAAGCTTCATTTAACGATCCAAATAGCTTTCAGCAGTATTTGATATAATGGCAAGTGATTTTATAGTACCAAATTAGCAATTTAGCATGATTACTCAAGGATAAGGTGTTGGAGTGATGGCTGCTGGAAAAGTGGGCTGTCTAGATTTGATAAAAAATGACTTTTTTCAAATAGTGATGGTGTTGTTTTTTACATTAGTAATGTCCTGACTATACTTTGTGATCAGTTGAATGCCACTTTGGTGAATTAAAGTACCAATTTCAGCTAAATCTGTACATTATTCCAAACTTTTGGCCAGTGTAGGTGAAGTGTGTAATTCCTGCGCCACTAGCGTTGTAGACAACACTACAAGGGGCTTACTTGTAGTTGTCTCTGCATATTGAGCTCGGACAAGAAATATTTTAACATCAATAAAATTACACACTTTACCTTTAAAACCAAATGTAAAAAATGAAAAGAGAATAGAGAAAAATCTGATTAGTTATTTACTCTGAAGCGCGAGAAATCGGAGTAGGAATCGTCATAGGTTTTATGATGGGCCTCCACCAGCATGTCGATGATGTTTCGCTGCTCCTCTGTGAGGCGGGGCTTCTGTGCCTCCCTCTGTGCCTCCTCGTCCTTTCTCCTCTGGATCAGCTCCTTCTTCCTCTGAACTTCCTCATCCGTCAGAATAACTGAAAGAGAGACAGTAAATTACAATTGAATGTGAGCATCACTCTGCCCTACTCACTCTGGAGGATTCACAACATTACCATCTCATACGTGTCTGTTTGGTAACACTATTACAGGGATTTTTTCAGGGAGCCTTAGACATATTTAATAACAATTTAGTACAGGTAAAATAAAAGTACATAATAAATGAGATTAGGTAAAATGACAAAAAGTATTACAAGCTAATTTTCTTTTATGCGATAAGGTGTTTTGTACTCTTATTATTCATCATATTTTTAGATCAGTGTTTCCCAATCCTGGTCCTTGAGTATCCTCAACACTAGACATTTTGGATGCCTCCCTAATCTAACATGCCTGTTTCAACTCATTAGCTTGTTAGTAGAGGCTCCATGACCCGAGCTGGGTGTGTCAAATAAAGTAAACTTCCAAAATGTGCAGTGTCCAGGACCAGGATTGGAGAAACAATATTTTAAATGTTGAATAGTTCGCTGACGATACTCAATAACCTTCAAATCAATCTGGAATAAATAGAGAATAAAAAATAAACAGTTGGCAATGCAGTTATGTATTTTTACATAATTTGCAAAAGACATACAGGACATGCGTTTAGATGTGTGATTCTACATATATATCTTGTTATCTTTCTGCTGAATTGCTTGTATTCACTTGGGTTGCTTTATTCAATTGGGTAGTGGGGAAAAAAAATCAGTTTTAGATTTTATTTATTTGAAGTGAAAACAAACACTTTTTGGTGGGTTTTTCTTTCAAAAATAGCCAAATCTATTGGATACTTTCCAGACCGAAATTAATGGGATTTATTTATTATTTTATTTATATATTTTGCCCCATGTTAAACCCCCATTCTTTATTTATATTTTGTGTTTTCAGGTTTTCTTTAAGGTGCACTCAATAACTTTTTGTTTGTGTCATCTTGGACTTACAGTGACACCTAGTGGTGTGGATGCAGCATCATTTAAAATCAATAGTTTTCAGTTACAGATGCCATTGTAGAAATTCACTATTCACAATCAGCCATGATTAATTTAATCAAAGTGTGAAAGTGTCCAATAACAAGATGGTTACTGTGATTAAGCGAGCAGTATTCAGCTAGTCATGTGATTCTAAAATGGCAGCCCCATGAGGGCGCCCCTCCCCCATGTAGAATAAAACAGCTTTTATAAGGTTATATTGACATGAACCTTGAAGACACAAAATTCATGTTTATAGCTGTTATGGTTGAAGTGTATGGAGCCCCTTAGGGTGCTTTCTCACTTGGTTCGATTGCTTGGACCGATTCAGAGTTTGTTTCCTCCTGGTCTCAGTTCACATCATATTATTTGGATTTGATGTCCATCTGCTTCATCAATGTGAGTACAAGCGGCAGCTGTTTACCACTGTAACTAGGTAACAACTCAAGAAGATATCAGCTTCGCTGTGTTATTAAAGTATTCATCTCTTTGGATTTACCACCAAAACTTGACATGCACAAAACGACAATCGTGTTTGTCTGCCACGGATACACTGAATGTGCAGTGATGAGATGATTGTTAGCGCCTGTCTGCTGCGAGCCTTCGGATGCATGCAAGAAATGTGAAGAATGTGAGCTGCTCTCTGAAGGCAATTTAACTGGATACAAGCCGGTATGAGAAATGCATTATACCATAATTATTGCGACCAAAAGCCTGCAAAGACGCGAATTATACGTCATCACAAGCAGTTCAATTCTGCAGTTTGGTATCAGCAGCAAACCGTACTGGAGTTCACATGGCCGTACCCCAGACAACCTTTTCAAGCGGATTCAGGTGTGGTTCGTTCGGAAAACAGCGTTCACATCATCCAAACGAATAGAACGTTGATGTCATCGGAACCCGGGTGTGCGCTTAAAGGCCTCGATATACTTTCGGGGCAGTTCCTTTTTGTTCTTCATTCATGGGTAAAAAGAAGTTCTAAACAGCCAAGCAACAGTATACTGTTTCCGAACATTCAGACACCTGCCACACCGATGTGGGAGGCTTTTAGAAGTACATTTAAATATGAGGACGCTACATGTAAAACCTTAACCAATGTGTTAAACTAAAATGTGTTATCAATGACTTTATGCCTCTATGAGAACACTTCACATGAGGTCAGTAAAAGAAGCCGTTTAATCACTCGATGATGATTTAAAGTAATACACTGTATATGCAGTAGAAATTTTTTTATTTGTCTTGTTTATATTCTGAATTCAAGCCGCTAATGTGCTAATACGCTATATGTGGCCATTATGTGCTCTGGTTATACTGTTATTGTGATTTATAACACTGATACAATTGCAAAGATAAGTGTATAAAAGTGATAATGTTCAGAATAAAGACAAAAGAACAATCATGGGCATATCTTACTTTACACAGTTGTGTGAATGGCTTTCACTGCAGATGGCACGAGTGAATGGACACTTGAGAGTATTTGAGAAGATTTGATTCCTTTAGCAGACTAATTAAACAAAAATAAATCGCATGACATGGTCTTGGAAAATGTCTCTAAGCAAACGATTATACAGACGTAGGTAAGTTGCACCAGGTCACTAATAACTCTACAAGCCAATGTGTTCATGTTGACTCATTTTGACTCACTAACAACATAAACAAAACTTGCTGTCGGCATCAAGGTAGGTGGAGCTCTAGGTCACACCTAACGATGACATGGACCAATGGCAGTAAGAAGGTGTTTTGCTGTCAAATAGAACTTTTCCTAAAAGTTTGCCCTAGTGAGCTGTTACGAACCACTGAAACGAACGCAAAAGCTTAGATTTCGTAGGAAGTATATCGAGGTCTTTAGAGGACAGGATGAAAAAAAAAATTCTGAAATATTTTTGCATTCCCTCACAATAGTTTTGCAATCCCTCACAATAGCTTTTTCAATTCCTTAAAAAAATGTACCATGGTTTTCCTACAGTATCTATAGTTTAACTATAGTATTATCTGTAGTAAAACCATAACCACAAAATATACCATTGTTTTAACAACTGTAACCATATTTTAACCATGATATTTGTAGTAAAACCATAGTAATCTTACAAGAAAACCAAAACTATGGTAATAACAATCATTCTTGGTTTTTAACTTAGTAAAACTATGGTATATTTTGTGGTTAACATTGTTGAACTATGGTTACTGCAGTAAAACCATGATTATTTTTGTAATAAAGTTATTGTGAGGGAACCCCAAACTTGTTGCTAGGGAACGCAAAACTTAATGTGAGGGAATAAAAAAAAACAACAAAACCTAAAAAAAATATATATTTATATATATAGTTGTGGCCAATAATATGTTAGCGTAAAATATTGTGTATTGTGTCTTTTTTCATTGAAAATGCTGTTCCCAATGCATTTAAAAAACATGACACTATATAAAGAATATTTCCCTGCTAATGGTCTTTTGGTAAACAAGAGCAGTTCAATGTTTTGAAATCCCAGGTAAGGTCTACAGCAAGTTATCTTAAGTTTTGAAATGAATTGCAAGGAATTGCCATCCCCTCTTCACTTCACTAACGGCCTTGTAGAAGGGACCTTTATGAAGGGATCACATTAGTCATTTTTGTTTGAAACCCTATGAATAGCATTTCCTTCCTGCAATCAAAAGCATAAAAATTAAATACTGAATTCATTGCTACACTTATCCAGGACAAAATGAAATTGAAACTAAAATTAAACAAAGAGTGATACACAGTAATGTAGAATATCTTGGCTCACACTGATCAGTGGTGTGAGATAAGTTATGTTGGCTAGTAACTCACACTCTTTCATCATGCCAATATCCAGGCAACGCTTGAGTCTGCAGGCCTGGCAGTGCCGACGGTTATCTTTAGTGATGGTGCAGCTGCCATTAAATGGACAGGTAAAACTGGCCTTCCGCTTCATACTGCGCCTAATGGACACACACACACACATAAACAGCACAGGAACTATAAATAGTCTGACAGTATCCCATTGGTCACAAATAATGTGTTAATGTGTTTCATAATGAACATCTGTGCAAATGTGAGAATACCAAATTGGATGAGAGAAAGTGTGCGCACACATGTGCGTGTACCTGAAGAAGCCTTTGCAGCCCTCACAGGTCATCGCGTTAAAATGAAAGCCAGTGGCTTTGTCTCCACACACACCACAGATCCGTGGAACATTGCGGTCAAACTCATCTGGCACATCAGTGGATGTACTAACGGCTGACTCCATCGCTATAGGAGATGGAGGATGAGGAGAGACAGAGAGAGAAAGAGACAGATTGTGTCATATATACAAAGATGTGCATTTGTTGGGACCAATGACAGGAAGGAGAAAAACAACAGACTGCAAAGCAGAAATAAAAGGAAATTCCCTATTACTTCGGCATTGACTGACAGCGTAACAAAACCACAAATCATACCTGACTTTCCTTTGCAAGTGTTGAATAATTAACAATCCTTTAATAGAACAGTAAATCATTCTGATTAAAGCCATGAGGCCAGTAACACAAACAGAGGGTGGGGGGGAGGGGGGGGGAGACAGTTCTTTATGTAAGCATCACTAATGTATGCGCATCGATAAAGAGCGTCCGAGATAGAGGAGAATATTAATTAGCTATCAGTGCTTCTCCACTGAGGAAGGGCCGGACAGCTCCGAGAGAGAAACAGGCAGGGCTTGAGTGCTAGTAGGTGACCATCCAAATCACAACAAACAGCTGTTTGCATCAATGTCTCATTAAATCTATCAGAATATTTTTGTGTATTTATTACAAAAATTACAACATGGTATGTAATAACAACAAACACAAGGGTTGTTGACCCCTTTAAGGTAATATGAGGTGATTTAAAATGAGAAATTTTTTAAAAATTTAGTGTAAAACACACATATCAAGTTCACTGAAATTTTATATTTGTGCCCATGTTGATTTCACTCAATTGTGAAAAATATTCATAGAATTTTCTCAAAAAATTAAATAAATAAACAAATCAATAATATTAAAGCTGATTAATGAAAAATTATTGTCAAGTGGTCTAATCATCAAGTAAAAGCTACTAAAAAACTATCCTTGCATCTTTAACTTTTTGTTAATTTAAAAAAAGTTTTCAAACATATTTGTCAAGGTACTAAATATTTTTTACAAATATCATCCATTTTTTTGTAAAAAATATTAAAAGGTTGTCATAGGGTTAGTCCAATTGACCTGAAAAAAATGTATTTTCATAAAAATGTCAGTCACATTTAAAAAAAAAACTTCACACACAATCGTGAAGGTCTAAAGATGTCCTCTGCTCTGTTTATTTATTTATTTTTTGAATGGCTGCCTGCATGTTGGTTCCACCATCAAGAGACTATTTAGCAGAGATGGGTCACTTCTATTAAAATGAAAGGGAGAAATTGTCTCCCGGGAGTGTTCCAAAGATGGCCGCCAGTGGACTGACCTGCTAGAAAGACTTTGCACCATCTGAAAAAAATTCACTGCTTATATTTTCCCTCTCTCAGAATTTTTTCCAAATCTTATTTTTAGAAATAAAAAATAAAAGATTATTCCCAACTACTTGATTATGCTAACATTTCTTTTATCAAGAATTCTAGCTTTTAAATTAAACTTCTATTTATTTTTTTGTTACTGTCTCCAGACGATCACACCACTTTTTTTTATTTAATTTTTACCTTTTTTACTTTAACCTTCAGAAAAAAATATCAAAATGTCTTTGAAATCAGAATAACATGAAAACATGTTCATCATATCAGATTTTAATTATTTTAAATAATTGTTTTGTATGAACTGCATTTTTAATGTATTTTTGAATAACTTAATAGATCCAGACAAAGCAATGAGCATCACTGACACAAAATAATTCAAAATCACTATAGCCCCTCTGAACGTTCCAATGAGGAACAGCAGCCATGCTGGAATTAGTCATAGAGTCACAGTGCCACATAAACTCAAACAGCTAAAAGCATCAGCTGATAAGAATATTGTGACAATAAATGTTTATGAAGAACCTGACGAGCCTGATGACAAGATAACAGCACACGAATAACCCCTTCACTACCATACAAAATGTGATTAGCAATAAAGTGATTTAAAGATGGACGAGAACTTTTCGTTCTATGTGAATGGGCTTGCTAAAGGGACATCACGACATTTCCTATTTTTGCGTGCAAAGCTAAATAAACACACCTCAGCACAGAGAATGATATCATGCTCTCCCTGTTTTCACTATTCAGTTATGAGGAAATTCCATCTTTTTTTGTGCACTCTTTAGAATAAACGTACAATCATCTGGAAAATATGCTGAAAGCTTCATATAGCGTGAGTTACCCTATGGAAATACCAGTTCAGTTATTATACAAACACGCACAAAGACATGACCTCTCTGAGTGAAAGTTCTCAAATTACCACACACAGAAAAACTTAACCATTACAGTTATTTCAAAACACTTCACCACATAATGATGCATTTATCTAAATTGGGCTGTTCATTTATTCATCTATTCAAATGTGAGAAACATTTGGAGTCCCGTTTTTCCAAAGATCTCGTTGGCAGTCAGCCATAAACATGGCACTACTTATGTGCATATTTCTGAATGTAACCTGCAGATGGATGTTGTTTTTTGATGGATTTTATGTTCCTCCCAATCAATATTCATAATAAGCCTTCAAAAAAAAATAAAAAATAATATATATATATATATATATATATATATATATATATATATATATATATGCCAAAAGACTGTGGTACAGTTACTGGGTAAACTATCCCTTTAAATAAATACTTTTGGGGCCACTGAATGTACATTATCTTACCAAGTACATGCACTTAATAGGTAGTGTTGTGAGAAAGTCATTTAGTTTGGTTATTTTGGATCGTGCCTGATTTATCAACAGCCGGTGAAAAAAACTCTTTTAAATAATAAAGTAGACTTAGTGAAGTGAGCTGTAGCTGTGACTGATTAGGCTTTCTATACAATATAGTCTGCATCAATTAATTTTTGAGCAATACTCTACATTACACTCAATAAACTAAAATGTAGTTGACATTTTAGGAAGAACACAACAAGTTTAACACGAAGACCACTATTAGAAACTCTTGGATATTCTATTTAATAATACAATTACCCAATAAACAAAACATTATTATTAGGCTGAATGTGTCACAGAAGTAAATTTTCATCCTTCCTTCCAAAAAGGTACACCAAATGTTCAGTTGCTAATTGTTAGAAACAGTGTTCCCACTCTTTTTGACCAATTATTTCTCATTACTTTTCCAGTCGTTAGTGATTAATAGTGATGCACTGATGTCTCAGCCAATAAAAATCTGTATCGGCTGAAAAAAGCAATTATCTGCTTTTTTTTTTTTTTTACATCGTCCGACTGTCAAACTATCGGTCTCAGTGTCTGCATTTACATGCACTTTAAAAGTATGATTTCCGTCAGACTAAAGCAATAATTCGTCTTTTTAAAATGTCATGTAAACACGATAGATCGACCAAAATCATACCTGTACGGATTTTGCGAAATAGAACTAATGGGCCTAGAAAATGCAGTTGTAGAACAGTTCCATCTAGCATGTATACATTTCAATCGATCCACAATAGGCCTCGGCATTATGTGCATGCTCTGAAAAACAGAGGTGCACGCAACGTATATTTAACCTGGAAGTCGAATGCAACACAAAGCAGAGAAGAAAAGCACATTCCATCAATAAAATACAATAAAAGAGGTTAAAAGATGCATACTATGGCCAAGGTTAGCATGCTAGCATTGGCGCTATGAATGCAGGATGTAAACATTACAAATTACACAATATCTACTGCACATATCTTACTTTCAATAATCATCGAGTGGTTATAACAGCTTTTACTTATCTCATGTGGATTCCATTCATAGAATGAGGCAGAGAGCACAAAATTTATTGAATATGCAGCCTGAAGCAAAAGATAGCTACTGATACAGAACTATTTAAGTATTCAGACAAGAAATACCAGCATTTGCAAGGAAAATAGACAAACCATATATTTTCTTAATCGTTTATTTATTCACGACATCTCTCCTCAGTCTAAACATTACTACACTTTACACAGAGATTATAAGAATGAAAGTTAAGAAAAGCAGAGCTTGTATAGTTCGAACAATCCCGGAGCAAACTGTGTCATCTTCTGCCTTCGGACATCCCCAAAAGCACAACGGATAATGTACAACTGATCTGAAAGAATATAAGAAATACACGTGAATGTAAAGTTTTCCATGTTGTAGTGTCTGTTATTTGTGTCTCGCAGTTGAGAAGATAGCTAGCTGACTTCCTAGACATGCTACTATGATGCAAAAATGTCAACCAGAAAACATCTACATCACCTCCTCAGCTAACGTTCTTTCTTCAGCAATTCGATTATGCATAGTGTCATGTATAATAGGACAGAGAGATTAAGATTGTAGCTCAACAAAGCAAAAACCTGCGGTAGATCGATATAACTGCCCATGTAAACATACTCACTATTGGCAGTGGTGATGTCAAAAGTACCGGTACTTTGGTACAAAGTCGATACTAAAATAAAAAAAGATGTCATGAATCACAATACCAGTGTTTCTGCAGTACCGTTAATACCGAGCACAAACACAATTCGATACTCGAACGCTGTCTGACTGACACACGGCTGCTTTCAAATGCTCACACACATTTGAGTGAGTGTGACTGTTACTCCTTTTACACTGAAATGCATAATTAATCAAATTAAAATCGTTATGAGTCCTAGTGTGATTATTAATCTGCAAAAGACTGCAATCTTAGTCTGTATGAGCTGCAGCTTTAAATAAATGTGTGAAGCTGACCACTCATACACTGAAAACTCAACAGACATTGAGAATCATTTGCATCATTGTATGAGTTGACAAAGCAGAGCACTCATCCACTGTCAAGCATGCAGCACATATAGACTATATATTATCTATAATTAAATCAGAGCCTTTGCGCTTTAACGATCACACTGGGCCATGTAGCAAAGTGAGGGTAAAGTGAAGCTTTTGTCAAAAACACAAGTCAAAATAAAAGCTCACGTCAATATAAAAGCATGATTCAAAACAAGCACTGTACGCATCAAATATAAGTAATTAAAACAGAAATATATTACAACTGTACAATAAAATGTAATATTCACTGTAGTAATATTAATAATATTATCAGGTGTCTGTACCAACTACTGGAATTTTGGTATCATGACAAAACTAATCGTCAGATGTTGTTCTACAATAATTGAAAATTGGTATCCGCACACAAATTTTGTATCATGCATCTGTATCAGTATCTGCAGATGTTGTTCTAAAATAATCGGATATCGGTATCTGTAAACAAATTTTGTATTGATGCATCGGTCTCAGTATAAGCAGATGTTGTTATAAAATAATTGGATATCGGTACACAAATTTTGTATCAGTGCATTGATATCAGTATCGGCAGATTTTGTTCTAAAATAATTGATATTGGTTTTGGCACACAAATTTGTTTCTGTGCATTGGTATCAGTTTCGGCAGATGTTCTTAAATAATCGAATATTGGTACACAAATTTTGTACCGGTGCATTGTTTGCAGTATCGGCAGATGTTGTTCTAAAATAATTGTTTATTGGATATCGTATCACCACACAAATGTTTTATCGGTGTATCCCTATTGCATAAGGATTTATAACTTTTTAAAGAGATTTTACTCACAAAGGGCAATTTCTGGTCAATTATATTTTAGAATGGTGCATAACTAGAAAAATTTTAAATGTAGAAATAAATTTTATAAGATTGTTTTAATTTTCATGGCTTTTCCATGCCGTGAAATTCAAATATAATTAAAGCTGCAAGCAGCGATGAATGGGCCCTTGCACTCCGATGGACATTGGGGCTGCTGTGCCAACTCCCTGTGGTGACCATGATTTTTATGGTGTATATTTGTCATAACTCAACATTTAAAACACTTGCACCTAATCGGTGATTTCTCAATGTATTACTGAAGCTAGAGAAAATAAATGACATCAAATTAAATATCAATCATTTTATAACTATACATCAAAACATGTCACTTCCTGTTGCCAGTAGGTGGCGCTATGACTATAACTTAATATTGGCATGTAGGTGTATTCAGGCCAGGACTGTTATCAAACATGTGAAGTTTGGAGCAGATTGGACATTGTATGTTTGAGTTACAACAACTTCCTGTTTCATGGCAAAACATCGAACTATGCCAGGCCGCCATGGACACACTGTTCAAAGAAAACTCTAAAGCTTCGCAATTTAGCATCATAAAGGCCTTTAGATTAGACTGACCGAATATGATGTTGATCTGATTTAATCTCTAGGAGGAGTTCGTTAAAGTATGAGGCCTGGAAATGGCAAAAACTGAGCAAAAATTTAAGAGAAAATTAAAAATGGCTGACTTCCTGTTGGGTTGGGACTTTTTTGTACATGTTGACATGTTACATATGCCTACCAATTTTCTTATGTGTAGGTGAGACGTGGGGCGAGGGTTGCTTCGTTGAAATTTTGTAGGTGGCGCTATCGAGTCATTTTGCAATACTTAATTCTAAAACCTGTATCAGATGTACATTTACGCCACTTTTGAGGTATGTGCAAAGTTTCATGATCTTTCGAGCATGTTTAGGCCTCAAAAATATTATTAGTTTCACATCGAAATTTGTCAGGCCACCACGGACACGCCCTTTAACGAAAACTCAAAAGCTTCGCAATTTAACATCACCAAGGCCAATGGATTAGACTGACCGAATATGATGTTGATCTGATTAAATCTCTGAGAGGAATTTGTTAAAGTACAAGACCTGGAATTAGCTGTTGTCAGTAGGTGGTGCTATGACTATAACCGAATATTGACACGTAGATGTGTTCAGGCTGGGAATATTATCAAACATTTGATGTTTGGTGCAGATTGGACATTGTATGTATGAGTTATAACAACTTCCTCTTTCATGGTGTAACATCGAACATTGTCAGGCCGCCACGGCCACACCGTGCAGTGAAAACTCAAAAGCTTCGCAATTTAGCATTGCCATGGCCGTTAGATTAGACTGACCGCATATGATGTCAATCAGATGAAACCTCTAGGAGGAGTTCGTTAAAGTACAAGGCCTGGAAATGGCAAAAATTGGAGAGAAATATCAAAATGGCTGATGGTTACACATGTGTACCGAGTTTCGTACATGTAGGTGAAACGTAGCGTGAGGCACACAATGTTGAAATTTTGTAGGTGGCACTATCGAGCCATTTTGCCACACCTCATTTTGAAACCCATATCAGATGTACATTTTCACCACTTCTGGCGTGTGTCCAAAGTTTCGTGAGTTTTCGAGTATGTTTAGGCCCTCAAAAATGTGATTCACTTTGGAAAAAAAAGAATACAGAATAATAATAAACGGAGCAGATACAATAGGGTCCTCGCACCTCGATGCTCGGGCCCTAAAAATTCCCTGATATTTCCAGGTTTTTCACGACCGTGGGAACCCTGTAGAAAATCTTAGACCTTGTGCTGAGAAGGAAGTTGCTTTCACAAGATTTCCAAAATCATTAACTATGCATGCTGTGTGTTCTGTAGAGATTTTAGACTGTACACATGACACAAGAGCCTACTTTTGGTTGCTCTCACTTGCTTTAGTGGCTCTTCTTATCAACAAACACACAGCATGAAGGAGATAGAGAGATTTTTAGAAATGTCGAGCAATGTGTCTTAATTGGGTGCTTAGGTTAATGTTTCATTGGATGCCACATAACATCTAAGAAAACCCAAGAACACCTGAGATGGCATGCTGGGATATTTTAGGTCTGGACATGTGAAAACAGCATGACTGGCACTTTGTGGCCTCACTATATGTATGATCGCGACGATCTTTAAGGTAGTGCAAAGTTAATCATTGAACTGACTGAAGCATCACAGAGCTCTTATGAGTATATAGGCCAAGGTGTACGAGAAAGCCTGTCCTTCTTGAGCAGAATGACCTGGTTGTGAGTGCAATGGCCTGTTTATCATATAGCTAGAAGAACGGGAGGTACACTATGACTAAACCAGAGGAGACTAAACCACAGTCACTGTGCAGTGCATATACATGGATTAGCAAATTCCATATTATATTTCTGTGGTTATAGTGTAACGTACAACGTTAGTGCTATTGCAACTTTTTAATTGCGTAGCTATGGTGATGCAGAAATTGTCATACGTAACTATGGTCTCTCTGCAATAAATATTTCTAGTCACTGCATAATGCGGTTCTTTTTTACTTCATAACTAGTGTGGCATTTAGGCATAGTTAAGCATAATAAATTTGAGTAAATAGAGAAAAGTGCCCCAGCCCTGGTAGTGAAAGGATGAGGGGTGTCTGCATGTGAACAACAGACAGTCAGATTCACGCTACAGGAATGCCAGGCCTGGCATAGAGACCATATGGAAAACACAGAAACACATACAAGAGGGCATTCTAAAGTACCAGAGAATTGTTCTCATACTTGGAGCAACACAGCAATTTGGCTTTAATGGCTATAATGCAAGAATGAACAGCAGCAGAGCCATAAAAACCATAAAACAGACAGAGACTTAGAGACACACTGTCCTACACATTTCCTCCACACACAATAATCCACTGACCTGCACAAACAGTCAGTCAGTTCGGGTCCAGAACACACAGAAAATGCTGCTGTCCTCAAACGAACCCGACTGGAAACACACAGCCGATTATAACACTGCCACACACTCACACACACAGTCTCTCTTACACACACAACACACAAAAATTCCACAAGTACACCACACAAATACAAACCCACAGCCATGCCAAGCAATGCTCTAAGACATGTTAAAGTCATTTTTTTTCCCCAGTTAGATTCTTTGATTTAGATAAAAAAAATTATAATTGGCATTGGCTACAATTTCAGCATATCTATGATACATTAATATACTAAATACTTTACCATAATATTTTTATTTTATTTATTTTTTATAATCAACATTATGCCACAAATGCTGTTGATTGAGTTTAACTTGTATTGAACACAGATTATGATTTCTTTAAGTTCATACTGAAATCTCTTACTTTTGATTGCAGACTTTGGCATCTTGGCTAATGTAAGCACAATGGGAAACATTGCTGAGATCTCTTCTGAAACTGAGTTTTGATTTAAACTCAAGAAATATTGTACATTTGTGGAACATTGTATATCCAAAACCATGTAGGCCAACATCAAAAGTCATATCATCCTCAATGGAAAAAAAGCATTTTTTTAATCATAAACACAGCTTAACAGAGTTGAGAATGTAGCAACGTCTCAGTTAGTATTTTATTTTAAAGAATCCATGAAATGTGGCTTTTAGTCCCCTTCTTTCAGCTTTGAAGCATCTGTGTGCAAGTGCTAGTAATATGTGCTAGTGTACTCATAAAAGTTAAATGTCAGAATCAACTTTTAGCACATATATGCTAGAGCTGTGTAAAAATATTCAATCTTAATTTGAATGATCATGAGATGGGTTCTTATAATCCCAAGATCGATCTTTTACTCTATGCCAGGGGTGGGGAATGTCAGGCCTCAGGTCAGTATAAGGCCTGCAAGACCATTTTACCTGGCCTCCGAGGCCATTCGAGAAATCATTTGAAAAGCAAAAAATATAGCCTTGATTCCATTAACTGCAAAAAATAAATAATAAAAAAATCTTAATAATGATTAAAAATAAAATAAAATAATAACAAAACACAACATATTGTATAATAGAAAGACCTTTTTGATTTTTATTCTTGGTGCGTGACCATGTAACCGAATGTGTACGTTAATATCAACCCACAATCAGAAATTGCAAGCAATTTTATGGCCTACGAATAATTTTGTAAATATTAAAATGGCCCCTACTAGGAAAAAGGTTCCTGTTAGGGATACCCCGGTGACCACCAGGGGCCGCCATATATGTTCAGTGTTCTCTTTGTGTGTTTGGTTGCATTTTTGGTTTCCTTGTCTTTGTTCATTGGTTCTTGTGTTTATCACTCCCAGGTCTTGATAACCCTATTAATCCTTGTGTATTTAATCCCTGTGTTTTCCTCTGTTCATTGTCATTTCTTTTCCGTTTTAGGCTGTAATGGTTTGTAAAGTTCTGTTTCTAATGTTTTGATTTTTTTTTTTTTTCATTAAAATAAGATGCGTTTAGATCCTGCTCTCTTGCCTCATCTCTTCTCAAACGTTGCAGAAGAACTGAACTCTTCACATGGATCTAGCGGCTTTAGAGCTTCTGTCTCTCCGGCAGGGGACAGACTCTACAGAGAAGTACACAAGAGTTTTCTGCGCCTTGGCAAGCTGTGTTAATTGGGGAGACATTGCGCTGAAGGTCATTTATAGATCTGGACTCCATGAGCCTGTGAAATCCTGTCTGCCAGGAGGCAGATGTAAACTTTCCTTGGTTGAATTAATTGACTATGCTTTGAGGCTCACATTCTCCTCCTACACTGTGGGGTATGGCAGCAACCCCACTGCGGCACCCAGCTCCCTTTCATTGGAGGCCATTCCACTGCCGCTGCCAGCACCCGCGCCTGCCACGGTCAACGAGCCAGTGCTAACGCCTGCCACGGTCAATGAGCCAGCACCCATGCCTGCCACGGTCAAAGAGCCAGCGCCTGAAGCCTCATCCGTCCCAGTGCCAGCGCCTGAAGCCTCGTCCGTCCCAGTGCCAGCGCCTGAAGCCTCGTCCGTCCCAGTGCCAGCATCCTCAGCCATGGAGGCTGTTTCCACAGCAGTGCTTCCAGCCATCCGAAAGAGGAGGAGAAGTATCACTGCTCTCCAGTCACTGCCAGCGCTCCCGGCCACGGAGGCCATTCCCCAGATGCTGCCAGCGCTCCCGGCCATGGAGGCTGTCGACGAGCCTGTCCAGTTCCCTGAGGCTGTCGACGAGCCTGTCCAGTTCCCTGAGGCTGTTGACGAGCCTGTCCAGTCCCCAGAAGCCGTTGATCATCCCAGTAACAAGCACCCATCAGACAACAGCCACCAGTTTGTTGCTCAACCCAGTATCCAGCAACCATCAGACACCAGCCACCAGTCTGTTGCTCAGCCTAGTAACCAGCACCTGCCAGACACCAGCCACCAGTTTAATGCTCCACCCAGTAGCCAGCAACCATCAGACACCAGCCACCAGTCTGTTGCTCAGCCCGGTACCCAGCACCTGTCTGACACTTGGTACCAGTCTGTCCAGATCTGTGAGGCCCCTGCCCAGCTCTCCGAGTCCCCTGAGTCTCCGCCTCCTGCGGCCATCTCGCCCCCTCAGTCTCCACCTCCTGCGGCCATTACCCATGAGTCTCCACCTCCTGCAGCCTTGCCCCTCAAGTCTTCCATGGCTCTGCCCCTCGAGTCATCAGTGAGTCCCCAGCTGCTCTGACCTCTATGCCCACTGAGTCCCCAGTTGCTCTGACCTCTAAGCCCTCTGAGTCCCCAGCTGCTCTGACCTCTAAGCCCTCTGAGTCCCCAGCTGCTCTGACCTCTAAGCCCTCTGATTCTACAGTTGCCCTGACCTCTGAATCCCCCATCATGGCCTCCACACCAGCCACAGTCCACAAGATGCCACGGCTGAATCCTCCAAGGCCTCCATGCCAGCCACACGCCCAGTCTCGCCAGGCCATGCTCCACGCCCGTCTCTCGGTCCTCCACTGGTTCCGCCCTGGCCTCCCTTGTCCACACCGGTCTCTGGGTCCTCTGCTGGCTCTGCCTTGGTCTTCTGGTCCACCCGGTCTCTGGGTCCTCCACCATGGTCTCCTGTTCCATGCCGGTCTCTGGGTTCTCCGCCGGCTCTCCCCTGGCCTCCTGTTCCACACCAGTCTCTGGGTCTTCCACCGGCTCCGCCCTGGCCTCCTGGTCCACGCTGATCTCCAGCGCCCTCAGGTCCCCCGTGATCTCTTGCTCGTCCCATGAACTTGTGTTTTAGGAGCATCAGGAGCCACTCCTTAAAGGGGGGACTATGTTACGGATTCCCCGATGACCACCAGGGGCCGCCATATATGTTCAGTTTTCTCTTTGTGTTTGGTTGCATTTTGGGTTTTGTAGTTCGTTTCCTTGTATTTGTTCATTGGTTCTTTTGTTTATCACTCCCAGGTGTGTTTTGTTAATCCTATTAATCCTTGTGTATTTAATCCCTGTGTTTTCCTCAGTTCATTTGCATTTCCGTTTTAGGCTGTAATGGTTTGTTCTGTTCTTATGTTACAAATGTTTTGATTATTTTTTTTTTTCATTAAAATAATCTGCATTTAGATCCTGCTCTCTTGCCTCATCTCTCCTCAAACTTTAGTTCCCCACCCCTGTTCTATGCAGAACTCTCTGCAAAATCATACGCAGATGGGACCAAATTTTGAACTATGCGACTAAAAATGTCTGTGATTAACCACTGGCTGATACATTTTCAGATATGGACCAGTGATTGAGTAGTCTAGTGGCAAAGCAGTTCAGCACCGAGATCCTTTCATGGCATGTTAAAAGTAAAAGTTTGGTTTGACTCGTTATGTGTAATGTGTGTCCAGTGTCCAAGCAATCCAATTGTGATTGAATGTCTCTTAATAGCCTACCAACAAATTAAAAGCAATAAAAAAAAATAAACATTTAATTCTAACCACACATAGCACAGACTTGGTAAAAAAGCAGTTCAACTCCACTCTTATGTGTGCTCAACCAAAACACTTCTGTGAGACGCTCACTGAACTGTCGCTATTCTTAAAGAGACAGAAACGGTTTAGCGCTTGTTCTGCAAATCAATGTAAATATGTAAAATGGAGATTAGAACTAAAATATATCTAAATGAATTGGAATTGAATTGAATCAAGAGCTTGTGAATCATAAAAATCTATATCAATACCCAGCCCTAATCTATGCATTTAAAAAGTACAGTCATTAATTTCTTGGCAATCAGTCCAAAAAATATTGAAGTTTCATCTGGCACTACATAGATTTTTGTCCCTCCCCCAATACCACATGCAACTGACTAGCAAGTAGGTTTATGGCTGTAACGTAACTAAAACGTATTGGCTATTTAAAAAAAATAAATAAAAAAAAAGTCCTTCGATATGTCCCGCTTCTGGTTTCAATAGGAAACCTGCATATGTCAAACGATTTCATGTGTTCTTTAACATCAGCATATTCAATTTTTTATATTTCATTCTTTTCTATCCTTTTATAACAGCAAACTGTAAAATAAGGATCAAATGTGAATTTCCAGACAGGCTTAGGAGTATCAGTTAGCTTTCATTAAGGCTCAGTATGAAATTACCCTATTGAAAACTGTCAGATTCTAATCTAATCTAAAAAGCTTTCTTGACATAAAGTACACACTAAACCAAGATCAAAGTTTTGTTGAACACATGACATTATGTTAACAAGAACCTCAATCGAGCTCAGCATCGCCTGGCTCTTTGCTACATTTTGTGGGTGCATTTAATCAGATTATTTAGCAGAGATGGGACAGTTCTATTAAAATGAATGAGAGAAATTGGAATGCTCAACCAAGGAGCTCTGAGTGCCCAATGGTCAACGGATGTACAAAGGAAGTCCCGCCTTACAGGTAAAAGAGCCAATCACCTTTTAGATACAGACATCACCTGTCAATCAACTCTAGAACGCGCATGCGCATTAGCTATACAAGCTGGGAAAATTGAGGTAAAGAATCACAATTTATGATTCCAGTATTGTCAGATTTTATTGCTGATTTGAAATCTGTTCTTTGATCAAAATCTAGACCAACCATTTTTGAGATTTTGTTCTTTCTCCATTCAAGTAGATAGGAGCTGAACTGGCATGACTGGAAATAGCCTCCTGAGAGCATTTCAAAGATGGCTGACAGTGGACTGACTTGCTAAAAAAGACTTTGATTTAATAGTGCTTGACATTTAAAAAAAATATCAATAGGATCTAACAGTAATCAATTAAATGGAATAAAATCAATCTATTTTTTGTGCTTTTTCTGTCTATTAAATTCTCAATGACGCCCATGTAGATTTGATGTAAAGCCATGCGAAATGTTGAGCACATAGGACCAATCCACAGTAGATGAAGATAAGCTGTGCAGACACACATTAATCATTAATCATTCCATCATGCTGGGAACGCTCCTAACACTGAACATAAATTATTTCTTAACTGTTAAATTCATCATAAGCAAACAAATATTATTGAAAGAGATACATATATGGAGATAGCATTGTAAAGATATGCCACAATGAATAAACGAACATCCGGGCAAATACTGTTCATGTTGTTAGTCTACAAAAGGGCCTGAATTCAAAATCAAACCGTTTACTAATGAGCAATCTTTCTCAGTTGTGTATGGTCTCTTTACGTGTTCGTCTTTGGTTACTTTTTCCATAAAACTTGCAAAACACAGGGCAAGAACACACGTGACCAGAAAAGTGTAATTGACTCCTCCTTCCTCTTTCCTCCCTATTCCCTCCTACCGTACAGGGGGTCTTTCTACCCTGTGTCCAATCCCAGTGGTCTGCATGCACACACGCATAGACACACATACAGAGCCAACTTCCCTTTTAATGGGCCTCTCTACAGGGCTACAGTCAAGGCCTCACAGCTTCTGCCTAGAGTTACAGAAACTACACACAGGCACACACATTCCAGCCTCTAAAATGAGCACCGCCACAATAACATCCAAAATATTACAATCCAGTCCCTTTAAACAAAAGAAACATCAATTCAACCTCTACAAAAGGGAGACACGTACATACACAGACAGTCGATCATGTTATGTACTTACTACAGGTGCACGAAATGGGTATTCTCAAGATGGTAACCTTAACATATGTAGTTACAGCATAGGACAATATAAATGTAGCAATCAGTGCAGCAATGAAGATGTGGCGAGTTCTAGAGCTCAGTGGAAAATAAATCCCCATACTCTGTCAACCAGCACTGAAAATCAAATTAGCAAGATGGAAAAGACCAACACAAATGAAGAGGGAAAAAATGGGATACGTATATCTTTATACATATACAGTATGTGGATGTATACATGTAACAGACAGTGAAACTGAGCAAAAGAGAGAGAGAGGCGGTTTTGGAAATTTGTCCAGGGTATCACGTCTAATCTTGTTACATGGTTGACTATCTCATTCTATTTCCACTCAAATTAGCGAATAAGTGCCCTGAAGTTACACAATGGAGCATCGTTAACAAAACAACTACCGCTACCAATTGCATTAAAGCCACACACACTCTTTGACACAAATAGTCCTCCTAAGCATGTCAAACCTTCCACCCTCTCCTATTACTTTGATTCGCAAGGTCTATCCCCCGACATCATGTTAATTTAACAATTTGAAAACATGGGTGTTAATGTGGCCAATCATATCCTCTGGACCATGTTTGTCCAACATGTCCGAACTGGTTGTGCTTGCCCACTAGGATTGCTGTAAAAAAAAAAAAGTCCTAGCCCAGTTCAACAAACATGTTAAACAAACTCTGCACACTACTACAGATTCTCAACATACCAACAGCACAATGTGCTTTCATGTCAACGAGTCAAACGCTCACTCTGCTATATGATCCACACGGGCATTATGTTAGGGTTAATACGATTGATATAACATTATTATTATCATCATTAAGATTTTAATAAATTATATATTTTTTATAAAACTTTTTATAATGTACTTTTATTATTAGGTTTTATAAAAAATATATAGGCTTTATAAACGTTTCAGTAAAGTTATGGTAAAGCAACACTGAGATGCACAATTTTTTTCTGTTCATATTGTGGAAATGTCAACAATGCATATTATTACCACAGCATAAGATTAACAAGTAGAAGAAAAACATGTAATAAAAGGCTTGAGTAAAACAATAACTTTCCCTTGTAATTCTTAAACATAATGCTTAACAGATCAGTTGTTCATATGCATTTTATATATGCATTTGTATGGAAATATATGAATGAAAGTTTAATGACACTGCAACTATTTTAATGTACTTTAGCAAATGATTGACTAGGTGTTATATAATTACTTTTTTTTTTTTCATATTAGTAATTCAACTTATAAAGTGATACCGAAAAACCCTCTGCTATCAAATAAACACCCATTTCCTTCTCCATTCTTAAGATCTGATTCAGTACGCTGAAGCCTTTATCTTTTGTTTTGACTGAGTTAAGTACATTACTTAAGGGGAGCTCAATTTTTAAACTTTTTAAACTCAGTTGTGTGTATAAAAACTGCTGGTAAATCAGGCGATCTTGTCGCTGTGACTGGATGATGTCGCAGTTGGAAATTACTGCATCAGAAAAGGCGATGCGCTGCTATACTATCAAACTCATAACTTATCCGCTTTATATATAATTACGGCATCATTATAGTGAACTTTGGTGATTTAGGTCGTTCTTCAATGGTAGCTTTACTCGGAGACATGTGCAAAGTTTTCCACGTTGTATAACCTGCCAAGGTCGGTGTTTAAATTGCATTGAATCAGTGCTGCGACTCTAAAGATAGATGCACTCTAATGTATGAGAAACATATCGAATAAATAAACAGACATTGGACAAGTGTGTTTAAGCAAAGCAACTTACTCACTTAGAACTCTCTCGTTCTCATGTGCCAAGTTCATGCTGACAAAACAGTCACTTAAGTAGGTTACCTAACATTAGCAGACTAGCAGCTTTTGTTTTGAATTGCATTAGTGTGAGCACAACGTTCACTTTGGAAATAGTGTCTGTCAGAGTAAACTGCGAGCTTTATACCTCCGCGTAACTTTTCCGATCAAGCGTGATGTGAGTTTTGCTGCTTGACTCAGGCCCGTAACTTGTAAATCTTGTTTTTTCTTCACGCGGAGAACTTGGCGCCAGCACACATGCTAGCACGCCGAGACACGGAGAGAAAACACGCCCACCGCCTCGGCAGCTCAGCCCGCAGAGGGTCGCCTCGATTTGCGTCCAGTCGCACGGCAGCCCCGTACTCACGGAAGAGCCTCTGGAGGAGCTAGTTGAAAAGATGCTAACGAATTACTCTGCCCATTACAGCTGCTTTTCGATCCATCCCGTGCAGATTTATCTTGAGTCTGTGGATTAATTAGCAAAAAAAAAAAAAAAAAAAAAAATGAAAAAAAAAGAGAGAAAAGAGAGAAAAGATCGAATCTGAAAGCAGTTCCTCCGCGCCCAGTGGGTGATTCGCCGCGATGGTTTTCCGTGCACAAAACAAACTTTGAACCCACGCTAGTTAGGGCTATAAAAATGTTGTACTTGACCCTAAATAGATGGGGCTCAGTGTATTTACGCCCCGCCCAGACTCTACCCGTACGGCGGATTTCCCTCCAATAACGGATCAAAGACTATGCTGTGAGTGTGCGTCCGCTGTTTTGGTTGGTGTGACACCCTCTGCCACGCGCGCACTGTTTGGACAGATCGCTTGTTCGTAAAGCGCGTGGGGACATCTCCCACATTCCACAAGCAAAACAGTCACACACACACACACACACACACTCACACACTCACGCACGCACCCCTTGTATTCACAGGCAAGCGACAGCGCGAGGGGTGTGTCATGACGTCAGAGGCACCAAAGAGGTAAACATTTTTATCCGCATGAGGAGAACTGCGTGTCAGTCACTTAATTCAGCAGTGCTAGGCTGGTCCACGCTCATTCCCTAAGAAAAGCGTTATAAATAAAACACAAAACAAACGGAGCCAATAACCTGCTTAACCTAATAGCAGTCGTAGGCGATTTCCAGTCGTTGCAGTTACAGCAGCAAGTAATGGAAATGTTCAGTCTGTGGCAGGCAGCTTTTCAAATATAAATTTGGGTTTGAGAAGACATGAGTTCATGTTTTACTTGCCTTGGGCATGTCTGCCTAAGTAGTATAGCAAAGGGTATTGTTTTTAGGGTATTAAACGTAGAACATAACAGTGTGTGCGTATGTATGCATTAAAGAGAAAGGAAAACATACAAGTTTGATTGTGTGAGCTTTGGTCACTTGGGGAATTTAGCCCTGTGGAACCCAGTGGGAGAAGAATGGCTATGTGTTGTATGTGTGTGTGCATGTTTATACATAGGATGGTCATGCAGTGATGGAAGATGGATTGATGGAATGACGAGGGAATGGAAGAGCAGCATGATGGAGAAACATAGAGAGTGGAAAAGATCGTAGAGCCATGAGCGGAAGTAAAAGATGCTGAGGAGGGGCCTCTCTTGGATATTCCCAGCCCGTTTCCGCCGCCCTCTTGCTGGAATATATGGGCTATTGTCTGGAAATATGGAGGGGCACATATAGGGTACTGAGTATGCTTTGCACATCCACTAGAAACACTGCAGAGAGAAAGACGAGAAAGATATACAGATGTTTAGGAGCTCCACTGCATAGGTGCATTGCTATTACACTATTATGATTAAAATAATGAGAGCAAAATAAAATGAGAATATGCTTGCTTAGACATGGATCATGCTTTGTGTTTCAAGGGAGATTTATTCTTGTGACATTCAAATGGCTCTGTCATAGTGTTCACCTCTAAAAGATCCCTTTCATTATAGCGGTCTGCATTTGCAGAAGCCTTAGCAAAACTTAAAGCTTGCTTTCTTTTTTTCCACATCTTTGTTCTTCTATTAATCTCCCTACATTTCCCATGTACAAAATGTTCTGATGGTGACAATGATGTAACAGGTCATGACCTCTCCGAGACTACAAAGATCATGGTGGGATGTGAAGGAGCATACAGTGTTACTTCATTGTATGTCAAAGTTCAAGGGCAGCCAGCCAATTGGGATCTTTTTCCTGACAGTAATATTTAATTTACATATCCTTTGAACATGTTTTTTTTTTTTCTGAGATATAAGAGCAATAAAAGATCATCAGCAATATAATGCACTTTGTACATAACGATAGAATAGCACAGAATTAATAGAGTTGCATGCTGTATTGTTGTAAGATAATAGAGTAGGCCTACTAAGAGCTGTATTAGTCTAGTATACTGTATTTTGTCCCTCATTTAGTTATCTCATATTTGCCAGATTAACCGAAAATAGAAATAGAAGGATAAAACAGGATTAACTCACCTTGCTTGGTGCATGTTCACTCAAGAAGTCATAAAATGAAAAGCATTTAATTTCCTGAAGAGAAAATGACAAATAAAAACAAATAAACTGGAAAAATATGAAGACTTAAAATGATAAATTTCGTTTTACCAACCCTGAACACTCTTTGACTTTTGAAAACGTGCTGTAACTATCTGCTCTGTTTGTTGCAGTTATTTTTGTCACGTATAAAGCAATACAAATATTAATGTGTGTACAGTACGAAAGTCGTCACATGACTGTAAATTACGTTAAAAATGAGCGAAACGGTTTCATAATAATCTGATGGTTTTGTTTTCCGGTAGAAACGTTATATGATATAATATGAAAATAAATAAATACAAACTTTTCGTGGGAGAATCTACGTGTCGAAGAACTGCATCCAGACAGTGGCACTGACATACCGTGATGAGCTGAAATTAATTTAGCGCTCGTGCTGTATGAATGTTGCCGTATGCAGTCGGTTAAGCACAACTAAATATGTTTTTGTGGTGGTATCAAAAATATTTTATACAATAAAATATTAAGCAATAAATAACTAAATGAGGAAAAGTCAGTGCAAGAGAAATACTGCACGAGAACCTGTCTCTGATGCGGATTTAGCAAAATAATCTAGCCAGGTAACAGCTATCTCTGAAATGAGGCATATCATATTCACATTACGCACACAAATACACGCACACATTTACTATACTGTAACTATACTGTGATCAAATTCATTAAACAGTAAATAATGTTACAAGTTTCCCCTGACCATACACGGAACGAATAATAGTTCTTATGTCACAACTTTCGGCAACGTGGTCCCATGGTGTAATGGTTAGCACTCTGGACTTTGAATCCAGCGATCCGAGTTCAAATCTCGGTGGGACCTCGTCCTTTTGAAATTGCAGAAAAAACACACTTTCATCAAGGGCTGAAAACAAATGAAACAAAATTAAATGGGTTTAAGAACGAGATCTAGAACAAATCATCAGCAAAAGCACCTTCTAATGCTAGTAACTAAACGCGTGTGATTTAGATGCGTGTAAACAAACTGCGACGGTCCCTATAGGATCAATTACTCTTCGTCATGTTAAATTACAAAAATGCTAACCTATTAATTATTGTGGAAGAAGGGTTTGCTTTAGACATGGTAAAGTCATTCAATTTTTGACAGGAAATGAAGTAGCCTGCACAACACATATGTGCACAATTAGCCTTGAACATAAACGTGATCAAGCTATTTGATGTGCACAGTTATTGTCCAAAATCTTTAAGGAAGAAAACAGTCCCTCCAGATTTTACATTTCACAATAAAATATAGGCTATAGTCTATAAAGTAATTTTAATGTCCTTTTTGTGCAATTATACCATCTTTTAATTTACCACATTTATAATTCCCTTAGCATTACATCCCTAATTAAGTATAGGCTAATGTAATTGTAACACTCTAAGTTCGGGTATGGGAAAGGAGACGGGGAGCAGTGACACGCTTCAGGTAGGCTTTTATTTTTCTGCCTTCCACACTCTCGGCGTGCCTTCTTCACAGTGCGTTTCTTATTTCAAACAGTTCAGTGTAACAAAACTCTCAGTCAGCATAAACTACTTGAAATTTCAGATTCACAACACCTAAAACCATTAAACCGCTGCACACACACTCTCTCTCTCTCTCTCTCTCTCACTCACTCACTCACTCTCACTCTCTCTCTCACTCTCTCTCTCTCTCTCTCTCTCTCTCTCTCTCACACACACACTCTCTCTCTCTCTCTCTCTCTCTCTCTCTCTCTCTCTCTCTCACACACACACACTCTCTCTCTCTCTCTCTCTCTCACACACACACTCTCTCTCTCAAGTTTTGGCTGCTTTTGAGGCCTCTCCCCACTATCACTGTAACAACAAACAGCTGTTAGAGATCATGTCAACCAGCTTGACGAGCCACACCACTCCCTCTCTCCCGCAAACAGACACACAACCACGCCCCCAACACCACAGTAATGCTGGTAGCATTGTATTTAGCAGAATTAAATGGCTTTATTTATTATGAGTACATTTATGATAGTAGACCACACCTATGCAAAATATACTTAACTGGCAACAAGCAAAGACTAGCAATAGTTTTCTTTTCAGTTCTCAGCCTAACAAGAGTGAAGCATGAGGTGATTAACAAAACCTAAATCTAGAGACTGATAAGGTTAGGACTGTAACCATAGTTCCCTCAAATGAGGAAATGAATGCTGCTTCATAGCTGACAATATGGGTTTATCCCTACAGGGGTAGCCAATCTCTGAAACTCTATAAATTCTCACAAATTTTAATTGGTAGATAACACTTTGTGCTCCGCCTCCCTCGCGCGCATCAGCGAGCATGGCAGTGCACAGCACTACCTCCTCTGAATATTCGACTGAAGGGTGCAAGCAATACTCGACCCTTATAGCGAAGATTCAGTAGCGCGGCCATCTTATGCAGCATTCATTCCCTCATTTGAGGGAACCCTGGTTACAGTCGTAACTTTATCATTCCCTTTCAATTCAATCATGAATGATGCATCATAGCTGACACTGTAGGGAATTTATACCATCACGCCGTGCCAGGGCCGGCCTGTGGCAAAGGTGACATAGGCGGTTGCCTGTGGTGCAAAATGACAGAGGGGAGCCACATGAGAGGATTTTTTTTTTTTTGTCATTAGTGCCCGCTCTTATGACAACCGTGCGCCCCTCTACCCCTGTGTTAAGCATGATGTTCCACTAACGTCCTTTCAGTTCTACTGATAAATGGTTACATAGGGTGACCATGCATCATTTTTTCCAGGACATGTCCTCTTTTCCAACCTGAAAGAAGCGTCTGGCTGGGATTTCAAAATTGGCTAAAAATTTCGGGGACGTGGCTTTGTCTTCATATTGATCTGCTCCCTACCGTTAGGACCATATCACGACAGAGTGCGCACTCTTTCAAAGTACTTTTTTACATCTATCTCGCGCACCTGCCTGCTCTCTTTGCGCTCACTGTACAGTTTGTGTGTGCGTGAAAAAGATCATCAGATTGCTCTGCAGCTACAAAATCAATAACGTAAGTACACTTTTAAAGGTATGTTCTCCAAATCTGCAAATTATTCAATAGAACACCTATTTTGTCATACTCGCGCTTGCCACACATTGTCATTTTTAACTGAAAGTAATTAATGCTAGAAATACACAGAGTAGTTCCAGAAAACTTTTGTGCCAGGTCGCTTGAGCACCTGTCCAGGTGCCAAAGGCTGGGCGCCCATTGCAGAAAGTGCATGGGCGAAGTGTACATGAAAGTAAGCATCTTTCAGGTCGATCGATACAAACCAGTCCATAGGACAAACATGAGACAGAATTTGTTTCATAATCATTAAGTAATAGAGTAAAAGTAAAAGAGTAATCATTTTGAACGGAAACCTCGTGAGTGCTCAGTTCAAGCGTCTCAGATCCAAAATGGGATGTAATCCTCTGTCCTTTTTGGCAACTAGAAAATAGTGGCTTTGGAATCCGCTGTGGGCATTGTCCCCTGATACCACCTCTATCGCGTCTTTTGTGAGGAGATTTAATATCTCTGAGTTGAGAATCGCCACGTCCTGCACCGTTACGGTGGAGGACATAACGGCACTAAAACAAGGTGGTTCCCTCGTGAATCGTAGCACGTAGTCACACTCGTGCCCAAAGCAGAACCTAATTTCCTTCTCGCGACAGCGGGGAAAGTGAGAGGGCTATTAGGCGATATTGAGGCACCTAAAATCTCTGCATTGCGGCACAGCGTCAACAAAATGTACAAACAGGCATTGAAATGACCTGTGTCAAGGCACTAACTCGTTCCCAGCTCGCAGCGGCGGGGAAAGCGAGATGGCTATTAGGTGATGTGGAGGCGCCTAAAAACTCTGTTGCAGCATAGGCTGTCTCCTAGTATGTTGCCAATGTAACAGGTGTTATATTTATTTATTAATTTCACACAAAATCTCTCTTTTTGTTATTATCATTTGTTATATTTATATAATTATTTTGTATCCTGGAAATTCTTTTAATATTGATTTCTTTTATTTGAGATGTCATGTTTCTATGGTTATATGGTACTTTTTCAGTATTGTTAAAAATGGCACGTGGCTCCTTTAAGACTTATGTTCCGGTTCTGGTTGCTCTCCTTCAGTTCGCGGTAAGCGCGACTGAAGAGAGGTTAGTTGTGCTGAAGCTCCGTCTAAAAAGTTTGATATGGGTTTTTTTTATTGTAATAAGACATGTAATTTTGTTCTTAAATTCACTTTAATCTTATTCAAACATGTATGAAGTTTGTGTGAATGATATGGAGCATGTATTTTTGGAGAGAGTTCATTAAGCATGAGTGTGCAAGCTCTGTGGCTAAAATAATGCTTTTCACGGACAGGCTGGTGTTCCAGTTGTGAGAGAAGGCCACAGATTGATTAATTTGTTTCTTTATTCATGCAGGTATGTTCTCTTTCATGCTTCTGATAATATTGTTTTGAATTTATGTAAAATGCTTTATTTTATTTAGTTTTATTTTTCTATTTTTTTATGAAATATGTTGAACACAATTGATTTTGATTTACATGAAAAGTGTAAAATGTGTTCAGTTCGCGGTAAGCGCGACTGAAGAGAGGCTGGTGTTCCAGTTGTGAGAGAAGGCCACAGATTGATTAATTTGTTTCTTTATTCATGCAGAATAAAATCTGGCCAGAGTAATTCCTGTTGCCCGGTCTTGTTCATTTATCCACACAACGCAGAGCTAAACAAAGGCCGGTCACATTGGTGCCGTGACTTTTATTTGATGCAAGTCATCGTGGATCCTCCTTGATCAACGTCAGCTTGGTCGCTGGGGTTTGCTGCATTCAAACGTCCTAATTCTGCCTGTACCTGTGTGTAAGAAAAAAAAAAAAGGTTGGACATTAGACTGTACATAATTCAGAAAAAAGGTTGAAAGTTCATATTTACAGAAGAGAGAAAAGAAAAAGAAAAGGTTGAATTTGTAATACCATTTTGTTTGATTATTTGGTTGCTGTGATCATTATCTGTTCTAATTTACTTTTGTTGATCTGTAAAACTCAAAATGTCAAAAAATAGTGAGAAGACAAGTTACTCTCCTAATGATGGGTTTGAATTGGGTTTTGCCAGGGGGCGTATCTTTGGTGAACTTGAACAGACACCACTCAGAAGGACAGTTAATATTGGTTCTCCTGATTTCTGTTCTACCCGTAACCCCGGTAGAGTACATAATACTGAATCAGAAAAGTGTGAAGGTGCTGCTTCAGACAACCGAGACTACAGTAACACTGACTTAAGTAGTTTAATCACACAGCTTGCTCAACAAATAGGGCAGTCAATATCTGATCAGCTGAAAAAAAGCAGTGAAAAAAATGAGTGTCCTGATATTCAAACGCAGAGCATAGGGACGAGCCAGGTTCTCGTGGAGTCACCTTCTCTAAATTTGACTGGTATGAAGTTGGTGATGAAGCCTGATGTTAAGGCACCTCCCTGTTTCAGAGGGGATGGATCTGACAAATTATCAGTACACGAATGGGAAGAATTCATGGATGTTTATTTGAGGAAGAAAGGTGTTCCTTTAGCTGAACAATCCGATGAGATCATGTCGAATTTAATGGGGAGAGCTAAAGATGTAATCAAGATAGCACTACGCAGCAATCCATCACTGAAGCCTAAAACAAACCCAAGGATTGTCACAGACATACTCAAACAGCACTTCAGCGAATTGTCATATTCATCTATGCCGCTTGCTGACTTCTATGGCACTTTACCTGTAGCAGGAGAGAATGCAATGGAATATTGGATTCGGCTTAATAAAGCTGTTGATGTAGCTGACGAGTGTTTGAGAAGACAGGGCAGAAGTATTGAAGATCCTACCCGTGAGGTGACACAAATGTTTGTTAAGCATTGCCCTGACCAATCTCTTTCTGCTATCTTGAAGTTCAAGTCTGCTGATAGGTGGACGGCGGCTGAAATACAAGAACGTCTTGATGAATATCAAGCTGAGAAAAGAGCACAAATGAAGGCACAGTCTAACCATTCTGCCTTTACGAAGACTGTAGCTACCAATGCCCAAATGTCAAATTTAGATGATGGAACATCTGGGAATGTGCCGAAAGTATCAGCAGGTCAAGGTGGGCTGTCAGTTACACCATCAGTTCAGACAAGTGACAGCTGTACTCAGTCCCTTATCAGTTTGCTCGATCGTGTGCTGAAGCATAACATGCAAACCCCCTCTGTACCTGTAGATTCATTTAGGCATGGGAATGCGAGCAGGAAGTTTTGCAAAGTGTGCAGAGGCATGGACCATTCTACAGTTGCACATTGTAGAAGAGATGGTTTATGCTTGTTTTGTTTTGAACATGGACACAGAAAAAGAGAGTGTCCGAAGTGGAGTAGTCATGACAGTCTGGAGGTAAACTACTCGCCACGAGGAGCTGGTCCTTTAAACCATTAGACCCACATTTGGAGAGGGGATGTGTGGGTGAGGATCAAACCCTCATAAGTGATCTGGAACAGCAGTATGAGAATGCATGTCATACAGCATCTGATGGTACTTGCGTGATATACGCACAAAACATGCAGAAAATAAAGGCTTTTGATGATCTTTTCTATACTTCTGTGATTGTAAATGACCAGTTCCACATGAGAGGAATGCTTGACACTGGCTCTATGTCTTGTACTCTTAGTGAGACAGCTGAACAAAAGTTGTTGGCTGAAAATGTTGTCTTGGACAAAAGATCACTACCTGAGAATATCATTCTTGTCGGTGTTGGGGGTAAGACCGCACAGCCAAAATGTTTGTACGAAGTTAGTATGAAAGTGTATGGCATCAGCTGTCGAGTTCCAATTCTTGTTGTTCCAGGACAACATGATGATTTAATTCTTGGCACCAACTTGATCAAGCATATTGTGAATCAAATGAAGAACACAGATGAGTATTGGGACTTCATATCGCAAAGCGCTACACAGTTATCACCGGATGGTGAACACTTTTTGGATGTGATGTCAAATCTCACTCGCTGGCGACATGATGAGATCCCTAGCAAAATCGGAACAATAAAGCTTCATCATGCTGTCACTCTTGCTGCTAGACAAGAACATTTAGTGTGGGGAAGACTGCCCAGCGACACTTTATTGTCCCTCGGGAGTACCATTCTTGTTGAACCAACTACTTCCAAGACTATGCCAAGAAACATCATGGTAGCTCGTGTGATAACATCTATGTGGGGTGATAGGTGGGTACCTATGAAAATAACCAATTTGTCAGACCAACCTGTCACGCTAAGAAAGAATCGGAAATTGGCAGATGTTTCACCTTGTTTGGCTGTTGAAGATTTCCCAGTTTTGCAGGGCACTGGAAAGATAAAGGAGGTTAGTTCAGAGATGCAAGCTTCTCCAAATTATACTTCAAATTTGAGACTGCAAGATGTTGGGTTAAGTGAAATTGACATTGATCTCTGCAAAGTTACTGATGCATCCAAAGAGAAACTTGTACAGTTATTGGTGAATTACAATGATGTGTTTTCAAAGCATCCCTTAGACTGTGGTGAGGCTAAGGAGTTTGAACACCGTATCCGACTTACAGATGAGAGGCCTTTCCGGTTGCCATATCGGAGGATCCCTCCTGCTCATTACCAGAAGCTGCGTCAGGTGTTAACTGAGATGGAGGAGCAAGGGATAATTAGAAAATCGGTAAGCGAATATGCATCGCCTTTGGTGCTTGTGTGGAAAAAGGATGGAAGCCTCCGCATCTGTACGGACTTCAGGTGGCTTAATGCGAGGACACTCAAGGATGCTCACCCACTCCCTCATCAGTCCGACTGTCTCGCTGCTTTAGGAGGTAACAATTACTTCAGCACCTTGGACTTAACCTCCGGATTCTACAATTTGCCTATGCATGAACAAGACAAAAAATACACCGCGTTCATTACTCCTATGGGACTACATGAGTATAACCGCATGCCACAAGGCTTGTGCAACAGCCCAGCTTCGTTCATGCGGATGATGCTTAGCATTTTTGGGGATATGAACTTTAGCAGTCTGCTCTGCTATTTGGATGATTTACTTGTGTTTGCACCCACGGAGCAAGAGGCTTTAAGCAGGTTGGAAATGGTTTTTCAGCGGCTTAGGTTATATCACCTGAAACTGAGTCCCAAAAAATGTCATTTCTTGCGTGATTCAGTGAGATTCTTGGGTCATATTATTTCTGGCCATGGCATCTCAGTGGACTTCACGAAGGTGGATGTTATATCCAAAATGTCCAAGTTGCAACTTATGGAGGAAGATGGTTGCACTCCATCAGCGCGAAGAATCAAGTCATTTCTAGGAATGATTTTCTACTATCAACACTTCATCCATAATTGTTCTTCGATCGCCAAGCCTCTCTTTGCTCTAACTGCGGGTCAGAAGAGACGAGGTAAAGAGAAAGTTAGGAAGCCTGTTGGCACATTCAGAAAGCTGAATCCAAGTGATTGGACGGAGGACTGTGACATTGCTTTCAATACACTCAAAGAGAGGTTGTCAAACTGTGCTGTGCTAGCACATCCTGATTTCTCTAGGCCTTTGATTCTCTCAATTGACGCATCTTTAGATGGGTTAGGTGCTGTGCTATCCCAAGTTCCAGCAGGGGAAGAAATAGCTCGGCCTATTGCCTTCGCCAGCAAGACCCTAACCGTGTCACAGAGGAAGTACCCTGCGCACAGGCTCGAGTTTTTGGCTTTGAAATGGAGTGTGTGCGAAAAGTTCAGCCACTGGCTCAAGGGGCACAGCTTCACAGTTTGGACTGACAACAATCCACTTACACACATTATGACTAAGCCAAAACTCGATGCCTGTGAACAAAGGTGGGTTTCAAAATTAGCCTCTTATTCTTTTGACATAAAACATATTGCAGGAGTCAAGAACATTGTGGCTGATACCTTAAGCAGAGATCCATTTGCAAGGTCAATTAGTCATAGGCTCATGAATGAGAGTTACAACCGCTTACTTAACGAAGTTGATGCTGTAGGAGAAGAAGGAATACAGGATGTGTTTCGTCTGAAGGTTGAGTGTCACAAGATGAGTGATCAGCTTGGATGTCAGTCAAGTTGTCATGTGCAGTCATGTGATCCAGTAACCGTCAAGACACTTTGCCATGTCCAAGATGACTGGGAAATGGCGACAGTGACGCGAGCAGTTCAGCTGGTGCAGTTAGTTCAGCAGATTGCAGCTACTAGCCAAGGTGAACAGCCTCTACCCATGTTCTCTCATGATGAGTTGGAAAGAAGTCAAGAGCTCGACCTTACCATTTCCAAGGTTCTCCCTTTTGTACTTCGTAAAAGACGCCCTTCAAGAAGAGAGAAAGAAAAGCTCGACTACAGAGCTTTAGCCCTTGTCAAGCAATGGGATCACCTAAAAGTGTGTGATGGGATTCTGTACAGGTTAACTAAGGACCCAATAAGCAGACAGAGAAGACATCAGTATGTTCTGCCTCATAGCATGGTAGAAAAAGTTCTACACGGTCTTCACGATCTTGCCGGTCACCAAGGACAGGCTAGAACAGTTCATTTGGCAAGACAGCGCTTCTTCTGGCCCAAGATGGAGAGCGAGATCAGAGAATATGTGAAGTGTTGCAAGAGGTGTATTCTGGCAAAAACACCTGAGCCAGCTGCTCGAGCTCCACTGGAAAGTATTCAAACTTCTGCACCTATGGAGTTGGTTTGTCTTGACTTTTGGAGTGCAGAGGATAACAAGCAGCGTTCAGTGGATGTGTTGGTCTTGACAGATCATTTCACTAAACTCGCTCATGCCTTTCCTTGCATTAACCAAACGGCAAAGCAAGTTGCTCGAAAGTTATGGGATCATGTGTTCTGCGTGTATGGGTTCCCTGAGCGGATCCATACGGATCAAGGCACAAATTTTGAGAGTGAGCTCATTGCTGAATTGCTAGCACTTTCTGGGGTTTCCAAATCTCGTACAACTGCCTATCATCCTATGGGAAATGGCATCACAGAGCGGTTCAACCGAACATTAGGAAATATGCTTCGCTCCTTGCCCCTGAGATCTAAGGATAAGTGGCCACAACAAATTCAGACTTTGACCTTCGCTTACAACTCAACAATACATGAGACGACTGGTTACGCACCTTTCCAACTCATGTTTGGACGTGTCCCACGATTACCTGTGGACATAATGTTCAAGCAAGTATTGAAGGATCCGGTGATTGTTGATTATAGTAGCTATGTTGCAACTTTAATGTCTCACCTTCACGAAGCAGCTGAAATTGCTCAAAAACATGCTGTACAAGAACAGAGGAAACAGACCAAGATTTATAACCGCAAGATCAAGGGAGTACATTTGAGCAATGGAGATAGAGTGCTCATTGCCAATAAAGGAGAAAGAGGAAAAAGGAAGTTGGCAGATAGATGGGAACCTACTGTGTACACCATTGTGGATAATGATCCCCAGACACACATATACAAAGTGAAGGATGACAAAGGGCACACTAAAGTGGTACATCGGAACATGCTCTTAGACATTAGTTTCTTACCAGTGACATGTCCTGAGGATGAAACATGTGGATCAACGGTTGCCGATTGCTCAAATGATTTTGAGTGTGAGAGCCGATCAACAAATTCCACTGATTCCTTGGAGGATGAAGATCCTGAAAACAAAACACATTCATTAGTATTAAATGAGGATGTTTCAAAGAGTTCAAAACCTTTTGATGTACAAATGGAACAGGAGGAAGATGAAGGTGATGACACTTACTGTGTTAATTCTGGTCAAGACAGTCAAAACCAGATGCTCCCTGATAAAACATTGAACACAGGAAATTCTGATTGTGACAATGCATCATTGGCAACATCTGATTTGACCAATTCAGGTATTACTGACTCTGATTTACCTGTCTGTGATGATGCGTCAATGCCAGGTCCTGAACAAGGCACAATTACAACACGGGCTGGTAGAGTAGTAAAAAAAGTCAACCGTTTGATTGAGACTATGGCCCAAAAGCCATTTAAAATGGCAAACTTGTCAAACAGATTCCAGAAAAAGTCACAGTCCCTTTTAAGCCTATTCTAAATTTCGTGATTGCGTAGGAAGTTTACTTTCTATTTCTTTTTCTTTTTGGGATCAATTTTTCATTAAGTGATATAAGAATAATGTGAGTGAGGATTTGTTGCAAAGGTTAAGTGTGGTATGGTGTATTTGGCAACATACTTTACTAAGAGGTTTTGAGGCTTGATCACCCTTAAATTTCTCTGTATCTGTCAAGACAGATAGCTTTCATTGCTGTAACTATGGTATTTTTGCATTGTGATTCTTTAGGAAATTCTCGTTACTCATGTAGAATTTTGGTGAAATTAGGGGAGGTGAATGTAACAGGTGTTATATTTATTTATTAATTTCACACAAAATCTCTCTTTTTGTTATTATCATTTGTTATATTTATATAATTATTTTGTATCCTGGAAATTCTTTTAATATTGATTTCTTTTATTTGAGATGTCATGTTTCTATGGTTATATGGTACTTTTTCAGTATTGTTAAAAATGGCACGTGGCTCCTTTAAGACTTATGTTCCGGTTCTGGTTGCTCTCCTTCAGTTCGCGGTAAGCGCGACTGAAGAGAGGTTAGTTGTGCTGAAGCTCCATCTAAAAAGTTTGATATGGGTTTTTTTTATTGTAATAAGACATGTAATTTTGTTCTTAAATTCACTTTAATCTTATTCAAACATGTATGAAGTTTGTGTGAATGATATGGAGCATGTATTTTTGGAGAGAGTTCATTAAGCATGAGTGTGCAAGCTCTGTGGCTAAAATAATGCTTTTCACGGACAGGCTGGTGTTCCAGTTGTGAGAGAAGGCCACAGATTGATTAATTTGTTTCTTTATTCATGCAGGTATGTTCTCTTTCATGCTTCTGATAATATTGTTTTGAATTTATGTAAAATGCTTTATTTTATTTAGTTTTATTTTTCTATTTTTTTATGAAATATGTTGAACACAATTGATTTTGATTTACATGAAAAGTGTAAAATGTGTTCAGTTCGCGGTAAGCGCGACTGAAGAGAGGCTGGTGTTCCAGTTGTGAGAGAAGGCCACAGATTGATTAATTTGTTTCTTTATTCATGCAGAATAAAATCTGGCCAGAGTAATTCCTGTTGCCCGGTCTTGTTCATTTATCCACACAACGCAGAGCTAAACAAAGGCCGGTCACACCAACCATAGTAAAAACAGAGCGAACCGTCCTGCGTTACAGAGGAAATTACACACTATGTTCCCAGCTCGCAACGGCGGGATAAATGAGGAGCGTGTTTAATAAGCACAGCAAAGTGACAGCGCCAGAGACTTGAACTCTCACTGAATAGGGAGAACATCAAGCCATAATAAGCTGTTTGTGCAGCTCTGGAAGAACGTCACCAGTGGTGAAACTCGGAGGCATGCCAAAAATTTTTTTTTAAGGCTTAAACAAGGAATCTTCAGGCATCGCCGTTTCGTACCATTTTCCCGCCCACAGAAGGGTGGGGGGGTGGGGGGAAATTACGGTAAACATCTCACCTGAGTGCGTACATATCCACTAATGTAGCCTAGTGACAAAGTATCCCTGACATAAACCATCGTGAACAATTGTAGCGTGTTGGAGCAAGTTATAAATCACAACGGAACAGGCGAGGACGCTGGAAATGGAGAAGAGGAGGGACGCAGGCACAAGGCAGCAAAAATCACCCTCAAATTCTTCACGCTCTGTGTCCCGTCCTCGCTAGATATAGGGAGGAGAGGGGGACAGCGTCAGCTTCCTCAGAAGCAGGTTGAGAGCAAAGCATTTAAGTATTACGTACTCGCAATAATACGATCAATCTCAACAAGCATGCCAGGCAGGGATAATGTTATTGACATAGCACCCCTCTAATCATAAACTCCTCCGAACATGATCGCATCATGTGTGCCGCGCATCACGGCCGTACTGGGCAGGTGAAGCCGCTCTATGTGGAGAAGAGAAACACACGGCGTGACCCAGTGACAAAACATCCTCAAGTTCTCCATGCTCTATATCCTGTCCTCACACGCCTCCTTCGTGCGGTCCCTTGGGAGCCGCAGAAGGAGTATGGCAGGAGGAGAGGGGACCGGCTTTGGCTTTTAGAACTAAAAACGAGCTGAGTGCAAGTGTCTTTTGAGATTCATGCATTCACAGTGAACACAATCAGCCTCAACGAGTACCGCTGAATGTAAAACAGCGCTCATGCCTGCCAGACAGAGGGTTTTCATGTGCTTGTGGAAACATTTGCAAAACGTCATCTTTATAAAGACGTCGTTAAGCAAACGGCTCTTTACAATTGTGCACAGTATACAAATACACGTTCAAACACAATCAGGCTGTAGCACTTATGCTACGTGCTTACAGAAAATCCAGTAATTCAAATACATTCCGTTGAGCCCACAGGCTGCAGAATAGTCCTTTCACTGTGAAGCGGTGAAAACGGCAAAGATGTTTCTCCCTCCCGCTGTCCCACAGGAGGGAAAATCCATACACTGCCATTCAACGGTGAATGTAGTAATCCGCGATTGCCAGAGCACCACAGGGTGTTGAAGAAAACTCTGATTCACCCACTGTGAGAGGTGCAGATCTTGACGGGAAATTCTAATAGAGAGAAATAAAAATTTCGTGCAGGGTACGAGAGAGAAATTATCGGCACTCTGAAGGAGAAAACTGTGAGGAGATAGCACTGTGCACTGCCGTTATATATGCCTGCGAGGGAGACGGAGCCAATCTCTGAAACTAAACAGTTTCAGAGATTGGCTACGCCTGCAGGAATAACCCCATCGTGTCAGCTATGATGCAGCATTCATGACTGAACTGAAAGGGAACTACTCATTTGTTTTCTACATGTTCAAGTAATCAGTTTCTTGTCAGATGGACAGGAGATAATCTTCTATGTGCAAAGAGCATCCAAGAAAACAGAAGCTGGTGCATGATCACACTTTTTAATAAAAGGACCTGAAACTTCCAGATAGAAATATACCTTGAGCACATTATTACTGCAAACATTTATTAAATAACTAAATCAGGCACTCTATGTTAAAATTAGAGTCTAGTTTTTGGTTTAATTTTTGATTGACATTTTATTTAAAATCCATAAATTATGACTTTGCAAATGCATAAGCTGCTGAAATATGACTTTGCCTCATGTACAGGCCACTTTGAATACAAAACAAATAACCAAAACAAACCAAAACATTCTTACCATTTTTTTTTTTTTTTTAAAACACTAGGACAAAATCAAAATATAATGAAAATAAAAGCAGAACAATGGAATAACAGTCATACAGCTTTGGCATCCTGAGTGGTAGAATTAAGGCCCATTTTCTCAAGCTCTAACCAAAATGTCTCATTTATTCATTATTTTTATATAGCCTACTTTACTTTGCTTCATATAACCTTAATTAATAAAAAGCATATGAAATGTAACTTTTTTTTCAACAGACTCAATTTTAACACCAACATGATCCAGACTGAGCCTGCATTCTGAGTTGTCTTAAAAGGTCAGTTTTTGTGTATCCTTATGACAAAATGCTCCTCATTCTGTACATACACTGGCAGCCAAAAGTTTGGAATAATGTACAGATTTTGCTCTTATGGAAAGAAATTGGTACTTTTATTCACCAAAGTGGCATTCAACTGATCACAATGTATAGTCAGGACATTAATAACGTGAAAAATTACTATTACAATCTGAAAAAAATGTTCAGAACTTCTTAAACTACTTCAAAGAGTTCTCATCAAAAAATCCTCTACGTGCAGTAATGACAGCTTTGCAGATCCTTGGCGTTCTAGCTGTCAGTTTGTCCAGATACTCAGGTGACATTTCACCCCACGCTTCCTGTAGCTCTTGCCATAGATCTGGCTGTCTTGTCGGCACTTCTCACGCACCTTACAGTCTAGCTGATCCCACAAAAGCTCAATGGGGTTAAGATCCATAACACTCTTTTCCAATGATCTGTTGTCCAATGTCTGTGTTTCCTTGCCCACTCTAACCTTTTGATTTTGGTTTTCTGTTTTAAAAGTGGCTTTTTCTTTGCAATTCTTCCCATAAGGCCTGCACCCCTGAGTCTTCTCTTTACTGTTGTACATGAAACTGGTGTTGAGCAGGTAGAATTCAATGAAGCTGTCAGCTGAGGACATGTGAGGCGTCTATTTCTCAAACTAGAGACTCTGATGTACTTATCCTCTTGTTTATTTGTACATCTGGGCCTTCCACATCTCTTTCTGTCCTTGTTAGAGCCAGTTGTCCTTTGTCTTTGAAGACTGTAGTGTACACTTTTGTATGAAATCTTCAGTTTTTTGGCAATTCCAAGCATTGCATAGCCTTCGTTCCTCAAAACAATGACTGACTGACGAGTTTCTAGAGAAATCTGTTTCTTTTTTGCCATTTTTGACCTAATATTGACCTTAAGACATGCCAGTCTATTGCATACTGTGGCAACTCAAAAACAAACACAAAGACAATATTAAGCTTCATTTAACAAATCAAATAGCACAAAAATCAATTGATTTTCTAGTACCAAATTAGCAATTAGCAGGATTACCCAAGGATAAGGTGTTGGAGTGATGGCTTCTGAAAATGGGACCTGTCTAGATTTGATCAAAACTGACTTAGTTTTTTCAAATAGTGATGGTGATGTTTTTTACATCAGTAATATCCTGACTATACTTTGTGATCAGTTGAATGCCACTTTGGTGAATTAAATTACCAATTTCCTTCCGAAACATCAAAATCTGTACATTATTCCAAACCTTTGGCCACCAGTGTAAATGTAACACTGACATTATCCACTGCACTGCCCTCTTTAAATTTCCTCCTTTCTCTCTGTTTTGTTCTTCTTCATCTTTCTAATACTGCATTCATTTTCACAGCTGCTGAGGTCCCAGCATGACTTTATTGATGAAGTTCACAATGGCCGTTGCTGGTTGCTCTGGGTCATGCTCTGCAAACAGGTGACACACGTTTCCCAAACCACCATTGCGCCGTGCTACAAATCCAAACATCCTATAGAAAACAAAAATAAAAGGAAAATACCATGATAGATCAATAAATTAAGTGAGCCTCATACTAAAATATACAGGGTCCCCACCAGTGTTGGGGGTAATGTGTTAAAAGTAACGCATGTTACATAATCAGATGATACTTTTTCGAGTATGGGTAAAGTAACGCAATATGTTTTTATTTTAGGCCATAATATCAGTTACTTTTTAAATAAAGTAACGCGTTGCTTTTGTACACCTCTACTTTCCCTGTATTGCGAGAAATCAGGAGTAAAAGTGTGCAAACTTCAGGAAGGAGACGTAGTGCATGATGGGTATTGTAGTTTTATAAAGTGTGAGGCCAGAGACTGTTTAGCAGAGACAAATCACTTCTATTTAAATGAATAGGAGAAATTGGAACGCCCAACCAAGAAGCTTTAGCACCCAACAGTCAATGGAGGTAGAAAGGAAGTAACATCTTGCAGGTAAAAGAGCCAATCACCTTTTAGATACAGACATTGCCTGTCAATCAACTCGCTTATGTGCATGCGCATTAGCTATACAAGCCTGGAAAGCCGGCTCAATTCACTGACTTATGCAGCCGAACTACTCTGTGTTACAGCTCCCCGTAACTGGGAGAATGGTATGAGAAAAGCTGACTCTGGATCAGTGGCTCCAAGCAACTTTTTACATCGATTGTGTACGCAGAGAAAATGTCTTAGTTTCTAAAAAGATTCTAAATTTTTGTTTTAGAATAAGCAAGTAGACTGATTCATGAAACAACCCGTTTTTATGACATTTTAGTAACATTAAAAACGATTCCATTCAATTTGTATCAACATGGCGCATGAAGTTGTATGCGATCAACCAGTGGTGTGAGAAAAAAGTTTTCCATAAAAATTAACTTTTAAATAAATGAAGTTACTTTTTTAAGGAATAACGCAATATTCTGAGTTACTTTTAAAAGTAATGTTACCCAACACTAGTCCCCAGGCCCTTTGACCAATTCCAAGCCTAATATTTAAAGGGTTAGTTCACCCAAAAAATTAAATTCTCTCACCATTTACTCAACCTGTATGCCATCCCAGATGTGTATGACTTTCTTTCATCTGCTGAACTCAAATGAAGATTTTTAGAAGAATATTTCAGCTCTGTAGGTCCATACAATGCAAGTGAATGGGTGCCAAAATTTTGAAGCTCCAAAATAAAAGTACTACAGACGACTCTGTTAGTTAAGTCCATATCTTCTGAAGCTATATGATAGGTTTGGGTGAGAAACAGATAAATATTTATGTCCTTTTTCCTTCACTTTCACTTTCTTCTGTTTTTGGTGATTCACATTCTTTGTGCATATCTCCCCCTACTGGGTAGGGAGGAGAATATATGACAAAAAATGACTTAAATATTGATTTGTTTCTCACCCACACCTATCATATGTCTGAACACATGTATTTAACCTCTGGAGTCATATGGATTACATTTATGCTCTCTTTATGTGGATTTTGGAAGTTAAAAATGTTGGCACCCATTCACTTGCATTGTAAGGGCCTAAAGAGCTGAAATATTCTTCTAAAAAATCTTCATTTGTGTTATGCAAAAGAAAGAAAATCATACACATCTGGGATGCCAGGAGGGTGAGCAAATGATGAGAGAATTTTCATTTTTGTGTGAACTATCCCTATATGGCTTATATTTAAAATCACTTGTTTTGTTTTATAAATTAGCTAATTCTGACTGGCATTGAAAATACACTTGTCTCACTTTCAGATTTACAACATATTTTGAAATACACCAACAGAAAACATAACATAAGAAACTGATTCAAAGATAATCACGCACACAGGAAAAAAAATTAAAGAGTGTACAAGTAGAAAAAAAACACTTACTTGCAGCAAGGGTTATCAGCATCAGTCCACCTGGTACACAAACACACACACACATTTACAGAGGCTAAGCAACATGTACAATCAGAGCAAGCAAGAGAAGAACATCAAATAGGACAGAAGAGTATATGCGTGTGCAAAAACAATGGACGACACTTTGACACACTTAGATCAGTGTGAGTGCCAAACCCTCTCCTTTAGACATTTTCACTACACTGAAAGCAAGCAATACAAACATGCTGGCTTGGACATACAATAGGGTAGAGTACAATGGCAGGTCTCATTTCCTATTGTCTGTTTTAAATGTTTGATTAATCATGAATTTCACCTTCGATCCAGTGGATCCACACTGCTGAAAGTCACACTTTGAATAGGATAATGTCGCCTGAAAAACAGTCTGAGAGAGAGAGAAGATATGGATTATATGTGTGTCTGTGCATGTGTTTTTCTTTTAAAGAGATGGACAGAATAAGACTTTAAGAACTGTTTTATCTGCATTGTCTTATATATGAATATTAAAGGCTTGGAAATATGCTTGGAAAATGAAATAAAGCCACAAGTTAACAATGCAAATTGAATTGCTTGTCCACCTGTAAGCATTATTCAGTGTTTGTGTGTACTTGTTTTTGTGACCACGTACCTGCGCTGATTATCAGTGAGGGTGATGCCCTGTGTGGACACTTTGAAGTGGACAACTGTTGGCGAAGGACGAGGCTCTTGGGTCAAAGTGCACATGGTTGCCTTGGAGACAGCTTGCGGGCCAGTCAAAGAATCCGTTTCCACAGAGTTTAGGTACAGAACATTACAAGCTGACAATGAGCAAAACAGTAATGAAGAACATTAGACAAGGAAGGAGTACAAGGATCAGATGCATGTAAGTTTTTATTTTTAATTAATTTGCAATATTGAATACAAAATATCATGAAGTCACAGTATGATTAATAATCTCAACGTAACACTTTTCACAGTGTATTCTTTCCACATCCCGATTTCTCAAAGAAATCTCACCTGCCCCCTGTTTCAACAGGTCCGCAGCTGTGCTAGTGTTTGTTCCACTTTGCAACTCCTGCAACTCTCGAACAAGATCTGAAATGCATAATCAGAGACTCATGACACACTCTTATGACAAAAATGTATCTTGGATGCATTGCCATATGGCAGACAGAGGTTTAAGTGTGTGTTTGACCTTTATCTGGGATGCGCAGAACACAAGGAAGAGACACGGGTGTAATGGAGTGCTGATACACCAAAGCAGACAGGGAGCCTGGAAGGAGAGAGAATAATCAGAATAAAATCGGCAGGGTGCGCTGTTTTAAAATCAGAACACTAGAGGCACGTAAAGAAACAAGGCATCTTCTTTTTTCTCTCACCAAAATAGGTTTCATTTTGGCAGCCTTTGATCTTCACTCCTTTTGCTCCACTCTCAATTAGGAAGTGCCTAACGAGCTGCTCCTGAGGGCTGCCCTTCTCCCCATGGTTACTAGCGTGGGGTAGAGGTGTGGCGACTTTGAGGGCCAATCCATATGCGCCTTGGAATGAATTACTATCCCTAATGATGAAGCAGCCAGGCTCCTTATCTTTTAATACTGCGATAGCTAAAGGGGAGATATATATGTATATATATATATATATATATATATATATATATATATATATATATATTGTACTTCTGTTAACAGAGTGACAGTAATATGTATTAATAGACTATACAACAGTGCTGAAGGAATGATCAGTCATTTTATTTGCAACTTGTTTGCCTATGCAAAGCTCGCAGCCACAGCGCTCGGGTGTTGTGAGTAGTTGCCAGGGCATTAATTTGCAGTTGCTAAGGTGTTTCAAGTGGTTTTTAGCATGTTGCTATGCAGTGTTGGGGAGTAACTAACTCAAAGTAGTGACACTACAAACTTAACTAAATTTTCCAGTAGCGTGACAGCAGTGGTGTTGCGGGGTGGGGGGGGGAGGCTTAAGTCCCTGACATATTTTGCCAAGCCCCTGATCTTTCATAGGTACCCCCTCCTTATTGGTTTGGTCTCAATAAGAAGCAATATAAAAACTACTAAAACTATTGATCCAGATAGAGAACAATGACCATTTACATGTTAGTTGGAATAAAAATTTATTTTAGGCTTGACTTGTGCAGTTGTTGGGTGTCATAACAACTAAAAGTAGCTAATAATATCAACATAAATAACCTCAGACCATCGCAGGGCCAGATTTATCATATGGGCAATTGGGCACGTGCCCAGGGGCACCATGTCCATGGGGGCACCTCGCAAATGCCTTTTTTAAAATGGTCTTTAGTCAGTTTTAATGTCAATGATTATTAAAGCTTTTCAGTAACATTAATCAAGTGTAAATTATTATCCAGAGTTCTGGACCACTACTGAAGCAACACGTAGATGGCGCTGTCACGTGGTACCTGTAACTTTACTTAGCTGTCCAGGATAGACCAATCAACGTTGTTTATTCTTACTGGATGAGGATTTTATATATATATATATATATATATATATATATATATATATATATATATATATATATATATGCTTTTATAGATACTGCTGAGGTGGATATCCATTCACAGGTATGAATCCTTGCAACTATCAGTTTTTATTTATAAAATACTATCCAGTGTATAAAGTCTACAATAAGATATCCATAAAACATTTGAGATTTAAATGCAGATGAAAGGAGGATTTGTTTTTCTGAGCTATCAAGCACCCCCTGCAGGAAGAAAACTTTGTGTCTCGTAAGACTCAGACAGTGGCTGACAATATTTGCATTTTTCTGTCTGTTCCTCACACCAAACAATTGTATGAATTTAGAAATGAGTCATATGGAGTTTGGAATGAAGGTGAGTCAAATGATGTCTGAATTTTTGGTGAGAAATCCCTGTTCATATTTTATTGTGTACTTTGTTTATATCTTACCCTGGAAAAGATGCTTATACTGTTATAGGATATTATTTGTTACTATTAGTACTTATTAGTAACTACAGAAGTGTTTAGGGCTGCACACTTGCAGTGCGTTCTTCTGAAAAGTTTTATAAAATTGCTTGATATTGTGTGGTCTTGTGTGCACCCTGCATTACTCCATGTCCGGAAATTGAAAACGTACATCCGTTATAAATCATGGAATACTTCCACACTCAGAAAAAAGGTAGAATGCAGTGGGAAGTACAATTCATTGTAGTGAATCAGATCATTTGGATGATTCACAGAAATTAAATGGTTTAAATAAACAATTCACTTGAGCCCTAGTGAGGAAGTCACATCAAGTTCTTTGTTAAAGAAAAATTGCTGCTGTTTGTCACTGTTTTCGACAATGTTTTGATAGCTTCATTGTAGTTAGCTACTTTTAGTTAGTAGCTTGCCGTGTAGCTGACTATTATTTCTAAAGGGTAGAAATTTGACTGTAGTTTAGCTACTTTAATGTATGAGTAGCTTGTTGCTTGGAGGCTACAGTTTTAATGTAGCTTGGGTGTTCTGGGAGGTTGCTAGTGCATTGCTAGGGTGTTCTGAGGGGTTGCGCCAAGTCATAAAAGCCAAAGTCTTGATATTATTAAGATCTCTATATAGGGGTGTCAAATGGTGCCATGCGAGGGTCGGACGTGTGAACGGCAAGCTCTGCGCACTTTGCTAATTTTATTACTATTTGTGTCATAAACCAGTGAGATTTGATACACCCTGATTCTAAACTGTTCTATGAAGACAAGATGTCAAAGAATTCAAAATCCTCGGGCTCTGGAGATATTAAAAGACACTTACGTGCTTAAGCTGATGCGACAGACAGGGCCGCAGACCAGGGACTCAGCTTGGACAGTGCGGTGGGAGAGATTCTGCGTCAGCTGTCGAGCATGTCGGCAATGCAGGCGAAGGTCGTTGTAGACTTGGAGGATCTTGCTGTAATACGTCGATCGATCACTGCCATGGAGACGAAATTCACTGAGTTGGTTTCAAGAATTGGGGATGTCAAGAAACGGATCGATTATCTGGAGTCATCGGAGAGGGAATTAGCTGCTAATCTGCTAGTGACCAAGATGGAATTGCAAGGCATTTGGGAAAAACTGGAGTATTTGAAGAATCGTAATCGACGAAACAATGTCCGAATTGTTGGAATTCCTGAGCATGAGGAAGGCCGAGATATGGTAAAATTCCTAGACAGGCTCTTTCCGAGTCTGCTCGACATAACAGGCCATAAGCTGGAAATCGAGCAAGCTCACAGGGTTCCGGCTCGGAGATACGCAGAGGGAGACAGGCCCCGATCAATTCTGGCTAAATTTCTGAAATCATCCGATAAAGATCTCATGTTACGTGAGGTGAGGAGTAAAGGAGAGCTTTCTTGGAAGAACCGCAGCATTTTCTTGTTCCCAGACTTTGCAAATTCGACAAGAGAGAAAAGTGACACCCGGTAGCGGCGGTACAAACAAATGGATTAATTTCAGATTATTTTACTCTGGATAGGGGCACCTGGCAGGGTTGCCCTCTTTCCCCATTATTGTTCTGTCTTGCCCTGGAACCATTAGCAGCCATGATAAGAAAGGAAGATGATTTTCCAGGGGTGATGGCGGGAGGTGTGGTGCATAAGCTTTTGCTTTACGCAGATGATATTTTATTATTCGTCTCTGACCTCACTAGATCTATGCCTTGCCTCCACAGGATTATTAATTCCTTCTCTAAATTCTCAGGATACAGTGTCAATTGGTCTAAATCTGAAGCTTTGGCTCTGACAGTGTACTGCCCAGTAACAGCTTTTCAACTGGGCGCCTTTCAGTGGCCCAAACAGGGCATTAAGTATTTCGGCATTTTATTCCCAGCAAATTTGTGTGATTTAGTTAGAGTTAATTTTGAACCTTTAATAAAAAGGTTTTCGAGTGATGTGAGTAGGTGGGCTTCATTACATTTATCTATGATTGGGAAGGTTAATGTTATTAAAATGAATTGTATTCCAAAATTCAACTACCTGCTACAGTATCTCCCTGTAGATGTCCCCCTCTCTTATTTCAAGCAATTTTATAGCATAGCCAAGACCTTTATTTGGAATGGTAAACGTCCCAGATTACATTTCAACAAATTACATAGACCGATTGACAAAGGTGGGCTAGGCCTACACAAGATTTTGTTTTATTATTATGCATTCAGTCTCAGACATTTTGCTCACTGGTCGCTTCCACCTGAGAGAGCCCCTCCCTGGTTTTGTGTTGAACAGGAAATCCTTGCCCCTATTTTGCCATTGCAAAGCCTTTCTATTAAACTAACTGGAGAAGTTAAGTCACAAAAGTGTCCAGAGTATTTAATTCGGACATTTATTTAAATGTAGCCTCGAGCATATGGCCGAACCCAAAATTAGGTATTAATAAGTTCCCTTTCTGTTGGTTAGAGTGGATTGTGAGGGGGGTTACTACACTCGGTGACCTATATGAGTGGAGTGTTGAGATCTTTCGAAAATTTGGTTCAACATTTTAAGATTCCTAGATCTCAGTTCTTTAGGTATTTACAGCTGCGCCACCTGTTCTGTACTACCCTAAAGCGGTAGATACTCTGGAAGTGGTGATTACTGCTTTTGGAAAAGGTCATGAGGCATCGGTGTATTACTCCCTGTTAATTCAGAGTCTGAGGGACAGAGCTTTGTCTTCTCTCAAGAGATTATGGAAAAAAGATTTAAATTTGGTATTGGAGGAGGAGGAGTGTGGGCTAGGATTCTAAAAAGCATCAAGTCCACATCTAGAGATGCAAGGATCCATCTGATGCAATTTAAGATTTTGCATCGATTCAATTGGACACCCTCTAGATTGTATAGGCTCGGTCTTAAAGAAACACCCACCTGCCAATCAGAAGACAGGGACACAACACATGTTTTTTGGGGATGTGTTAAAATCCAAGAATTTTAGTTGAGGATTCAGAGCTTTTTGTGTGAGGTATTGGACACTCAATTTTCATTTTGCCCCAGACTCTGTATCCTGGTGATGGGACGGATATTAACATTGGGGATAGTTATTTAAAAATTTGGGTCCTAGCCAGAGTCATGCTTGGCAGAAGAATCATCCTCAGGGGATGGAAGTCGGCTGGGGCACCCTCGTTTAGGGAGTGGTGCGGGGAGATGGGCGGGGTGGCGGCGTTTGAGGAGGTGATTTTTAGAAGGCTGGGAAAATGGGATTTGTTTGTCAGGAAGTGGGGGGGTTATTTGACCTCTTGGGTTCTCATGGAGGGGCTGTGGAGAGGGATTTGTAGTTTATTTGGGTATGTGTATTATTGATGTTGTTTGAATGTATATCTTTTTTTTTTTTTATGTTTTTTTTTTTATTTATTTTTTATTTGTTCTATTTGTTGGTGACCACAGTAGTGCATGTTTGTGTCTGGTGGGGGGGAGGGGTTTAATGTGAATAACTGATTCTGTATTTTATGTTGTGTTTGTATGTTTTATGATTAGAATCAATAAAAAATTGTTAATAACAAAAAAGATCTCTATATAGCTTGAGTTCCTCCTTTAATGTAAGTCTATGAGAATCTTTTGCCCATTTTATTATCTTTCAGGTAAAATCATTATTCCAGACACTTAGAAAAGTAGTAGCATAACTCTTGTCAACAAGCTGCACACATTTAGGTATAATTCATAGAACAAACCTAAATACTTAGGGTTAGTGGTTTGTTCAAATCCCTTGGTATGTGCAATAGTAATAGTGATGAGTTGGGAGATGCAGACGTTCTTACCCTGGTCTCTAGAGATGCCAGGTTTGTACCAGTACTTAGAGCTGTCTTGGACAAACTTGGAGCTGAGGTGGTTTTCCATTTCCTCCACTCCACTAGAGGGGGTTGCTTTGTGTCTAGCTGTTACAGGCAACTCAGAGGAGAAGGACACATGAAACTGGGCAGAAGTAGGAGGTTTTGCAGCTGATTTTAATGAGCTTCCGCTACTGCAATCAAACACATTCTGAAGGGGTGTTGAGCGTTGCTTTTCAGGAAGAGGAGGTTGGGGTAAGGAGGCTGGGATGGTAACAGCAGTGTAGCCTGTATACAGTACATGGGGCACTGTCAGAAGAGAATAGCTGTATGACGCTATAGGGAATGAGGGTGTGACATAGTCATCAGGGTCAGGGGACGATGCTCTAAGGTCACTGTTACTGCTTTCCCCATTGGATGATGTGCAGTCGGTCAAGGGGCTCAGGCTTTGCCTTTCAGCGTTGATGTTAAATGAAGGGAATTCAGAGGCGGAGCTTCTCTCTGAAGAGCTAATAGGTGGACCTACTGAGGCTGATGTTGTAGTGTAGCATGAGCATGGGCACTCATCTTTATTCTGCTCTGATTCTAGGAAACTGTTGCTGAGAGAGCTTGGGGTGTACGTTTGTACCTGCACTGACTCCACCCTTTTGTATGTGAGAGCGGAGTTAGGGCATAATGGAGCTGTGTTAGATGTAGATTCTACGATGGGTCTTTCCTTAGCCTCGGAGTGCTGTGGTTCTGTTTTTTCTATAGTTTCCCCATTGACAGTGATGACAACAGTGATCAGAGACCCAGGGAGAGTCTCACATTCTTGACCTATACTTTTCACTGGATCTCCATCCTCCAATGGTCTGCTGTTAGAATACATAGAAGGATAGTACAGTGATAGTACACCAAATTATTTATTTTTTATCGAAAACATGCCAGCAGGTAACCGATCAGTTTAAAGCACCTTGCTTGGCTCTTATCACAAGGATAAAATAAAAAGTGTGGCTGAGACTAAATTAATGTATATGAAGGAAGATAATTACCAGTCCTGGGTAGAAGAAGAAAAGGCCTTAATGTGACATTTATCAGCTTCTAAAACCTTTATACCCCCATCTGTAAAACACATCAAATCAAAAAGAGTGTGAGGAATGAAGAAGGTAGCTGAGAGTTATATACAGTCTGGTTACAGTCTGGTGGGGGGGTGGGGCATCAATATTCTAATGTCCTGTTTTAGCAGATATACAACATTTTCCTAGTTTTTTCATCTGGGAAAATGGACAAAAAAGATTGTTGACTCATCTTGTTCGCAGAGTCGTATAGGCTACAAATTTTTCGTGAGTTCGAATCCAGGGTGTGCTGAGTGACTCCAGCCAGATCTCACCAAATTGGCCTGGTTGCTAGGGAGGGTAGAGTCACATGGGGTAACCTCTTCGTGGTTGCTATAATGTGGTTCCCTCTCGGTGGGGCACGTGGTGAGTTGTGCGTTGATGCCGTGGAGAATAACGTGAAGCCTCCATAGGCGCTATGTCTCTGCGGTGACGCGCTCAACAAGCTACATGATAAAATGTGCAGATTGATGGTCTCAGAAGCAGAGGCAACTGAGATTATTCCTCCGCCACCCAGATTGAGGCAAGCCACTATGCCACCACGATGACTGAGAGCACATTGGGAATTGGGCATTCCAAATTGGGGAGAAAAAGGAGAGGAAAAAAAACACCACCTGCTGATAACTAGCATGTAGCATATCATGGCTTTTGGCTATTTAAAAAGTGCTTTGATAACCCCCCCCACCAATTTCCTGCTAAAATAGAACAGTCTGGTTCCAGAAGTAAAAATCCCATTAATTTTCTCCATAGGCAATTTTTTTTTTATTGTTAACTATAAACCTTGAAATACAGACCTACCGTGAGCTCCGAGCTTGTTAGTTGATAGTACGTATATGATTCTATTAAACCCATCAGTTGGCATTATTTATACAATTATACAATTTTATTGTTTAATAGTGAAATTCCTGTTTAAGAACTACACTATCCATGTTGCTGAAGAGCAAAGATCCACCAATCAGAGAATTGTGTCAAAAGAGCCCTGCAGCGACCTCCCACTTTCGTGACTCACTGTAAATGATGCAATCCAATCTGTCTCCCTATACTCTCAAACTACTTATGTATGTGTTGTATATATTTGAATATTTTGCATCAAAATTCAAATATATTGTTTCTGTAATTATAATCAACAACTTTAAATCAGTAGTTTTACTTATTTTCCATTATGTTTAACTGGATTACATCAGTTGCAATGCTGCATGGGATTGTAGTTCATGCCCTCATGAAATACGTCAAGTACACAGTCTTTTACATTTATCTTTTTGTCCAATTTTCAAATCCTTCTCCCTATAGGAAAAATTTAATGGGAAAAATACTTCTGGAACCAAGACAACTGAAAAGTATGCGGGCAACGTTGCGATCTATAGGAATTACATAACACAGATAAGAAAACTGCATTCTTCAAATGGGTTCATGGGATCTTTAAAGACTATAATACCATGAGGTGCATATATTTGATTACCAGTTGTACAGTGCTGACTTTCCTCAGCTGAAGCATTGTTGTGATTGGCTCGTTTTGGGGATGGAGTGAGAGCAAGTTGGGAGGAGTTTGTGGAATGACTGATAGAGGTGTAGCCAGGACTCTCTCTAAACCTTTGTGGAGAGCAGGGACAGGCGGGATGAGGGCTGTGGTAGCCACTGCTTTGTGGGCTAGGATATGGACTCAGTGGGGTAATGATTTCAGGTTGGGTGTCCGTGACATATACTGCTGGGTCTTGCTTTGGAGCAATGTGGCAATGTCTGTAGGACAATAACGTCACAGGTGACATCACTGTTTTGTGACGCCTGTATTCGGAATCTTGAACTCCTTCCCAGTGAGGCTCTGCTCTTCCATCCCTCCAGTGCCCAGGCCCAACCCTCATAAACCCAAACTCTGCCGCTCTAGACCAAGGTAGACCCTCTAACTCTCTTCCTCGTAAAGAATAGAGGGCAACATCCTCCCGTAAATGGGAACAGTCTCGGCAAGAGCACAATGTTGGTGGAGCCGAGTTATAACATAACTCTCGGTAGGGACTGGAAAGCAGTGACTGATTGGGGGATAGAGAAGGAGGGATGTGGGTGTGACCCCGAGGCAGGGCAGAGCAATGGAACAGAGGACACACCTCCCCAGAAACAAATGTGCATGTCTGTGGAGGAAGTGAGTGGGAATGGGAAGACTGTGAGTGGGAAAGGGGCGTTTCTTGAGTGGGGCATGAGTACAGGTGTCTGACTGCTTCAGAGCAGGCATGGTGCAGACAGCGTCTTCTCTCCCATAAAAGATCCGGCTGGGATACACACAGGTCTCGAACTCCCAATGGAGCGGTGTGGCAGCAGGGAAGTGTGTGGTGTTTGGGGTGGACCGTTTGTGCCAGTGCATGTGGGTTGGTCATATCTGGGACACAAAATGAATGAGTGTGGGAATATGGACGACCATAACAGGACTGAACAGTACAATCTGGTCTGAGAGGAGAGCAGTTGCCATCGTCCAGTATTGCTGTTTCTCTGTGTTTGTCCCTGTCTTCGTCCTTCTCTCTTATTTTTCTTTCAACATGGGACGGAAGTGAAGAGTGGGACATGGAGGGTGAAGAGGAATGATTTGAGTCTGTGGTGAGCGAGAGAGGCTGGATGGAGTGATGAATGAGAGGAGTAGAGGAGGAATGACAGGGTGAGGGTGTGGAGGTTTTGATAGAGGCTGGGCATCTGCTGGGACTGGAGCATAGTGCACGACGCTTCTTCACCTGAGCGTACAGACTGCCGTCCAAAGGCCCACGTGTGTGACAGATATCTACACATCACAGAAATACACAGTGACAACCATATTATTCGAATTCTGCATTCCATTCAAAGTTAGATGTGGGATATCCCTAATTGATATCTTTGACATCTGACCATAAAGGCATTCCATTGCCTGATGCTTGGAAGATGACATATAAAGAATCAAAATTGCAATGCTAAAACTAAAAAGTCTTCTGGCATTAAGAATGCTATACAGTACTAGCATTTGTTCTGCAGGTGTAAAATTAACTATAAAAAAATACATTGACTGTGTTTCGGATTGGAAATTTGACTCATTGATGCATTTATTTGCTTAAAAGTGAATATATATATATATATATATATATATATATATATATATATATATATATATATATATATCATTATCTGTTTTAATGGAGGCCACCATGTTCTCATAGAGTTGTACACCTGCATCTTGGTGATATCGATCTTGAGGGTTTTCACATGAGTTTGGAAGTCCAACTTCAAATGGCATTCTGTTACACTTTTCCAAGTGAGAAATTCCAACTTTTCAAGATGAAATGAATAAACAATTTTTTTTCTATTTTCTGTAAACTTCTTTGGAACAATATATATTTTAAAATGTATAGTATTTATACTATACATATAAACTGAATTTAATTGAATGATTAGTCACATCTTCGGAGCAGGGGCGCAGCTAACCATTTACGGGGGGTGTATGCAATAACAATAAACATGTAATGCAATTTTTGCAAACTCATTTGCCATGATGCATACCCCGTTTTTGCACTAATGATTTGGAGGGTATTAGCAGTGTTGAGTGCAGTCTGATGAACTTGGCATAACTTAGTGTACGACAATATACTTGAACTGAATTTGGATGTGTGTTTTTTTTCTTTTTTCTTTTTTGTTGTTGTTGTTGCTATTAACACTTTTTATTGATTCTTATATAGAAAAAACAGAGTAAACAAAAAATATATATTCAGAATCAACTTTAACCCACATTATTTCCCCCTCTCGCTCCTCTCCCAAACCCCACCCTGTCCCACAACAAACATCCCTGTGGTCAAAGCTTAAATTACACAATGCACACATATAAACAAACAAAACATTTGAGAAAATAAAAATATAAAAACCAACAAACAAAGAGAAAAGAAAGAATTCCACAAAGAACAGAATCCACAATTACTACCGCAATTTTGTCTCTCTCCACAGAGCCTTCCAGAAAGGACAAATAAGTGTCCCATTTCTTACCATACATGTCTAATTTGCCAAGCTGTTTAAATGACATCTTTTCAAATGCCGCCACCCTGCCCAATTCGGTGAACCATTCTTGAAATGAGGGAGCACCACTTGACTTCCATCCTATAAGAATTATCTGTCTGCCAATCATTACACTAGTTTGGGCCCAGCTTTTTGTATATTTGTCACCTAGTTTAATAACCACCCATCACCCAATATACATAGTCTGGGGCAGAATGAAATATGAGTAGATGTGTGTGTTTAGTGTTAAGAGTGATTACACATACCCTCAACACTATCCTGATGGTGAAGGTTAAATTTCTCGTATGAGTCCCAGCGCACAACAGGATCCGTGGTGCAGTAATCCACAGTTACTCCCGGTTCATTGCTCTGCAATTCTCCACCTCGAAACACACACACACACACACACACACACACACACACACAAAGCATAAAGACAGAGCTAATGAATAGAGTGATGGTGGAAAAAGTGTGGTTGATAGGTATGTACCTCTTGCCTTTTGTGGACCAGAAGAGAAGACTAACTCCACTGTGGCATCAGCAGGGAAATGGTCATCTATACACATACACAATTAAGCATAATAATGCTTTTCTACTGTTCTTTAGAAACTATTTCAGTGGGGAGTACAATCAAACAAACAGTGTGTAAATATACGTATTTACCTGTGCAAGCATGGTCAAGTTCCCCTTTGCCAAAGGCAAGCTGAGATTCATGAACACTGCAGGTGTGAAACTGAACCCTGAACACACATTCTTTCTTACTCACACCTGAGTGGCGGTGATAACACTTCACCTAAAGAAAGACAGAATGAGAAAAAAAAGCATTCATTTGCATTCATTCTGGTGTCTTTTAATTATCATTTAATGATTTGAAGAAAATTTAATGGTGCTTTCTATGCTATTTGGCAATTTGAACAAATCCCTAACCCTTTGTCTTAAACTTTGGTGCATAACTCTTCCCCCGTTTGTGCTACAGATTTGACTGATACCTCAAATAGTGTGGCTTGAAACGAGGCATATTATTACCTTTCGAAGCAAGCAGACTTATGATTTTCGCCTGGTGGACAATAAAACGGGTGATAATATACCATTGTCTTAAATTGAAGGAGGGACCCAAGCCATACCTAGTGACCAGAGTAGATTGGGAGAGGGCTCTTTAAGTAAATGCCAAGCAACTACCCAGAACAACTACACAACAATGCGCTAAAAACACACCTTAGCAATAGCATGAACACTCTGGAAACAACCCACAACAAAAATGGCTGCTAGTTTTGTACAGGCAATACCTTTAAAAAATGTAATAATCTAGTCTAAAATATTTCCACCCTTAAAATAAATAATAAAAAAAGAATACAAACCATTTACTAAAACAAGAATACATTTGTGTTTACAAGTCTTTCTTACCAGGATGTCTCCCTTCAACAGTAGAGCTGGTTCAATATTCATACACAGCATTTTACTGTTGGGACCCTGAATATCACTGTAACACATACACAGTATACATACAACAAGAGTCAGCAAAGCACTTTTTTGGCCTTTTGATGATTTATAAGGTAGTCAAGTGAGAAGAGGAATTGATTAGGAAAAGTTGTTGGTGGTGGTGGTGGGGGGTGATTCAATGGACCCATTTACTATTTGGCAGACGAATATACCAGCTGCAACGACTGATAAATCTTTAGGAAGGGAGAGTAACCTGTGAAATGCAATGGGATATGTGAGGAAATACTGCAGATGGTGTTATCAGTGGATGCATACAATATGACTTATACTGTAACGCTAGATGAGTTCTACACACATGTATGTGTGTATCTGTATTTGATGGTGTAGGCCTACCTCCTCCTGACTGGTAGTTGAGCAAAGCTGGAATATAAATCTGATACAGAAACAGAGATGAGCTGTTCATCTTCATAGCGCCAGAGAGAAGACTGGCAAAATAATATATATACCTGTGATGACAGAGATAAAGAGATCCTACTGTAACTAACAACATGTGTGCTGCCTTTCATTAGGCTCATCACAATAATTTCTGGCATTTCGACTTGATTTTATGAATTTATCGATTTCTTTCATTTGTTTAATCACAAGTAAATAACAGGTTCAAACAGGTTTCCTGAACACTCCCCAGTCTGGCAATAGTCAATCTAACAGATAGTCCCACCTAAAACGTAGGCCATTGTTTTAACCGATGTTCCTGTGTCGGGCTGATCAGGATGCTCAAACAAAAAGAGCAATTTAGATGTATTTTTTTTGTTTCCAGTTACCGATACCATTAAAAAAATGCACAATTTGCAGTCAGCCATGATTAATATATTCTACAAGCAAGTGTCAAATCACAGCTGGTCACTGAGATAAAGAGAGCAGCAATCAGCTGGTCATATGATCTTAATGCAATATGTTGGCCCTCATGGGGGCTTCATCTAATGTGAGTTTACATAGTTTTAAACACATTTTTTTCAGTAGAAGTGCTTTAAATATATATATATATATATATATATATATATATATATATATATATATATATATATATATATTAGTGTAAATCTTTTTAATGAGGAAAAATGAGTGTTCTTTTGAAAAACTTTCAGAGCAAACAATCCAAAGTCAATCTACTCTTTAAACCACTTTGATTAAATGCAAAGTTGAAGTGAGTTATTTTGATCAAAATGTACAGTACATCATGACCAAAGTCATTCTGTAACAATTAGTAATAAAAGTTGGTTATACCTGTTCTGAGAGGGCTGGAGAGAGGGAGAGATTTTATCCTCACAGAATTTCTTCATAGCAACTGTGGAGAGAGCCTGATCTGCCCTGCACACACACACCAACACACACCGACACACACACACCGACACCGACACCGACACACACACACACACACACACACACACACACACACATACACACCCATTAAACAACAAGCATCAAATATTAGAATAAAATGACAAAAAAGAGCTCTTGTAAGCACTTTATTATAACTTAATTTTCTGAGAGGTTCAATGTCTGTTTTTATTTTTGTTTGTTTTTAATGAAAATTTCTGAACTATTTGTGGTGATGTTCCCATTCTGAATATCCATAACTGGTTAGTGTTTTTGTGTAAGTACCCTGCTGATATCTTGCTATAGTGCATGTAAGCTGCTACAATTACTCCTGTTTTCCCTTTGTTTCCCTGAGGAAGAGACAGGTAGAGAAACGGAAAAGGAAGGAAAGATTTATTTTTAACAACAAATAATAATTCTGGGTTCTGAGGTTGTCTATTTCTCCCACAAAGTCAAAATACACAATTATATTAAACATCAAATAATTTCTGACTCCTAACCTTGCAGTGCAATACAACTACATTTTGGGGGTCACAGGCCAGCCAGCACTCCATGGTCTTGCAGACAGCGCATATTTTATCAAGGGGCAGGGCATGCAGATCGGGCCAGCCGAACTCTTCAACCTGAGGCAGAGGAAAGAGGCATCCCAGAAATGCAGAAAGACACATCAAAACAGTAAGTGACAGAGTGATTTCTTTTTTTAAAATATCTGGAGCGTGGAATTACTAACAAAGATGATTTTAATCATTTAAGGATGAAGATACCTTTGGATTAAGCTTGCAGATATCATGCCGTTTCTCTGACAGATTTATAAGCTGTCAAAGAGTGAAAGAGAGAGTGCTAACATTAAAACTCAACAATGTACAGGGGTAAATCTCACAAAGCATGTCTATAAGATGTCTGGCACTGATTATTGAGACATGGGACAAAACATCAACTTTATAATTTAAAGGTATAGTTCACCCAAAAATTAAAATTCTCTCATCATTTACTCACCCTCATGCCATCCCGGATGTGTATGACTTTCTTTCTTCTGCAGAACACAAACTATAATTTTTTTTTTAAAGAATATCTCAGCTCTGCAAGTGAATGGTGACCAGAATGCTGAAGTTCCAAAAATGATATAAAGGAGGCACAAAAGTAATCCATAAGACTCTAGTGGTTAAATCCATGTCTTTAGAATTGATATGATAGGTGTGGGTGAGAAACAGATCAATATTTAAATGCTTTTTTACTATCAATCTCCTCCTCTGACCAGCCCAAACCAGTAGGTGGCTGAATGTGAAAGTGAAAGTCACTTCCACACCAGAATGTAGAAGTGAAAGTGTAGATTTACAGTTAAAAAAAGGACTTAAATATTGATCTGTTTCTCACCCACACCTATAATATTGCTTCAGAAGATATGGATTTAACCACAGGAGAGTTATGGATTACTTTTATACTGCCAGTTGGGCCTTCAAAGTTCTGGTTACCATTTACTTGCATTGTGAGGACTAAAAGAGCTGAAATATTCTTTTAAAAATTGTGTTCTGCAAAAGACAGAAAGTCATGCACATCTGGGATGGCATGAGGTTGCGTAAATTGTTGGGTGAACTACCAATTTAACCTGCCATTAGTTTTTGAAATAGCAACATTTCTACTATGAAATTAATCAGATATGATCACTAGAATTTTCTTAAAACAAATATATAATTTTATTTGATTTTCTCTTTATTTTATCAAAGTAATGACATTACATCATTACTAACTGCACTTAAAACCACCTGTTCTCAGACCATACAGCAATACATCAGACATATTAAAATGTATAATAAACTAAAGAAAAATAGAAATAGAAATAGAAACATGTATCTTTAAAAGTAAAATGTCCTAACAATAGGAAGACGTTGATTTAAAAAAATATATACCTCTTTAATAAGGGTTTCCTCAGGACATGTACTGTAGAACAGATTACAGTAATAAAAAAAATAATTCCTTGATATTTAAACTTATATATAAAAATGCTGCAGAAAAAATAAAAATGTACCAATTACTATAACTAAAAACCTATATATATATATATATACACACAGGGTTGGGAGGGTTACTTTTGAAATGTATTCCACTACAGATTACAGAATACATGCTGTAAAATGTAATTTGAAACATATTCTGTTAGATTACTCAAGGTCAGTAACGTATTCTAAATACTTTGGATTACTTCTTCAGCACTGGTAGAGTTTTTCACTTGTTTTGACTATAAAAACTCAGCCAGTACAGTAAGACAAAAAAACACAATTAAAAATACATTCTCTGAAAACCCTAAATATCTTATGCAGTGTTGTTTCTAAAACAAGATCTTGTTTTAAGGATTTTTAGATATTTTTACAGGAAAATAATAAAATAATTATTATCCAGAATATGATTTTTGCCCTAATATCAAAGGTCTTACTAGAAAAAAGAAATTATGATCCAACGTGAATTTTCTTGATAAAAAAATATGATCGTGCCTGGTAACATGTGCATGTAAAATGGCTAGAAATAGCATTTTAGCTTAGCGTAAAGCTGACAATTTACACATGGTTTATTTCTATTTCTTGTGCTCCAAACTTACTTCAGACTTAATTCTCTGTCTGCACGTATGAATGTAACACATCATAAGAAAGTGTTTCACCGCTGTTCAAATGCATTTTGGATCGCATCATTTATATGTATAAATGTTTTTCACCTGAAAGGACTAAATATTAAATGAAACAAATGACAATAAAATGCAAAGTAATCTCTTCAGTAATCAAAATACTTTTTGAATGTAACTGTATTCTAACTACCAATGATTTAAATTGTAACTATAGTGGAATACAGTTACTTATAAGTTGTATTTTAAATACATAATCCTGTTACATGTATTCCGTTACTCCTATACCTGTATATGTGTATATATATATATATATATATATATATATATATATATATACACACACACACACACACACACTGGCAGCCAAAAGTATGGAATAATGTACAGATTTTGCTCTTATGGAAAGAAATTGGTACTTTTATTTACCAAAGTGGCATTCAACTGATCACAATGTAGTCAGGACATTAATAACGTGAAAAATTACTATTACAATTTGAAAAAAATGTTCAGAACTTCTTAAACTACTTCAAAGAGTTCTCATCAAAAAATCCTCCACGTGCAGCAATGACAGCTTTGCAGATCCTTGGCATTCTAGCTGACAGTTTGTCCAGATACTCAGGTGACATTTCACCCCACGCTTCCTGTAGCACTTGCCATAGATCTGGCCATCTTGTCGAGCTCTTCTCATGCATCTTACAGTCTAGCTGATCCCACAAAAGCTCAATGGGGTTAAAATCCATAACACTCTTTTCCAGTTATCTATTGTCTAATGTCTGTGTTTCTTTGTCCACTCAAACCTTTTCATTTTGTTTTTCTGTTTCAAAAGTGGCTTTTTCTTTGCAATTCTTCCCATAAGGCCTGCACCCCTGAGTCTTCTCTTTACTGTTGTACATGAAACTGGTGTTGAGCGGGTAGAATTCAATGAAGCTATCAGCTGAGGACATGTGAGGCATCTATTTCTCAAACTAGAGACTCTGATGTACTTATCCTCTTGTTTAGTTGTACATCTGGGCCTTCCACATCTCTTTCTGTCCTTGTTAGAGCCAGTTGTCCTTTGTCTTTGAAGACTGTAATGTACATCTTTGTCTGAAATCTTCAGTTTTTTGGGCAATTTCATGCACTGTATAGTCTTCATTCCTCAAAACAATGATTGACTGATGAGTTTCTAGAGAAAGCTGTTTCTTTTTTGCCATTTTTGACCTAATATTGACCTTAAGACATGCCAGTCTATTGCATACTGTGGCAACTCAAAAACAAACACAGACAATGTTAAGCTTCATTTAAAGAACCAAATAGCTTTCAACTGTGTTTGATATAATGGCAAGTGATTTTCTAGTACCAAATTAGCAATTTAGCATGATTACTCAAGGATAAGGTGTTGGAGTGATGGCTGTTGGAAATGCGGCCTGTCTAGATTTGATCAAAAATGACATTTTTTCAAATAGTGATGGTGCTGTTTTTTACATCAGTAATGTCCTGACTATACTTTGTGATCAGTTGAATGCCACTTTGGTGAATTAAAGTACCAATTTCCTTCCAAAACAGTAAAATCTGTACATTATTTCAAACTTTTGTCCACCAGTGTATATATACAGTATAAAGTATATACATACAGTATATATACACATACACGCACGCAATAAAAATCTTAAGATCAACACAAATTAATTTATTTATTCTGTATTAAAGTTATAACTGAGAATCATCTTATGAGAACCATCATTGAGAATAATGATAATTCAGTGTGCTTAATTGTAATGAAGATAACGCCCTTAAGTAGGCTTCCTTTTTTGTAAGCAAATATAATTTCTGATTTGTTTATTTGTTTGTTGTGAATTGAAATATGACTCATACATGACATAATCCATCAGCTTCAACCACTGAGATTTTAAACAGCAGTTCAACTCACCAAGAACTTATCTTGATGTTTACATTTCAACATGGCTGCTACTTCCTTCAAATTTGCGCTGTAACGTTGTTCTTCCAGGTCAGATAGAAAGAGGACAGAGATAATACGCTCAGTGATGTAGGTCAGGTCAAAATCATAGTGCCTGTCCATCAACCTCTCCATAACGCTCTCCACACTGTCTCTACTGTGATCCACACAACACATAAAAAAAAAGTGACAATCATATACCATCACATGCAAACTTCAATCATTTCAGAAATTCACTCTTTTTCCTGTCATTCAGGGTCAGCCTCATGATTAGCTCTTACCTGGGAGGGATGTTCATTTGGTTTTGGAACGAGGGCTGAAAAAGATCAGATGTGGTACAAACAATTTTTCACAAAACTTAATAATTCAGTTAAGGGCATAGTTCACCCTAGAATGAAAATTCTGTCATCATTTACTCACCCTCATGTTTTTCAAACTTATATGACTTTTCTTTGGACCACCATAAGAGATATTAGGCAAAATGTTAGCCTCAGTCACCATTCAATTTTATTGCAATTTATTTATTTATTTATTTACATACAATAAACATTAATGGTGACTCAGATTAACATTCTGCCTAAAATCTCTATTAGTGTTCCATTGAAGAAAAAAGTCATAAATGTTTGGAACAACAAGAGGATGAATACATATTGACAGAATTTTCATTTTTGCTATGTACATTTATTCCTCATTCTTAAGTCAATATGAAAATAAATCTATAAATAGGCAGTACTCACTTTAACTGAGATAGCTTCACATGGGACCGAGACCTGGAAGAAATGATAGAGATTTGTATGAGAAGGTAAAGCATAGGCACACGCAAACCAGAATCAAACATCTTAATGCATTATTGGTTTGGAGGTTTTAAACACCGGAGATCATAAAAGAGACACACACAAGCCACTTATAAAACTTACATACATACACACACCAAGCATACCTAGGGGCCACTTGGTGGCTCTCCTTTTAAAGACATCCTCTCTGTCCCTATTAGGCTACTATCACACCAGGGGACATCTGGTACTATTTAACTCCTTATGTGTGTATGTTTCTGTGCACATATTCACACACATGCGTTTAGTTTGCTTCCTTCTCATCAATTAGCTCAGACTCACATTTAACTAACACACTCACCTAAATGCTTAACACACCATCATTTGCCTAAATTAGGTGCAGACACATCGATATACAGTACAATAGCTTAATATGTATCTTAAAACCACTGTTGAAGTGTGTGATTATGGTATGATAACCCTGTTACACTGTTAAAGAGTGTTGGAAAGTGTTATGATGTGTACGTGCTGTTAAACAATTTTGTGCAGTAAAGTGTAAAAGTTTTAGGCAGTTGTGAAGAATGTTGTATAGTGAGGATGTTAAAAAAATGACAGGACAAGTTTTCATCTATCAGTTAACTTCATACAAAGTGCAGTAAACATAAAAAACTAAATCAATATTTGTTGTGACCACCTTTTGCCTTAATAACAACACCAATTCTCCTAGAACTACAGTTTTTCAAGGTTGTTGGTAGATAGGTTGTTCCGAGCAACTTGGAGAACTTGCCACAGTTCTATGTATTTAGGTTGCCTCAATTGCTTCTGTCTCTTCATGTAATCCCAGACTGACTCGATGTTGAGTTACGGGCTCTGTGGGGCCATACCATCTGTGCAGGACTCCTTGTTCTACTTCTATTCTATTCTGTTAGCAAAAAGGAGTGTTTGTCAGAATCAATAATTTTTTCATCTGTTCATTTTAGGTACTAGAATTTGCACTAATAAACTGCAACCTGTTTTAATAGAAAACACAGAGGTGAAGTGAGCCAGAGCCGATCCTAGCTTTTTGGGGGCCCTAAGCAAAAACTTGTGTAGGGGCCCCTGTCAGTATGTTCATAACACTACTTATAATGTCTTTGACAGTGTGGGGGGCCCCTGGCAGATCGGGGGCCCTAAGCAACTTGCTTAGTTTGTCTATAGGGAGGACCGGCACTGAGCAGGACATTGCAAAAAATTAAGGCTCATAGACATTACAATATGTACGTATAATAGCATATAATCATAATAGTGTGTATTCATATTTGTGATAATGTGTGTGTTTCCTTCCAAACTTATAATATGTTATAAACATTATAAGAGTAATGAGAGTGAACTGTAGGTGGAGGTGTGACGTGAGACATTCTGATGGGCTGAACAAAGTTGATCTGGACAGACAAATAGAGAGTGATGTATAAAGAGAAACAAAAGCAGCTGATCACTCAGTACAGGACAGGTGAAAAGCCTACTGGCTTTATAAACTATATCCATAACTCTATATCAGATAATCAGCTGGCCTTTGCCTCCTCCTGGCCATCAGTGTGTGTTTGTGTGTTTGTATGTGTAGGTTTCACTATATTTGTGAGTGCCACCTCTTTGAAAATGTCCTCACTAATATAGTGAATCTGGTTGAAAACCCACTAATGAGGACATTTTAGGTGGTCCTCACTAGTAAAAATGGCTCATAAATTGACCAGATCTTGTTTAGCTTTAAATCTACTGATGTGCACAGGTTTCTGCAAGGGTTAGGTTTAGGGGTAGGGTTAGGGAATAGAAAATATAATTAGTCTGCTATGAAATCAATGGAAGTATATGAGATGTCCTCACTTATATAGTGAAACAAACCTGTGTGTGTATGTGTGTGTGTATGTATCACAAGTGTTCAACAGTTTACTTCAAACTACTGTTGGTTGCTTAGAATGACATACATGTTAAATACAGATTCAAGTGGTGTTTGCAGTTTTCTATGCATGATAAACACCCAGGGGTTCATTAAATACATCCTGTTTTAGCAGTTAGCAACTAATTGCCATAGATACAGACACTATCCTACAAGCTCACACACACCCCATGTCACTCTCATATACTCACAATGAAACTAAATGAACAAAGGTAACAATGATCTTTAATAATCCATAACGTTCTGGTTGTCTCTTACATCTATCAATATATGTATATTAATTTTATCCATACACATTCATCGTTGTGTTGTGTTTCTATTTCCCTTTGAGTCAAAAACATTTGTCATCATATGTAATATACAGTATTTCTACTGCCCTTTCTCTCCATTGATAACAGCTACAAACTCCCTTTAGTCAAAGTCTTATATTTGTCACATACACATAGTGAATAATTAGTCAAATGCTTATTATGGGAAAAATAACGAGATAGAAACAAAATAATTAAGAATACAGATATAATATATAATAATAAGATGACAGAAGTGATGTGTAGACAGATAGATAGATAGATAGATAGATAGATAGATAGATAGATAGATAGATAGAATTTTATGAATTAAATTTTTGAGAGTCCAGTTTTATGGGATCTCTGTATCATGCACACAAGCGTTCTAATCTCTTTCACTACATCACACTCAATCTCTCTGACCCTCTCACTCTCACCCAACACTTCCCCCCTTCTCTCTTCCATGCTGTGTAGGATGGTGACAGAACTAGAGAGCACTGAACTACTGTTTCCCCCCTAGGAATACGGTATGAGATAGAAAAAACAACAGCGAAAGAGTGGAAGAGAGACTGGGGAAGGCAGACGAAGAAGGAGAGAGAGAGGAACAGCTGCAGAATGTAATGTGTGGATATGCTGGTATATATTCGTATGATGGACACTGATGGCATCCAGTAACTGATTGCAGTTTCTATTAAAACAAGCAGGGTTGGGGAGTAATGGAATACATGTAACGGGATTACGTATTTAAAATACAAAATATAAGTAACTGTATTCCACTACAGTTACAAATGAAATCATTGGTAATTAGATAACTATGCATTTTATTGTCATTTGTTTCATTTAATTATGTGATCCAAAGTGCATTTGAACAGCAGTGAAACACTTTCTTATGATGTGCTACATTCGTACGAGCAGACAGAGAAGTAAGTTTGAAGTCAGTTTGGAGAAGGAGAATAAGAAATAAACCTTGTGTAAATTGTCAGCTTTACGCTAAGCTAAAATGCTATTTCTAGCCATTTTACATGCACGTTACCAGGCACGATCATATTTTTTTATCAAGAAAATTCACATTGGATCATAATTTCTTTTTTTCTAGTAAGACCTTTGATATTATAGCAAAAATCATATTCTTGATAATAATTTTTGTATTGCTTTACATGTAAAAATATCTAAAAATCCTTAAAACAAGATCAATTTGATTGATCTTGTTTTAGAAACAACACTGCATAAGATATTTAGGTTTTTCAGAGAATATATTTTTAACATGTGTTTTTTTGTCTTACTGTACTGGCTGAGTTTTTATAGTCAAAACAAGTGAAAAAATCTACCAGTGCTTAAGAAGTAATCCAAAGTATTTAGAATACATTACTGACCTTGAGTGTTCTAACAGAATACATTACAAATGACATTTTACAGCATGTATTATGTAATCTGTAGTGGAATACATTTCAAAAGTAATCCTCCCAACCCTGAATACAAGAGATAACCAGAGTTCATAACTCATCTGGATTAGACCTATTTGAACTATATTTGATGTTGTGCTTGAGAGTAACACACATGGCAAGACCAAAGGCATCTGAGATCATAAACATGGAACATGGAAAGACACACGTGCATAGCCACAGAGGAGCACAGGAACAGATTTCTCCCTCAGGCTATCCATCTCATGAACAGTTAAACTGCCCCATTGAACAATAATTATGTTCAATACACAGCTTAATCTATTTAGATTTTTCCAACATACCCTACCTCTTCTGCCATACATTACCTTGCATCTGTATATATATATATATATATATATATATATATATATATATATATATATATATATATTTGTCTTATTGTGTATTTCTATATATACTTACTGTATATTTTCTATTCACTTTCTATTTTTATTATTATTATCTCTGTCTTGTTGTTGTATTGTTTGTGCACTTGAAGCTTCTGTCACCAAGACAAATTCCTTGTATGTGTAGGCATACTTGGCAATAAAGCTCATTCTGATTCAGATCAATTTTTCCACACAGAATCTTCACTGAAAGAACTCTGCAATTTCCGCAGAATTACACCGTCTGTCATTCACAAAAGTTCTAAACATCCTCCACCCCTTGCATTTTTGTTTATTAACTACTTTGGTAAATATATATAAGCTTTTAGCCTCCAATGAGATTTAAGCTGCTTACTCCCAGCTCCATATAACACATTTTACTATGTTTAAAATCCCTTCTGCAAAATCAACTCAGAAAATGCAAAAATTGTATGCAGATTCCACCTGGGCCTCTGTAGTCATAATAATTAGCGTTATTTGTTTCTTGTCATTAACCATTTTTATTGATTCCACACTCAAATCAACACAAACAGCATATGAAAACACGGAATCAACTTTCAACAAAATATACCCCCCTCCCTCCCTACCCCCCCACCCAACACACATCCTAGTGGTCAGACACAAATAATAACAGACATACATACAAGCAGACAGTCCAAAGAAAATACTCAGACATAAAAATAAACAAAAAACACAAAAAATTGTCCCAAAAAAAGAAAAAGGATTCCACACATCATTTAATTACATACACAACATTTAAACTGTCCCTCTCCACTGTTCCTCCCTGGCAACCCTCCAAGAAGGCCAAATAAGTGCCCCACTTCTTCTCAAAGGCACCCAAGCTGCCCAGCCGTCTATGCGACATCTTTTCAAAGGCTGCCACTGTGCCCAATTCGGTGCGCCACTCATGAAATGAGGGTGCACCAGCCAACTTCCATCCCCCAAGGATCACTTTCCTGCCGATTATCACACTGGTAAGGACCCAGTTTTTAATATGTGTATTCCCTAAGTTAACCCCAGCCCCATCACCCAAAATACAAAGTCTGGGGCAGAACGAAATCTGAGTGCCCAGGATCTCACAGACATAATTCTGAACCCTCGACCAAAACTCTTGAATCTTAGTACAATACCAAAAAACGTGGGCTATGTCCCCATCCTCTGATTGGCATCGCCAACAGGTGGGTGTATCTTTAAGACCAAGCCAATCTAGAGGGAGTCCAATAAAAACGATGCAGAATCTTAAATTGAATGAGGCGCATCCTTGCATCCCTAGACATAGACTTGACATTTTTTAAAATCCTACCCCATTCTTCATCCATAATTAGCGTTATTTAAAAACAACACAAGTCTATGGTATTTCCACAACTCCTCATTTTAATAACTAGGTATACGTGTATGTATGTATTTGTATGAATGTGTTTCACTTCTGCAGTACATGCAATAGCTGTCGAAGGTTTGTCTGCAGACAGCACAGTGTTTCTTCATGAAGTTTTTCTCTTTAAAGGAGTGTGACCCCACTTTCCCCAGCTACTTATGTAAACACATAGAGAAAATGCAGTCACAGCAGATGTATTCTGACACAGAGAAATTATATTTACCCCACATCACCCACACACTCATTATGTTGAAAGTGTTCAGAATCAGAGCTCTCTAAAACAATTTCTATAAAGTCCTAACCTACCTAATTTCTTTGGAATCATTACTGCCATATTATCATCAAAATGTCATGGACGTTATAAAAACAGTTAGGGTGTTTTTTTTTTTCTCTGCATCCTAAAATATACTTAAACACATTTAACGTTATTGTTTTGAAGGTCCTCAGGAATTACCATTAGACCTATGGAGACATTGACCCCTTGCTGGTAGAACAATTAACTGACAAAATTATATTTTTATTTTGGCACCTTATCTTTCAAATTAAATAATACTAATACTAATACTAATACTAATAATAGCAATTATTAAGCCATTGTCTGTTTGTAAAACACATTTGCTTCAACCACGTCCAGATATTGAAGAGCACTGAGCATACATGCCCACACGCCCCCAGATACTGTGATATGAAGACCATAAATCATTGGAGAAGATGAATGAAAAGCATATTGGTATGGGGAATAGCAGAATGATGATAGACCTGTTTTCGGTGCATAGTCCAGATATTAGCAACATAAGACAGCTAGCTATTTTGTCAATTATAAAACAGCCTCTCTCGGTCTCTTGCTGCTGCACAATGAAATACTGTATATTAACTCACGCCAAATCACCCACGCACATCATGTTGAAAGTGTTCTCGAAAGCGTTTTGTGCAAACTCAGTCTTCCAACAGTCAACAATATAAATATCTGTCTATCTGCTTAATAGCCGTATAGAAATATAGATGAAAAATATAGCTATACAGAGGAAAACTCTAGACAAATGTAAAGTGACGGCACTTTATTTGTTGAGGCAGCCAGACTTTTGTTGCCATTGCTTTTATTATATATATTCAGTCATTTGACAGTATTTGACATATCTCAGTGGTAAAAATATTTACGTTCTATTTTAGCCACAGTGTAACGTATTGTGAGATATTGCTGTGGCCGATATTTGTCGGCCGCGTACGTCATCGAGGCTGTCTCGTTTCATTTTTTTATTTTATTGGGAATGCAAAAAAGGTTAACAATTGTATAAATGTAAGTGCATATACATAAAAGACATTGACAATAGAAGAAAAGAAAAAAAAAAAAAAAAAAAAAAGAGACAGCCTCGATGACGTATGCGGCCGACAAATGCGACCTCCGGAGGACGTAGCCTTCCAAACGAGAGACAGCCATAAATACAGTATATATAGGCTATATATTTTAACTTACTCGTTCTTACCGCCTGTGAAATGAGATTGACAATGCTGCCACCTACAGACTGAAAATGAGAAGTAAATCATTGTTGCGCAGTGTAGCTGGTCCTTGAAATGAATCCACATCCTGTGACTTGTTTGACACCGATTCGATGAAATGTTTGAGTCCTGTAGTGTAACGAAATGCTTTTATATTCTACTACAGTCAAAAAGGAGTCAACCACTGTACTCAAGGCCCGCACTCTGTAGTAATGTTTATAGGCTAAATGTAATAGAAGACTCAGAGCTTCCACCGATTTCACACTCCAAAAAATTTTTTAGGTTATTTTTAAGATTGACGCATTTCAATACAAAAAGTCCATCAACTTGAACTGTGTAATCTTGAACAAAATTAAAGTAATAAAACTTGAAATTCCACCATATTGAATTGCGTAATCTTAAAAAAAAAAAAAAAAAATTGAAAGTCAAAGTTATTCAAGTCTTATTCATTTAATTTGGTTAAAGATTACACAGTGCAACTTGATGGGATTTTGTTATGAAATTAAAAATAGGTTAAATATTTTATTTGAGTGGGAGAGGATTTATAGCCCATCTGTTCTAACATTACAGATGATGTTTTTAAATCACATGTACAGCTTCTCACTCACCAATAAGTCCAACAGGTTCTATTATATAAATACTGAGAGCCTGTGAATTTAACTGTAGAGTAGAAATGTAATAGAGACTTAGATTTTATTAAAAGCATGGTTCTTGATAAAACACATTTTGTGTATTACAGCTCTCCACCCTTCTCTCTCTCTCTCTGCAACCAAAGTCTGGCTCATGGATAAAGCATTTCCCTCAACACATCCAACACACACACATGCATTCCCACTAGTAACTCTTTAAGGACTGCAGAATGAACTCCCTATTTAAGTTAGAGCTCTCCCTATGTGTATATTACAGAAATAAAGTGAGACAAAAAGAGTTTCCGCTCTATCGCAGTTGCTGCTGACATTTTGAAATAGAAGAGTCATGAGTTTTAGCCCTGGTAATTTGAATTCTCTTACACTCTCTGCAACACACACACACTCTCTTAAATTCCAAGCAGGAGTAGACGGGAGCAGGTGGGATGGCTGAGGTATGCTTCAACCGTCCCAGAATTCCAGTCTATTTTTACCCAGTCTTTGACCACAGGATCCCTAGGAAATGTATGTGATTTTGTGTATGCTTATCAGTGATTACACAATGCATTTTGCTTTTTTTTAATGTCAAGAACACCACATACGAACATCGTGAATGTTTGTCACAGATTGCAATGAGTTTACTGTATGTGGATTGGAAATATGCACTTATGCTATTTACATGCAAGTAAATCTCTATGGAATTTCATTTTCCATTCTATGGTTCTGCGAGGGCACATAACATACTAAAGCTGTTAAGACCCCAAAAAGCCAACCTGTAGTTTTATATTACAGTCCTGTGTGTTACTTCCATGATCTCGGTCCTAAACATCACAATAGTGAGGCAGGAATGTTGTTTTATCTAATATTAATCCTTAGAGCAATCAATAGCACCACAAATATTTCAGATTGTACCAATAAACAAACTGCATCTGATATTCAATTGCACTGTACATTAAACTGCATTTTTATAGTTGACATGAAATTTCAAGCAGTGATAGGCTGACATCAATGTGACATGCTTCCAGTGTCAGAAATGAACTTTTATATTAAGGGGCAATTTTTCCCCCAAGATTTGATTTTCAGGGATTTTTTTTTTTTTTTACCTTTATGAGCATATATTTTTTATCCAAATGTCAAATACATCAATTCATTAATACAAAATCTCAAGACTGATAATTACCTCTTCATTACACCAACTCATATTTTATGCCAAATATGTATAACTAGAACTGCAGTAGAATATTAAGAACTATATCAGATGTTACAAATAAAAAACAGATGAATTAACTATGAAGACATTTTTTTTTGTTTTTTTGTTCACACATTTTGAATTTCAGGGGTATTTTTGACCTGAGCCACCCTTCATTTCTAACCCTGCATGCTACACTCATCTAAAACTGTTTTAAACAACATTTTCTAAATTAACCACTTAAAACTACTGATGACCAATCACAAAACCTAATATGTATAATTTTCCTTATACATTCATTACTTGGTAACACGTTATAAGGTTGCATTTGTAAACATTGGTTAATGCAATAGTTAACATGAACAAACAATGAACAATACTTTTATAACATTTATTAATCTTGGTTCATTTTTACATATAATTATACATTTGTTCCCATTAAAAGTTAACTGTTTTATGCATTGTGAACTAACATGAGCAAACATGGAACAATATCATTTTGATTAATTAACATTAACCAATATTTAGAAATGCTGTAAAGAATCATTATTCATTGTTAATTCATGATACCTAATGTATTAACTAATGTTAATGAGAAAAGTTTACTTTAACCTTAAATCTTGTTGGAAAAAAAGGTCATTGGACCATTTTTGTCCAGTCTTCTGAGACATTATTTCCTCTAAAGAGTGCAAATATAGAATAATTTACTGAAGACAAATGATGGTTGGGTGAGAGTGATTGATCCCATGCAGACACAAACGTACCTCTGTTATGCTGAGGATCTCTGCATCCTCTGTGCTGTCTCGTGTTTTCGGGGGGTCAGTGGGCTGAGAATTCCTCTCTTTACCCCACCGCTGTTTACTGAAGACACAACCCATGAGTAACTTTTTTCTTTTCCCTTCTTTTCTTGCAAATTCCTCCTCAGATGTCCTCTCCTTCTCTCACTTTCTAAGTCCTTGTTTCCTTCAAGTCTTCAGTCCAGCTTGCACCAAATTAGCCTTGTTTTATGTTTCCTGTCTTCAAGGCACTTTCCTTCTCTTCTCCCCAGTTCCTCAATGTCTTGGCATCCAGTTCCAGCACAGAACCATCTCTCTCAAACTTCAATTCACACACATTCTCTCACACTTCCAGTCTCACCCTCTCAGTCTCTCTCGGGCGTCCAACCTCAATGTGTCTCTTGCTCCCTCGCATGCACACTACACTACGTAACGCCCACCTCTGTGTCTCTCACAGCTGTTTTTGGCAACCTTACATTAGACCCTTCTTCTCTGGGACTCAAGCTCTGCTTACCCACAGGGAGCCACCACACTTTCTCTCTCTCTCTCACACTCACTTAGAAACTCTATTAGGGAGGATGCAATGGCTTTCATACTAAAACAGTATATTTAATATACCCTACCCTTAACCCTAAACCTGACCCTCACATAAACCTGTTGACATTATTCAATTTGAGCATTCTTTGGCTGATTTATTAGCCTGAAACAGCGAAGGGCTCTTCAAATGTATTAGTTAAGTGAAGAATTGTTTTATTATTATTTGGCCTGCAATACATTTTAAATAAAATAATAATAAAAAACATTATTTATATTTTAGTTTTTACAAATGAGGACATCTCAAATGTCCCTAAAGTATGAAAACACACACACACACAAAATCTCCTAATACCACCACAATCCCTCAGTCGACTTGTTCTCTCTCTTTCTGTGGAAACAGCCCTGCATGCACAGAGTGAAGTATTAAGTCTTCTGTTCCTCCTCATCTCCATCTTTCATTGACAGAATGAGACAACAAAGCATCTGTTCTTGCTCCTTCACATCCGCTCCTTTCCTAGCAGCACATGTATTGCATCTGTATGAGTGGGTGTATTGCAGAATAAGTTGCTGTGGAGCACATGACCCCAAGGGCAAATATTTTGCCATGAATAAAATTCAATTCACAATCAAGTTTTTGTAATACGCTGCCTGTTGTGAAGCTGCTTTCCTCAAAATATCTCTGAACAAGTGCCTGAGTGTCAAAATCATAGCTACAGTTCAAGAGAGTTTGAAGTTAGTTATTTTTATTGGTTATTTTTCTATGCTAGCTAGCAGATGTTTTTATGTTGATAGTATTTCTAGAATGATTATAGTATGTTGGTAGTTGACACAAAATTGCAAGCAATGCCAGCAGTGTGCTGCAGTGTTACATGCTATATTCTAGAGTTGGGGTACTCGAGTTTGGACTCGAGTCCGAGCCACGAGTCCAATTTTAATGGACTTGGACACATCACGGACTCGGATGCATTTTTACTCGTACTTGACACGGACTCGAGCCTTTCGGACTTGGGATTTTTTTTCAGAGTCCAGCCGAGTCCATGGCATTTGTGATGCAATGGAAAAACAAGCAAACAAACAAATGTAACATAGGGTGACCATATGTCTCTTTTTCAGATCTGAAAAAAGCGTCCGACCGGGATTTCAAAATTGCCTCTAAATGTCTGGGATTTGGCATTGTCTTCATATTGATGTGCTCTCTAAAGTTAGTACTATCATACATTGTGTATTTGATACTGCGCATCAGTTTTCAAGCGTATATATCCTTACATGTGATTATTCTGGCTGAGAGCAGCAGCGCGCACCCTTTCAAAATCCTTTTTTTTAAATTTTATTTTCTCCCCAATTTGGAACGCCCAGTTCCCAATGCACTAAGTCCTCGTGGTGGCGTAGTGACTCGCCTCAATCCGGGTGGCGGAGGATGAATCTCAGTTGCCTCCGTGTCTGAGACCGTCAATCCGCACATCTTATCACGTGGCTTGTTGAGCGCGTTACCGTGGAGATGTAGCGCGTGTGGAGGCTTCACGCTATTCTCCGCGGCATCCACGCACAACTCACCACACGCCCCACCGAAAGCGAGAACCACACATTATAGCGACCATGAGGAGGTTACCCCATGTGACTCTACCCTCCCTAGCAACCGGGCCAATTTGGTTGCTTAGGAGACCTGGCTGGAGTCACTCAGCACACCCTGGATTCGAACTCATGACTCCAGGGGTGGTAGTCAGCGTCAGTACTCGCTGAGCTACCCAGGACCCCTTCAAAGTACTTTTTAACTCTCTCGCCCGCGCTGTATGTGTGTGTGGGAAAGAGATCATTCATGCTCTACCGCTCTCATGCAGAAATATCAATAACGTAAGTACACTTTAAAAAGTACGTTCCCCAACTCTGCATATTATTAAATAAAACATGTTTTATCAGACTCATGCTTACTATGCAAAGTAATTTCTAACTGAAAATGTTTACTAGACTATATTTTGACAAAATCAAATTTCCTACATTTTAGGGACATTTAAACTAATATGACGGATGAAATAGACCATGCTGGAAATTGTACAACTCAGTCCGTAACATATTTGTAGTGCAACCTCTGTGTGTTACCTGTAAAGTTGGCACTTGCGTTTCAATGGCAAAAAAGTCCGAAAATATAATGAAGAACATAAGTGAGGGGAGAAGTCTCTGTTCACCTATTATCCATACTAAATACAATGTGAAAAGAACAAAATATCAGCCCAAGGTGAGTTAAGAGATAAAAATAAACTAAACTGAATGGACAAATTGAAAATGAAGTAGAAATAAAAACTAAATTAAAATTCAAAATAACAACAACTCTGGTTGTAATGACTAACGCAGCTTTCACTTTCTTTGGTGTATGTTTGAGTGGAGGGGAAAAGCAACAAATAATTGAAATGTCAACAGAAAGCGATAAGTAGTGTGTTTAAGGACAGTTTTGTCTTTATACACCTAAAGCATATGTTTTCATTCTGAAACCACTCTGAAATTTGTTCAGCAGGATACTAATTTGTTTTTTGCATTTATATTGACAAATTGTTTTTCTTAGTTGTGAAGGTTAAAATAAGCTTAAAATATTGATGATGAGTTTACAGTTACAATTTTAATACAGATTCTTGAACAGATTCGTTTGGACTCGGATTCGACTCGGACTTGATTAAGGTGGACTCAAACCCAACACTACTCCATCTAAAACTAGTAAACAGTTTTTGTAACTCTTATAGAATCATCACACATCGTCACATATGACCTAATCTGAACAGAGCACATGGAATATTTGTACTTTTAGAAAAAGTGTATTTAGGCATCATCGCTTTCCAAAGTATGTGGTAGTGGTTTTGAAAGAAAACGCTGTTCCGAGTGTGGATTAGAGGCGTAAATATAGCAAATTGCATGCATTTTCAAACAAAAATGTATTAGTGTGGACGTTTTTGTTTAGCTATGCGCTTTCAAACAAAAACGTATGTACACTAAAACGTCTTCATTTGAAAATGCATTAATAGTTAATATAATGCTTTAAATTATGCAATTGCACCTCTCTTCCACACTGGAATGGCGTTTTTCTCCAGCAAAAATGGAGTGTTTCGAAAACACACTCTATTACCGCATATTTTAGAAAACTAATCAATTCACTACTCCATACAAGTTTGAAACCTCTGCTTTCAGTCTGCTTGTTCTACTGTGGAGGAGTGGTGTAAAAGTAGCGAAATCAATGGGTTTTCAAATGAAAAAGTATTAGTGTGTACATGGCCTTAGTCACACAGCAGGACTATTTAAATTAAAACAAAAAAACAAAAATAATAATAATAACATGGTCAAGCTTAGAAACTCTTGAGAAATGCAGACACCTAAAATATTATATAAACTTTAACCCAAGATTTCTTATTTTGAATAAATATGTCCATGTTACTCGTCATCTACCCAGGTATAAATGTTTTGGTTGTATTTAAAGATCCCTCTAGTAGTTTCTGTGTTCAGAGACCACCAGTTAGCACCAACTGTCATTCTACAGACAACAGAAACAACACACAAACGTACACCTGACACAGCAGAAAAGAGCACTAAACACGCAAACCGTTGCATCTGTCGCTAGAGGCTGAAAACACATAGGGGTCTGCAGTCACATTACTTCATTCTGCTTTTTTATCTCTTACACTCAAGTTTTAACATGTTCTGCTGCTTAGTTTGGAGTTCCGATAAAACGTTTTGAATATCAAAACACCAACAGAATTGAAAGAACAATAAAAATTCATTTTTCCATTTGTAGGCTCACTAAAAAGCCATGCCATATTACAATACATTTTCAGACGTTAATGCCATTTTTCTTTAATTATTTGCCATGTACCATTGTAATTTAATGATATTCTTTGAAGTACCTTGATGTACTATGTAAAAACCATGGTATACTGTATGTAATTCATGATATATTTCAAAGCACCATGGAATTGTCATCTGATACCATTAATAGTCCCACCAAAGTACTTTTTATAAGGTTTGAAACAAATCTTTATCTCATAGTCTTTCATAATTGTAATACTTTCAGCAGCTAATTACACTTCAATTGTTTAAAATATAGCATATGCATTACTGGAGGTACTCTCTGAAGATAAGGGTTTATTATTAGGTGTTGACTTGATGCTTAGCAAATATTATGTTAAGCTCTAACACAACACAGTGCCAGGCAACAAAACCAAGGCTTGTTTTTAAAAACCATCAGGATGACATTATCCTCATCACGACTAGTGTAACACAAGTCCAGAGAGTATTTTAATTGATTACTGCAATACTTACAAGTGGAACACATTCACAATATATTCATAAAAGGTAACGCCAAACAATCCCTCTGAATGGGTTTAATTAAGGATATAAACTGTCTGTATTCTCTTTGAATCAATTGTTTGATGACACTGCCACACTGCAGTAGTTGTGTGTAGATAAATCAGACCTCACATTAGGTAACAGGCCTGAAAGGTTCAGTTAGGGCAGCTGGGAAAACATGGGATCAACAGCACAATATGACAACACAAAGAATTCAACAAGCACTGCAACACACAACAAGTCCACTTTTGTGAAAAACACCTTGAGAAACACAACACATGCATGCATACATATGGCTAAGTCTTTTGATTCCTGAGTTTTAACAGATCTAAATATAACCGAACCACAGCTTTTCTGTAGTACACATGCAGCCATAACAGTCAATATGTTGTGGGTTTTGTGACCATGCTGTCACAAGTCCTTTATAAAACCATTTAATAATGATCTGATCTCATGAATGATCACAAAAGCATTCAGAGTTTTGAACAGCTGAGGTTAATACTCAATCGACAAGGGAGTGGGAGGAACCGCATAGCCTCATGCAGTCTGTCCATGACATAGGATTGAGAGCATTCTGAAGGATTTCCTAATCCTGCCATTTGAGAACATAGTAAATCTCTGTAAGTATGAGATAAAGAGATCCACAAGATGAACTCATTTCCACCCGGTATTAAGATGCGTTTTTGGTGATCCGATCATGTGTATAGCGCTAAATACAGGTCTAAACGGGGTCTAAAACATTTTGTGATCGAATCACAAAAAACACATAAGTGGTCAAAAACGCATCTGAACCCATCACATTTGATGTGTAAATGCTAATCCGTCCTGTATGCGTCCCGGCAGCAGCGAAGCGCCTCCCCTCGCCTGTCAATCAACCACTGTGCTAAAACAAGCGTTTAAATTTAGCCAGTTAGGAGTGGTTTAAAAGGAAATAATCGTCCGATCGAAAAAAAAATTAAAAAGTGGATATACAGTATTCACAAGCATGAGAATTTCATGGATCTTCTTCAGTGTGTCTGATATCAACATACAGGGACACTTGTGAGAAGCACAAACATCTGCAGGTTCATTCCTAATCCGATTACAGATCACAGAAGACGCATTTAAACGACCAGGTGTAAACAGCGATGTGTCTCGCCTGACCACGTGATCGGACCACCCGAGACGCATCCTAATACCAGGTGGAAACGGGGTTGATAAATCAGAAATAAGATTCAAAAAAACTTCACTTTCGCTGCAGAGTTTGAGGCATTGAGAGGATTCAGTTGGAAAGAGTAAATCCGACTGCCAATGCCTCCGTTATTTTAAATGCCTAGTGGACACTACACGACTCAGGCTTGTCTCCTTTTATGTTTCGAGTCGGCGACTGGTCTGCGACGAGAAGTCCTGTTGTGTGCGCACTCCTGCGACATGCTGAGACTAGTCCCAGATGCTACGACAGTTTTCAAAAAAAAGGTGTGTGCACTGTCCCAACAAGTGAGAAACAATTTTGAGCCAAAACCAATTAAATATAGAGAGAACACAAGATCAGGACGCAGAAGACAAAATACAATGAAAAAATAAAACATTACCCACATCTCCCTACTCGCTATTTTTATTATTTTCAGCTGTTTATAATTTTTTCCCCTTTGCAAATTGTGACAATAAGCGCAAAATGGGCGAGAGCCATTCTCTTCATGTTTGTTGACATGTTTTCAAGAATAAGCTGCAGGAGTTTGTGAATGAATTTCATTATCTTAATTTTAAGATGCATTTTGGGTGATCCGTTTGAAACAGGATGACACTAAAGGCAGCCGTACCGTCCGGTTTTTCACTGGTTACTTGTGGATTTAAAGGGAAATAAGAGTACAAACTGAAAATTAAAAGAGAATGCATGAATGTGCACAATAGGGACACCAATATAAGCAGCATGTACACTAAAAGCTCAGTTATAGGCACTGCACTAAAATATCTCTTCTGCTTTAAATGTCATATTTGCGAATAATTTAGAGAATGTGTGTGTAATGGAGAGCCTGTGAGTAGATCTCCATCACGGGATTTTAAAGGAATGTTCCGGGCTCAATATAAGTTAAGCTCAATCGACAGCATTTGTGGCATAATGTTGATTAACACAAAACTTTATTTCTACTCGTCCCTCCTTTTCTAAAAAAAAGAAAAATAGCAAAAATCGAGGTTACAGTGAGGCACATAATGAAAGTGGATGGGGCAATTTTAAACAGAAATGAGGAGGGTTCAAACAGAAATGTGAAGCGTATAATTTTATAAAAGCATTTGCTTTAATTATTCTGTTAAAACTTGTCATTTTTTTTTACATTTCACGGTTTAAAGGGTTGTTGACATTACATTGGCATACATGACAGACATGACATTACATTTTAATCACACTAAAATCATTTTTAAATGTATATCCTTTATGTCTTGTGGCTATACTTTAGAAACAGTGAGTATTTCAACGTTTGCAGATTGCCACATTGACTTCCACTGTAAGTGCCTCACTGTAACCTTTAACAACATACCTTTAATGTGTTCAATGGACTTTTTTATCCATCCTTTTTATTGTATTTATTGGTGATTTTAACTCTTATCTCGTGTTCTTATGTATTTATTCCAAGATATTGCATTTAAGAATGGGGAGGTGAGGGTTAATTTTATTTAGAAAATGGTTTATGGCAGGAAAACTTTGTATATTTAGGCCTGCCACCACTATAGGCACTATACACAATGGCTCATGGATTGATTGTGTTTGGAACACATGGAGAAACAAGGTTGTTTGCACTACTTGAATGCCTAGGACTCCGGCCTCCATTGTTGAACGAGGGGAGTTGGTACTGCTTTAGTACCCAACAGTTCTAGTTTTTAGAAAGCTTTTAAATGACCTTGTTTTCATTTGTTCTTAACACTATTTATTTGCACATTTTGCGCCTCCAACAAAAAAAAAAATTGGAACGCCATTCCTGCTTCCTTGTGTGATCACTCCTTGTGACTGCATTGGTCCCTATAACACTGTGACCGTTTTTAGCAGTTTTCTTTTTTGTGCTTTATCATTCAGTAATACACAGATGTAATGATTGATGTATGTCCTCATGAAATCAGACTCTCCCTGAAATCCGAACACAAGTGGTCAAAAGAGACGACCAGGTGTAACAGTGATGTGTCTTGCTTGTACACTTGTGATCGGATCACCCAAAACGCATCTTAAAATACCAGTGTGCACATGGCCTCAGTTGGGGATGAATGGTTGTGTAGTTGATACACTGCAGTCCTGCATAGTGTGCACCAGAACAATGAAAAACAAGACTGAGTTGCAGAGTGCCGACTACAAGTTGCGTAGTGTACGCTTGGCTTTAAGCAGAAAAACTTGTGTCTCTAATAAGCATGATCAGCTCTTGAGTGGGAGATTACATGGTGTTTCAACAATACCTGTAAATGTGTTATGACTGAAGGGATTAAATCACACAAATAGCTAATTAACTAAACTCTAAACAAATTCTGACACAAGATACAGTATCTTACATACTTTTTATTTATAACAATGACTTTCAAATTAACAATGATTTTCAAATTTCTAGATATATGAATGTATCTACTCACTGCACTGATTATATTTAATTAAAATGGGCTTGTTTTGGGAATACCTTTATAAATCACCATAAACATGATACAGAACAGCATTGTGGGTACCCTTACCGTGATAACCTTACACTTTGCCATTCCCTCAATATGAAAGGGCATATTCACTATATCCAATTTAAGCCTTCATTTCATCATTCCATTGCTCATATGTGTTTTTTCTTGAGTTAACTGGTTATTTTTGTTCATTCCTCTCCATCTTCATCTTCTCCCTGGTCTCCATCCACCAGTAGGGCTGAATACTTACTGGCTGAACTAAATTGCTGTAGGGACCAAAAATACAAAGTTAGTTTATGAATCTTAAAGTATGTGCAAAAATTACTTGGGGATGGTGATGAGCAAGTCAGAGTGGCAATAGACCTAGTTTATAAGTTTATAGAGGAGGTAGTTTTAAATACACTGCAAGTTAAACAGCAGTGGACTGAACCAGAGACTATTTAGCCCTGTGACGGAGCACTTGTATTAAAATGAATGGGAGAAATCGGAATGCCAAATATGGCGGATGTAGATACTGAAGTTCCGCCTTACAGGTAAAAGAACCAATCACCTTTTAGACACAGACATCACCTGTCAATCAACTTAAGAATGCATATGTACATTAGCTAGACTGGCTGGGAAAATAGTATTTTTTAGAGTGATCTGAGCTAAAGCAGCACAATTTATGATACCATTGTTGTCACATTTTACTGCTGATTTAAAATATATTTGATTGTAATCTTGACCTACTATTTTAGAGATTTCAAGCTTTTCCCATTTAAGTAGACAGGAGCTGTACTTTCACGATGCTTTTAACCACAGAAAATAGCTGCCTGGGAGTGCTTCCGAGATGGCTGCTGAGTGGAATGACTTGCCTTTGACTGAACTAGACTAAATGGGAAAATTTTTTCAATTGAATTGAATTGTACTTCGCTCCCTCCCACTCAATTTAGGACCCGGCCTTGCAGCCTAGCATTATGAAAGCCGTTTATTCTTCCAGGGTTCCTACAGATTAAGGCAAGTTAGATTTAAGACTTAAGACTTTTTTTAATGCCAATTTAAGACCAACTTTACAATAACCAAAATTGAAGAAAAAATGACATCAATTACTTAGGGTTAGGGACAATTTTGCCCAAATGTTTATTAAAACATGACTTTTTTTGGTCCAGTTAAAAAGTTCGTTTTTTTTTTTTTTTTTTTTTACACTTTCTAGAGTGGAACACAAGGAAAACAATAACATAAAACAACAATCATGAATCATCAGTAAAAAGGTACAATTGGCTGAGACGTATAATTCTCGTATTCCTTATTTGCTTTAATGGCGGTATGCATTTAATGCATATTCAAAATACACAACTAAAAAAACAATAATAATGTGTCACTTAAATGTGTTGGAATAAGTCTTCAAGTCCCTCATTTGACTTGTATGACTGGTGTTTTGTCACTGTGTTCAGGCACCACAGTACCTCTGCTTTCAGTGTAGGCGAACACCCGAATGTTATCTGGAGATCTGTTGCTGCATGCCCTGGTGCTGGTATCGGAGATGGGGGTGGAGGTGTGGTGGAGACGAGGGTAGAACAGAACTGGGAAATACCTGCTATCTGTTGGCGGGTTGTGTTGGCAGTTTTGTGTTTCTCACTCTGCATGTGGGATTCCACAGCCTTAATTCCCATCGTGCCAAGTTTGAAACACTTCCTGCACAAAATACACCGTGCCTCGTATACATTGCCTGGTACCGGTTTCATCCATGCCACGAAATCTTGGTTGAATAGCCAATTTTCATTGAATTTGCACATCCCCATTTCGTCACTAGCTAGACAGTACATCTGCTCTGAGCATCCCGGCCACAAACAAAATATGAGTGTTGTTGGTTCCACTATCCTGATCTGCGTGACGTTAATGTGAGAGGCATTTGGTAATTTATAAAAAATAAAAAAAATGTTGTTGCCAATTATTTTGAAATTTTAAATTGCAATGTCAGGAAAAAAATATTCATAAAATCCTACTTCCCATGTCTTAGAATTTTTAAGACTTTTGAAAGATTGATTTAAGACATTTTAATACCAATTAAGGCCTTATTTTTAGATTAATGAATTCAATGCCTTTTAAGACTAAGGATCTGCAGGAACCCTGTTCTTCGCACTGTCATAAGAGAAAAGGAAAAAAAAAAAAAACCAGTTGCACATACAACCCCGATTCCCAAAAAGTTAGGACGGTATGGAAAATGGCATATTGAAAGCACTACAACAATGAAGTATTTGGTGTTTGTGATGAGGAGGAGGGCGTGGCCAGGCCATGAGGCTGCACGGCCGGCGCTGAATCAGCTGATCAGTGGGAGAGCGAGATAAAGGGGAGCCGGAGATGCCAGTTTGAGAGAGAGAGAGAGAGCATGCGGCCGCATGCGAGTCTGCGTCCTTATGTTTTATGTTGTTTTAAGTATCATTAAAGTTTGTTTATTGTTCAGCTGGTTCCCGCCTCCTCCTTGGTACTAAAAACTGGGTTGTATCCTTCTTTTGTCTGAGCGTCCTGCGTCACTCGCTACAACCTATCATTTATAATTGAAAAATACAGATGTGTGAGTGCAACACATGGCTGAAGGCATTGACCATCAATGACTTTCACTTGGTAAAACGCGTGCTTAAGAGTCTCGTCTTGCATCTACTCCAGAGGGAAATCCCCAGGAGGTATTCCCCTAAGGGCTGGGGAAGCCGAGGACCTGGATCAATATCTCCATCTCCATCAATGGGCACTGTTCTCGGACATGTCCCGGCTCCCCGCAACTCCAACAGATCGGCCCAAACCTCATGCCCACACCAGCGGCAGCAGCTTCCCCCAACTGAGAGGAAGAATGGGTAGAGCCGGGGGACAGAGAGACAGGAGTATTAGTACACCCCCGAGGCCGGGGCACCGGTCCACAGAGAGAGAGAGAGAGAGAGAGAGAGAGCGGGGCGTGCCGGCCCCCGGGTATGCCACTAAATGGTCCTCTGCCAACTGCACTGCTTCATCCAGCGACACTGGTCGGTGGCACTGGACCCACTTAGCATTTCCTTTCGGTAGTTGGGGGATGAATTGTTCCAGTACCACGAAATCTATGACACCCCCGATGTCGCTGGGCTCCTCAGCCAGCACCCACCGCCGGCAGATGTCATGGAGCTGTTGAGCGAGGGCAAACGGGCGGCTGATCTCGCTCAGCATCAGGGATCAGAAACACTGTCGATGCTCTTCGGGACTGCGGCCGACCCGCTGCAGGATGGCTTTCTTCAGCTCGGGTTACCTCAGGAGGTTGTCGACCAGGTGCTGTTGGGCCAGTGCTTCTTTTTGAAATTATAAGTGCCACATTTGAGGTCGCTGCAGTTTAGTGCTGCATCACATCTATAATGCTTTAGAGGTGAAGTTTAAATCGCTCAAACAATCTTCATTAAAATAAGTCGATACGCGAACTTATGTCATGAGAAGTAAGATGAACAAATGGTCTCCCTTCTTTACTTTACACACCCATAATAATGCATAGGACGTGACAGTTACGGACACTTCAAATCAAAACATGGATATAATTGAGAATCAAAAATCCACCCCTCCTTTTGCCATGATGATTCTGATAGATTGTGGACTATTGCTTTGATCTGTGATGTGTTTCAAGCTTTCTGCATCTAAAACCATCTTAAAAAAATCTAATCGAATTTTGCAGCACTGCTTAGTATGTGCCGAACACAGCCACTAGAGGGCGCTGCTCGCTCACGCAGTGCCGATTGAGGCAGCGAATGCAGACTATCCTTTAAAAAGCAGCCTTTTGCAGTTAAGTAATTGTGCAAGGCCATACGGTTATTTCAATCTTATTTCAATTCATCATGCAGCCTTGATGGTTATCAAACAAATGTTTCAAGAGGTCAAAGTCTGCAGGTATCAAAGCATTTTGGATAGTTTTCCCTCATCATATAAGTGCTGCTTTTACAACTGTCACGTCCACAACACCGTTTTTTCCCCATTTATGTGAAAACGACAATGAATAAAAATAAATATTACATAGGGATGCACCGATATTAACAGTTATGGACGATACCGAATTTAAAAAATAACTATTGGCCGTTACTGATGCCGATCTTGCCACTTACCTTACTTTGTCATCAGATCACAATTTGCTCAGGAATTGTGTACAAAGAGGTACAAAAGCTTTTGTTCTAACAAAAATTAATTTCTTTTGAACATGGATAGGATCTGCTGAACACATGATAGGCCAAAATTTTAAAGAAAGCCACACACAATGAAAGATAAATAATAAAAATATTCAAGCTTTTGTAATAGCACAAGACCTTATCGCGATTTCAAACTTAATCAATCGTGCAGCCTTAATGGATACCATATCAATGTCTCAGAAGTCAAAGTTTGCTTTTATCAAAATGTTTGGACGGTTTTATCTCATGTATAGGAAAATTTCAAGTGTCACGTAATGACGGTTTTTCCTCATTACTGTGAGAATGATAAAGAATAAAAATTGTATATTACATGTTCTTCGGAGTGCCAACCCTTCTGCATTCTGTGGCTATCATTTCTGGATTGTGCATTTGAATTCAAAGTGTTTTTACAAAGTGTGATAATTACCATCGTTTTTTCATATCGGCATTGTCATGCTTAAACCGATTTGCTGATGGTTTTAATTTGGTCATTAATTGGCCGATAAATATTGGTGCCTGATACATCGGTGCATCCCTAATATTACATATTCTAAGGAGTGCCAACATTCTATGGCTATTATTATTTCTGGATTGTGTATTCCAATTCACAGGATATTTAAAAAGTGAATGGTCCCCCAAAAACTTGTGTCCATTCTTATCACATACATAAAGCAGGTTCATTTCTCTCTCCAAACTGTAAAAAAAAAAAAAAAGTGTCTAGACTGAAAATTTACTGATCTGTGGAATCTATCTGCAGGGGTCTGCAACCCTCTACGGTCATACTGGAGAAAGAATTGCCATTGGCTTGTAAATTTTTGTATTTACTTACCAGACGTTTGACGACATGCAAGCGTAATGCAACAGAAAAAGATATTAAGTAAACCGAGAAAGGGGGCCTCTTCATATATATGACTTAAGCAATTTAGTATATTATACATTTTATTTTTATATTTTGCATGATCATTTTAATCACATTTTAAGCTTTTTAAAAATGTACAAATTTCACATTCTATCAATTTATATGATGTCATGAAATTGCATTTTTAATAATGATACAAGCTGTTGTCACTGTTTGAAATTTCATACACATTTTTAACAAAAACTTCACAAGGTTGGAACCTAATCACAATTATGAAATTTGGCTGACAATTAATTGTCAAACAAATAATTGCGATTATGACGATGAATTGCCTGTTTTAGAGCTATCACAATTAATTGTCTGATTTTGGTCTTTCACGAATATGACAATTAATTATACAAACTGTCACTATGTGTGCTTCATGCACACAACAAAGTCATTTATACAAATTTAGCTTGGGTCATACAGTAAAATAAGTTTATATGATTTCCTTTTCAGGCTTCAAAAACGTATCAATGACAACCAAATCAAAAATATAAAAGTATACATTTTAAAATAATTAAATAATATTTTAACTCTAAAAATATTTCTAAATAATTAAAATATATCTCTTATTTTTCAGATTTATTGTTGGTCCATTTCATGTCATGGAGTGTTTTTTTTTGTTTTTTGTAACCCAGTCATATCATATATTATATTATACAATAGTAAAATATTTCTGCCTTAAATTCTTTCACACATTATTTTAAGGTTCTCTGATTAACTCACAAGCCCTGTCTCATAAAGGAAAAACTGAGATTCTGTTTCTTGCATTTTATCATCTCCACAGAAATAGAGTAGGTTGGCATCTCCTCTGTGTCAATGCGTGTCATTATCACTGCGTGAATGAACCCGAAATGAATGGACATTTGCCATTACACGGTTGTTAAATTAAAGTGAAACTGGAGCACACCAAGTTCACTATTCAATTAATATGTTTATACCCCTTATATTTTCGCTGGAGTTTGGCCCAAGCCTATGTAGACGATGTGCACATCAGAGCGCTTGAGAAGCGGTTCATCTTCACGCACTCTCAAGAGAGCTGCTTTTGGTAACGTCCACAGTGCCGTTCCACGAGACGCTCAAAGTTCAATGTGACAAACGCATTTTTCTGCACGCTGATGAGACAGCATGCAGGGAAAGACGAGACTGAATCCAGCTTCTTAATCGCCTGCTTTTTATTAAGTAAAAGGATCTTGATGCTACGACACTACACAACTCAATCACTGGCGAGTGAAATGTTAATATTTACTCGCCAGTGGTTAATAACAGATTTACTCGCATATGCGAATGATTTACTCACTATGTAGAGGGCTGGTCTATGATTATACACACAAATGGTTTCGGTATAGTGGCAATGAGTACAGAGTCAGAAATTTAGTCACCCACCACAACAAATCAAATGAGGTAAAGCAGATCTCTGGATTGAACCACAACCCTCAAGTGTAAGTGTTCGTGGTTATTGCAATCAATCAATCAATCAATCAATTATTTTTGTGTCTAATGCTGCTTTCATTGAAGACTACTGAGGAAGAGTGTTTAAAAAGTTAATTTCTGATTAAGTATGAGATGTGGCATCAGGAATGTGTTTAGTACTCACAGGAGCAGACTCCTCATATTTTTTTTGTTCTTGGCCTATCCTGGGCTCTCTCTCCTGTCTGCCCTCTTTCCTGTCAATCAAAACACATAAAAGTTAACAATTAAGAAGTCATTATCAGGGACTAAAAACAGAATGTTTTTCATTTCAGTTCGTTCTGAGATAAAACAGTATTTTTTCACTCCGGTTCAGAATTTCCGCAGCTTCCTTTCCAAATGGTAACAAGATACAACAAAATAAAAGAACAGTTAATGACGTTCTTTTTAAAATAACATTGTGCTAAGGGGAGGGTGAATTACCAATTGCAGTTTTGCCAGATCTCATAAGAGAAACAAGCAACACGGTCTGGAAAAACAAGCCCAAAATAAGCCACTTGCCTCACCAAAATAAACAAAATTAAGCAATTTTTTTTTCCTGTGTGGTGAATTTATAAGCATAGAAATCCTAACAAGCAATTAATTACCAGTTAAGAATAATGTTAATTACAGATCTGCCTCAGAGTCAAAACCCAGCAGCATCAAATCTGTATTAATGCATCATATCTAACAATAATTCAGTGAAGACTTGGAAACAACTGAGAAATGTACTTTTTACCTCTAATAATGTTTTCCTTGTATCTGGATTAGCCGTGCATGTACAGTATGTAGTGATTAAGGCCCAAGCACTAAAAGTGCGGAGGCCCTATTGTTCTTCTAAGGATTATTATTCTTAGGGCCCAAGCAGTGAATGTGTGGAGGCCCTATTGTTCTTCTAAGGATTATTATTATTATTATTATTATTATTAAGGCCCAAGCACTGAAAGTGCAGAGGCCCTATTGTTCTTCTAAGGATTATTAGGGCCCAAGCACTGAAAGTCACCAAAATTGGTACATATATAGTTCTCATCAAGCTGAAAAACTTTCATACTCAAAGTCATTAGATCCGCCCAACAGGAAGTCAGCCATTTTGGATTTTCTGAAAATCGCAGGCTCTGAACTTTTAAATACTCCTCCTAGGGGATTCATGTGACTGGCACCAAATTTGTGCAACATCATGCCAAGACATTGTAGATGCTAAATTGCAAAGGATTTTTGATATTTTGAACGGAGTCGCCATGGCGAAGCAAAAAATGTGAAACAGGAAGTTCCTTATATCTTCTGTGTGCATTGTATGATTTTGATGAAAATTCAGCTGTATGTTTGGTAATGGAGGCTGATCACATTTATCTGGCTATTACAGGTCACGGTCATAATGCCACCAACTGGCAGCAGGAAGTAAGGCAATTTTAACAGCCTTTGAATAGCCCTCGTGTTTACATGAATTGCTTAAATTCTTTAGAATAATGTCAAGACACTGCTGATGTAAAACTGTAAAGGGATATTTGATATCTTAGTGTTGCCATGGCAACACATTGTTATTATTCCTTTCTTCCTATATTTGGGTGTAAACTTAAACAGTGGTAACTCATGAATGCTAGGGAGTACAGACCTAAGCCTGGTATCTTTTTAAAGAAATTTACTGTGCAAGTGAAAGCAGTTTTTAAAGTTACATTAAAAAAAAAGTTGGAGAAGTTTAAATTTTTTGTACTGAAAATATACTGCACAAGCTTTTTATTTTTATATAAATAAAATATAATAAAAATATCAACTGAAATGTAAAAATATTAGACAATCAAAGCCATAAGTCTAATCCAATTCTGTTCTAAATTTTAGGTTGATATATCAAAAAATGACCTTTTGGTGGCAAATTTCAGACACAGTACTAGAAATGTCCAATAGAGGACAGCCAAGCTCCATTGGTGAATGATTCCCAAAATACCACATATGCACAATAGACCTTTTATCACAGACTGTGATGACGCGTTTCCACCTTATTTATCAGGGTAAATCTTGCAATTTGTTTTATATTATACATTTTTTAAATAGTGTAAATTTATAACATTATGCTTGTTATATTACCCTGGAATTAGTTTTAAAAAACGAATTACCACAGCTGTGAGGGGGTTTCGATTGCAGCTGCTGAGAGAGTGACAGTAAATTTGTCATCTTGTCCCATCTGATTTGCTTAATCCACTGCTCTCTATTTTTTTCCTCTTCTGGAAAGTAATTCAAATGTAATAGTGGATTTTTTCTTTTAGTCTTGGAGCAAATGGTTAAGTGAAAATAATCTTTGCTGTGATCTCCCATTCAACGCCGTCAAAGTTTACCCTGCAAACGTTTACTTCTGCATTCCAAAACCCTGAGTGTGAAAAAGCTCTATTATCTAAGTAAACTCGGAAGGAATTGACATAAAAACACAAAGGAACCAAAGCCACTTGTCTGACCATGTCCTGATATAAATTTGAGAATCTGTGCTTGAAGTGGGTGGAATGCAATACCTGCACTTCTGTAATTTACTCAACACGTATAGGTGTCCTGAAAATATATGCTACCTATCAGGATGTGCTACAATGCTACAATTACAATAGGGTTTGAGGTAGGGCTTAGTTTAGCCTCACGCCCGTTTCACATCGCAAGCTTGAGCGAGACGTGAGCATAGCGTCAGCTTAAGCGTAACTGCAGCTGCAGACTCGACAGGGCTTTCACTCTGGAAGTGTTTCTATAGCGTCACAGCAGCGGCTCTATACAAAACAATACTGTGATTTCTATGTTACTAAGGTGAGTATTCATTTGAATAAAGATCATATCTTTTAAAATGGTTATCAGGACTGGGTCATTGATAAGTACTACAAACTTGATTGTAATACTTATCAATGACCTGAAGAGGAGGACCACATTTGCAACTAAAAGGTAAACTATAGAGCACTTTGTTCTTCACTTCCACAATCAATCTGGTATCATCCATTGCTGAACACGAATGAGGTAAGTTCTGAATTTGCTGACGTCATAGTCCATCACGTGCATGTGTTTATAAGTGAAAGCAAACTCGTCTGTGATTGGGTATTGCTGAAGCCTATAGACCTGTTTTATGTTTAATAGTACATAAGAGTTTGTCGTCTCATATTTTCAGGCTCATAAGTTGTAGTTTACTGTAGTTTTAAATGATAAACCGCATTTCTGATTAAGATCTATAATTAACATTTTAAAGTGGTTTAAATTGTTAAATCTCCTGGAATTTATTTTTTTCTTTTCATTTGTTTTTCAGATGTGCTCTAATTATTTCAGTATAAAGACACACTAGACTACTAATATATGCTTATTCTGTGCATTGTGTACTTTTTTGTGTCAGATCACATACATTTTATCTAACAACAGTGCACGGACACTTTAAGCACAAGCGGCGCAGCAAAAATAGACTCTGATGCAGTTCACACATCCTCCATGAGCATGGCGAGCGCGGCACGGTCACGTTGGACGTTCCCATTGGCTGCGTCTCTTCCGCAAGAAACAGCAGCGCCTCTGCACAGGAAATAAATCTATGGGGTCCTACGCCAAAGGTTTTCTTTAATAAGGTCGTAATAAGCTGAGGTTATTGCTGCTTCAAAGACAACAGTGGGCAGTCATTTGCACTTCATCTTTATCAGCTCACTTGGTTGTGATTGGTTAATGTTTTGTCTAAACTGTACACCTATATACACAGAATGGCAATAGGTCCGGCAGTTTAATTCTTTATTTTATTGAGTTTACTTGCATGCAGACATATAAATTGTAGTGTACTATAGGTTCGGTTTGAATAATTTTGATTTACTTGTGTCTTTTCAATAATCTCCTGATTATTTTAGTGTTGTACTGCACCCAGAGCCGCTGAGCTCAGCGTGAACCGCGTGGCAAAAATAGGCTCAACGCTGAAACTATCCGCTTCTGGGATGCTTCACTTCGCGACTCATGCTTGCAGTAAAATGCGCCGCTCTCGCCTCGCTCACGGAGGATGTGTGAACCCAGCGTGTGCTGAAACCCCCACTGCACTGCAGCTCATGCTACGCTTTGACGGGGCTGCTGACGCATCCGATGTGAATGCTCTAATCTGTTATTATGGATGGCGAAAATAAATGCTCTGCTTATGTGCCAATCACGCTTGTGATGTGAATCGGGCATTACACCATATCACACTATTTGATAGTTATGCAAGTAGTACATCCTGGTATGTATTATCTGGCTGACAAGATGTGCTACCTAGGTTTTTAACACCTTTAATGCTGTTGTAGTATATACCGACAGGTTCTCCCGTGCCTCGACATGTGCTACCCAAGTTTAGGCTTTACATACCACTGTTTTCACTGCTGGTAGCACATCCTAAGCAGGTAGCACAGACTTCTCAGAGTCTCCCAGTACAATGTAATGTCTTTATTTAATGTAAGTCAGTGCTTCGATGAGGCCAGCCAATAACGTTTATCTGACCTTCCAAATGATTGATAAAATCGCGGCTGTAAACATCCGAGCCTTCTCTGCGCAAAAATCAGTGGTGAATTTAACAAAACTCAACATGTGCAACAGCATCAGCAGTCATCAAGCTATCCATGGTACAGTTCCTGACCGGAGCCCGCATGTTTAAGCTTAGTTCAGTTACACTCTTTTTCAAAAAACAAACAAGCAACTTTTAGGTGAGCGCATTTTATCGCATCTTATTCAATCAAATGTATTTATGCAAATTGTTTATCCGCTGGGTGCTGTCAAAACTACAGACTTAAATGTCAAAGCTGTTACAGAAGTGATGTCAGCTCATATGCACAACCTTTTTTCACAAAAGATAAACTGATGATGAAAACCAAAGCTTCAAAGAAAAACAAAATGTGCATTTTATTCGCAATTATTTTCTGTAGTGCTCGTAAAAAGATTGTGAAGTGTCACTGAACTTGCCTATGCATAAATACTGACAGTGTTTAGTTGTGTACAGGTGTGCGTCAGCGTTCACAATTCTGAACATCATCAAATCAGTTTGTTCATCGTTTCTTCACTGTGTAACAAATGTTTGGTTTTTTTGTTCCTGGGTAGTAAGTGTTATTTCCTAATTGCTTTTACCTCAAAAGTATATAAAATGGCTATTATTCCCCACAAACTTTGCTTTTGTGATCAGGACAGTGATTTTTGAAATGTACCTATTTCCAATGAGAAAACGGGCGAATGTGTCTTTTCATTCACATAAAGTGAATATTAGGAAATAACCTGCTACCCAGGAACAAAAATTGTGTTACATATTGACTGCACAAGTATATGGCTCCTGTTTGCAAGTTCATGTGTGCAGGACAAGAAAAGGCTAATTGTCCCCTCATTAAATGTGAGGATAATAATAATAAAAAAGGAAAAACAGACATTATGCTCTTTTTCCAGTTTTAAGCTACATTATTTTGTGTAAAAAGAGAGTTCTACAATAGATTGCCATTGTTCTCTTATGTGGGTGGATATGGTCAAAGACAGACTTAAGCAGGTCTAAATATTCTTCCTCAGATTTCATATTTTCATTATATACCCCTTATAATGTAATTACATACTATTTTAAAATAAATGCATAATATTAACAGTTTTATTTTTGTGTTAGGTAAGATAAATATGTTTAGTCTTGGGGGCTAATCACATGGATTTGACTATTTTGGGTCACGGTCATAGCACCACCATCTGGCAGCAAGAAGTGCGGCTCTTACAACGGACTTTAAAATAGTCCTCTTATATTTACCCAAATTGCTTTAAAATTGTTTAGAATAATGTCAAATGCATGTGTCCACCTTGCACTGTTTTCCAAAAGCCACCAGGTGGAAATGGACCATTTGTGCTTGGGCTCATTATCGCTGCTTGCAGCTATATTTATACATAGTTGATAAAAAGGTCTTCATGCAGAGAATGCGACATACACAACAGGCAGTTAGGCAAAGAAATGTGTGATGCCGTTTCCTAAAGCACGTTTAATTTTTTTTGGGCAACATGAAAGTACATTTCTGAAAATGTACTGTCATAAACCCTTTGGCCTTTAGTTTCATGAAAAAATGATCGGAACAAAATTCACCAGTTACAACTGGTTACCAGCATTTTAAAATAATGTTTTCACTCTGGAACAATTGAAAATCACTTTGTTCTGGTTTTTGGTTATGTTTTGCTAAAAATTTCATTCGCTTTCGGTTTTCATTCCTTGAACCATTTTTAGTCCCTGGTCATTATGTGCAAATCTCAAGTGAGTAACATGATGTTACGTCTATGTAGTCATTTAAATTTGAAGTCAGATGCGTTAGTGAAGTCCACCTCACCTGTCTGCAGGTTCTCTTTGTTTGTCTTTGTTGGGGACCTCAACTCCTCTACCCCACCCCCCTCCTCTCCCAGCTATTATTCCTCCTCTTCCCTGAAGTACACCTTTATCCCTTCGAGCCCCATCAACCCGGTTTTCATCAACTAAAGAAAAGGAAAGCAGTTAGAATACACCTTCCTATTCAACTTGCTAATCTAATGTTGTACTGTTAATATGGAGACTACTACCTTTGCCTGAGACTCTCTCCTCTGTTGATCTGGAGAAACCAAAAAATTTACTTGTGCATTTTGACTAAAGTACTCAACAGATAAATCAGACAAGTACTCTGCATGTGATGGAGTGGACTGTGTTGCATCAGCATTTTGCACCATATGCACCATGTGTTTTTAAATACTTTTATTTAAAACACTTCTTAAAACACATGCGTTCTGTTCCATTCCATCAGTTGTGCCCTGTATAGCAATTTTAAAACACTGTGTACGACCCCTAATCCTCTCATAACGTGGATAGTTACTGCACCAACTCTAACCAAGATATCACACCATATATCCACACAATTACAAAAAGTGGAAAATGCAGTTACTGTGTTTTCATGATTTATCAATGTTGTCACTTACTCATGCCAATTCCTACTTGTACTGTACTTCATCATTGTGTGTTTGTGTTTGCACTGATGTTCTCCATTTTCCATTAATTTGTGAGAATCTTACCTGCTGTGAACAGGGGCACTTTTGCTGCTAGTGGACACTGACGGTGGCACATTCCTCTCATTACTGCCACCCCCTGAACTGCGTTTGGCCCAGGCATTTTCTTTAGGGGGAGGTGCTGGCATCACTTTTAGTGGGAGCCCTCCCTGTTTGGAAGATGGTGATGGAGATGCGGGAGAGACTGGCTCATCCTCCTGGCCACTGAAGACTTCATTCTCTGAATGTTCACCATCTCTACATCTAGATCCTGAACATACAGATATTCAAATATTTATTGTTAACGCTGGTAACCACTGGCAGTAACTAACAAGATTTAGAGGACTTTTTTGGCATTGAAGTCATACTGCTTTTTGAACAGCAAAATGGCATTTTAACATGATATTTGACAAAGACAACTATCTGACAACAAACTAGTAAAAACGTTAAATGCTTTTTATCTGCAACATATTTGCGTAAATTGAGGCCTAGCTTAGAATGAAATGTAAACTCTCAGATTCACGTACTTGTAATTACTTGCATTGATGTTAAGAATGTACATGTACTACCTTTAGGATTTGAGGATTCACTTCCTGTGCGTTCACGCTCCCTAGATGGCTCCTCACTCCTCCAACTCGAGTCACTGAAAAAAGAAAAGAAAACTCAGCCCCTAATCATCTTGTGTCTCTTATTTACTCCTTTCATTGCCATTTAAACTTTTTTTCATAGACACAGGATGTTTTTGAGCTGTGTTGCATTTTTGTATTTTCTCCTTCCTCATTTTCAAACTGTCCATCCACCTCTCTCACCGGTCACGTGGCCGTCTCTCTGAGGCCCTGTTCTTGTCCTCCTCCAACTGTCTCTGCAGTCGTTCTTGTTCTTTCTTCAGCCTCTCCTCCACCTCTCGCTCCTTGGCGGCCGTGTCCACAGGTTTGGCTGCCCCAAATATAGAGGAAGCCCTGCTAGGATTTGCCGTGCTGCTCTGGGGAGACACACTTCCACTCTGTTCCTCCTCTTTTGGGATGCTCCGTGGCTTCAAGTTTAGCTTGGGTCTCTGAGGAGGGCCTGGAATCAAAAACGCAGACATTAATGGTAGTGCATTCACAGAAATCTTGTACTATTAGTCTCTAGGGAGGAAAGACAATTCAACAGAAGTAAAATTCTGATCTTTTTATGTTTCTAAAATTACTTTCAGGCCAAGTCCACACTATAAGACTAAAGCTTGTCGGCCTTTGATGTTTTAAGTCTGTGACAAAAAGCTTGAAATCATAGCCAACACGCTCTTCTTGTGTGTGCACTTGTGAGAAATGCAATGACTAGTTGCAGACAACTTTTAGGTCCTGTTGGGAGAATTACCTTATAATTGACACTCCTAGTCTATAATTAGTTGTGTAAAGTGTGGACCAACACAACAGAAAACAACAAACTGTAAAGCCCCATTCACACCCCAAACGACACTGTCACTAGACTCTGAGATCTGTGTCGCTGGTGGGCGTTCCTACTGCTGTCGCATTAATGTTATTGGTGGACTGAACGTCTAGCCATAATAGCTTTGGAAATTCTGATTGCAGATTATTCTGTCGGTAAAACTAAGATATCATTCTAATTTGACAAGGAATTAGTTCTATTGCTTCTGAAAATGTATATTTTTTAGGGGAGAGTGTTTTTATATAACCTGCAGCAGAGCTCAATGCATCATATCATGAACAAGATCAATGATCTATCAATGTCTGAATCAAACTCACTCAGAGTGCCACCACGGTTTTCCACGCATCATTTATATTAGGCAATATCCATGTGTGTGGTTATAGACAGATGACATAGAAAAGTGAAATTGTTCACAGAAACTTTTAACTTCTTTGTTTGGCCTACACTTGACTCCAGTATCTCACACTCACAGCAGACAGGTGACGTAAGCTTCACTGTCTTCACTCTCATTGGCAGTCTCTCCCGAATGTTGCTCGTCATTCGCATAAAGTTATACTTTTCTCAACTTTGTCTTGTCGAATGCCACGGCGACCTCTGTCACCAACGGTCACTCTCGCTTGTGTCACCGGAAGTCACTCTGCTCTTTTTGAAAATGAAAGGGATTGTGTCGCTTTGTTGCTCGATGTCGTTTGCGATGTAAACAGGGCTTAAGTCTTCAAATGTGAGCAGAGCAACAAGCTTCAATCTTTTGGTGCATTAAAAAAAATCAATGTCTTATTATAATGCCAGAGATAATGGTTTGCACCCTCTCCCTCAAGTACCTCTCTCTTCTCGTCCATCATCCCTCCTGTCTAGACGTTCTTCTCGGTCCCCATAGCGATCTCCATCTTTTCGGTCATCAAAGTCACGTCTGAAGCCGCTACCGAATCCTCGTCGTACTCCACCACGTGAGTCATAACCTACAGATTACATGACCACAGCTTTACTTACAGAGCAGACAGCTATAAACTTAATGCATTCACAGCAAAAGTCTGTTTTGGAATTCAAATGTGATGTGTGAATAAGAAAAATTGTCCCCCTCAAAATTAAAATTGTCATCAGCCTCAGTCCCCATTCACTTTCATTGCATAAAATTTTCCATACTTTTTTTTTTTCATACAATTGAAGACAGTGGGGACTAAAGCATTCTGTCTAACATGTCCTCTTGTGTTCCACAGAAGAAGAAAAAAAACAAAAAACATACGAGTTTGGAACAATGTGAGAGTGAGTAAATTACGAACATTTTCATTCTGAATAAAGTACCCCTTTAAGACCACAGCTGAAAAAATAAAACAACTCCAACCTCCACGATCGTAGTCTCTGCTACCTCTGTCGTCATAGCGATCTCTGCGGTCCCGGTCATCGTAGCGATCTCTACCACTGTATCGATCTCGACCACTATCATACCGATCATCACGCCTTGGAGCATCTCTGAATCGATCTGACTCATAGCGATCACGTGACCCTGCAAAAGTGACACACCAAGGTGTTACACAAAATATGCATGCACAAGTTCAACCAATTGTGTGTTAACACGGTCAAGTCAAAGAAATTGAGCTGATCTACATTTAGCCTTCATTCCCACAGCATCATTATTTGCTCCAAACTTTTTTAGATATATCTATCACAGCAAAGATCTGGCAAATCACTCTCATTCATGCAACTAATTGCAAATTCTATACCTCAGCAAGAACAAATTAGCATACAACTTCGCCATAAATTATTCTGCTCAAGCACAGTCTTCTTTGGTCTAAAGAAAAGCACATTTGAAAATATTTCACAGTATTAGAGGGATTTGCATCAAGAAAAAAATCTTCAATAAACCAACGACAAACCACTACATTTTTTCTGAGGAAAGTGACAGTTTTCAGGTTTCTTTTCAAAACTTGTCCAGTGCCCTCCACAAGTATTTGGACAGTGAGACACTTTTCATAATTTTGGCTCTGTACTCCACCACAATGGATTTTAAATGATAATCAACCAATAGGTGATTGAAGTTGAGACTGTCAGCCTTCATTTGAAGGGTTTTACATACAAATTGGGTGAACGGTTTAGGAATAACAGCACGCTTGATACACAGACCCCCCCATTTTCAGGTACTCAAAATTAATTGGACAAACTAGCATATTCATAAATAAACTGATCATCTTAATACTAGTCACTGACACAGCTACTGAAGAATATTCTACTTCTTTGCCTTGAAAAGTTCTTAGGTTGCTTTCACAGTATGTTTTGGTTACTGCTAATCAGAACTAAAAAGCACCATCCTCTCATTTTTGCAGCATTTGACTGAATCCGAGCAGAAAATATAGCCATAAACACATCAGAAAACATCCTGCTGCTTCTGTCAGCAGTCATATAATCAACTAACACTAGTGGCCCATTACCATTGGCAGCTATACAAGCCCATACCATAACACTGCCTCCACCATGTTCACAGTTGATGTGGAACACTTCAATCATTCTCCACACTCTTCTCTTCCCATGATTTTGATACAGGTTCATCTTAGTTTCATCTGTCCAAAGAAAAGTGTGCTTTCTGGCAGTCTAATCTGTCCTTCCTACTCTTGAGGCTTACTAGTGGTTTGCGCCATGTGGTAAACCCTATGTATTTACTTTCATGAAGTCTTCTATTGATTGTAGACTTTGACAATAATACACCTACTTCCTGGAGAGTTCACCCAATTTGGATGTAAATCCCTTCATATTTAAGCTGACAGTCTGCACTTCAATAATATACTGATCGCTTCATTTCAAATCCACTGTGGTGCCATACAGAGCCAAAATTACAAAAAAAGTCTCACTGTCTAAACACTAATGGAGGGCGCTGTAAAAGCTACAGTACAACATTTATCCACCTAGACTGCACAATTTCAGTACATATCTGTGTAACTTACTGTCCCCATAACCCTCATCTCTGCGTGGGCCATCATCCTGTTCCACACTCGGCCGCGCCCTCCAATCAGAATCAGTCTTATCGGGGCCACTGTCCATCATTCGACCACGATCCCGATCCCTGTCCCGCCCTGGCCCATTATCTCTTTCTGCAGGAAATAGAAGACTCAATTTTAGAATAATTAAGTATGCCCCCAAAAAGCATTCTTTCACAGAGGCCTGGTGTGAACAATGTGAAGGAGTTTCTTTGTCCTCCATTTACCTTTGTCATTGGATTGGTCTGCAATATCCACCCGAATGCGCCTGTTCCCGAGATTCTACACAAATGCATTTAATGAAATGTTAATTGAGAGAAAAAGAGAGTTTGCCAGCTATTTGTTCAGTACTTCAGTGACGACCCACCTCTTCATTTAGAGTAAGCGCACGCAAGAATGATTCTACATCTTCAAATTCAGCATAACCAAAGCCCTTGAGCCTCTCTGGGTTACTAGGCTCCCTTGGCAAACGCACAGAACTGATCTATAAACCGGACACAAAACACATACAATTACACATAACCCTTACAGGCCTAATTTATTTTCAATCAAGCAAGACACAAACTGTTCAAAATTCAGAATGTAAGAACTGGCTCCCTGGCAAACCATGAGTTGGAATTTGAAATGACCACATGCGACAGGATGTTGAACTGGATTTTGAACTGGAAAAACAGATGGAGGAATTCACTGAATTGCAATTCAAAGAAATTGAACAGCCATAAAAAAGAGGAATTTCATTAGTCCAACTCTAATTACATAATTACAACAATAATTACATAATCATTTTGACTTATAATTAAGCTTTTGCAATGCCATATTTACATTATTAATTTTGAGCAATAATTATGGATATTTATTCACTGATCTGCAGAATAGTTTTTGCTCAACACATTGTTTATGTCTTGTGGCTATACTTTGAAACACTGAGTATTTTAATGTTTACAGACTGGCCCCATTCACTTCCACTGTAAGTGCCTCACTGTAACCAAGGTATTTGCTTAAAGAAAATGCGCAACAAATCGATTTTTTTTTTTTTGTGCGGTAATCAACATTATGCCACAAATGCTGTCGACTGGCAATATTGTTTGCCTTCAAATGCATTTAAGATTTTGGGATAAATTAGGGCATTCTGGGAAATAAAGTATTTGTCCACAATAAATTGAAAATACATGAATAAAAAAAAAAAAAAAAAAAAAAATATATATATATATATATATATATATATATATATATATATATATATATATATATATATATATATATATATATATACACACACACACACACACACAGAGAGAGAGAGAGTGTTGTGGCCAAACATACTGGCACCCTTGGTAAATATGATCAAATAAGGCTGTGAAAAATAAGTATTGTTTATCCCTTTGATCTTTCATTCAAAATATTCACAAAAATCTATCCTCTAATGGATATCAAACAATTGCAAATACAACACAAGTTTTATCAAAAAATAAGCATTTTGTCAAATATATGTGTGGCACAATTATTGGCACCCTTTTATTCAATACTTTGAGCAACCTCCTTTTACCAAGATAACAGCTCTGAGTCTTCTCCTATAATGCCTAATGAGGTTGGAGAACACATGGCAAGGGATCTGAGACCATTCCTCCATACAGAATCTCTCCTGATCCTGATCCACGCTGGTGGACTCTCCTCTTCAGTTCACTCCACTTTTTCTATGGGGTTCAGGTGTCAGGGGACTGGGATGGCCATGGCAGAACCTTGATTGTGTGGTCAGTGAACCATTTTTTGTGTTAATTTTGATGTTTGTTTTGGATCATTGTCCTGCTGGAAGATCCATCCACGGCCCATTTTAAGCTTTCTGGCAGAGGCAGTCAGATTTTGATTTTTTATCTGTTGGTATTTGATAAGAGTCTATGATGTTATATATCTGAACAAGATGTCCAGAACCTCTGGCATACAAACAGCCCCACAACTTTAAAAATCCACCACCATACTTAACCGTGGGCATGGGGTACTTTTCCATATGTAAAATAGATCAATGGCTAACGCACGACTGCACGTCGTGAAATACGCGTGACTTTTCAGCGCATTTTTTTCTCTCTCATAGATTTGGCTTGGTCTACATGTTAATTATTTTCAACAATCCATTTAGAACAGGCTTTTAATTGTTGTTCCATTGATCCTGCACTATTCATTCAATTGTTTTCTAGAAATATGCCTGTTAAATATTCGCTAACGTTGATTCAGTGAATGCGTGCCATGTTGTATATTTAATGTACAATGATCATAATTCAAGGCAAGCACGTCGCAGATAAATGCCCCTTTTCAGTAGAATTTAGTATCGGATTTGGAATAGATTAAGTATTTTAAATGGGTCGCATAAACACATTTTTTTTTACTGTTTTCTGAAGGTTGGTTTCTCTTTAAACTAGTCGGTTAAAAAACTTCCATTTAAACGACAGTCAAATTAGTCGTAGCATACATCCCTAATGAGAGCAGAGGCTTTTTTCTTGAAACCCTCCCTAACAACTTGTGATGATGTAGGTGACGTCTGATTGTAGTTCTGGAGTCTTTCTGACCCCAAGACCCAAATAATTTCTGCAACTCTCCAGCTGTGATCCTTGGAGAATTTTTGGCCACTTGAACCATCCTCCTCAGCATGCATGGAGACAATATAGACACACGTCCTCTTCTAGGCCAATTTGTAACATCTACAGCTGACTGGAACTTAGTTATTGCCCTGATGGTGGAAATGGGCATTTCAATGCTTTAGCTATTTTCTTATAGCCACTTCCCATTTTGTGAAGCTCAATAACATTTTGCCACACATCACAACTATATTCTTTGGTCTTACTCATTGTGGTGGATGACTAAGGGAATTTGGCCTGTGTGTTAACTCATATTTACACCCCTGTGAAACAGGAAGTCATGGCTGAACAATTTAATGTTCCTAGTCACCCAGGTGTACTAAAAATGTTAAACTATGAATGGGAATATACTTCAGATATATTTTACTCTAGGGGTGCCATTAATTGTGGCAAATGTGTTCTGGAGAAAAATATTTATTTAATTATGAGATCCCCCCCCCCATTCAATTAGTTTACTTCAAATAAAGGTTAGATTTGTGTGCATATTTTGAATGAGAAATCAAAAGGATAAACAATAAAGACATATTTTCACAGACTTTGCTCATATTTACAAAGGGTGCCAATATTTTTGGCCATAACTGTATATATAATTCCTATAGGTGGCATTTCAAACATTAATTGATGCCATCTAGTGTTTCTGGCAATACCCTATATTATGGTTAATTCATACTGAAAATAAATGTATTATTAAAAACTAAACTAAGAGCAGTTATATAAATGTTTTACTATTTACTTAAATTGTAATTCGAATTACAATTCTGCATCCTGTTTCCAAATTAATGAATTCAATTCTTAATTCAATTAATCTCTAAATGGTACACAACCCGGTTATCCACATATCCATTTATAAACATGAAGATACCACCACTGACCGCAAGTCCCCTAAAGAAGTCTTTGATAGATTCCTCGCTGACATCGTATGGTAGGTTACCAAGGAAGGCTGTGTAGGGTGGGCCGCGTGGTAACCGAGAGCGGTCAATGTTTGGCTCCCGCGCTGCACGGGGCGCAGTTGGCAGGATGGAGCGGTCAATCGGAGGAGCTCGATACACATCCTCCACGGTATGCCAGGAGGTCGAAACTACAGAAGGCAGAAAGAACAAGAGATTGAAAAGAAGACAGAATGAGAAAGCAGGCTGGATGCCAATTTATTTCTACTGGCTTCACTTACATAACAAAAAACATGAGATCTGTCTATTATGGATTAAGTTGCATGCGGAGGATATCAGAATATGCAGTTTCATGATACAGTATGCAAACAATCCCCAGATGAACTACTGCATCTGCTGAGATTCTGTAGTGTGCGACTTACTAGTCGATAATTTAAAATGCCACAAGACCACAGGAGCTCAATTCAAAAGGTTAAAAAAAAAAGATGTCTGCTCCTATAGGCTCTATTTACATCTGAATGACATTATAAATATGATGTAGCTACTTATGTACCTTACCGCCTCAGAATATAGTTTCAGTTATCAGATCACAAGATGCATTGGATAACATATGCACCTGTCCACTTATGCTCGGCTCACCTGAGATTGACTAAACATCTATGGCCCAGGTATACCTCTATGTCCTCTTACTCACCATCTCCATCCAAGTCATCAGTTTCATCTGCCCAGCTGGAGGTCTTTGCAGCGGGGTAACTAGGCGGTGCGTTGCCACTGCTATCATTCGCAAGGAAGTCATTCAGGGTCAGGGTCTTTCCCTTCTTCTTATTCTTCTTAGCTAAAGCATAATAAACATAAAATTCATCATCAGACTGTTTTAATGTTCCCATACTTTAAAAGTCACTTGGCCATATGGCGACACAGATAACTGCAAAGCATGACTGTGCAAAAATGTATAGGGTTATTCAAGAGTCATCCCCTAAGCTTAAACAACCATTAGTTTATCGACCAGTCTGTTTGTTTTGACTGTAGGCCAAAATGACATTGCACATGAAATGCAACTTTAGGCCTCTAAACACCCTCCATTAGATTTCATGACACCCTGAACGTTATTAATAGATTTCACAGCACTCAGATGCAGGGGTGAGCAGTGACACCACGTGTGCAAAAGGGGCGCTATTGACACTGAACACTGATAATAAACACTGAAAATCCTAAGCTGGTTTTAGGTGGTTTAGCTGGAAGGCCAGCTGGTCTCCAAGGTAAGACCAGCTTGTGCTGGTTTCAGTGTTTTCTATTCAGAAGGATAATCAGGATAAGTTATCATTCTGAAACAAAAATATCTGGTTATACAAGCCTTAGAAATATTTATCTATGTTTTTTAAAGGGTTTAGAATAGAGAACGTCTAGTGCACTTTCGTGTCCACTCACGTGGTGATCTTCCGTCCCTCCCCTGGATCACACTGCGCATGCGCACCATGCACGGGTTATTAGCACTATCTAGCATTTCACGTACTAACATTTAACATAACCAAACTCTAGTATATTAACCGTATGAGCTACACTAAAGTACACGAAATCAGCCGAAGCTCAATTATTAGCCTGTCTCGTCTTAAAACTCGGAGGAGAACAAAACAGACGAGCCACATGATTTGGTAGCTAGCAAACCGGCTAATTCATTTGGCCATAACGCTTCCCCCGTACAACGAATCCTTCGTGCTTTTAATGTATTTTCTCAATATATTTAGCTGCGTAATTTTTGGAAATAGACCACCACGAACACGTTAATCATTAAGGTTGAGCGCAAAAATGTTCTACAACTTGTTTAGAGCTGTTTCGCAAAGAAGCGTACAAATGAAGGCAGAGCGCAAGAGCGCACTATTCTCACCTGACGCCGCCATGTTGGAGAGTGGTAGAGTCCCGGATGAGTGCGTCAGAGATTTGTTACGAGGGCAGGCGGCACATACAATCACAAGTATTACAAATGTCACTTTGAGAGAACATGCAAACTCCACACAGAAAGGCCTGGTTGAGCCAAGACTCAAAACCAGGACCTTCTTGCTATGAGGCGATAGTGCTATCCACTGTTAAAAATAAGATCAAATTGCCTCAAAATCAATCTATAGACACCACACGCAAAGATTTCATGGAACAGGAATTTTTTCCAGTATATAGTGACAAACAGATGTTTAGAGAAGTGCTTTGGTAGTTTTTGTTGCTATTTAGTGTCCTGGGAGAAAATAAAATCAATGGAGACTTTTATCCCACGGCGCCTTTAGCCCCGGTGTACCCTACGTTTGTACTCACTGGCCCAATTGGGAAAATAATTTTAAGATTTTCGCATTTCTATTTCATGACAAAATCCCAACAAATTGAATTGAGTAATCTTTTATAATAAAAAATAATAATAATTCAAGTTTTGTTAGTTTAATTTAGTTTAACATTACACATACATAATTTGATGGATTTTTTATGAGATTGAAATGCATAAATCTTAAAACTAGGCTAAAGTATTTTTTTTAGTCTGACAGTTTCGTCAACTCGCCTAAACTCTCACACTGGTCCCGGCCAGTGAGTTAGAAATCAAATTACAGCTTTGTTTACATTGGGCCATCTAATATGTATTAAGTTTAGTGCTCAGAGTCTATAAGTACTAAAATATTAATGTTTAATTTAGGTTCTGAGAAATGAGACCCCAAGGCCCTTAGAATATATAAAAAATGTGCTTAAAGGCATAGTCCACCCAAAAATGAAAATTCTCTCATCGTTTTGCTACTCACACTCATGCCATTTGTATGGCTTTCTTTCTTCTGCTGAACACAACTGAAGATTTTTAGAAGATTCTAAAAGAATATCTCAGCTCTGTTGGTCCATTCAATGCAAGTGAATGAACTTTGAAGCTCCAAAAAGCACATAAAGGCAGTATAAGAGTATCATAAGACAGTAGTTAAATCCATATCTTCAGAAGCGATTTGATAGTTGTGGGTGAGAAACAGATCAATATTTAAGTTCCTCTTTACAATAAATCTTTCACACAGCCCTCCTATGCATGTTCTTTGTGAACACAAACTTTGACTTGTCTGCATTTTGAAAAGAGGGTGAGACAAAAGAATGATTAGATGAGGGAAAATGACAGAAAGAGACTGGAGAAGAATTTTTAAAAAGGTATTGTGAGAGGAAAGATACCATCAACATTAATTTTGCAAGCAGAGACTGTTTGAGTAAAGATGTGGAGGTTAACATGTCACTTTTGTCCTGCTTCTGTGTTACAGGTAAGGTCTTAGTCTCATCATTTTTAATATTGCCACAGTGCCCAAGAGAATTGTAAAAGAGAAGTTTGGTAACACTGTCCAATAGTCAAAAATAGAAATCGTTATAACTTTGGAATTACCTATCGTAAATTAACAATCCTTAATTTATTTGAGGTTATGTCTGGGCAATGCATTGCCAAATTGAAACAAAACCCAGGCATGCATGACTTTGAGACCATGCCCTAAAGATCACTGTAGAGTTTCAGCACAGCACTAGTCAAAAGTTATAAAGTTTCAGTCTACTCCTAGCTATACAAATCTACTCCTAGCTATACAAATATTTATATACACTTTATAACTTGTGTACCACTGCTTGCAGCTATACTTTGAACTTTCTGCACACTGTAGAATGAGACACAAGACAAACTAATACCAAATTACACACATCATCCTGGTCAAAATTTTACATACCCTTGGTTCTTAATGTAATGTGTTGCCTTCTTGAGCATCAATGAATATTTGCACCCTTTGTAATAGTTATGTTTGAGTCACTTAGTTGTCAACATCATAAAGCTACTGTTGGGAAGAACTAAAATGTGCAGGAGATGCTGGGAATCCAAGCAATGTGCAGTACCTGAAGGATTATTTTAAGGAACAGTGAGTAGCTTCACTGCTCAGGACAAACCAGAGACTCAACTACAGTATCACAAAAGAGACAAACAGTTACGGAAGCAACATACGATTAAGAACCAAGGGGATGGATTGAACAGAATAATTAGTGTAAATTCAGTTATTATTTTGACTTGTGGAATAAATGTTTTTTTTTTTTTTTTTTTTTTTTTTTTTTTGCCAAAGAGCTTCACCAGGGCAGTACTAAATAAAAAATAAAACACCATTTTTATTGATCCCTCATATAAAAAAAAATAAAAATAACCATCTTGCAGATTCTGCAAGGCAGTGCAAACCTATGCAATCGACTGTGTATCTACATATATATATATATATATATATAATGTTTTCAAAAATAATGGGATAAATCATTTTCATTTATCAATTAACATCATACAAAGTCCAGTAAACATAATAAATAAATCAATAAATCAATATTTGGTGTGACCACCTTATATCATTCAAAACAGCACCAATTCTCCTAGGTACACCTGAACACAGTTTTTCTTGGTTGTTGGCAGATAGGATGTTCCAAGCTTCTTGAAGAACTTGCCACATTTCTTCAATCTATTTAAGCTGACTCTTCATGTAATCCAAGATTGACTCAATGATTTTGTAATCCAGGCTCCGTAGAGGCCATACCATCTGTTGTAGGGTGCCTTATTCTTCTTCTGCAAATTTTATTTGCAAAGGGAATGTTGAAATCTAAAATTGTATTTCCTGCTGATACAATGAAAGCAGAATATATAAAATAACCATCTTAAAAAATATATAATGCACCTAAGACTTTTGCACAGTGCTGTTTATTTCAGACTGATTGCAGACCAACGCAGCTGCCGCTCAAGCAAATATAAAAAAAAAAAATTAAATCTTCTACGGCAGCTGCTGCGAGACACACACGGTGTCACAGTGTGAACCCCTTTTTGTCATCTTTCTGTGTCCAGGGACTCTTATGTTGAAATTTTCCAAGGACTCTTAGTTTGAAATGTATTTTTGTCTTAATACAATACAATACAATACAAAAATTGTATTTCTATAGCACATTTAAAACAACAGCAGTTGACCAAAATGCTTTCCAACAGATTAAATTAAATAATGTAAACATTTACATACACATTCAACATGTAGCACCAGTTTACTCTGCTAAAATGCAAATACATCATCAAACTCAAATTATATTAAAAAACATAAATTCAAACTTCAAAACCTTTTAACTTGTAAAATGAGTCATCTTATATTATAGTTATAAAACATATACAGCCAATTAGCTCTGGTCAGATGTAAAAGACATGCTGAAAAGATATGTCTTCAAACTCGATTTAAAAATATCCTCTGTCAGGAAAAATGTAATATGCAATGGAAGAGAGTTCCATAATCGGGGTGCAGCCACAGAAAAGGCCCTGTCACCCTTAGGTTTTAATCTAGATTTAGGGACAAGGAGTACCATCTTGTTAGGGGACCTCAGTTGTCTGGCATTTTGATGAAAAATTAAAAGGTCAGTTGTGGCACAATACCATGAAAAGCTTTAAACACAAATAAAATAATTTTAAATTGAATCCTAAATCTAACAGGCAACCAATGTAAGGATGCTAAGACTGGAGTAATACTATCTCTCTGGCTGCTGCATTCTGCACCAACCGAAGACGGGATAATTGGCACTGAGAGATGCCAATATAAAATGAATTACAGTAGTCAATGTGTGAAGATACAAATGCATGAATAACGGTTTCCAAGTCTTTAGTGGAAAGAATCGACTTCAGTTTAGAGATCACTCTTAGTTTATAGAAACCTGCCTTTACAACACTAGTAACCTGCTTGTCAAGTGTTAATGCAGAGTCCAAAATAACACCCAAATTCTTTACTTGATCAGAAACACTTAGTGAAATAGTGGCTAGCTTACTTATAGTCTCCTTTGTGGCAGAAGGAGATCCAAAGACAATACACTCAGTCTTATTAGTATTAAGATGGAGAAAATTGCTAGCCAACCAGCCTTTAATCTCACTTAAGCAATGTGTTAAGGAGCAAAGAGATTGAGAGCAACTTGGATCAAGTGGAATATATAATTGCGTTACATACAAAGTTATCCAGCAAACTGCTGTTGCTTTTTGTTTCCTTTTGTACCACTGTTTGATTTTCATCGTTGTTCCTTCATCTTCTTCTGAGTTTAATAAATATAAATAGTACTGCATTTGGATCCACGCCTTTTGCCTTATCCTCTCAAACATCATCCTGCAAATTAACTAGAAAATCATGTCCGTGACGAAATGGCCCTAATATTAGCAGTGGGCCTTTCCAGTGTTTTCGGATGTAGCATTTGCAGTCAAATCGTGAGACGTAACTTCTCAGCAAGTGCTAATTACTACTGTCTTGACTCATTTGTATATATTTTCCCAAACAAGTCAGAGAAAAAAGATTCAGAAAGAAATCTTTAGATAGGGATAATTTTAAATAAAACTAAATTGAATTGACAAATTGAAAATGAAGTAGAAATAAAAACTAAATTAAAATTAGAAACATAATAACCTTGGTTGTAATGACTAATGCAGCTTTCACTTTCTTTAGTCTATGTTTGAGTGGAGGGGAAAAAGCAACAGATAACTGAAATGTCAACGGAACGCAATAAGAATGGTGTTGTATGACAGTTTTGTCTTCATACACCTAAAGCATATGCTTTCATACTGAAACCACTTTGTTCAGCAAGATACTAATCATAAAATATATATATATATGAAAGGCAACAGAGGTGTTTTTGTTACATTTATATTGACAAACTGTTTTTCTTACACTGTAAACCCTAAAGTTGTCATTACTGTACAAATCAAGTTTCTTAATTAAGTATTACTTGAAATGTCAAGTTTTGGACTCATAACTCAAATATTTCAGTTAATCAAATCCATAGACTTAAGATTTGAAGTGTTAATAACTCAAACTAGTGAGTACAAAATTGAGACTATGGGGAATACCCACAATCCCTTGCAGCTTGAATTATGTTTCCTTGGTCAGAGGGAACAGATTGGAGAATTTAATAATTGTTATTAAGAATTCATAGCTGTTTTAGCTCTTTTGTTGTATTATTTATGCTTTGTTGCAAATAGTTGTTTGTTATAATGTCACCATTAGGGTGATCTGTGTCTCTTTGGTCAAGTTGGACCCTGGTCCCTGGTTCTCTTTGTGCATGTGCAGCTGAAGTATATATATATGCATTTCTGTAAAGAATGATTTAATCTTAATATTTGAGCTATGCTGTTGTTTGATCTAAAATTGAATCAGTTCAATTAAAATGTACAACAGTAGAAACAACAATATTTAAATTAAAATCTGAGTTAAGTCTACTTGCATGTAGTTTACTCAACTTAAATAGTTAAGTTCACTCTACTTGAAAACCAAGTTAACTGAACATAAATACTCAAGTTTTGGGAGACGCCATTACTCAATGGAATTGAGGGAACGAGTTTACACAATCAGATGAGTGCAATGAACTTATTAGGGTTTTCAGTGTAGTTGTGAAGTTTAAAATAAGCTTAAAATATTGATGTTGAGTTTACGGTTACAATTTTAATTCTGGTTCATGAACAGATTCATTCGGACTCAACTCGGACTCGGCCTGTTATGGACTCGGTCTTGAATCCAACTCGGCCCCTTTTGGACTCAGACTCAACTCAGACTCGATTGTTTAAAGACTCAGACTTGAATCGGACTTGACTAAGGTGGATTCGAACCCAACACTACTTGATTGCATTTAAAAAAAAATTATATTTCATTTATGTTGTTTTTTTATTTCTTACATTTTATTTTATTTTGTTTTCTATGATGGACACTTATTTTGACACCAAGCTTGTAGTGATCACGCACAAATAGTTTTTGTTTGTTTTTTGCTGTAGCTCTTACAATGGTTTGTCAATAATGTAAACACATGAAATATTTTTGAAAACCTCAGTTGAAGAGTTGACCATCAATTCAGCTAGTGTAGCAACTCCTTGAGAATGCCATTCAGATTTGAGATTATGAAATGGATGAAGTAATTTAGTCTGCCAGGAACAAAGGATGGCACCTTTCTCTCATCACGCAATATGGCGGATGTACAAAAGGAAGTCCTACCTGACAGGTAAAAGAGCAAATCATCTTTTAGATACAGAAATCGCCTGTCAATCAACCTGAGAACTTGCATGTGCATTAGCTGGACCAGACTGAAAAATTTGCATTTTGCAGTGTGATCTGAGTTAAAGAAGTACTCGATCTCAGTGGACAACTTAGGGGCGACGTGGGGTTGCAGAGAGATATTCTCTCTCTGTAACGAATTCATTTGATTCGTTTGATTTTTTGTGTTTTTTTTTTTTTGTGTATTGGGAAACACTGGGGCCGAAGCCTTTATTGAATGGGTGAGAGAAAATGTAATGGGGTGGTGACACTGCTTGTGAACTTTTTCTCACTGTAAACACTTCCAGCATGGGGAGGATCCCTGACATGAGCTGGACAGGGGAACACACATTGTTCTGCACTGAACACATGAGAAACCTACCATGAGAAAACCTCCTTTTTTTGAACGGGTGAACTAGGAGGGCAGGATAGGAGTCCAGGGGGCTGGCGGCCTGAGAACATGGACTCAAAGCCCCCTGAGGCCGTGCATCATGCCGGCCGTTTATGCTAAGAGTCGGAGGGAGTAGGTTGGGGGGTTTCTTGGCCTTGGCGAAAGACGTTCTCCCCCAGGGCTTAGCAGAGGGTGGGTTACTCTGTTGAGGAGGTGGTTTATTGTGTGGCTTTGCCTTACCAGGGTGCTGGAAAAGATGCCCGTGGCAGGAGGGTTGGGTGGCTGCACGGGGGACGCCTGGTGTGGTGCCACTTTCCTAGGAAGGCATAATTTAAATGCTTTGTCCTCCTTTTTCTTGTTGTCACAACGCTGTTGCATCAAAGCGATGACAGGGCCAAAGAGAGCCTGGCTAGGCTCAACCGGGGCACCCGCGATGCGCCGCTTCTCACTGTCAGGGAGGCCCGACAGATTAAGCCAGAGCGCACATTCTCCAGCCACTGAGAGACCCATGGAAAGCCCGCAGGCTTGGACGGCCTGTAGGCGTTATGGAGGACAAGGTTGTTAACTGTGACAATCTCCTTCCACAGAAAGGGTGTGGGGGTCCCTTTCTCTAGTTGTTGCCCCATGTCGACCAGGAGTTCAGCCTGGTATGCAGAGAAGAGGCAGGAGACGTTGAGGGCCCTGACAGCCAAGGCCAAGGCTTTGTAAGAGGCCTGATGGATGGAGGCAGAAAAGCATTCCATTTTTTTGGGGAGAACAGGCTCGGGGAGGGCAAGTAGGCCACCTTGAGAGGGATTAAGGTATCTGGCGATAGAGGGCTCGATGGAATGGGGGTCACCCATGCCAAGGGCCATCATATCCTTCACTTCAAGGCATATGAGACCGTGTTTGAGGTCGAGCGGATCTCCCCAACAATGCCTCATATGTTTAGCACATGCAGGGAGGACAGGGAGAAGTTGTTTTCTCCGGCCGGGAGGGGGTCCCAGGAGTTTCCTGTCATACATGTCCCTCTCTTGGTCAGTGGCATTTTGTAGGGCTGGCCATTCGATATTGAGGTGAGCGGCCGCTTGCTCACAAAACTCGATGAGGATGGACTGGGCTAAGGCCGCAGGGGCGTTAGCCTGGGGAGACATGGAAGATGGGATGGCCTCCTCATCCTCTGAAACCAGCCAGCTCATTGGAGAATGAGGGATCCCCTGAGAAAATGTCCTCTGGGAGGCCCCCAGGAGCGCGTCGTCATCACCGCTTCCCCCGTCAGAGTCGGAAAGTTCGGGGTAGGCGCACTGGGTAGCGGCAACCTTGAGCCTCCGGCGCCTGAGTTATTTGGGCAGCACCAGGCAGTGGCTACAGTTTTCCGGGAATTCTAGAGCCTCCTCCGTGTGTTTGAGTCCCATGCAAATGACACAGAAAGAATGAGGGTCTCTGGTGGCAATGAGGGCGCTGTACGCAGCTGGGCAGGCACGCGATAGGTTGTCCCTGGGGCTAGCTGTAGGTTTGGAAAGTGCCATACTAGAGAAAAACTCTGTAAAATCCATGGCGAGCAGCCGTGGAGCAGGGGAAGTGGTGAGAGAGAAAGGCAGGCAGCCTGACAGGTAGGAAGCGAGCGTGGGCGGCTTGCAGCAAACAGAAACAGCTAACCTGGCTGAAGCAAGTCAGTCACGTCTGGCGGAGGCTGATCTGAACGATGTGTCCTCCTGTAGACAAAATTGTGAAAGTCCAATTCCAACCGAGCTGAGAGAAACAGAGGTCCCGAGAAGCGAATGTCAACTGAGGAACAGCAACGCGTGCAGGTCCTTATATGCTCTCAGGTAAGGGGGCGGGTCCTTACCTGGCATAGGTCACACGCTTCTGTCAGTCTAGCCAGACTTGGTGCAATTGGATGCTTCTGCAGAGGTCAGGTATGGATGCCCTTCCCATAGGTGGATCTCGAACACGAGATGATGAAAGAGAACCAGTACTTCTGGTCTTGAAAGATGTTGTTGGACCAGTTTACTGATTCAATGTGTAAGTAAATTGAATTGAAGTTTGTCACAATCATGAACACCATGAATAGCTGTGTATGTATTTATGTGCCTGTTTGGGTTAACTCAAAAGCACTGCTTTTTATAATCTCTGCAGCAGTTTATGCGGCAATGAATATTGCTGTTGCAGCTGTTGCGGCTGTCAGCCATCTCACAACATCTACTACGACAGGAGTTTGAGGCTACAAAAACACACATAAAAAAGCATTTTGAAAATAAGTGAGTGTTGTTGATGTAGCATAAATGTGTATGGGTGTGTAGTTGTGTGAAAGAGATTTCACTTAAAGGGTGGAGGAGGTAAGATAGTTGAAGTAGGTAAGGTAGTTGATACAGGTAAGGTAGTCGAAGCAGGTGATGTTATAGAGGCGGGTTAGCATGAGCTTGTGGGGCTGAAGATGAAGAATCCTGTTCAGCCCGATGGTGTTTATGATCCAGCTCTGGCACTGCGACACGTGGGTGTACACACTAGGGGCATTGGGATCGGCACTGCCATAGCCCCAGCTGGTGATACCAGACTGAATCAACACTGAACACTGCTGGCTCACCAATTGACCTCTAGAGTCCCCTTACAGAAAGAGTTAGAGGAGGTGGAGGAACATTGCGTATTATCCACAACTGGAACCATAGTCTCCTGCAGAGTCCCAGGAGCAGGTAAGCTCACTGAACGTGTAATCATACACAAATATACACTTAATCATCAAATTGTGATGTTCAGAATGATGTCTTTATGTGAATGAATATATTTGTATGTGTTTGTACCTCCTGATGCAGCATCTCCCCAGCTTGATCCAGCTGCTGATGTCAGAAGGGAAGCTGCTATTCTGGTCTGCCAGACACACAGGTCTTATATAGTCAGTAAAGGTAACTGGGGAGGATAGGCGCAGAAGAGCGATGTCATTGTCATTGGTGTTTCTGTTGTATGAGGGGTGAGTTTTGGCAACATACTCCTTGCTGTGTCCTCTTTCCTAAGTACATTAGCAGAGTGGACATGCTGACACTAAATACAGGATCACAAAGTTAGAGAGAGAAAACAACAACAGTATACCAAGAACATCTGACCAATCATGACAAAATCTGTGCATATGGGTTTTAAAGTAGTTCTTACCCAGAATACAGTGTGCTGCTGTCAGCACCCATTCACTGTTGATTAGGGATCCTCCACAAAAATGCCCATATGTAGAGTTCTGTAGAATGACCTGCCATGGCCATGCCTCCTCAGGGGCATCCGCACCACCCACAATATGTGAGTTTAGAGGGGCTTTTCCACAAACTGTGAGAAAGGAAGAGTGAGAGATTGTTCACAAGCATTTCTATGCACAAACTATGTGACTTCACATCAATATTTAAAGAATGAGAGGGGCTCTTACTAGAAAGTGAACCTGCAATGGAAGATACATTGTAAAAATTAGAATGAAAAGAAAACATGAATATAAATCTTTGTGATGCATACATATACATACATATAATGATTGTAATTTTCTTTCTTCTGTTGTATAAATTAAAGTGGTAGAAAATAACAATTAACCCTTAAACGCATTCCACCCCCTGTATCTCATCCATTTTTTTGGAGTTGTGCCCACACCTCTGTAGTATTCAATCTATCTCTAATAAATAATGTGACACAAAAAAAGCCACAATTGCCACACACACACACACAAAATAAATAAATAAATAAATAAATAATTATAATGGTTTAAGTGTCAAAAATATGAGGTATGTAAGAGTTTTTTTCCTCGCACTTCCGTAAATTATATTTTTAATAATTATTTCAAGTCTATTTAAGTTTACTATCACAATATATCTATTAATTTGTGTATTACAAGAAAAATGAGTACTATATTCATACAAATAAATACTATATTATGTTGAATTCTGTGCAACAATGAATTATCAACAATAGTCAATTATCAGTATTTTATATGCGTATACACATACATAATATACATGCAATTTCTTACTCAAGGTGGCGCTGATGTTCCAGTTGTTGACTTGATTTACATTTGACATTGCTATTTGATGAAGAAACAACATCAAAGTAAACTATAGCAAGTGTAACACATGAACAGTATGATATGACAATTGTCATTTGGGTGTACTACTGAAATAATATAAGTTGTGCATCTGTTTAGACTCAACAAGTTCCTGAGAAAATACATATAAGATACACATAAGCTACACATAAATTACACATATATTACACTATATGTTTGACAGCCAGTTGCATCTCATGAAATTTCAGTGTGAAAATTATGAATCTTGTTCTTGATTTGTCCTGATTTGTTGCATTATCTCTTTAATTTATGAAAAATAAAACATCAAAATGTATCAAACTATATTTTATTTTTACTGCTTTCTAATTGTCTTGAAATTTTTTTTTAAATTGACACTAAGCATTTTGTACATCCATTTTTGATGGATATACTGTAAGTGCCGGGTCTCTAAAGACATGAATATGTTAGAGTGTTTGGGAAAATGACCATGCATTTAAGGGTTAAAAGTAAATTTTTCCTTTAATTGCACAGACCATTGGAATTGGCTAGAGCTCTAAGATCTCCCTTGACTGATCTGATTATAGTTAGCATTAATAATTGATAACAGAGTTAAGACATAAAGGTGAGGTGAGGATGAAAAGGATGCTGAAAGAATTGTCACTGGAATTTGCTTAGCAACTGCTTATTTATTCTTGAGATATAACTGACAGGATTAGATGAACAAACTCATTCTGAACTTATGTTTGGAACTTCATTAAATGTTGCACTTAGATTTAGTATTGCTACTACCATATAATGAGAAGGTCATACAGTGCAGCCTTTGCATCTTGAGAAGCTTCAAACTTAAAGGATGACAATATGATAATTCATGCATATGTAACTTTAGACATCTGCATGTGACATCCTTAAACAAACTTAATATAAACGATCACACAAGACACAGGATCATGGCTAGTTTGAGTAAAACTTTAAGAGTAGAGTAAACAGAGTAGATATAATTTTCTACCCCCAAAATCATGAGACAAAAACCTTACCTGTAACACATAGGATCAGGACCAAAGTGAAACACGTTAACCTCCACAACTTCACACAAACTGTCTCGTCGCTTGCAGACTTAATGTTGATGGTGGATTTGGTCCTTTTTTATTCTTATGATCCCATTATAATAATTTTGTCACAGTGTGAACTTTTGTCATCTTTCTGTGTTCTGAGGCTTATATTGAAGTTTTCCCCCCGAACTACACTTCCCATCATGCACCTTCCAGACATCCTCATCACACTCACCTGTTCCCAATTCCCTCTGATCGTGGTTCCCAGCTGTTCACTGTAATGTCTTTAGTCCCCATGCGTATATGTATAGTCCTCTTGTTCTTCTTCCTTTTGCCGGTTCTTGTTTGTATGGTTGTGAGTTTAAAAGTTATGTTATTTCTCCAGCCTACTGCTATGACATAGTTTCCTTTCTTAGCGAAGTGTTTTTTATATTCATCTTCTCTTATTTTCTTTGTGAATAAAATTCTGCATTTGGATCCACACTCTCTCGTCTCATCCTTCCCATAAGTATTACACACTTAAGCAGTTTCTTCCTGTCAGTTATCTAATCATTTGTCACATTAATCCATTTTTCATTCTAATTTTTTTTTTCTCCTCGCCCTCTCTCACAATTCAGACCTGTAAAACATGTATTCTACGAGTATACACTAAAGATATTCTTTTGTTTTCTCAACTCCTGTATTATTTGTGCAGGATGATCTTTCTGAGAACAGTAAGTCACTCTCATTAGGATGCAGGCATCCAGATAATGATTTTAGATAAATCAGAAATTATTTCTGTGCAGTTTATTTTGCATCAAATAAATATCAGAAGGAATGTGTTTTATTTCACATTTGTTTCAAAATTTCTGAACCAATACATTGTTTGCCTCTGATGTCACACATGAAAAGATAGAAACACTTCTGCTTTTTAAAAGACATTTGAAAGCCTGGCTAAGTTGCGCTGTGGATAGTTTGTGAATAATGAGTTGCGCATTTAGATACAGTGTGCTATATTGTCATTACAGTTTAGTTAATTTGCTCCATAGTGTATTTATTTTGTTTTATTAAATTATTAAAAATAAAACATAAATTATAAATCAAAATCTGAATTCTGTTTTCTTGTAAATATGAAATTCTGTATCATATTTCCATTTCAGTACTTGGTTTCAGACTAAACTTTATGTTGGAGTCACTTGCCCTGTGTGACATTTTTACAATGACATTGTGAAAATTAAAACCAGACTCTAGTGCTGTTCTTTAAGGTCATAATTAGTGAACTCTAACAAATATTATCAATATAATTGTTGTATTTGTGTGTTTTGACAACACCTGTTGCATATACATTTGTCACAAGTCTACTTTTCAACTGCTTATTTTTTTCTTTTGCGACTAATGTTTCCTCTTAATAAGAACCTTACATTATGTGAAATGTTGCTGTAGCCTATTATAATATCTTATAAATAATCAACAATCTAACATGTTGTAAATGTATATTTTGGATCATATAATAACAGTTTGTTAAAAAAAGCTGAATACAAAATTATTATTTGATCAGTTTTGTGTCTATGCACTTGTTTAAATACTACAGAGTGTCATGTTTGTGTGCTTTTTCACTACATCTGATTCAAGGGATCATGTATGTTGTCCAAACAATCAAAGAAAGAAAGAAAGAAGGAAATACAACACTGGAATGTAATTTCCATTTCAGCTGTGGAATACCATGTGATTTTGCTATCTATATTTTAATTATAATTTATGTGTAATAAAGAATTGTGCTCCAGGGCATTTACAAAACATTTTATGTGTCCAACAGATATGCAGTATGTATATATATATACAGGTGCATCTCAATAAATTAGAATGTCGTGGAAAAGTTCATTTATTTCAGTAATTCAACTCAAATTGTGATACTCGTGTATTAAAAAAACTCAATGCACACAGACTGAAGTAGTTTAAGTCTTTGGTTCTTTTAATTGTGACGATTTTGGCTCACATTTAACAAAAACCCACCAATTCACTATCTCAAAAAATTAGAATATGGTGACATGCCAATCAGCTAATCAACTCAAAACACCTGCAAAGGTTTCCTGAGCCTTCAAAATGGTCTCTCAGTTTGGTTTACTAGGCTACACAATCATGGGGAAGACTGCTGATCTGACAGTTGTCCAGAAGACAATCATTGACACCCTTCACAAGGAGGGTAAGCCACAAACATTCATTGCCAAAGAAGCTGGCTGTTCACAGAGTGCTGTATCCAAGCATGTTAACAGAAAGTTGAGTGGAAGGAAAAAGTGTGGAAGAAAAAGATGCACAACCAACCGAGAGAACTGCAGCCTTATGAGGATTGTCAAGCAAAATCGATTCAAGAATTTGGGTGAACTTCACAAGGAATGGACTGAGGCTGGGGTCAAGGCATCAAGAGCCACCACACACAGACGTGTCAAGGAATTTGGCTACAGTTGTCGTATTCCTCTTGTTAAGCCACTCCTGAACCACAGACAACATCAGAGGCGTCTTACCTGGGCTAAGGAGAAGAAGAACTGGACTGTTGCCCAGTGGTCCAAAGTCCTCTTTTCAGATGAGAGCAAGTTTTGTATTTCATTTGGAAACCAAGGTCCTAGAGTCTGGAGGAAGGGTGGAGAAGCTCATAGCACAAGTTGCTTGAAGTCCAGTGTTAAGTTTCCACAGTCTGTGATGATTTGGTGTGCAATGTCATCTGCTGGTGTTGGTCCATTATGTTTTTTGAAAACCAAAGTCACTGCACCTGTTTACCAAGAAAGTTTGGAGCACTTCATGCTTCCTTCTGCTGACCAGCTTTTTAAAGATGCTGATTTCATTTTCCAGCAGGATTTGGCACCTGCCCACACTGCCAAAAGCACCAAAAGTTGGTTAAATGACCATGGTGTTGGTGTGCTTGACTGGCCAGCAACCTCACCAGACCTGAACCCCATAGAGAATCAAGAGGAAAATGAGAAACAAGAACCCAAAAAATGCAGATGAGCTGAAAGCCACTGTCAAAGAAACCTGGGCTTCCATACCACCTCAGCAGTGCCACAAACTGATCACCCCCATGCCACGCCGAATTGAGGCAGTAATTAAAGCAAAAGGAGCCCCTACCAAGTATTGAGTACATATACAGTAAATGAACATACTTTCCTGAAGGCCAACAATTCACTAAAAATGTTTTTTATGTGTATTCTTATGATGTATTCTAATTTTTTGAGATAGTGAATTGGTGGGTTTTTGTTAAATGTGAGCCAAAATCATCACAATTAAAAGAACCAAAGACTCAAACTACTTCAGTCTGTGTGCATTGAACTTATTTAATACACGAGTTTCACAATTTGAGTTGAATTACTGAAATAAATGAACTTTTCCACGACATTCTAATTTATTGAGATGCACCTGTGTATATATATATATACATAATATTTCAGCAAAAACACACAAGAGGTCATGATGTATATTTTAGTTAATGGATTTTTTTTTTCCTGAATTCAGTTATATTATAATATTAATATTATTTTTAATATAATAATTATTTTAATGAAAAAAAATTTCAACATAATGTGGCATTATTTCTTTATTTAAATGAAGTGTTTGTATTCAAAATCTTCACACCACAATCCGAAACTACAGTTGCACGACAGAACACAGATGAAGAATCACAAATGTAAGATATTGCTTTAATACACTATTATTATTATTATTTAACTACAGTAAACATTACAACACAATACAGTAGTAATATATTGTTTTCTTCTTTCCCCCATTTCATGCATGCATTTAAATCACAACGTTTTTGACGGTAGTTTCTCACCTCCTGATAAACATTTCGCTACATGGCCCAATGTGACAAAACCCCAAAAGCTGTAATTTAATTAAATAAATATACAGTTGAAGTCAGAAGTTTACATACACCTTTTTTCACAATTCCTGACATTTAATTGTAGAAAACATTCCCTGTCTTAGGATCACTACTTTATTTTAAGTATGTGAAATGTCAGAATAATAGTAGACAGAATGATTTATTTCAGCTTTTATTTCTTTTATCACATTCCCAGTAGGTCAGAAGTTTACATACATTTGTTAGTATTTGGTAGGATTGCCTTGAAATTGTTTAACTTGGGTCAAATGTTTTGAGTAGCCTTCCACAAGCTTCTCACAATAAGTTGCTGGAATTTTGGCCCATTCCTCCAGATAGAACTGAATCAGGTTTGTAGGCCTCCTTGCTTGCTCATGCTTTTTCAGTTCTGCCCACAAATTTTCCATCAGATTGAGGTCAGGGCTTTGTGATGGCCACTCCAATACCTTGACTTTGTTGTCCTTAAGCTATTTTTCCACAACTTTGGAAATATTCTTGGGGTCATTGTGTGATGAGACAAGAGAGGAATGAGGAACTAAATGCAGCTTTTTAATAAAACAAAGGTAAACCAGGTAACTCAGAACATAACAAAACAAAACACAGAGAACAAAGCAAAGCATAATACAGATATAGACTGACAAAAAACAAAAAAACAAAACAAAAAAAAAAAAACAGGGGAAAACAAGGGCTTAAATACACAAGGGAAAACAAGGGAATGAGGAACACCTGGGGAAACAATCAGGGGAAAACCAATCATGAAAAGAAACTACAAAGGACTAAAAAACTAACAGGAAACAGGAACAGGGAACTAAACCAGAATTTCAACATAAGTCAATACAAACAACAGGGAATATGTGACAGAGCCCCCCTTTTAAGGAGCAGATTCCAGACGATCCAAAAAACAAAACAAAAACAAATTGTCCATGGGGTGTGAGGGAAATAACAGGTAGTTCTGGGGGGGCACAAGGGGCAAGGGGAGCAGAGGAACAAGGCAAAGTCAGGGAGGCTTGAAACCAAGGCCGAGCCGGAGGGATGGAGAGCCAGGGTGACGCTGCAGGCTTGGAGGATCAAGTAGACTAGAGCAGATCAGGTGGGCAGCCAGGAGACCAGAGAAGATCAGGCGGATGGCCAGGAGACCAAGGAGACCAGAGCAGATCAGGCGGGTGGCCAGGAGACCAGGGAGACCAGAGCAGATCAGGCAGGTGGCCAAGAGACCAGGGAGACCAGAGCAGATCAGGCAGATGGCCAAGATACCAGAGCAGATCAGGTGGATGGCCAGGAGACCAAGGGGATCAGAGCAGATCAGGTGAACATCCAGGAGACCAAGGAGACCAAGGAGACCAGAGCAGATCAGGCGGACGGCCAGGAGACCAAGGAGACCAGAGCAGATCAGGCGGATGGCCAGGAGACCAGAGAGATGACCTCAAGGTGGGGACTGGGTCAGGAGTCCTGGGAGGCAGCTGCAGGGCCAAGATAGGGTCAGGAGGCCTAGGAGGCAGCCGCAGGGCCGACACAGGGTCAGGAGGCCTGGGAGGTGGCCGCTGGGCCGAGACAGGGTCAGGAAGCAGAGCCGCTGTAGGAGGAGTCTCTGGGGGAGCGGGCGGAGCCGCAGGAGGAATAGTCTCTGGGGCGGAGCCACTGGGGAAATAGTCTCTGGGGAAATAGTCTCTGGGGCGGAGCCGCTGGGGAAATAGTCTCTGGGGGTGGAGTCGTGGAAGACTGAGCTGTGGGAGGCTCAAGAGGCCAAGCCATGGAAGGCTAGAGACAAAGAGTCCTGGATGAATGGGAAATTACCTGCATGGTTGTGAACATGGGAAGAGACTCAGGAACAACCTCCATGGTCGTGAACATGGGTTGAGACTCGGGAATGACCTCTGTGGTCGTGGGCATGGACAGAGTCTTGGAAACGACCTCCGTGGTCGTGTACATGGGAAGAGACTTGGGAACGACCTCTGTAGTCGTGGGCATGGGCAGAGACTCGGGAACGACCTCTGTAGTCGTGGGCATGGGCAGAGACTTGGGAATGACCTCTGTAGTCGTGGGCATGGGCAGAGACTTGGGAACGACCTCCGTAGTCGTGGGCAGAGACTCGGGAACAACCTCTGTAGTCATGGGCATGGGCAGAGACTCGGGAACGACCTCTGTAGTCGTGGGCAGAGACTCGGGAACGACCTCTGTAGTCATGGGCATGGGCAGAGGCTCGGGTACGACCTCTGTAGTCGTGGGCATGGGCAGAGGCTCGGGTACGACCTCTGTAGTCGTGGGCATGGGCAGAGACTCGGGAACGACCTCTGTGGTTGTGAGCATGGGCAGAGACTTGGGAACGACCTCTGTAGTTGTGGGCATGGGCAGAGACTTGGAAATGACCTCCGTGGTCGTGTACATGGGAGGAGACTCGGAAACGACCTCCGTGGTTGTGTACATGGGATGAGACTTGGGAATGACCTCTGTGGTCGTGGGCATGGGAGGAGACTCGAAAATTACCTCCGTGGTCGTGGGCATGGGAGGAGACTTGAAAACGACCTCTGTGGTCGTGGGCATGGGAAGAGACTTGGGAATGGAAACTTTTCTTCTCTTCCTCCTCCTCTGGATGGCCGAAGTTGGCAACGCTGGCTTTGGGACGGGCGAGGCTGGCAACGCTGGCTCTGGGATGGACGAGGCTGGCAACGCTGGCTCTGGGACGGATGAGGCTGGCAACGCTGGCTCTGGGCTACTCGTTGGCCGTGGCAGGTGTGGGCGTTGGCTCATTGACCGTGGGTGCTGGCTCGTTGACCGTGGCAGGTGTAGGCACACGCAATTTTTGAGGTAGGGTCTTCATGGACCTATGCACTGACATCAGTGGCAGATCATACAACTTGGAGACAGGGGCTGCGGAAGGCTTTGAGACAGCGGCCGTGGACGCAGGTTTTATCCCGGGGTTCCCGCCATAATCCACTCTATATGGGGAACCGCTAAGTTCCAGAGCCTTCTCCACATAATCGCCGAGCGTCCAGTGAGGATCAGCCGGAGGCATGAGTTCCCTCAGTGCACTATTCAGACCGGCCCGGAAGAAAACCACCAGAGAGCATTCTGGATAGTGCACTACATTTGCCAGCTCTAAAAACTCTTGATGGCCGCTAGATCCATTTCTTGGTCAGTCTTTCTGTGATGAGACAGAAGAGGAATGAGGATCTAAATGCAGCTTTTTAATAAAACAAAGGTTAACCAGGTTACTCAGAACATAATGAAACAAAACACAGGGAACAAAGCACAGCATAATACAGATGAAGACTGACAAAAAAAAAAAAAAAAACAGGGGAAAACAAGGGCTTAAATACACAAGGGAAAACAAGGGAATGAGGAACACCTGGGGAAACAATCAGGGGAAAACCAATCATGAAAAGAAACTACAAAGGACTACAAAACTAACAGGAAACAGGAACAGGGAACTAAACCAGAATTTCAACATAAGTCAATATAAACAACGGGGAATATGTGACACATTGTCCATTTGGAAGACCCATTTGCGACTGAGCTTTAACTTCATGGCTGATGCCTTAAGATGTTGCTTCAATATATCCACATAATTTTCCTTTCTCATGATGCCATCTATTTTGTGAAGTTCACCAGTCCCTCCTGCAGCAAAGCATCCCCACTGTCACAGCTCTGGTGAGTTTGTCGGTTTATTCTGTGTTTTGTTATTTTCTCTCCCTTATGTCTCGCAGGCGAAGCCAGCATGCATGATCAGTGTTTCCATGGGAACACTGATCATGCCACTAATTAGCATGCTAGCAACACCTGGTTCTCCTCTAATTCACTCCCTACTTAAACCCTTTGTGTTCTCAGTATCCTGGCTAGATTGTTGTTTGATGTGAAGTGACTTACCTCATGCTCTCTGCCTCATTGGTTCTGTCTCGTGTATCTGTTTGGTTGCCCATCTCTGCCTGCGTGTCGGGAGTGTGGTTACCTTCCAGCTTGCTGTACGCTTGTTCTCTGCGCTCATGAATCTTCAACAGAGGATTCCTCGTCTCTGCCCACGTGTCGGGGAAAATGATTGCCTTCCAATCTGCTGGGCGTTGTTCTCTGCACCTCACTACGCTTCTATGGAGGATTCTTATGAATCTGCTCCTGACTTCCACAATGCACACACTCGTCTACGAACACACTCTTCACGGATCTAACCATTGTGCAGCTACAGCATGCACTCATCCCCAAAACTCTTTCGCTCAACTGCAGCCGGTGCCCGGATCTCCAGTCTTTGCCAGCACAGTTCAAGTCATTTATTGTTAATAAATCCTTTGAACTGTTCCTCTGCTCTTGGGTCTCTTTGTCTCACTCTCGCTTTCTGACAGGAGGATACAGCAGGGGGTTAATGCCTATGAAATCATAAGAAATGTCACCCAGGTCATTATTCACCCCTCATACAACAGCAACCCCAATGTCAGTGACATCGCTCTGCTGCGCCTATCCTCCACAGTCACCTTTACTTACTATATTAGACCCATGTGTCTGGCAGCCCAGAACAGCAGCTTCCCTTCTGGCACCATCAGCTGGATCACAGGCTGGGTAGATGTTCCATCAGGAGGTACAAACACATAGAAACTTATTCATTCACAAAGATGTCTTCTCTGAACATTTGATGATTAAGTGTATATTTGTGTATGTTTACATGTTCAGTGGGCTTACCTGCTCCTGGGACTCTGCAGGAGACTATGGTTCCAGTTGTGGATAATATGCAATATAACAATCTGCTGGGTGCTGTATCTGTCACCAACAACATAATATGTGCTGGTTTACCTGAGGCAGGCAAAATCACCTGCCAGGTACAACAACCAACCAGACAAATATGGTTCATCTAAGTGTGCACATCAACACATGCTGTATGTTTGAAGGTGCACTAGGTTGTTATAATATCTTTATCTATCTATACTGTCTTTTTAAATCTTTGTGGATATACATTTATCAGCCACAACATTAAAACCACTGATATGTGAAGTGAATAATATTTATTATCTCATTTCAATGGCACCTGTCAAGGGGTGCATTTTTTAAATGCTCAAAACATTACAGCATAATGTAACCATATAATCATGAAATGCAAAAATTTACAACTGGTTAACATCAGACAAATATTGTTGTAAAAAGTTCCCTGTATGTCATGATAATGGACTGCTATTGTCACAGAATGTAGAGATGAATGCAGGAATTTATTTATTTGCCATGATGTAACTGTTATCAGAATGAAAGTCTAGTCATTATGTTGTGTTACATGAATCTTAGATGTGGGATCTTTCTACTTGATATCTTTGATCATTGATCATAATGGCATTTCATTGCATGATGATCATAATATAAGGTGTTAGGCTGTTATTAGAGACGTGTCAGAGCAACCATATTATAAATGCTGCAGTGCTCGCATTTGCGTTACAGGTGCTTAGAGTACAGTGTAGCATGATTAGAACACCTGTCTTTGCAAATGTTTGTTAAACAAGTGTTATCATTATGTAATGCAGAACCTTTGCTTCACAGAGTTTTTTTTTTTTAAATAAAAGTCAAGGTTCCAAGTCTGTGCATCTTTCTGGTTTTGGGATATTTGTGTGATGACAGGCCTCTGTGTCTTGGCAAAAGTGGAGTGCAATATTTTGTAGGAATTTCCAAGTATTATGTAGTGTGCCATTGCACTTTTCCTAGGAGGAAGGTGGAATTGTTCATTTTTAATTTATTTTATTATGATATTTATGATAGTTTGCTGGTATGCATGAATAAAATAACAAGCAGCAATTAATTAAAGTTAATTATTACAGGATGGTTTATACAGGGTTCATTTTTACCAAAAGGTGCTTAAAAAGTTCTTGAATTATAAAAAATCATAAAATGCGTTGCTTAAATCATTTAATAAATAACAATTATTTATTTATTTTCGGAAAAACATGAAGAAAGACCACTGCTGAAGCAGGCAGCGCTGTCACCTGATAAATGTTTACTTTTGGCAGCGCTGTTCAGAATGGGCCAATCACAATCAATTGTTCTTGGAAGATTTAAAAATATATATTTTATAGATACTGCTGTGGCGGAATTAACCAGTATGAATCTTTCCAACTACCAGTTTTAATAAAAAATTACTCTCCAGAGTGAAAAAATTATATGAGATGTAAAACGTTCTGAGATTTGAATGCAGATCAATGGAGGATTCAGTTTTGTAAGCAGTCTAGCGCCCCCTTGTGTTAAGACAGATTTGTGTCTCACAAAATAGGTTATTTCTGACAACATTTGGATTTTTAGTCATTAAAAAGCTTTCAAATAGCAAAAAATAAATAAATAAATATATATATAAATAAATTAATAAAAGGTATCATTCTATAACCGAACCTTTAATGATATTAAATGGCTTGACTCTGTTTTGCAAATTTTTCAGAAAATATATTTTAAATTGTCAATTACCTGAAAAAAAAAAAAAAAATCCTTGTCCCCTTCATCTGGTACACCACTTCTATGACATGTAAAATTATTTATGTATATATTTTGCACTTATTTTTTATAAAAGCATTAGTGAAAGGCCGAACAAGTGTGCAAAAAAGCAAAACAAAATGATTATTAATAATTTAAATAATTTAAAAATAATGTTTGTCCCTTGATTTCATGGTATTGGTGTTATCAATGTTAAAACCTTTTCTTTTTTTTTTCCCCTACATTTTTTTAATTATTTTTTTAAATACATAAAGTTGTGGAAAATAATTTTAAGGTCAAAATTCAGAGGCTGCTTAAATATGCATATATCGATTTTTCCCAGCATGTTAAAAAATTGCATTTTATGGGAGCACACCAACTGCACATCAATTTCGTCATGAATGCACCATTTATTGTTACTGTGAGAATATGTAGTTAAAGATGCACATAAGTGGTGCTTTATAAAAAATAAATTAACTGAATTAATAAAATATTTTTATTTAAAATGAACAAATAAAGAATTTGTTTTAATGACATCTCGAGCATACTTCTTGAAAACAAATAAAAAAATGAGCTTGAAATGTCCTTGAAAGTCCTTGAATTTAACTTTAACTTAACTCTGTACGAACCCTGTTTATAGTAAGTAGATAAAACACTGCATTTTTTTTTACCAGCACAGGAAATCATTCTCTGTAAAAAGTCTGTAAACACAGTCAAATATGTCTTAAGTGAAAACAGGAGGGACAAAAAAATTGGATATAATCAGTTAGGATCTGTGCATTAAGCTTTGCAGGTTACATCTGCACCAAGCGCTTCTTTGTCAAACACTAATTAATTTTTTCATATGCAGATCTAAAACAAATAATACACTTGAGAAGACAAGAAACACCTTTGATGATAAATAAATGGGAATTCTGTTGGGTGTGTAATGTTGCTTTTGTATACCCATTATTTCTCCATGAACAGAACTTAGCCAATGACATAGCCTACGTGGAAATATAAAACATTTTAACTCTTGCAGTGTGTTCCTCAAACAGTCCTACATGACAATGCAATATGCAAAATAGTTCTCGTGAACATGACTAGCAGAGGTGCCTCCGAATACTACATCCTGTGTATAACTGCCTATACACGCTACTAAAAGATTGTTTGTCATTCTATGACCCTGCTCTTTTAAAACATGGATCTTTTAGCATGCACGTGATATTTCATCTATTGGTGCAATAAATATTAACTTTATTTGATATAAACCAAGGGTATTCAATTAAAGTTCCAAGAGGTCCGGTCTCTACATTTCCTTCCCAGCAAAGGTCCGGACAATAACTTACATGGTGTCAGTAGTCAGTATACTGTAGCTATGAAATTATATAAGGAGTGCTTTATTAATTTTATGAAATAGTTATTATAAATTTACAAGTTGGCAGCAATAGTACTTTGTAAAAGAAGAAAAAAAAAATCTTAAAGTCAAAACAGTCTCTTCAAAATTAGGCAAGGATTATGATATTGGAGCCCCAGAGACAAAGCCAAAGTATTGGGGTTTGGGGAATATTCTACCAAAAAATTTAAATATTTCAATTAGTTCATCAACCAAGTGCACTTTGATATGAATATTAAAAGATCAAATCAACTGTTTGTTATGAAGCTGAATGACAGCAGTCCAGTCTTTGTGTTTGAATATTTTAAGATACCTAAGGGGCATAGTAGGCCTTGTGACAAAATAAATATACATTATGGGTGTTCTACCCATAAGAGAGAAAATGTGGAAAATGTAAAAGTCTGAATGGACCATTTTATATTTTCCTTGAAAAATGCACATCACAACTGTAAAGCTTGAAATACTGTTAGCTAAAGTTAAGTAAGACTATAACTGGAATATAAATATAAAATAATGGAAACTTTCTCATGAGTACTCCACTATACTACAAGTAATATCACATTTCTTCTTGTTTTTCCTTGCCATCTATGCCAGAGATGATGACATCTTTAATTAATTTTCACAAAAAGAATCTGTGAAAGACTTTAAACATGCTGATCATAATAAGGGCAATTTTAGATGGAAATAAACGTAATTGTTTAAAGGTGCTCTGGATGCACGTTGTCCTGTCACAAACCTGTTTTAGCTGAATGGACGGATTCATTTCAGACACATGAAGTTCACTTTGCTTCATTCCTGTTTTCTGCAGTGTGTTTTAGTGAAAGATGCCAGTATCTATATTGCTGCTCACAGTTTTTTTCTGCTATGGCCTACTGTCATATTTCAGTTTTTGTGAGGATATGTGCATTCCTACTAGGACTTATTTAACATTTAACAACAAAAAACCATGGTTTACAGTAGAACTCAGGCAGCTTCGTCAGGCCAAAGAGGATGCTTACAGAGTTGGGGATAAAGTCTTGTACAGTCAGGCCAGGAACACACTGAATAAGGGAATGAGAGCGGCTAAAAAAAGATACTCTGAGAAGCTAAAAAACAAGTTTTCAGCTAATGACATCAGTGTGGAGTGGCATGAAACAATTTACGAATTACAGGACTCCTATCCCCAACCCTGTGGTGGACCAACAACTGGCTGATGACCTGAATGTGTTCTACTGTAGATTTGAATGGCCCAATCTCACACCCTACACCCACTCTGACCTTCACTTCACACAAACACCAACACCTCCTGCAACCCCCCTCCTCCCCCCTCCTGCTACTCAACCTGCACTTAAGATCTGTGAAGATGATGTGAGCCGCGTCTTTCGACTACAAAGGATAAGGAAAGCACAGGGCCCCGATGGCATTTCACCTGCATGTCTTAGCACAGATCTTCAATAGATCACTGGAGCAGTGTGAAGTCCCATGCTGCTTCAAACGTTCCACTATCATCCCCATCCCAAAGAAACCAAAAATCACAGGACTTAATGACTACAGACCTGTCGCCCTGATGTCTGTGGTCATGAAATCATTTGAGAGACTGGTGTTGGCCCACCTGAAAACATCACTGGACCCTTTCTAGATCCCCTTCAGTTTGCTTATCGAGCAAACAGGTCTGTGGATGATGCAGTCAACATGGGATTGCATCATATCCTGCAACATCTGGACAGACCAGGGACACATGCAAGAATCCTTTTTGTGGACTTCAGTTCGGCTTTCAACACCATCATCCCAGCTATACTCCAGAATAAATTACACCAACTCTCTGTTCCCATGTCTATCTGTCAGTGGATTACCAGCTTTCTGACGGACAGGCAGCAGCTTGTGAGACAGGGGAAACTCACTTCCAGCACCTGTACAATCAGCACTGGTGCCCCCCAGGGATGTGTGCTCTCCCCACTACTCTTCTCCCTCTACACCAATGACTGCATCGCCAAGGACCCCTCTGTCAAGCTCCTGAAGTTTGCAGATGACACCACTGTCATCGGCCTCATCCGAGATAACGATGAGTCTGCATACAGAAGGGAGGTTAAACAGCTGGCTGTCTGGTGCAGTCAAAACAACCTTGAGCTGAACACGCTCAAAACGGTGGAGATGATTATGGACTTTAGGAGGAACACCCCAACACTGACCCCCCTCACCATTCTAAACAGCACTGTGGCAGCAGTGGAGTCATTCAGGTTCCTGGGCACTACCATCTCACAGGACTTGAAGTGGGAGACACACATTGACTCCACTACGAACAAGGCCCAGCAGAGGTTATACTTCCTTCGCCAGTTGAGGAAATTCAACCTGCCACAGGAGCTACTGATACAGTTCTACTTAGTCACTGAGTCTGTCCTCTGCACTTCTATAACTGTCTGGTTTGGTTCAGCTAAGAAATCAGATATCAGAAGACTAGAAAGGACAGTTCGGACTGCTGAGAGGATTATTGGTTGCCCCCTGCCCCCCCTTCAAGAACTATACACTTCCAGAGTGAGGAAAAAGGCTGGAAAAATCACTCTGGACCCCGCTCACCCTGCCCACTACCTTTTTGAACTGTTGCCTTCTGGCCGACGCTTCAGAGCTCTGAGCACCGGAACCGTCAGGCACAGGAACAGTTTTTTCCCTAAGGCTATCCATCTTATGAACAGTTAAATTGCCCCATTGAACAATAACTATGTGCAATACACAGTTTAGTCTTTCTTATATTTATCCAACACATCCAACCTCCTCTGCCATTTCATTCCTTTGAAAAAAAAACAAAAAACAAAACAAACATTTGCACTGTACATAACAGATTTGTATTTACACGGTACATAACAGATTGTATTAGATTTGCACTACCCATGTGTATGTGTGTATGTATGTATGTGTGTCTGTACATATGTGTATAATTATTTTTAATTTTTTATTATTATCTATGTCTTGCTGCTGTTTTTGTATTGTTTTTGTATGGTTGTACACTGGAAGTTCCTGTCACCAAGACAAATTCCTTGTATGTGTAAGCATACATGGCAATAAAGCTCATTCTGATTCTGATTCTGTCATTAAAATAACCATTTCTGCAAATCTGCGCGCGACACCACGTCTAGCAACGTGTGCTGAGCGCGAAAATGATTGTTCTGTAGTAGAAAGAAATATTGAACGATACAGCGCTGAAAGATCAGTGCTATTAACACCCAAGCGCTTGCGCTATACACAGCTCCGATGTTTTGTCGCGCTGATCACTTGAAGTACAGAAACGGTGAGATGAGTCAGCCGATGTCATGATGTCATGTTAAAAATGAGCTGAATTAAGATGCAAGGAATGTTTAACCATTATGTAATTCCAGCATCAATTTAATGACTGGACTTCAAAAGATTATCTGATTTACGGGGCTGTGGCAAAATATGTTAGTATTTATGTGGATTTCTGTGACTTTTTACAAATTTTTGTCTTATGGCTCCCTCTGGTGTACAAACAGTAAAACAGCCTCTCTTTCACCATATTTCTAACTGCTTAAAAATTCAGTTGTAAAAATAGCTATTTCTTCTGTTATAGCGCTGCCAAATTGAAATTTTGCATGTGGCCTCAGAATGTTCCTTTCTACATTAACTTTTGCTAAGTTTGAAAATGGTGCTCACAAGATACAAGGCCAATTAGTTATTATGGGCCACAGCCCAAAACATATTTGATTATATCTTCATAACTATGGAAGCCCAGGAGTGCCACTTACAAAAGAATGATGGAATAAATGATCAATCTATTAATTTGAAAATAAAAATGTAAATAAATAAACCAATTTATAAATGGACAAATAAATAGACACATTTAAATGTGAATAAATAAACCAATTTATAAATGGACAAATAAATAGACATATTTCAATGTGTTTATTTAATTCATGTTTTAAAATGTACTTATATTTAGCAATAAAACAGCACATTAATGAGTCATTTTTAAATGCACCTTTTAAATTGCGTTTGAATTGCTTTTCTTTATTGTTTGAATTTTCCTTTTCTTTTTCCATTTGTCAATCCATACCTACTGAAACACAGGAGTGCCAATTAAAAAAGAAATTAGGAATAAATTATCAATCTATTAATTTAAAAATAAAAACTTCAATAAATAAATCAATTAATAAATGGACAAATAAAAAGATCAAATTTCATTGTTTATTTAATTCATATTTAAAAATGTCATTATATTTAACAATAAAATTGTGCATTAATAAATCATATTTATTTAATCTTTAAAATGTCAGCAGTAAATGTAGCAGTAAATGAGTACATTAATGAGTCTTTTAAATTCACTTTTTAATGCACTTAAAAGGCACCTTTTAAATTGCATTTTAAAAAGGAATTTGCCAATTGCTTTCCCTCATCCATTTGCCAATGGCTTTTCTTTTTCATTTTGCTTTTCGTTTTCTTTTCCTTTTTCTTTCTCCAATTAAGAATAGAGTTAAAAAATGCCATTGGACTGTTGACTCCTAGGAGCAACCAATGAATTTTGACTCAGTTATAAGACACACCCCCTCTCCCATGTGCCACTCAAAGAGGATGCAAGATGGCCTGTCACTGGACGACAGTATGAGCAGTTTACGTGATATTATTGGATCTGCGAATCCCGCACATTAGAAACGGATGCGAAGCATATCAGAAGTTAATTGTGGCTTGTTCGCTGTTTCTGTGAAATGCTGAACGCGGCCCTAGCTGAGCGTGCACAGTGCAGATACGTGTCCAGGAAGGGAACTGGTGATCGTGATGCTGTCAACAGAACCAGCCTCCCGACCCACACCCCTAACTGAAACAGGTGCAGCAACCGCCATTTGCCTCACCCTACTTCAACGTTTGAGGTACCGAGCCTATGAAGAATACCACCAGATCCTATACTAAAGCACCTCCGTGAAGTTGGCACCCCATATAATTAAATCTTTACCAAATCTATAACATTCAAAAATTAACATTTGTGCTGGTTCGGTGTTTGACATATTAGACATAATTTTTTGGGTTGTGTGACGTCACTTTTCACCCCATGAGGTCCATATCGCTCCAAATTGGTGCCGTTCATTTGTACCTTGTTATGTGTCAATTAAATTTTGCCTATAACATAATCGATTCAGGTACAATTCAAATGTAAATTCATTCAAAATTCAAATTCAAAATGTTAAATCCATAAGACCCAGACTGCAGTTGTAAAAGAGGAATGTGTGTATAGCTACTGTCAGTCAATAAACATTTTTATGAAGATGAGCACAAGAAAAGATTAAGCACAAACTTTATTTGCAACATTATAAACAGACATACACAGCAGGTTGGTGTGAAAATTTTTTTTATATATATATATATATATATATATATACATTTTCATTTGAAAGAGTCACTTTTGTAATACACATAAGTAATACACAACATTAGTTTAAACACTACCATTTGTTCCACAAAAGTGTGCTTGCTTGCCTTCTCTGTATCCTCAGCTGACCTTCATTTGACTGTTGTGTGTTCCAGTTCGGGAGGCTGGTTCTGTTGACAGCATTGCAATTACCAATTCCCATCCTGGTCACGTATCACTGTTCACGCTCAGGTTGGGCCGTGTTCAGCATTTCAAAGTAACAGTGACCGAGCCACCATTAACTTCTGATATGCTTCGCATCTGTTTCTTATGCACGGGAAATTATAGACAGAAATGAATCGAATCAGAGGAAAAAATAATTTTGATTCTAGCTCTTATGGTTGCAGAGATATGAGTCAAAACGTAAACGTGTTTATTATTGCACCACCTAGGGTCAAGTGGGTGTGTGTTTGTGCACCTGAGTATTGGGGGGGATTTGGGATCATCCTGCCACGTTTGGTGTCTCCATGACTTATGTTCTCTGACGCCCAGACACTTTTAGGGCAGAAAAAAATAAATAATACAATTTTACAAAAAGTACAATTACAGTTACAATAGGGTTCCAGCAGCTTTGCTGCTTGACCCCCTAAAAAAGAAGAAAATCACTACAATTACAATAGGGTCCCAGCAGCTTCGCTGCTTGGCCCCATAAAAAAGAAGAAAATCACTACAATTACAATAGGGTTCCAGCAGCTTCGCTGCTTGGCCCCATAAAAATCAGTACAAATACAATTGGGTTCCAGTAGCTTCGCTGCTTGGCCCCTAATAAGAAAATTCTAACGGATACAATAGGGTTCCAGCACCTTCGGCGCTTGGCTCCCTAATAATAAGAAAATCCTTACGGATACAATACAGTTCCAGCTCTTTCTGTGCTTGGCCCCCTAAAAATTCTGACAAATATAATAGGGTTTCAGCCCTTTGGGCTTGAACCCCTAATAAAACAAAACACACACACGCAAGTCCATATTAAATAAAAAATTCAAAAGTACTTCACAGTTCCACAGTTTTAATGGCGTCCTTGTTAGTACTAATCTTAATGGAATCTACATAGTTTCCAATTACTTTAAGCACAAAAGAAAAAAGACTCTTTAGGTTGGTAAATTTAAATCTTTGTACATAAAATTTACTAATTTACTAATTATCTAATATAATGATCATGTTAGATCATCCATCCTGACAAATGAATGTTTCCACCCTGACCGACAACACCAGGAATGTTAGACCCAGTTTCCCACCTCTCTCTCCTTCACAAGATATCAGAGTTTTGTCTGATATCCAAAAACCAGTCAACATCAACAGCTTGTCAGTCTGACTTCAGAACAGTCTGACTTCGGCTGACCAACACTGTAGCAAGAGTGCTCTGTCCCTTTAAGAGCTTCCCTTTAAAACAGGAGTGTCCAAACTTTTTCAGTCGGGGGCCAAATGCAGAAAAAAATAAGGTGCCGCGGGCCACATCACTGTAATAATTTAAAAAGGGGCTAGAAGCTACTAGATTGCCACTATTCATAATCTTTATATTGTACACTTAATATTATGCAAGTTTTAATCATAATTTGTGCTCTATGGTATGCTTGTGTAGGCCCTGCATGTAAATAAAAGATAGGGTATTTCACTCACAAAGAACACTTATAATGGAACAGTGATGTGTCTTATACAAAATATTATACTCTCTTATTCACATTTTTATCTTTTTGATGTCCATTCAGTGGCACTGCAAAGCGGGCCTAATTCTGTTCTATTTCTAAAATCTCACGGGCCGCATCAGAGCAGTCGGAGGGCCGCAGATGGCCCGCAGGCCGGACTTTGGACACCCTTGTTTTAATAGTTGTAACAGGAGTGCTCTGGCCCTATAAGAGCACGTTAACGTCACCTGATGAAACAATCAGTGGGGGCAATATAATTAAGCTAGCAGTGAAATGTTGTGTGGCAAGATGTTTCATGGGAAGAAGGAAAGGGGATCGTCTTTTCTGTGGCCTTCATGGACTAAAAATGGATTACTCCCCTAAAAAGTATTATTTGTTTGCTGACTGGTTTGCGAAGGATAGAAGAATCCCTAAAGCTTAACTTCCCTAAATCTGATGGTAAAACAGTTGTCCCGGATTCAGTCAGAGTGACTGCAACTCTGAACACTTCTAAGCTACTTTGCAAGAACTCACTTACATCCATTTACAACACACTCCCTATTTACCTATTACCAAAACATCCAAACATTTAAGTTTTTTTCTTTGATTAGTTTTCTTCATCTCAGTTGTTTGTGCCAAGAGTACTGAAATTGAAATGGGTCTTTGTCTGTTTATTTCATTTCCTTATCCTTTCTGAGAGAAAGAAGTTTTGCTTTGTAATTGTGACTCAAATTCAATACAAAGGAAACTACCTGCGATTCTGTGTGGTACTTCTTTTGATGTCTTTTACATGATCTTTTGTTTTTTTGCTGTAGTGGTTGACCTGCTTCATGGTTAAAATTTAAGTGACAGGATGCTTTATGCTTTCTGTCTAGTGCCCGAGCTAAATGTCTAAATGCTCGCCACCGCTACAACACAAGTTCAACAAGTGTTATTATACTAATCAAAGATAATAGAAAATTACTGCTTAACAACATCGTCATGTGAAGTTAAAGACCTTAAAATGGAGACAACTTTTTATCTCTAACTTGTAAAGAGAATACAGCACAAAACATAAAATTAAAATGAAATAATAATGCAAAGCAACAGTAAAAAAAGATATATATATACATACACTATATTGCCAAAAGTATTCGCTCATCTGCCTTTAGACGCATATGAACTTAAGTGACATCCCATTCTTAATCCATAGGGTTTAATATGACGTCGGCCCACCCTTTGCAGCTATAACAGCTTCAACTCTTCTGGGAAGGCTTTCCACAAGGTTTAGGAGTGTGTTTATGGGAATTTTTGACCATTCTTCCAGAAGCGCATTTGTGAGGTCAGACACTGATGTTGGACGAGAAGGCCTGGCTTGCAGTCTTCGCTCTAATTCATCCCAAAGGTGCTCTATCGGGTTGAGGTCAGGACTCTGTGCAGGCCAGTCAAGTTCTTCCACACCAAACTCGCTCATCCATGTCTTTATGGACCTTGCTTTGTGCACTGGTGCGCAGTCATGTTGGAACAGGAAGGGGCCATCCCCAAATTGTTCCCACAAAGTTTGGAGCATGGAATTGTCCAAAATCTCTTGGTATGCTGAAGCATTCAGAGTGCCTTTCACTGGAACTAAGGGGCCAAGCCCAGCTCCTGAAAAACAACCCCACACCATAATCCCCCCTCCACCAAACTTCACAGTTGGCACAATACAGTCAGACAAGTACCGTTCTCCTAGCAACCGCCAAACCCAGACTCGTCCATCAGATTGCCAGATGGAGAAGCGTGATTCGTCACTTCAGAGAACGCGTCTCCACTGCTCTAGAGTCCAGTGGCGGCGTGCTTTACACCACTGCATCCGACGCTTTGCATTGCACTTGGTGATGTATGGCTTGGATGCAGCTGCTCGGCCATGGAAACCCATTCCATGAAGCTCTCTACGCACTGTTCTTGAGCTAATCTGAAGGCCACATGAGCTTGAGGTCTGTAGCGATTGACTCTGCAGAAAGTTGGCGACCTCTGCGCACTGTGCGCCTCAGCATCCGCTGACCCTGCTCTGTCATTTTACGTGGCCTACCACTTCGTGGCTGAGTTGCTGTCATTCCAAATCTCTTCCACTTTGTTATAATACCACTGACAGTTGACTGTGGAATATTTAGTAGTGAGGAAATTTCACGACTGGACTTGTTGCACAGGTGGCATCCTATCACAGTACCACGCTGGAATTCACTGAGCTCCTGAGAGCGGCCCATTCTTTCACAAATGTTTGTAGAAGCAGTCTGCATGCCTAGGTGCTTCATTTTATACACCTGTGGCCATGGAAGTGATTGGAACACCTGAATTCAATTATTTGGATGGGTGAGCGAATACTTTTGGCAATATAGTGTATATAAAGAAAAGAACAACATAAATGAAGTACAACACAGATATACTGTGTTTGCTCTCTTGAAGCCACACACACTCAGGCTGCCTTTAAAAATTCAAATTAGATCTTTAGATCCTTCAATAAGATTAATAATATCTGCCTCATTTTCAGTACTCCTATCATTATTTGTAAAAAATATATTTTTTAATAATAATCAAAAAAACATTTTTATAACACAAATTAAAGCCACTAAACAGATTGTCAGTAATACATCTAGATACATTTTTCCCACAACCTCTTACTATATTGACACTGCCAGAAACTTTCTTCTTCTTCTTCTTCTTTTAATTTTTTTTTTACATATAATCATTTAGTGGATGCTTTATCCAAAGGGATAACAACCACAACAAACAATTTGTCAAACAAAAGCCAACAACACTGTTGCTAGTATAGCTATACAATATTTTATCATTTCTGAGAGGCCTGAGCATTTGTAACACTAGTTATGAAATAGCCTGTGACTGAATGGAAAGATTGAATTTATAAAATGAGATGAGCATAATTTCATTAAAGTATCTAGCTGAAGATTGTTCTTTGACATATTATTCCTGAATGAAATAATTATTATCAGATGTAGTCAAGTGGAGAAATTTCATGAAATTTAACTCTAGACATAAATTGGATATGGCCCCTTTAAGAACCTTAAGAGTTTTGCAACACCAGTTTTCCGGTACTCTTTCCTGTTGTGCATGTGTGTGCTGGTTAGAAATGTGAGAACATGTATTGCACAAGAGAGTTCCCTGTTGAGAATTCAGGGGTAAATATCACATTTTACACGAAATGCTTATAAATTGCATTAAATATGTGTTCAGAAGAGTCGTACGTTAAAATTGAGTGTTTGTTATGGATAATTTTTGAAGGATGCATATGGATTGCATGTGTGGAGTTTGACCACTTTTTTTGCACATGTGAGGACTGGATATGTCAATTTAGAATTAATCATATCTCATTTAATGATTTATAGCCCAGAGTGTTTTCCATTTAAGTGAACGTGTAATGAGAATTTTATTGTTTAAACTCTTATACATGTCCTTAAAGCCTGGTTAAAAATAAATAAAATAATGTGAGTGTTTAAGCATGTTTAAGCATGTATTAAGTATGTGTTGAAGCATGTGGATAGGCTAATGCCCTGTTTGTGTTTTCATTTGACATTTGCCTCTACCATATTTCACTGAACTATATTTAATTTCCATAATCTTCAACGACGCACAACGTTGTATATATCCAGGCCTAATATTACCAATTACATCAAACACTTGTAAAAACTTCTGTCAAGCATTGGAGTAACTAAATCAGTTTCTTTATATAGTAATAAATAACAGAGAATTAAATTAAAAGCAAATACGAACAAAAGAAAAGTAGGCCTAACTATAGTCTGTTTCTATACAGCATTAAAATAACAATGTTGGATTAAATTACAAGGAAACTAGGAACAAGGATAAAGTAAATCACAACTACAATTCATGCCCGTAATATCCCACCAACAATAAGCTCACAGGCTCTATACAAACAAAGGACTGCCGCCTTTTACAAACAGGAGCAAATGTTGCAGTAAGGAGTCAGCTACAGCATTATTCATAGCTGCAATTGTCACCCGTTCCATTTGCAGGAGGAGCTCAAAAGGCAGCCGACCCACTGGGATTTTGCACAATAGCTAAGTTTCATTGAGAGGAAAAACTGATTTACTGATGAAAATATGATTCATGATGAGGTGATGATACTGTACAGTAGAAGTAAATAATATGGGTGAAAAAATGGAATTGCCAGTAAATGAAGCTACTGATTCACAGGGGTGTAAAGTAATTGAGTAAAAATACTTAAGTGTTGTACTTAAGGATTATTTTTTGAGATTTGTACTTTACTCGAGTGCAATTTAAACGTAATACTTGTACTATTACTTAATTACATTTCCAAAGAACAAATAGAACTTTTTACTCCTTACAATTTTATTTAAACTTGAAAAGTACTCATTACATTTTTGCAGATCATTTTATTTCGTCTTACTGGACTGAAGTCGCCTTTTCACTGCATCCGATAAACGACAGATGACAGACCAGAGGTCAGTCATTTCAAATGGAGTGTCGCACATCGGCTGTGTGGAGTTCCGACCATCTGCAGAGGCAGAATTTCAGATCTGATTCGAGCTTCAGATATGTTGAAATGACTGCCCAACTGAATGTGATGTATTCATTTAAAACTATGAGCACGAAGTGAGAAACACTGATGGTTTTTGTCCTAAACTTTATTCTATACCTGCTTCTTCTACAGTTTGGACAGTTATGAAGTCAAAAATTATCATTCACGTTGCAAATATATATATAAAAACAAAGGGCCTTTGTTATTAAATGTGTACATGTCATTATTTTTGCACTTGCCTTCATATTTAAATAATATCTATTAATTTCTACTCTGTATTTGCTGAATTATTATTGTTGTTGTTGTTGTTAGTCAACTATTAATTATAATAATAACTATAAAACCAGCAATGATAATAATAATAATAATAATAATAATAATAATACAAATAATGGAATCTGTGTAAATATTAATTATGAATTTTATTGAATTCATCCATCTGCTCAACAGCAAGGTTTGGTAGCAAACTTCAGAAAACAATTCACAAAACCAGCAACATTACTAACTTACTTCAAAGCTTATTTTGAAAAACATTTCTTAAGGGGCTCAGTGCTCTGACATCGCAATTCGTGAATGCCTCCTCTCATGCAACAAACATTGTATGACTGTGGCAACGTTTTTTGCAAAATAAAATTAAGTGGTTCATTACACGTCTCAGGGCAGTTCCAAAATGAAATGTCCACTGTGTGGCGCTAAAAGCGAGTGAAATTATCTCCCGAACAGATGGTTTTTAAAGGTTTTTAAAAGATTTTTGAAGTTAATGTTCTATTGAGATTTAAATCAACAAAACCTACTTCCCTATCCTAAACCTTAACCCTTAAACCTAAACCTAAACGATAGTGTCGTAAAAAGCTAGTTTTTGAAGCACCCATGTCATTTTGTGGTGCTTCTATGACACTGTCGGCTCATATGTTGACTTGCATGCTCATCAGGACTTGTACCCCAGTCCTTTGTATCACATATGCAACACTCTTATCAGTTGAGCTACTGTGCAATTTGATCACACTTGAACAAGCTTGAAAATGTAGTTGGTTATGTAATGCAAATGTTAAAATTAGTCATGCACTATAGTAAATGTTTTTATATGTCATAAGATAGCACTGTGTGAGGATCAGAGTGAAAAGTAAGTGTTTATGAACTTATAATGTGCCGTTTTACTTGTGATTTGAGTGAAAAGGGATAAAAACATTGTTGTTTTAGTTCCTCTAGTGTTCCTTCCACCAGGAAATTGCTATGTTACCTACAACAGTCCACATAAAAAATCATTTTGCAAAAATGTAGTTATTGTAACATGATTCTATGACCAGGTTGCGATTGCCACTGGGGGATGAAATATGACAGTCGTCAGAGACAGTAATATAGCGACTTAACAAACCAGTCTATTTTAACAACATCCTCTCTCACACAGTCTCCTCCCTTGATTTCATTATAGCTAGGAAAAAAGTTACTTTTTACTTTTTTAATACTTAAGTACAATTTAATGTGAATACTTTAACTCAAGTAAGTTTTTGGCTAGATACTTGGACTTTTAACTGAGTAAAATTTTCACTCAGTATCCATATTTTCACTTAAGTATAATTTCTGAGTACTTTTTACACCCCTGTACTGTAGGTCTACGCCACTTTACTCGTGATGATAACATACATTTTAAAGGAGAACATAATCTGAGCTATCCACAAATGCTAAAGAACAAGATGGTTTTCACCAGGAAAGAAACCTTCTTCTCCAAAAGACAGTACATTCAAATAAATAGCACATTATTATTATTATTATTGTTATTATTTTAATTATATCATGATTAAAAATATTTTCTGGGATAGATTGGGACTGAAAAAACAAGCCGTAACCTATGCTGGCCCATTACAATCCACAGTATATACTGCCTCACTATCAGGGGCAGACTGGCCATCAGGAGCACCAGCAGTTTTCCCAGCGGGCTGTACAAGCGAAATAGGCGGCCGCCCTGGGCTCCAACATGCCCGCAAGTAACCCATTATAGAGCGAATATTCAATTAACTCTGTAAGGGAAAGCCACACATTGGCTTTTATTTAGAATTTTTTTTATAATTCTTATTTTGAAATTCTTTAAACATTGTAGAGTATGTCCATATGTTCGACTCAAGGTTGTACTTGTGTGAACCTCTTTTTTTGACATACAAATCACAATAATGGTGACAACCAAAAACAACATATTAAGTATAAGATGTGCTCTGAATAATCACAAAATGACAAATAACTGCAAGTTACAACAAATACAATAATAGCAGCATATATAAAATCTGCAAACTGTAAAGCTAAGAGCAGTACATAGTTATTTGCATAATTTATTCATAATGCAGGGAGCTGAAGTGGCTTGCTGAATAATGCTCACACCTGATAAAAATGCAGTAAATAAGTCATGAAAAATATTACTTTGTGGCTATTTGTGTCGTTGAGGCTTACTTTGTTTAAAGGATAGCAGAAACAGCACTTGTCAAAGCATTGGGCTTTTCACTTTTTCTCAAGAATAATCTGGGGAAGGAATTAAAACACTGCAGATATAATGATGCAACACACATAGAGTGAAAATATGAGCATAATATCTGCAAAGTTCTACACTTTAAGAAGTAAGTAAATTTTTTTTCACATATAGTATATTTATTTGTTTATATTTATATATGTACATATTCTGGCTAACTTTGTTTTCACTGATATTTTTTTTTTTTTTTTTTTTTTTTAAATAAACATTTATACAGTTATGTGAGTAATTGACATGAAATTTTAAGCATTTTCATCAGTGTCCTGCTGTGTGACACTTTCTTCATCTAACTATTTTAAACATCATTTTATGATATTGTATATAACTATATACGCATATATAACATATTATTATTATACTTGTTGTTTCCACAACCTCGTATTAACTAAGACAATAGTTTATTTGCACTTCTAGAAAAAAGCTGAAAGATGATTAAGATCTTTAAAAACTTTGAAGAAATGCTGACTTGTCACAGCACATAAAATACACATTTTCCCTTGAAATTTCATTTACATTTTAACCTAACATCTGTATGTTGGAAAAAAAGTTTTCGGACATGTTATTTGTTTGAGCTATAAAGTGCTTAGTTTTAGTGCTTTCTCTAAAAAAAAACTCCAGTTTTATATGTTTTAAAGTTATGACAGTTTTTGCACTGGTGGGGCCCATTGTCATGACTAGCAGTCAATAGAAATGAATTTTTTTTTTTTTTGTATTATAAAAAATTGGAAATTGAGATGGAAAATGAAATCAATGAGCCAGTGTGTTATGGTGTGGTGTGTTGCGGGCCAGGTTTGGTGGGCCGCTCTGGGCCAGAAAGTCCAGGGCCACTTTTTAGTCCCAGTCCACCCCTGCTCACTATATATCACATATGCATATTATTCAAACAATTGCCTGCTGTACTGTCTTTTAGTTGATACTTATTGATGTTCGCTGTATTTTGATATGTAATGCGCATTTGACTGCATTTCTTTTGTGATTTTACTTACTTGATTAACTTGACCTGTACTACTGTCCACTGTTTTTAACAAAACATTCCCATTCAAACTACCATCACTGTGGCTTAAATGGGGCAGCCTGACAGTGTCTTTTCTGCTTTTAAATTAAGTTAACCTGCTCCCTATGGCCAGTCCATCCCTGAATATTTCTGATTTAAAGAGCACCTATTATGGTTTTTAAACGTGCCTAATTTTGTTTTAAAGGTCTCATACAATAGATTTACATGCATCCAAGGTCAAAAAACACTTTAATTTGCCCATAATTTAAACTGCAGCATTACCATTTTTTTCCCAGTGTCAAAAACGACTCGTTCAATGATCCGTTCTAAAGGATTCATTCTAAACTCCTCCTTTCAGAGAGCCTACTCTGCTCTGATTGGTCAGATGTCTCAGTCTGTTGTGATTGGTCTACCGCTTAGTGTAGTGTTTGAGGGCGGGTCAAAGCTGTTCAAGCAGCCAATGAAGACCAGAGGCGGGTTTTTTGTTACCAAATTATGTAGGTTTGTGCAGGAAGTAAGTCTGGAATTACTAACAACTCGTTTCAGGTGTTCAGAATAGCTTCTTTCTTTTGGGAGTCAGTAACTCAAATGTTGAGTCAGTAACTCAACATTTGTCATGCACTTTGATTTTTGAAACTTTGCTGACTTTTTTACATTCACAAACAGCTATATAACACACTACATGAAAGGTAATATTTGAAAAACCATAATAGATGCTCTTCAATATATTCATATACAGGGGCATAACTACACGGAGGGCAGGGTGGGCAACCGAGAGCCCGGTTTGAGAGGAGGCCCGCAACGGTCAACCAAAAGAAACCATAAAAATGACCGCGGGCTTGAGGGGTGATGAAAAACGGAGGGGGCCCGACAGTTTCTTTGCACTGGGGCCTGCAAGATCCAAGTTACCCCACTGTTCATATATTATAAATTATATATCTGATATATTTATACTGCCTCACACACAGTTCAGTGCAGCTGCATCTGAAAATATTCACAAACTTTTCACACCAAAACAAATGTCAGCAGTAAAATACTTCAGACTTTGTGTGAAAGAGGAAGTGCATTATTTTGTTTAAAAAATGTATCATTTATGTTTATTGACTCAAACCCATTGTGATGGAAATGTTTAGAAATATTTTTAAAACCTTACAAATCAGTTAGATCTCTGAGATCTTCTTGTCATGAACTGTTGGCTGTTCTAAGATAGAGATGCAAAACTAAAGGTGATAGAGCTTTTGTAGTAAATCCCCACGATTATGGAACAACCTGCCCTAGGATATTAGATCTGCTGAATCTGTGCCTGTTTTGAAGTTTCATTTTGTATAGACTTGCTGATATTACTTTATGAATTTCTATTTTTACCTTGTGTTTTACTCAGTGTGTTTTGATTTTATGTTTTGTGAAGCACTTTGTGCTGAAATGCTAAAAGGTGCTATAAAAATAAAGTTATTATTATTATTTTAGGTTAAGCATGATATAGCAGGAATGTTTTAAGAGAACAGACTGTCTTTCTGTGATTAAGTAATAATCAAATATAACTGTGAATTAAGGAAGTAAGACCAGCTAGAAATGGCTTGAACTTGATTTTTTGGTACACTGACATTTTAATATTTGTGACTATTTCAGAGAGGGTCTTTTTGCTTAGCAATATGATTTAACCAATCAGAATGAAGTAAACAAGTATTATGGGAGTTAGTTAATTATGCAATAATGCATAAAAGCTTATGAATTTTTTTGTTCAGTAGAGTCTCTACAGTGCTCTAAAATGCCTCTCCAGCCGTGAACAAATAAACCAAGGAAATGGGGAAAGGAGGAATGGAGTCTCTCTCTCTGAGTTATCACTGTGCAGCATAAGAGCATGATGCATGAGACCCTCAGATAAGAACATAGCGTGAGTGTGTCGATGCTGAGAGCAGAATATAAAACTCTCAGATTAGATCACTGGCTACATTTACATGTACACCAATACTCTGATTATTGCAATAATCAGAGTTTAAGGAATAATTAGATTAAGATGTTTACATGATTTGGGCAAACCTCTTCAATCCCATTTACATGATACTCAATACTCTGATTATTCGCTGAGAAATGTGATGTTTTAATGCTTTTTCATCTCAGTAACACTTTATAATGTGTAAAGTATTTGTAAAGCATTAGTTTATAGTCAATTGATCATTTATAAATGATTTTTCCTACATTAATAAGCTACATACAAACAGTTTGTTATTTGTTTATATTCCCTGTAGCAAAATTATTTATTATCTTTCATTTATAGGCAGTTTGATCATGTTCTTTAAACATGAACAAGGCATGAATTCATAGTAAATAAAGAAATTATATATGTAATGAATTGGATTTACATTTAAATGTAATTAATGTATTTGTTACTGTTTTAGTAACACTTACTATTAAATCAATTATTACTTAATATATAGGTCGTAATAAAGCATTGACTAATTTCTAACTAAGCATTTTTGTGACCGAATCTAAAGTAAGAACTGTAAATGCCTAATTAATCATTTATTAATGATCAATTTCTCTGAAAGTAGCCATCTCCACAGCATCTCAATCACAAAGGCTCAAAACAGACACTAAAGCTTAACAAAAAAATAAAAATTAAAAACAAAAATTAAAAAACAGGAATAATAGTGAGAGAGGAAAATCCACAGTTTATTAAAAGAGATCCTCTAATTGCTCAAACTCCACTTTAGAATGTTCCATCCTATTTAACTTTATAAGCAGACTTGTTCTCATTATTGCCAATTAAAAATGACTGTTTAATTCAGTTTCACCTGAAGTCCAAAAATCACGCTACAATTTTGCTTTGTTTTCCCAAATTCTGTTTTCCATACTATTTTTTCTGAATTCCATGTTTAAAAGATTATTTTATTATAAAAAATATGACTAATCAAATTAATTCATAAAGAGTTCATCAAATGAAATAATTTTATCATATAAAGTGCTTTAATAACATCTTCACAGCTGAATCTAAAACAGTTATTTTTTGTCAAATAACATGAGCACAACAGAGAATCACTGAATAAATTAAAAACTTACAGTACATTCAGTACAGCACACTTGTTTGTGAAATTTGCTTAAATATAATTATTCCTGAAATAATAATAATAATAATAATAGTAATAATAACAATAATAACTATTATTATTATAATGATTATTATTATTATTATTACTATTACTATTATTATTATTAATTAAATGAATATTACATTTTTACTGTGCAGTAGTAATATATTTTTTGTCTTAATTTCTTCAGTTTCACACATCCATTTAAACCAAACTTTTATTTTGTTGGATCACTGTGTCAGTTTCTGTGTCTGTTTGAGTGAAGTATCACACTTCTGGATAAGCAGTTCACTAAGTGGTCATTTGATTGTTACACCATAAGAGGATGCAATTTCATTAAATAAATAGTCTGGAATCTGTTGCAAACTTCGCATTAAATGAGCGTTTCGCTTTCTGTAATCTATTACACATATTACATAAGTCATAATGTGATGTTTTTAGCGGGTCAGTGCCTTCACACATCACTTTGAAGAGTGCAACACAAGAGAACTGGATATTTCTTAAATGAAATCGCAGGCTGCTGTGGTTTAATAATCAGACTAGGACACATGTACAACACATTTACAAGATCAACGGAAGAGTTTGTGACAGCGCAGTACTGGCCCGAAAGGGCGAAACTCTCACACTGGCCGCCATACTTACAGTTGAACCATGTTAATAAATGTTTAATTAGGCATATATAGTTCTCACTTTAGATTAGGTCACGTAAAATGCTTAGCCATTAGTAAGTTCTTTATTACGACCTTTGTTAAGCATTAATTGATTTAAAAGTAAGTGTTCCTAAAACATTAATAAACATATGAATTGTTTATTAATCAGAAACCCTTGTTATTAATGACACCTGTGGCCGTTAAGTGAACTGCAGCCAGCTACCTGTTGCTCGTGCTCGTACACACACTCCATAGGGACGCAAGCGAGTGAGCATCAGCCAAAACAATGACGTAACGTACAAAGAGACAACGTGATTCACCGGCATCATGCTGACAGATGAGGTAGCATAATTAAAATTACACAGTTATGATTGTTTTACTACAGACTTTGAGACAGTATATTATATTTGACTCTCCAAAGCTGGAACAGGGCTAAAACAAAGTGTGGATATAGCTCTGGCTATGTGAGACTGTAATTTGAAGTAATCACTTTTCTTTGCATGATATATTGACTGCATTTATACTAGCTAGCCAGCTTTATCAATAGCTGTTAGCTAAATTTGGTGGATGACAGTATCTGTTTATAAAATAGACTGTACATTATAAATATGTTGACACAATTCAGTATTGATGTGATTCCATCACAACTGTCATTTTGATATATCGATGCGCTATTGTTTTACAATAACAGATTGTACATATTTTCTGTATAACTAAGTCACGTTAAACGAATGAATGGGTCTTTTTTCACTATCTTGAACATTGTCTAGCATTCATTTCATGTGTTATTGTAGTTTAGCGAAAATTACACTCATCAATCCTTATGCACTATATTTCACATGATTTGCAGTTATGTAAGCTTACCTGTCCAATAAGAAGAATGCCTATTCAGGGTCGGTTTTGATCCCCATAACCGAATGAAGGTCCCTCCAGGAATCAAATGCCCTGCCGATGTTCACTCTAGTTTTTGCTCGACCACGATCACATTTCTGCTTAGCCAGACGGGATTCAGTAGATAAATGTTTTTTTTTTTTTTTTTGGCTTACTCGGAATTTGTGTAGTAGCCGGTGTTGTGCTGGGAGCTGGCCGTTTGCTGGATTGCATCCCTAAGATAACGTTACCTAGTGTTGCAGACTGTCTGTTGACGTGGAAGAGAAGCTATTACCGAGGCAAGGCTCTCAGGAGTGCGCATAAATGTCACATCCTTTGGATTTTTCCGGCAAAAGCGACCTGCTCCCTTCACATGAAAATCAGTCTACAGGCTTTAATAGGCAACCTAGGAAGTCCGGGAAGGGCTCATTTTTTAAGTTGCGTTACAAGCGAAAAAGGAGAATATTACATTAAAATTGTTACATATTGCACCTTTAAGCAGAAATGTGTATCCAATTAATTACATATTTAATATCTTTATTAACTATGAATTTACGCTTTCTTAATGTTCTCATAAACACTTCTTTACCACTGGTTTGCATCAACTAAAATACATCAGTTAGGTATGATTAACAAGTTGTTTTCTATGAAAAAAATACATGATCAAACTGCCTATATATTAAATTATTAAACAATAATAAATCATTTGCTAAAGTGAATAGAAAACAAATAACATACGATTTATATGTAGCTTATTAATGCATTAATAATATAGGAACAATCATTTATAAATGATCAATTAACTATAAGCAAATGCTTTACAAATACTTTATACAGTGTAGTTATTATAAAGTGTTACCAAATTTTTAATAGGATCTGGATCATCCTCAGGAACTGCATTTAATCTTTCATAACATAAGGTTTGAAAAACATACCAGTTGGCTTTTTAAAGTTGCCATCTCTGTACACTTGGTACTTCTCTTCCTTTGAAGGTCAAGATTAGTGGAAAATGGTCACTTCCGTAGAGATCATTCCACACTTTCCATGAGAAATCTAGTAGTATCTCAGTCTGGCAGATTATGGGATCAAAATCCTATCAAAAGTATTGCGGTCACTGTAACGTTTAAAGGAGGTCACAAGAGCAGGATCTAGGTGCAGCAAGTTTAAAAAGAAATAAATCAATAAAGTAACAGGGTAAACACTAGAACAAGGCAAGACTAGGAACTCGGAAACAAAACAAACATTGAAACCGGTATATGAACTAGAGAAAACACACAATAACTGACAAAGTCAAAGCAGGCATCAGGGGATTATATACACATGGATAAATGAGGTAATGGAAGACAGGTGAAAACAATTGGGAACAGCTGGTAGTGATGAAGGCAATGAATTATGGGGAATGTAGTCCAGGGAAACAGATGACAGGGGCAAAACACAAGGCAAAACAACAGTGAATCATGACATAACACCCCCCCCCCCCACCAGGGCCAAGATGGAGCCGGAGACCAAAGTGGCCAGAGCAGATCAGGCAGAAGGCCGGGAGACCAAGGAGATCAGAGCAGCTCAGGCAGATGGCCGAGAGACCAAGGAGACCAGAGCAGATCAGGCGGACGGCCATGAGACCAAGGAGACCAGAGCAGATCAGGCGGATGGCCAGGAGACCCAGGAGACCAGAGCAGATCAGGCAGACGGCCATGAGACCAAGGAGACCAGAGCAGATCAGGCGGATGGCCAGGAGACCCAGAAGACCAGGGCAGATCAGGCAGACAGCCAGGAGACCCAGGAGACCACCTCAGGGCTGAAACAGGATCAGGAGGCCTGGGTGGCAACCACAGGGTCAAGATAGGGTCAGGAGGCCTGGGAGGTTGCCACAGACTAGAGACTGGAGCCGTGTAAGAATCTGAAGGCGGAGGCAGGTGGAGCCGTGGGAGGCTCGAGGGGAGAAGCCATGGTTGGCGGAGCCGTGAGAAGCTCGAGGGGCGAAGCTGTGGCAGGCAGAGCCGTGGGAGGCTCAAAGGGCAAAGCCGTGGAAGGCAGAGCCTTGGGAGGCTCGAGGGGCAAAGCCATGGAAGGCGGAGACGTGAGAGGCTTGAGGGGCGAAGCCATGGAAAGCGGAGCCTTGGGAGGCTCAAAGGGTGAAGCCGTGGAAGGCGGAGCCATAGGAGGCTCGAGGGGCAAAGCCATGGAAGGCGGAGCCGTGAGAGGCTTGAGGGGCGAAGCCATGGAAAGCGGAGCCATGGGAGGTTCGAGGGGCGAAGCCGTAGAAGACAGAACCATGGCAGGCTTGAGGGGCGAAGCCGTAGAAGGCAGAGGCGTGGGAGGCTCGAGGGGCAAAGCCATGGAAGGCAGAGCTGTGGGAGGCTCGAGGGGCGAAGCCGTAGAAGGCGGAGCCATGGGAGGCTCGAGACAAAGAGTCCTGGATGACTGGGAAATGACCTCCGTGGTCGCGAACATGGGAAGAGACTCGGGATCGACCTCTGTGGCCGCGGGCACGGGCAGAGACTCAGGAACGATCTCTGTGGTCGTGAACACTGGCAGAGACGTGGGAATGACCTCTGTGGTCGTAAACACTGGCTGAGACTCGGGGATGACCTCTGTGGTCGTATGCATGGGCAGAGACTCGGGAATGACCTCTGTGGTCATGAGCATGGGCAGAGACTCGGGAACGACCTCTGTGGTTGTGAACACTAGCAGAGACTCGGGAATGATCTCTGTGGTCGTGGGCATGGACAGAGAATCGGGAACAACCTCCATGGTCGTGAACATGGGAAGAGACTTGGGAATGACCTCTGTGGTCGTGGGCATGTGCAGAGACTCGGGAATGACCTCTGTGGTCGTGAGCATGGGCAGAGACTTGGGAACGACCTCTGTGGTTGTGGGCATGGGCAGAGACTCGGGAACAACCTCCATGGTCGTGAACATGGGAAGAGACTTGGGAATGACCTCTGTGGTTGTGGGCATGTGCAGAGACTCGGGAATGACCTCTGTGGCCGTTAACATGGGCAGAGACTTGGAAATGACCTCCGTGATCGTGTACACGGGAAGAGACTTGGGAACTACCTCTGTGGTCGTGGGCATGGGCAGAGACTCAGGAACGACCTCCGTGGTCGTGAACATGGGCAGAGACGTGGGAATGACCTCTGTGGTCGTAAACACTGGCTGAGACTCGGGGATGACCTCTGTGGTCGTATGCATGGGCAGAGACTCGGGAATGACCTCTGTGGTCGTGAGCATGGGCAGAGACTCGGGAACGACCTCTGTGGTTGTGAACACTAGCAGAGACTCGGGAATGATCTCTGTGGTCGTGGGCATGGACAGAGAATCGGGAACAACCTCCATGGTCGTGAACATGGGAAGAGACTTGGGAATGACCTCTGTGGTTGTGGGCATGTGCAGAGACTCGGGAATGACCTCTGTGGCCGTTAACATGGGCAGAGACTTGGAAATGACCTCCGTGATCGTGTACACGGGAAGAGACTTGGGAACTACCTCTGTGGTCGTGGGCATGGGCAGAGACTCAGGAACGACCTCCGTGGTTGTGAACATGGGCAGAGACTTGGAAACAACCTCCGTGGTCGTGTACACGGGAAGAGACTTGGGAACAGAAACCTTTCTTCTCCTCCTCCGGACGGCCGCAGTTGGCAACACTGGCTCTGGGATGGATGAGGCTGGCAATGTCGGTTCTGGGACGGACGAGGCTTGCAATGCAGGCTCTGGGACGGACGAGGTTTGCAACGCAGGTTCTGGGACGGACGAGGCTTCCAGCTCGTTGGCCTTGGCAGGCGTGGGCGTTGACTCGTTGGCCGTAGCAGGCGTGATGGAAAACATGATTTTGTTTGGAATTCTGATGACTTTCCTTGAATTTTTCTGTTTTTTTTGTTGTTGTTGTTGTTGTTGTTGTTGTTTTTTTTTGCAGCATCTTTTAAATGTGTTTATATATTTTTGATTCATGCTTGTTATTTTTTTGATCTACACTAATTATTTTAATCTGCGGGTTTTTTTTTTTTTGTTTGTTTGTTTTTTGCGCTTATTATTTTTTTAACTGTGCTTATTATGTTTTGATTCATGCTTATTATTTTGATTCATGCTTATTATTTTTGGATCTGTGACCGCAATACTTTTGATGGGATTTTGATCCCATAGCAGATGGTTAAGTTAATTGCTGAATAGGTACCATGTCCAGGGTGTAAATAGGTTTGAAACCCATCATTAAAAAAGGCACAGGGCATGGTTGTTGATAAAGTCCTCAATGTTCTTACCTTTGTATTACACTGATTACTGCCCCACAAGGTATTATGGCTGTTAAAATCCCCATAAGTATGAAGGGGGAAGGAAGCTGCTCAACAAGGTTGTCCAGATCTTGATGCTTTATATTCATTTCCGGTGGAATGTATATGAATCCAGGGGCAGGTTTACGATTTCTGAGGCCCCAAGCAACCGACCAACCCGGTGTCACAGTCTGTCACCCTCATTCTCTTCAAGGACTCTTATTTTAAAGTTTTCCCCCGGACTACATTTCCCAGGATTCACCGCCCTAATCACTTCTAACAGTTCATCATCATCTGCGCCTGCCTTCTATTCCCTCGTTTGTTTCTCAGTGTATAAATATCCTATTGTGTATTAAATCTTTGTCAGTCCTTGAAGTGCAACATTGTGAAGTGTCACGGTTTTTTGTATTGTTAGCCTTATAGTTTGTTTTCCACTCCAACGTTTATAATTAAAAGATTAAAAAGAATGTACTCCTGTGTCTCCTCTCTTCCTCTCCTAGACACCAACGTTACACACCAACGTTATATTTGTTTTATTTTTATTTATTTTTTTTTCACAAAAAATGCTTTTTTAATGAACAGGGTGTGCAAAACCTATTACTTCACTCACTAACATTTTAGAATTCAGTTATTTATTATTATAATCCTACAATTATTTATTGCTGTCCAGTTTTTCATTATAATACAGTATGATACAGTATTATGATTATTACTTTGAGGATTTGTTGTATACAATAGTAATATATTTCTGTCTTATTTACTTTCATCTGGAGCTTATATTCTAATGCTGCAGTGTATTGTTCATCATGTTGCAAAAGGCAGTATTTTATGTAAGCATTGTAGGCAATATTCGAAACGGTAACAGTAAACATATAAGGCATGGCAGCCCCTCAGCACACTAGAGCAGAAGAGGAAAAAATAACTGCCGTTTTTCAAGCGTTGAAACTTTGCTTGGTGCAGAATAATCTGGAATAATGTTAAACATGGTAACAGTCACCTCTTTGCAACCTGAAATTGTTCAAAACGTTAAATCTTTGTGACACCTGCGCTAAAAACACAGCGCAAAGGCTGAAACAGAACACAGGCGTATCGACATGCATTTTTGAGACCTGAAGTTCTTTTTAACTTGACAGTGTCTAAACATGTTCCGGTACTGCGTGAGACACTGAAGAAACAGCGAGACACGGTGCAGCAGTCAAGGACGTTCGTCCAGCGAATGTTTACATAGGAAAACAATGAAAAAAATAATAAATAAAGCAGATGCACGTAAAAACGCGTTCGATGTGAACGGCCCCTAACTCTTGGGCGAAACAAGTTTGTAAGTCCTATATATTTTTTCATAAATTACAAACCCGAACCCAAAATCCTACGTGAAAAACTGACCTGAACCCAGCGGACCGCTCTAAGAGCGCTGACAACAGAGTATTCGCTCATGTACCCAGAACACCATGTTTGCATAGTGGTTAAAACCACTACAGAATGGAGTATACTGTGAAAGTACTTTGGAGGGTAATATGTACTGTAGTTACTTGTAAATTACTATTTAGTGTGATGTATCTGCGTATCACATAATTTTTTAATTAAAATAGCTGTTCCACCAGAAGCACGTCTATTGTTTGGACCAAAATAAATTAAAATTGTAAAGGTTTTAAAAGAAAGGGTAGTCTCAAGTGACAACTGAATCTCTTGTAGACAAAAGGCAAGTGGATTTATAATTGTAGCTAATCGTTGCAATTCTGCGAAGTTAGCTCTGAGCCACAGCAGTTCCATTGGAAAATAGTGTGATCCATATTTAAGTTAGGAGAATAGGGATATTACCCCTAGTTCTGCCTTTTGGTGAGCGGCTCCTATTGTGATGGCCACTCTCTTTCATTTCGACATCATTGATTGCTTTCGTCTTTGTATTCTCATCTTGTGATACTTTTGATTGTGAACATCCTGCTTTTTTAGAATTCTTGTTAAATATTTGGTTTTTTGCTTGTAAGTTCTGGTTGGTTTGGCTATGTGTTGATGTAGTTTCATTCTGATTTCCTGCACTCTTTGATCTAGGAGGAGGTATACCTTTATTGTCAGTGACAGTTTGTGGTTTACCCTTTTGCAGCCAGGTCAAATCTGTCTGGTAATCCACTGAATGAAAAGTTTTGATCACAGAAGCAAAAGTTTTACTTATAATGAACGAGGGTGCCACAGAGACCAATTTGCGTGCTTCATTATAGCTGGATTTCTTTCTCTTTAATCCACATCAAGCATTCTTTTGATGTTGCCATATGTTCTCCTGCACAATTGCAGCATTTGGGTGGCTTCTGACATCTTTCTTTGTCATGATCCTCCTCTCCACAATTGCAACAGACATGCTTATTCTTACAGCTGTTTGATCCATGTTCATACTTTTGACAGTTAAAGCATCTCAGTAGATTTGGTATAAATAAGTCCAGTAGAACACTCATATACCCGACTGTGATTCTTTCTGGAGGATGAGGTTTATTGAAGGTAATAATGTAAGTGCCAGTTTTGATAATTCGATCTTCTATTTTGATTGTTATTCTTTTCACATATATTACTCCTTGAGATTTAAGTTCAGAAGTTATTTCTTCTTCATCTTCATCACCCAACTCTCTGGTATGTATCACTCCTTTGCTGTAGTTGAGTGTTGGATGTAGAGAAGTCTTTATATCAAGTCCAGCCAGCAATCTGGCATGAAGAAGTTTCTCTGAATTAGCCTTCTTACAACATTCCACCAGAATCTGGCCAGATCGCAGTTTCTTCACCTCCTTAACAGTACCAGCTATTCCTGTAATGCCCTTGTGAATGGCGAAAGGAGATAGATTTGTGATTGGCATATATGATGACGCAGATTCAATAATTATACATTTTGGCCAATCGTCATTGTTAGATGTAGAAGCACATTGATTCTCTGAAGTGCAGTCCATGTCCAGGTCTAAAAGTCTTTTTTTTTTTTTTTTGGATGTGTGTTTGGTAGCCATGTTTAGCGTATTATGCTTCATCATCTCTACTCCCAACCCACCTTGGAGTCCAACAAGGGGATGCACAGAGCTGCTGAAATCCTGCAGATTATGCACCAGGTATATAGGGATGGTATACTCCAGCACAAAGAATGAGAGATGTTTTATTTACTCGATTGATCCTTAGCCAATGCCTTCTGGGGATACTGAAAATGAAGTTGATGAAGTAGGAGCCAAAGCACAGTGTTGAAATAATGGAAGCCTCAGCAAACCACATTTCTCAGTAGCCAGGATTTCTTCCTCCACCGATACAAGTCGCAACTCATGGCAAACAAGTTGCCCTCTTTTGCTGTATTTTACGAGTAGCAGGGGGATGCTAGGACTTTAACTACTCAGGGTCCTTATGGAGAGGTAGACAATGATGGTATAAGAAGATTGGCAAACTCAAGTACAGTAGAGATAAAAAACAAAATTAAATAAAAAGTTAAATAAAAGTATATAAACAACTGTGACCCTAGTATGGGAGGCTAGAGGGTTATTCACTCTTGCCCAAGGAATAGACCCTAGCACTACGGAGGGAAGGAGCGTGCCACTGTTCTTTTCACGAGCTACCACCACAAAGGTGGGTCCCGCACCATACCCGGGTCTCTCTTTTGGTCACTGGGTTGCCCCATACCATTGTTCTGGGTGATTACAGTGGTCATATAGAAGCACTGTAATAGACTATTGCACCAAAATTACATTATGTATTCTCACCTAAAATCATAGCTTACGTAGCATGTAACTTACAACAGACGAAATGCTTCAAAATGCCCACATTTACTGTTTTTACCAGTGGTTGTGTGCATTTCTCAACAGTGAGTACTCTTTTAAAACTTTAAAACTTCTTTGCCAACATGCAGCTCAACACACTAGCTAATCTTACTTCCAAAATGTAAAATGCACTAAAACCATCAAAACATTTGACCATATCATAACTCATCAATCAATAATTTTGTCACTCTGTGAGAAATTTTGTGACATTTATTAGTATGCTTTTTGTATAGATTAAGTCCAACAAACAAAAAATAAAACCTGAGACTTTCCAATACTGAGTGTTATGTCAAATTTAATGCATTTTGTGTCAAAGAAAGCAATGAAAACTGACCCACAGTTGAGTCCACAGAGACTGCTGTCGTGAAAACCAAATGAAGAGTTTTGGGAAAAGTGTACTTAAAAATGCATAGAACCAATAAAAGTGATTTGATTTGATTGATTAATTGAAAAAAAAAAAAAAAATTAATAAAGAATGACATAACCTGCGAAACTCCAAATTCAACACAGAGGCACTTCCATGTTTCTTGTCAGTATGGGACATGGATTTGCAATGATGTACTGCAAGCCAGTAGCGGCCATAAATGGAATTTGGATACAATTGTTAAGACTGCCTGCAAGTCATCATGTGCAAAAGACTGCTGAAACAATTATTAAAGGAACAATGTGATGATGAACTGTACAATGATGAAAAATGACAATGACTGTTCAAAGGTAAACACGAAACAGTCCAAATGTATTGTGACAGTGCTTAGGCCTATATATTAAATTAACATTACACAATTGATGCTATCATGTACCAGGCAAATTATGCGTAACATCTGCACTTGATTTCCTGTACATACATCGGACTATTTGTTGAAAGGTTAGAGATTTCGGTAACACTTTACAATCAGGTTCCCTTTGTTAACATTAGTTAACATCATTAGTTAACATGAACTAACAATGAACAACTCTTAAACATTTTTTTAATTTTTATTAATGTTAATTTCAACATATACTAATACATTTTCAGAATTTGTATTTGTTAACATTAGTCAATGCGCTATTATCTAAAATGAACTAACAATGAACAATTGTATTTTTATTAACTTACATTAACAAACATTAATAAATGCTGTAAAAAATATATTGTTCATTGTTTGTTCATGATACTTGATGCATTAATTAATGTTAATGAATGGAACCTTGTTGTAAAGTGTTACCAAAATATTTGACCAGTATTTTAATCTCCATAGCAAACGATACCATTACAAAAACTTCACCAAATACGAAATGCAAACGATTGCCATGGTTCAATGATAACTGCAAAAAGGTTATAAAAGAGCGGAAGAAAGCTGAAAGAAGATTCTTCAGAAGTCCATCACGGAAAACCTCATCAATGTCAAAATAAAGAGAGCACAAGTACGTAGAGCAGGGGTGGGCAACTATTTTGCTAAAGAAGCCACATTGGGCTTTAAGTAGTGCATAGGGGGCCACAATGTATTCCTTTTGAGATACAATGTTCCGCATTGATTTGGTTTTTGTATCTTTTAAGCCCAGAAAGAGTTGTGTACTCAATTTTCTGAAGTGTATATGTGACTAATGGGACTATTCTGCAATTGCCTAAAGTATTATATTGCTCTACAAAGGTAGATACTTTTCTATCAGGCATTAAAAACTGAATAAAGGCTGAACTTATTATAAAGAAATTATTTATTTTACCATCTCTTCTTCCCTGTTAATTTATTATTCAATTTAACACTCTCTACATCAGGGGTCTGTTGTAATAAAAAATAACTTTTAATGTTTGTCGCAAAGCGGGCGAGTTTACTTATTTTACTATAATAAGTATTATAGTATTGAGAGTATTATTTTACTCTCAAAACATTACCCATTTACATGCTAAAAGGGTGATGATGCGAGTCTCATCAATGGTTTGACTTTCCATTCAGCACACAACTGAATAAAACAGGCTGCATGACTATGATAAATGATTACTGCAAGAGTTAGATTAACATACAGGTGTGAGGGGACTTCAGCATTACTAAATTGCACAAATAAAAAAATAAATATACAGTGCATATTCATCTCTTGCTTGCTTTTGCTCGTGTGTCAATGATTAACCCTCCACGTCAATGATGCCGAGATCTACTTTTATATTTAATTTCATCACTGTGAAGGTTTACCTGCTAACTTAGTAGCACCAAACATCACAGGCAGCCTCAAGAATGGACACAGAGTGGCTGTATAACACTTTTCCTTGAGCAGAATATTACACTAGAGATCAGCAAGTTTGTTCAAAGGGGAAAGCGAGAGCTAGAAAGAGCACACTCACATACATGGTTGCCAGATTGCACAAAGTAAGTATAACATTAGGCAGAGTATTTCCAATTTGCACAAGCATAAATCTCAAATTGGGGTTGTTGCATCTCTTATCTGGCAACCTTGAGCATGTTAAAAGCTTGTGGAGGCACATTAGGTCCCAATGCAAGATAACTGAAATATCCAATAAATTAAAAAAAAAAAACGCTTTTAGGATAAATGAGCCACGGGCCATATTAAACCATGTGGAGGGCCAGAGGCTCAGGTGGTGGAGCCGCAGGAGGCGGAGCCGAAGGAGTCTCAGGGAATGGAGTCCCAGGAGGCAGAGCGCAAGAGGCGGAGGCTCAGGGGGTGGAGCTGCAGGAGGAGGAGGCTCAAGGGCAGACCCGCACTAGGCAAGGTTTCATTGTGGTGGAACTGCAGGAGGCGGAGGCCCTGGAGATGGAGCCACAGGAGGCAAGGGTTCAGGTGGCGGAGCTGTAGGAGGTGGAGACTCAGAGGATGCCATCACATGGTTTCAGGGCTCACTGGCATGCACTGGTTGGGACATCTTCCAAGGCGATGATGAGAGAGTTTCACAAATCACTGACTATATTAAGTTCTGCATTAACACCACCATTCTCACAAGGACTTTTATAAAATACCCAAACTCCAAACCTTGGATCACCTCCCACATTAAGTAAAGTCTGAAAGAGAAGCACAAGGCATTCCGGCGTAAGGACTGGGCTTCCCTTAAAACACTCAATAAACAGATTAAGAATGACAGTATTTCAGTCAAACTAAAATACAAAGACAAACTGGAACAGGAGTTTAGCAACATGAACACAAAACAAGCCTTCAATAAAGTAAAAATACTCACTGAACATGAATCAAGACAAGATCACTCCTCAATAGCAGACCTAACCACCTTTGTTAACTCTCTGAGCAGTTATTTTACACGGTTTGACACCCACAAACACAACTACTCTGCTGCCTGTGAAGATCTGCTGAGATCCCTCCCCTTTCAACCATCATCACTAATACCGGTGCCCCTTAGGGCTGTGTCCTCAGTCCCTTTCTGTACACCCTCTACACATATGACTGCATTAGGCAGTCACCCATCACCACATACTTCAAATACTCTGATGACACTGCCATACTGGGACTACTCAACGACAAGAACTCTGTTACAGCCTACCAACACTCAATCTCTCACATCACAAAGTGGTGCTCTGACAACTACCTCCAATTGAATGTGGATAAAACAAAAGAACTGGTCATTTACCCATCAAACATCCCACCCTGGACTGAACTACACCATTATCCACGGACAGCCAGTTGAACAGATCAGCAGTTTCAAATATCTTGGACTCATCATAGATAATAAACTAAGTTTCAATGAACATATCACTGCCACACAAAAACATTCACAGCAAAGACTTTACGTAATACGCAAACTCAGAGCTCTGTCTGTTGCCCCCCACCTTCTGCTGCTGCTTTATAAAAGCATAATTCAGTCCATCTTGTTGCACTGCTCCCCTTGTTTCTTCACAATGTTAACCATTTCCAACAACAAAAACAACAAAAAAGCTCACTAAGATAACACATATTGCCTCCAAAATCCTCAGCCTACCTACTCACAGCCTTTCAGATATGAATGACAGAGTCACTGCATGGCTTGCAAAAGTAATAGCAAATGAAACTTATCACCCCCTGAATACATTTTTTCACTGCTACCCTCTGGTCGCAGATACAGGACTTTAAGAGCTCGCTTTGGCAGAAGTTTTGTCCCATCAGCCATTCCTGCTCTGGACAAATGAACTCGATAGCACTGATCATTTGTATGCATGTACATGGGTTGAGGCAGGGGAATTTATGTTACATGTCATATAATGTAATTGTCACAGAGAAACTCATGGAGGCAGGATATGGACTCAGCCGTGGGGTTTACTGAACATGAGAATGAAGCAGCGATGTAAACAACAGGTGAGTAAATCCAGATACAGTAGAGGGACAAACAGCAGGTGAGTAATATCCAGACAGGGAAGTAATGTGATGTACAGAAGAATGGTTAACTCACAACAGTCTTTTGACATTTGCAGGAAACTTAAATGACACAGGAGAGTCCAAACACTGGAGGATAAACGGAGGATGAACCAACATGAAACACAGATTAGGAGAACAATAACAAGGTAAGTATATTAACAGGTAAGTTAGCCAAAACTAGGAAGTCCATAGTCTCAGGGAAAACACTGACAAGAACAGACAGAGTGTGTGTGAAAGCTGGGTATAAATGTATTCCTTAATTTGTCACTAATGATTTGCAGATGCATGTGATCAGAAATCCGGGGAGAGTGAGTGCTGTGTCGGCAGTGAGAGCAGAGAGTGGAGTGCGAGAGGGAGTCAGGTGGATCCGTGACAGAACCACCCCCCCCCCAAAAAGGTGACTCCTGGCACCCAAAGATGGATGAGGAGGGATGGAAGAAACAGATGACAGGGAAGGATACAGGAGGTGATTATGAGGCCAAGGAGGAATTGGCAGATGATCCGGTGGCCAGGGAGGAGTCTGCGGATGATCAGGAGGCCAGTTAGGTGACCACTGGGCAGGGACTGGGTCAGGAGGCTTGGGAGATGGCCATAGAGCAGGGACAGGGTCAGGAGGCTTGGGAAACGGCCATAGAGCTGGGACAGGGTCAGGAGGCCTGGGATGTGGCCACAGGGAAGGGACAGGGTCAGGAGGCCTGGGAGGTGGCCACAGGGCAAAAACAGGGTCAGGAGGCCTGGGATGTGGCCACAGAGCAGGGACAGGGTCAGGAGGCCTGGGAGGCGTCCACAGGGCAGGAACAGGGGCAGAAATTCCCCTTGTCCGAGATGTCACAGGGGGCGATGGTCGAGCTGGTGACTTGGGGGGAAACGGCTGATCAGGAAGAGGAGGAGGAGCTAATGTCCTGGGTGGAGTCAGCAGAGGAGGAAGGGCCATCATGCTGGATGGAACCAACAGAGGAGGAAGGGCCATAGGCGGATCCGGAAGTGAAGCAACAGGAGCAGGAGCAGGCTGAATCGTAGGAGGTGGAGTTTCTGGGGTTGAGGGTGCAGCCGAGGGAGGCTTGACAAAGACAGATGAGCAACAGGAGTAGGGATTGGAGATTTAGGAGATGGAGTTCATGGTGAAGCGGGCTGAGCCATAGGAAGTGGACATTCTAGTGTTAAAGGCGGAGCCGTGGAAGACTCTGAGGGCGGAGCCGTGGAGGGCTCGACTAAGGCAAGTGGAGCCAGGAGAGGTTCGACGAAGGCAGGTGGAGCCAGTAGAGCCATGGAAGGCTCGAGGGGCGGAACCGTGGAAGGCAGAGCCATGGGAGGCTCGAGGGGCAGAGCCAGGAAAGGCAGAGCCGTAAGAGGCTCTAGGGGTGGAGCCAGGGAAGGCGGAGCCGTGGGAGGCTCGAGGGGCGGGGCCATGGAGGGCGGAGCCATGTGAGGCTCGAGGGGTGGAGCCATGGATGGTGGAGCCATGGAAGGCCCGAGGGACGAAGCTACGGAAGGCTCGAGGGGCGGAGCAGTGGAAGGCTCGAGGGTCGAAGCCAAGGAAGGCTTGAGGGGCAGAGCCAGGGAAGGCAGAGCCGTGGGAGGCTCGAAGGGCGGAGCAATGGAAGGCGGAACCATGGAAGGCACGAGGGACTAAGCCACGGAAGGCTTGTGGGGCAGAGCCACGGAAGGCAGAGCTGTGAGAGGCTCAAGGGGTGGATCCAGGGAAGGTGGAACCATGGGAGGCTCAAAAGGCGGAGCCGTGGGAGGCGGAGCCATGGGAGGCTCGAGGGGCAGAGCCAGGGACGGCGGAGCTGTGGAAGATCTGAAGGGCGGAGCCATGGGAGGCTTGGAGCAAGGTGACGTGGAAGGCTTGGACGAAGGAGCCATGGAAAGCTTGGACGAAGGAGCTGTGGAAGGCTTGCCGCTAAGGACCATGGAAGGCTGGGAGCTAAGGGCCATGGACGAAAGCACAGGAAGGCGCTCCACACCGGGGCCGGGCCGCAGGGGCGGGCTGCGGCGGAGCCAGTGCTGTTGCTCCAGGAGGACGCTCTTGGTGACGAGCGGATGGGGTGCGGGGTCTTGAGCCGTGCCAGGGCAGGATGTGCTGAATAGCCTCCGTCTGCTTCTTCACCGGCGAGTCCTCGACAGTGTCGCCGAACAGGCCAATCTGGGAAATGGGGGTGTCAAGGAACCGTGCCTTGTCAGTCTCTCTCATCTTGACCAGGTTGAGCCAAAGGTGGTGCTCCTGGACCACCAGGGTGGACATCACCTGCCCGAGAGACTGCGCCATGACCTTCGTTTCCTGGAGAGCGAGGTCGGTTGCCGAGCGCAGTTCCTGCATCAATCCCGGGTCAGAACTACCCTCGTGCAGCTCTTTTAGCACCTTGGCTTGGTGTACCTGCAGAAGAGCCATGGTGTGCAGGGCGGAGGCGGCTTGTCCAGTGGCACCATAGGCCTTAGTCGCCAGGGACGATGTAAACCTACAGGCCCTGGACGGGAGCCTCGGGCGCCTGCGCCTGGTGGCGGCGCTCTGCAGGCACAAGTGCACCGTGATCTCCTTATCCACCTGGGGGATCACCGAATACCCCTTGGCCACCCCACCATCGAGGGTTGTGAGAGTGGGGGAGTTGAAAGATCAGGATCGGGTAGTAAAAGGTGCCCCCCACAATCTTGTCAGCTCCTCGTTCACTTCCGGGAAGAAAGGGGCACGGACGTGAGTGGCGCTCCGGGCCCAGGAACCAATCATCGAGCCGCGAGGGTTCAGGGAAGAATGGAGGGTTCCACTCTAGCCCGACGCTTGCAGCTGCCTGGGAAAGCATGTCCGTCATCTCCGCGTCGGCCTGAGACTGGGCGACCATACCCGAAGGAGGAAGCCCAGCCGAAGCCTCCATGTCAGACTGGACGAGCTCACTCTCCGATGCTGCGCTCAATAACTCATCGTCTTCCCAGGCTCCGAATAAGAGGTCGGACTCGCCCTGAGACGAGCCGACAGTCTCATCCGAGAGCCTGACCGGGGCAAGCGAGCATGCTGAGGAATGGGAGGTCCTTGGGGGGTTACCTGGCGGAGGTGCTCCCACTGAAGTCCCCAAATCACCCCCAGTGCTAACCGACGCGGCCTCATACCCATATGTAGAAGGACCGAGGTGGGGAGCCGCTGGGGTGGCTTGCTTTCTTACGAAGGCAAGCCACGACCACAACGTTGCCATGGTCATATTCTCGCAATGAGGATAAGACCCATCCACGAACGAAGTCTCCGTGTGGGCAGGCACGTAAGACAGCGATTGTGGCCGTCAGAAGTGGAGAGATAACGACCGCAACCAGGAATAACACAGAAACGGAAAGGCATTTTTAAAAAGACATTCCGTGTGTGCCGCTCTTTTAGAATTGAAAATATATTCTTTTAGAATATACTCTTTTGTTTTGTTCTGCCGAAGTGCCCGTGCACTCCACGGGTGCAGAGGGGGAGAAGCCGCTGAAATGCGCCGTAAATCCAGCAGTTTGAGGTGAACGGTAGGGAGAAATTGAATTCAGTGCACTGAATGCAACCGCTCAGCTCCAAAGAGAAAATCTGAATGAGTGGTTGCATACCAGCTCCTTTTATTCCCGTATGTCCGGGGGAGTGGCATGCAAATTCCACTCACCAATTCAAATTGGCCTTTTTTCAAAAAGCAGAGGTGTTTGGGGTTCCCAAGAGTGACCCTTAGTGCCACTACATCAACACAACGTCAAGTGAGTGACAGACAGGGAACCAGCATATCACGCCCAATATTCATATCTGTATGAGAGAAAACTGAGGCATATACAACCTCCTTAGTCTTTTACAGTCTGCTCTGTTGCCTTTTAATCTCTGATTGATGAGCAAATTCTAAGAAAATACAATGTTGACGGGCTGACAGAAGGCTTATTCCAAGGCTGATATACAGGATTTTGAATTCTTTATCTTGCCAGATCTTGAAATCCGTGACATTGTGACATTGCCACCAACAATGGTTTTGGAGGTGAGAGAAGTGGAGCGGAACCTAGGAGCCAGACTGATCACATCTGAACAGCCATTAGATAATCACATTAAAGAAACATCAAAGAGATCCTGGATATTTAAGGCCACATATGAATATATGAATAACAGAACTCAAATATTTGCATTCACACATGCAGGCAATTGATGTCCCCATGCTAAAAGTGAAAAACGAACATGGGAGAAATATTTCAAGTTACAGCTGTCTTTGACTTTTAAAATAATTCGTTTTTTAAAACAATTTTACATAATTACATAACTTAGACATATTTTGAATTTGAGTTCTATTTACTTATTTTATTCTGTATGGATGAGGTTGGTGGTAGAACACAATCAGCTGAACTGTCAGAGTGTTTGGCCTTTAGATTCTTGTGCATTCAGGTGAAATTTCCAAAATGTCGAAAACCTCCATTTCAACACAGAGTCACCTGTCCTTTGTCTGACGTTTATGATGACAACATCTGACAACAACTGCCTATACATAATCATTCCTATCACAGTCTGTGTCTTTATATCTGAAGGCTATTATTATCGTCATGTCTCCCATTTGCATGTTTTTGTCATGTTAAATGAGTTACACGTTTTCTTTTTCCCCTCTGCTGTATAGTCAGTGGGGAACTGGCTCACCCAGGTGAGTCTGGTTTCTCCCAGTTTTTTTGTTTTTGTTTTTTTGTTTTTGTTTTTTGCTCTCTCTATTAACACTTTATGGAGTTTTGGGTTCCTTGCCATAGTTTCCTTTGGCTTGCTCTCTAGGGGCATAAATAAAAATAATTTTAAGGCATGGTTCAGTTGTTTTTCAATTAAACTGCTCAACGAGGACTTTAAGACATTTAGACATTAAAGACATTACAGTATAATTTCTGTAAAGCTGTTTTGAAACAATGAGTATTGTGAAAAGTGCTATACAAAAAAAAAAAAAAAAAAATGAAAAAGAAGTTGTCATTATTAGTTGTCATCACATACTCAAGTGTTGAGAAATGCACGCGACCACTGATAAAAACAGTCAATGTGGGCATAATGAAGGTCATGTGATGTCTGTTGTAAGTTACCTATGTTGCCTGTTATGTAAGCTGTGATTTTAGGTGTGAATAAATACATCATTTATTCCACTTCTGTTATAACTATTTATGAAAAGAAAAAAAAAAAAGAAAAGAAAAAATTGTGAAAAAAAAAATTGCTCAATAAATAAAAGTGATTGGATGTGAAGTTTGACAGCTTTGCATTACAAAAAGAATGTGAAGAATGAATGATGATGAGGAAAATGAAGGCGGAGCCTGACAAACAAAAGGGCAGATGAGTGACGAGAAGAGGTATTGGAGAGGCACATCATTATAAAAGGGATTGTGAGTCACAAAGGACCAAATTACAATCAAAATCCACTCTGCTTCTGAGGTTTGGAATGAAGATGTGGAGGTTAATGTGTGTGAATTTGGCCCTGCTCATATGCGTCAAAGGTAAGGTTTCATGATTTGAGGACCAGCTATCTGTATTATACAGTAGCTACAGCTTAGAAAGAATAGTAAGCATGTTTTAGAATCATAAGCATATACATCAAACTACTGATGAATAATAGGATTTTTGGTGTAAAAAAAAAGAACCCAAATAATAATTTTTCTGTGTGGAACATTAGATGATTAGGAAGATAAACCAAATACAGACCTAAAATGTAAATATCATATATGATATTGTATATCTACTCAGTTGATTTAGGTTTAGTCAGTTTTATTATTTTAGACTCTATCTGTTTATACATAATTTTTTTTTAGTGCAAGTGCTATGGCATTATAAGTATTTTAAACATGACCATACTCAGGTAAACAGAAATGACATCAGGTTTAGGGTAATAAAGTTCAAGAGGAGGGAGAATTAACACAGCAGATACTATGTACAGTAGTTGAACATGTGAAAAAACAGATTCAGTGGTAGCAATAATTTGTGACCCATGCCTATACTTCAGTTTATACAGCATGCACTACAAGAAGTGACATTGTACAGTTATTACCCTACAGGAATATTCTAGGTTCAATACAAGTTAAGCTCAGTCGACAGCAATTGTGGCACTGCTTTCAAAGAAAATGTCTTACATTATGAGCCATATCTGCTGGCCAGGTGAAATATAATTTCAAGGACTAGGTTGCATGTTCACTCTAACAAGTTATTGGTGATAACAAGCCTAACAAGTTATTGATTTATGTATTATAATTTAGTGAGTCTGTGGCCAGACCATTAATGGAAACATGATTTCAGCTAGTTGACTGATATTTATACAATACAAAAATAAAATTGATACATATTTGTCACCAAGATGCATAAAATCTTGATGTCTTCACTTTTAATGTGTACTATTGTTTTTTATTATTGCAGGTTCACTTTCTCAGTTGAATGGTAAGAGCGCCTCTCTTTCGTTAGTTGTTAATGTGAAGTCGCATGGTGTTTGAATAGATATTTCTGTGATGTGTATTTCACTCTCCACATTTTCCACAGTTTGTGGACGTGCCCCTTTAAACACCCGAATTGTGGGTGGTGTGGATGCCCCTGAGGGGGTGTGGCCATGGCAGGTCAGTTTGCACAGCTCCACCTATGGAGGTCATTTTTGCGGAGGCTCCCTCATCAACAGTGAGTGGGTGCTGACGGCAGCTCACTGTATGCCTGGGTTAGAGCCACATTGACACAAATATGCGCAGATTTTTTTTGGATTGGTTTAATGTCCTTGGAATAGGCCTATTGATGCTCACTTTTAACTTTTTCCCTCACCTCTCTGCATGTATTCAGTATCAGTGTGTCCACTCTGCTTGTGTACTTGGGAAGGAGAACACAACAGGGAGTTAACGCTCATGAAATCTCAAGAAGTGTCAGAACTATCGTCAAGCACCCCTCTTACAACAGCAACACCAACAACAATGACATCACTCTGCTGCGCCTATCCTCCGCAGTCACCTTTACTGACTATATTAGACCTGTGTGTCTGGCAGCTCAGAACAGTGTCTTTGCTGCTGGCACCAGCAGCTGGATCACAGGCTGGGGAGATGTTACTGCTGGAGGTACACACCCACAATCTCATTCATTTATTTAAAGACTTCCTATTGTAACATCCCAAATTGATGATGCTGTGTGTTTACATGTTCAGTGAGCTTGCCCGCTCCTGGGATTCTGCAGGAGGCTGTGGTTCTAGTGGTGGATAGTTCTCAATGTAATAATCTGCTGGGTGCTGGATCTGTAACCAACAACATGATATGTGCCGGTTTACTGCAGGGAGGCAAAGATACTTGCCAGGTACAACAACTACGCATTTGACATCCATTAAGACCTCATTTATTCAGTATCCATGTTTGATGTTAAAAAGCTCTGTAAGACAGTAGCATACAGGCACATGACATACAATGGGCATACTCTTCCACAAATTCAAAACACAGTAATTACACATTTTGTCAAATTGAGTTAGGACCAAAATCTGGTCTCTTAAGGTGACAAAACCTGTATAGTGAAATTGAAGAACGAATGGGTGTGACCTAATTTAGAAGAAAATCTGGTCAAAAAAAGGTGCTTTTGAGATTGTTGCGGTTATTAGAAACAGCTTGCCAGCGCAAACATTCAGGAAAACTTCATACCGGTTGTTAAACTGCCATTGGTCCATGTCATTGGTGGGTGTGACATGGTGCTCCACCTACTTTGACACTTACATCTTTTTCTGGGTTGATTTCTATTGCTCAGTCGAGATCAGTCAACATGAACACACTGGTGTACAGTTGCCGGTGTGCCGAAAACTGACTCCCTGCCATATTCGTACTCCCCACTGCCTAATTGGTAGCCATTTCCCTAAAGCCCACCCCTACACCTACTCATAACCATAGTAGGGAGTCACTGGTCCCTATCCTTTAAGCTCATCCCATACCTACCCCTAACCATAACCATAGTAGGGAGTAAGAAATCGGCATGACACCGTCTGCAGCCGAAGGCCACTCACACTTCTGCCTAAAGTGAGATATGCTTCTTAGCATCATTCTTTTGTCAGCATTCTGTCCATTTTCACATGTTCTGCACGCTTTTTATACACCCATCTTTGCAGTAGTATCAGTGTCAACATAAGATAAAAAAAACATAGGGTAACAAGTGCATATTATGGCTGTATAGCATGTTAGTGCATTAGCGCCATGAATGCAGAATGTAAACGTGACAAATTACACATTATGTACTGCATCTGTATTACTTTAAATCATCACTGAGTGGTTAAGACTGCTCCTTTTACTGATCTCACCTGAATTCTATTCATAAAATGAGGCGTGTCATTGATAATACATTTTAATGTCACAACGCCACCCCCAGAGGCATGGGCGGTGTCTGACTGTTTGCAAATTGTCTTCTGCTGCTATACTATTTAGCTCTGAGTGAAAAACGAAGAAGAACGTTACTGATTCCATAGCCACTTCTCTCTCCCAGTCTTTCCTATCATCTTACACTGTCCTATCCTGAAAGAAACTTCCCAAAATAATAAAGATCCATTAGTATAAACAGTAACTGAAAAGCTGTATATCTCTCCCTTTCTTTTTCTGTTGTACCCTTTCTTAAGGGGGACTCTGGAGGGCCAATGGTGAGCCAGCAGTGTTCAGTGTGGGTTCAGTCTGGTATCACCAGCTGGGGCTATGGCTGTGCTGATCCCAACAGCCCTGGTGTGTACACCCGCGTGTCTCAATATCAGAGCTGGATCACGACAACCATTGGTCAGAACCTGCTGGGATTTGTCACCTTCAGCCCCTCAAACTCATGCTCTTCTGCCAGTCAAAGTAAAATTCTCTCTTCCACACACCTACAAGCCATATAGATTTATACAATAATAAAACACACATTAACAAAACAGCTTCTCAACTTCTTTGACCAGTGCTTGTTTATATGTTTGTTTGTTGTAGCCTCAACCTCCTGTCGTGGAAGATGCAATGAGAAGTACAACATCCTTAATCGATGCAACTGCAATACAAGCTGTCGCTTAAAGTGCTGCACAGATTATGCACAGCGATGTACCAGTGAGTCCAAAAGCTCACATACACACACACAAACACTAAAACACACATGGGTGAGACTGAGGATAGTTGTCACTCAGTATGTGGTTTGTGCTGGGGCTAGTTGTCTCAGAGGATATATCTCAGTGGTTTTGAGTCATAAGTGCAATTTCACAAATGTGTGTTTTCCTTGCGGTGGTTTTGTATGTTGATTTCAAACACCTAGTTCACAACCCACTTTTGAATTATTTTTGTTAATTCAGTCTCCAAACTAAAATTCCAATATAATCACAATCTTACTATTGTTGTTGGGTAAATAAGTGAATACAATAAAAATACATTGGTATACAGTAGCAGTGTTTACCACCACACAAGCCACACAACTGCGTGGGGCCCTGGATGTCAGGGGGTCCCGATTGGATGGCGAAGCACATCTCAAATGTTAAAGAAGGCCCTCGATCGGACAGTTGATTGGAACCTCGGATATAGTAACCCCGCCCCTGCTAGTGTAGATATTTGTCACATTTTTATTGGGACAAATTGTCTTGTCACATGTGTTTTAAATATAAAAAAAAAAAAATAATTATGTATGCATGTATGAAATTGCATGTATAATGTGTTGGCCCAAACAATAGCTTGAAGTTTTTATGTTTTTGCTGAAAACGTAATTGAAAATATATAATTGTTTGCTGTTTTATAAATAGTTGTTGGCTTTGTTCTTTTGGCTTTGCTATTGCTTTACTATTTTTTAGAGTAAAAAGGAATATATATATATGTAAACAAAATCCTTTTGGCAACTTAACCCCTATAGTCTGACTACATGCCCCACTAATAACTTATATATAGCTCAATAGCTTTTTATAGCCAAGACAATAAGGTATGTGTCTACAAAAATTTACTAGCAAAAATGAACCTACTCTGAAAGATTTACTGGAGTAAAAAGTGTGACAACTATGTATGTGTATGTAAATATTTGTGCACACCCTAAAATGAATTAAACTAAACTTAGACAATTTAATGACTGCATGAATCCAGTCTTGTCTATCTACCAGAATTCTCTCTAGCTTAATCTCAGGACTTATATTTTGTTTTTATTTTTTTTTTATTTATTTTTTTCTGCAGTGTAAAAAAAACACTTTGTCACTCCAGTCACAAATAAGGAAATTCTACCTCTGGTCAACGGTACTTTGGAAGCTCTGCAATAGTAACCAGTACCAGTGAAAACAGCTTGCCACAGAACTGATGCAACTTCACTCAAGGGTTTTACAAAAGATTTGCATATATCAAGCCTAGTTCTTACATACATTTTTCTTTTTTCTTTTTTCTTTTTTTTTTTTGCCATACTTTATAACAGCACGTAATTGCTTGAAATTGACATTTAAAAGTAATTTCTGCTTTTGTGATCAGCATGTAAACTTCTAATGACAAACACTGAGACTATTTGTTTTTGTTCTACATTTTTTTGTCATAAATTTAAAAATTGCTTGACATGTTATTTTGGAATTATGTAACATATAAATAATAATATTTAATGCTATTCTTGTATGTGATCTGTGTTATATAACTGACACTACATCGTATTTTAATCATTAAATTAAATACTCCTTAAGTACACTGTCTTTCTATGTCTTTTGCTGTAATAATCCACTCCAACAGGAGGCGATGTGAAAGGTGTATAATAGTCCCAGGGAGCTCAGTCCAGCCTGATCTCATTATTCATGGGTATTCTTACATAAAATTTACACGTACCTTTTTGTATTTTTGGATAGATGCTGAAATATACAATATGGATGTATTGTCAGAATCTTAAACTTATATACAGCTTCAAAAATGTAAAATATTCATGAATCCTTTGTATAATAAATATATTTGTACAGTGAAATTTTTACTATTTTACAGATATTTTACATTATGTCGATCAGCACAAGCACTGGTCCATCTCAATACTTGGACAAAAGGAAAAGAGAGTAAAGAGAGAAACCACACAAATAATGAGAATCTCAACGACTGATTTTTCATTTCCGCGGTTCTGTAACCACACACTAAGTGACAGGCAGCTTCTGTGTGTGCATGCTTTATGTACGTGTGCGCAGATTCACGCCTGAAGGGTTAAATACTCCTAAAAATTCCATCAAAATGGCTGTCTTGCAGGACCGTTTCTAGGCGTAGGCGAATTAGGTGGTCGCCTAGGGCACCATAAGCTGTGGGGACACCAATGAGGAGATGCCACAACCTATCCCCAACTAATGCCATTTCAGTATTCAGTCAGAAGTTGATGCTTTATTGGTTGCCGTATCTGAGACAGCGATTAAGTCCGGTCTTCCTGGTGTTAGTGGGCACTGCTGCTGGGAAGAGAGAGAGATAGGGGATGATAGCGACAGTGTGGAACTAGTGGATCAAGTGTCAGAGTCAGTGTGTCATCATGAAAAGTCAAAGCCCTCAGGGGCACAATTTTGTAAAAAGAAGAAAGAGTGTGAGAAAAAGAAAGAAATGTATAGTGGTATGCAACTAGTAGTTCATGGACATGTTTGTCAGTTAAGATGTTATCTAGTTAACGTTTGCTGATAAATCCATTCCTCGCAAATCCATAGCTATAGCTATCTATTATGTTTATCCTAGTTTTTGTAGTTTGAGCGAAAAAAAAACATGCAATCCAAATTAATTTTTATAAGCCTGATTCACCAATGGGGATCTCGCCCCATTTATTATTGTTTATTACGTTTATTACTGAATATAATTGTTCAAAGATCATGTTACATTTCTGCTTTTACAGTTTTTCTCGATTGCTAACACACAAAAACTGGTAGTGTAAGCCATCCTCACGAAACCATTTTGCCAATTCCCAGCAGAAAGACCATGTACCCCAGTCTATAAATACTATTTACACTTTTTTGCCACATTTCTCTGGTCCATTCATACTTCTTTGCAAAAGTCTAAACACACCTCTCACTTTAAGACACAATTTTCAACATGTTGTCATTTAGAAAACATTGCCGTTCAGTAAGTAAACTCAAACCAGCACAATTCAAACACCCTTAATAAACAATTGTCCATGTGTAAGCACTAATGACCAAAATTACTCAACAAGCAATCAGGAGATTGGAATGAATAAAAATGGCAACAGGTAAGCTCACCTGTGTTTTGGAATCATGGATGCAAACATCAGAGAACGAGGCAGAGGAAGAGGAAGAAGAACGACAATTTCAAATGAGATACGTGCTACTTTAGTGGACCATGTTGTTGTACACGGTATAACAATGAGGGAAGCTGGGCTGAGAATACAGCCAAACCTGAGCCGTTTCAGTGCTGCATCGATTGTCTGGACTTTCAGGGATGAAAACAGGTACCATACTATGAAGTTGTACTTTTCTGTACTATACATACCATGAAACTATATGCATTACAATATCAGAAGCAGACAATACAAGAAAATGACATGAAGTTGAGGATTCATATTGTCAGTAATGTGTGACAATGTCAAACACTGTTGTTTGTTTGCAGAATTGAAAGACAACTAGTTGTTGGTGGTAGACCAAGCATTTTTTCTGAGGCCCAAGTCAATGCCATCATGAACATGGTTGTGCTAAACAACCTCATATGCCTCAGAGAAATCCAGGCAAGAATTATTGAAAAAAATTACATTTTCCAAAATATAGAGAGAGTCAGCATTTCAACAATTGATCGCATCCTTCAGCGCAACCATATGTGCATGAAACAAGTGTACCGGGTTCCATTTGAGAGGAACTCAGAGAGAGGGAAAAAGCTGCGTTTCCAGTATGTCCAGGTATGTGTTTACATGTATTCTATCATTTGTGTGTAAATATTAACTATTGTACTGTGTACGCTACAGATAACTTACATGTTGTGATATAGTTTTCTTGGCTTACTGTAACAATAATGGATTGGCTGTATTGAAATGTAAAGTAATCAAATCTCATACAGACACCTCATACTCCAGCTTGATGCCAGTGACACCTTGCATGAGTTCATCTTTGTGGATGAGGCAGGATTCAACCTCACAAAGCAAAGACGAAGAGGGTGCAACATTATTGGCCAACATGCTCTCGTGGACATCCCTGGCCAGCATCTTACACTTTGTGCAGCCATCAGCAACCATGTACTCCTTCACCGCCATGCTACCCTTGGCCCATATAACACTCAACGTCTTCTGACTTTTCTGGATGGCCTACGGAAAGCTCTTTTCCAACATGCCAAGAGAGAAGTGCAGCCTTGTTATGTTGTTGTTTGGGACAACGTACGTTTCCACCATGCTGTTCTGGTCCGGAACTTGTTCATGAATGATCCAAGATTCACAAATGTGTTCCTCCCACCATACTCCCCTTTCCTCAATCTGATAGAGGAGTTCTTCTCAGCGTGGCAGTGGAAGGTCTATGACAGAAATCCCTATGTACAGAACAACCTTCTCCAAGCCACGGAGGAAGCTTGTGGGGACATTGCTGTGGAGTCCTGTCAGGGATGGCTGAGGCATTCCAGGGCATTTTTCCCCTGCTGTTTGGCTAGGGAAAACATAGCCTGTGATGTTGATGAAAATCTCTGGCCTGACTCTGGTCGGAGACAGGATGCTGACCCAGAATGAACTGTTATTGCTATTACAGTACTGTAGTGTACTCTAACCCTCTTACCTAGGTGAAAATGCTCTATGTTTCTTTCCTTGTTTTCTTAGACTTCTTTGTTTTCCGCAAATTCCATTTTTGGCACATTTGTGTTGTTGACTTACAGTACATTACTGTGGCCACTACAGTGACAAGCATAATTGTTCAACAAGCAATTTCAGTACTATACTGTAGAATGTTTGAATGGAAAATAAACATCCTGTAAGAAGGATTGTTGTAGTATTTGTGTGATTTTATGATTCACATGTCAAACTCATGGAGTGGAACATATCTGAAATTCAGGGACACGTTATAGTTATTGGTTCATGAAAACCTTTTTATAATAGTTTTTTCAATTCCTCCCAGCAGTGTGTAAAGGGTATTCAGAAGGTTGATTGCATTTGATGGTTTTGTGTGTAATTTGAATGCAAAGTTTGGTTTCTATGACAGATAATATGGTTTTGACTACAATGTTTAATTTTGGGTCAAAAGTCAAGGGTTTGGCCAAAATGGTGTGAATATCAAGACGTGTTTAGGGTTTTGAGAAAATGTAGTACACATTCAAGAAATGTATTAGCAACTGAGAAAAACTGTAAACCATTTGGCCTGCTTGCCAGTTAAAGGTGTACTCAATCATTTTTCCAGATAACAGTTTTTCTGAATTGCTAAAACACTAAACCCCATTCTCGGAACCAAATGCTCAGAGGCCTGAACCGATTTGTTGAATCAGTCACTCTTTTCGCAAAAATCTAAACACATTCTCACTCGCTAAAACACTTTTCGCACTGTGATATTACACTACTATATTACACACTGTGTTACTGTGTTCTCCATTTTCTGATGTAGTGTCTAATAAATGATCTGTAGTGTTTATATATTGACTGGCTGTGTGTATGATCTGAAAGCATTGTTTGATTTTGAGCACAGATTAAGTGGTTTTGAGGCGATTGTTTGATTTTGCCAGAAGAGTCAGGGGTTTTGTGAATATAGTTTGAAGATTTGGTTTTGTGTTTAAAGTTGTGAGAAAATGGGTGAAGGTTTCAAGAAATGTGTTTTAGCAATTCAGAAAAACTGAAAAAAAAATAAAATAAAAAACATTTTTTTTAAAAAAACTTTTTACTCTTACATGAATTGATATTTTAAAATATATGTAGGCCTATAAAATCATAAACGCTCATGTGAAATGAAGACTCCAGCTATCAATCTTATTATTACCTGATAATGCACTTTTATTCTACATGGAGAGGGTGCCCTCATGGGGGTTGCCATGTTAGAATCACATGACCAGCTGAATCATACTTATAATCTCAGTAACTGCCCTGCTGTTTGACACTGATGGATTAAAATAATTGTGCCTGACTGTGAATAGTACATTTCTACAGTACAATGGTATCTGAAAACTTTTGATTTTGAATGATGCTGCATCCAAGCCTCTAGATATCAGTGTAAGTTCAATATGACAGAAAACGAAAAAGTAACTGAGTGCACCTTTAAACGAAGAGTTCACCCAAAAATGAAAAATATCTTATCATTTACTCACTTTCATGCCTCACATACGTGTCTCCACTGTCTGGTTTGTTATCTTGTTTATCAGTTATCAGTTATCAACGATCTACCAAGATTGGACCCAGCAGGAATGAGTTTTTTTTTTTTTTCGTTTAAACCTCGTTCCCCTGTGCGTCATCAGGATTACAACCCCCAGAGCATCTTCGATCTCCATTGAGATAAATCGTCGGTGAGGGAGTATGCACTTGAATTTTTAGCGTTGGCCTCAGGTTTGGGCTTCAACCAGGAATGCCTCATTGATCTCTTTGTGGCAGGCCTGGTTGAGCCCATGAAGTTCTGTATTCCTGTTGGGGGTGAAGAGGGGAGCCTTACCGAGACCATAAAATTGGCTTTAATGTGGGATTATTTTATCTCAGCCTGTGTCTCGGAGGGCTCTCTCTCTTCATCCCAGCCCGAGGACAGCGATGCCCCCTCACCGATGGTGGGTGCTGCAGCCCCTCTTCCCATCACTCATAGGAGGAGGAAGAGACGGAGCTCCACACCTGAGTCTGGGAGGTGGCGGCCGTTCCTGCTGCAGTGCTTCTGACCATCCGGAGGAGGAGAAGGAAGCCGAGTAAAGCACCCCACAGAGGCCTGTTCCAACTGCAGTGCTTCTGACCATCTGGAGGATGAGAAGGAAACTGAGTAAGGCACCCCACGGAGGCCGTGCCCCGGTCGCTGGCAGCGCTCCCAGACACGGAGGCCGTTCCCCGGTTACTGGCAGCATTCTCAGCCACGGAGGCCATTTCCTAGTCACTGCCAGCACTCCCGACCACAGCGGTCACCACACAGCCTGTCCAGTTCCCCGTGGTCATCGAGTCTGTCCAGTTTCCTGAGGCCGTCAACAAGACTGTCCAGTTTCTTGAGGCTGTCGACAAGCCTGTCCACATTCCTGAGGCTGTTGACAAGCCTGTCCTGTTCCCTTTGGCCGTCAACAAGCCTGTCCTCTTTATTTGACTCATTCCTGCATTTGGGTCCTCCTTCCTGCTTACGTACCATGACACACAGAAGCAGTGTATGTGAGTGGAATGGAGTTCCCTACCCCATTCAGAGCATACTGGAATCACTCAAACTCCACTCTGATTATTTCATTTTCTTCACCTTGTTATTAAATATACATACATGAAATAATAGCATACTTCTACCATATATTATTATTAGGGGGGAAAACAAAGATTAATTACCAGGAAAATAAACTGCATTGATATATTTTGATCATTGGAAAACATTGTACTCTATTCCCAAGGATAAAAAAAGTGTTGAGAATGACCGCATATAAAACAATAAGCAGTCTCCGCAGTGTGCGCATGTGTAGTGATACTCGTGAGTTTGCAAAACAGACAAGCCTGTCTTTCCAAAGCCATCATTTTTTCTTTATTTCTTTATTATTTCATTAATATTCAATAAAGTTCAGCACCTCCATAAGATTGCAAACAATTTCAGTGTTGCCAGTGTTTCTGCACTATTTCCATGTTGAGAAGATAAACTCCAGAACATATTTATGAAAGTTTCAGACCTTTTCAGTTGAACAGCTTCGAAGAACGAATGACAAGCAATTTACAGTAGGCTACGTGCTGGTTTGGGAAACAGGCATTACACCTTCATAAAAAAAAAAAAAACAATGTCAGTTAAGGTGATATTAAAAGCTTTAGTTGCAACAATATCAGGAAACCCAGTCCATGACAACTCTGAGTGATGAATAATAGCCAAATTATTTGTAGCGCAATACCACAATGTAATTCATCCCCAACCCATATATCATTTTAAACATTTAATTCAATATGGCAAGCATATAGGGGTCATTTTCAACTAAATCAGCTGATAAAATTGGAAACAAATATAGAAATATATCCTATGCAGCAGCCGCACTGAGTGGTGGTAATTTCATGTATAAATATCGGAACAAAATAACATGATTAACCAGTTACCATCATTTAAAAACAACGTTTTCACCCTGGAATAATTGAAAGGTTGTTTGAGAGCCTGAAATAAAATAATAGACAATAAAAAAAAAGGTTTTCTAGTAAGATTCTGCAAAAAAAAAAATAAATAAATAAATAAATAAATAAAAGAAAGAAAGAAAAAGAATGATAAAAAAAAAAAAACGTATAACCTTAGTTGCCGTTTAGGTCGTTATAGTAAAATCTGTTGTAGGCCGTGGGAAAACAAGTTTGAGCAATATCTGCAAGGTCGATCTTTTAGAATGATGGCATGATGATTTTTTGAGGTTTCTGGCAGAGGAGAGAGATGTAACCCTCCTTTAGTTATTTTTCTTATGTGAAAGGAGCACTTTGTCATGTTTTTGGCCACATGTCTTTATTAATTTCACAATTAATCTTTGCTTGTGGTAATTACCTCCCCACACTCTCGTTCATCTTCATCATCTGCAATTTTCAGTATGCAATTGCGACCGCACTCTTTCTTTAAATATTGTGGTATAAATGTACAATTAGGTTGGCATATGTAATCCTCGTGATGGAGCGCTCTTTGAGCGAAAGAAACAGTCTGACACTCTGACTATAAAAAAAACACTCTTCTCTCCAGCAAAATCACGCTCCCACTCTGATCAGCTTCCACTACACACCATTCACATTCACTGCTGAAGGCCCCCCAACGGGGCTCTGGGCTGCAGCCCAGGTTAGCCCATGCCTAAGTCCAACCCTGAGTGTGGGTGAGAAACAGATCAATATTTAAGTACCTTTTTTAACTAAATATCTCCACTTTCAAACAGCCCTCCTAAGCGCTCTTCTCTCCTATGAATTCCTCTTCTTTTGTTTTTGGCAATTTGCATTTTTATGGATATCACCACCTACTGGGCAGGGAGGATAATTTATAGTAAAAAAAAAAAGGACTTAAATATTGATCTGTTTCTCACCTACACCTATCGTATCGCTTCTGAAGACATAGATTTAACCACTGGAGTCATATGGATTACTTTTATTCTGCCTTTATCCTGTGCTTTAAAGTTTTGGACCCTGTTGACTTGCATTGTACAGACCTACAGAACTGAGATATTCTTCTAAAATCTTTGTTTGTGTTTAGCAGAAGAAAGTTATCCAAATGTGCAATTTACACAAGTTAATGATGAGAGAATTTTCATTTTTGGGTGCACTTTTCCTTTAAGCTTTCATTATAGTGTATGAATGCAAATGTTTTTCCCATTCCATTTATGCACACAGGGACAGGTATGTTCAAAATCGTGATCGTTGCGCCACTTCTCGCTGTTTTTTACCATCTCGTGCATGATCGCTGCATTTTGTAGGCCCCTTGTTAAGTTAAAAAGAACATCAATTTTTATAAACACATCAAGACACCCGCGTTCTGTTTCATTCATTGAGCTTTTTTTTTTTTTTTTGGGCTTATTTGTAGTCTAACCAAGATTCAACATTCTGAAGAAGTTCATGTTGCAAAGAGAACTTCATGTGATTTACTGTTACACTTTTACACATGATTCCAAATTGATCTTCACCCCAGTAAAGTTTCTGCGCTTGAAAAATGTAAGCCAATTGGAGCATTCCAAGTTGCACACTTCTCCACAATTCTATGTCATTTTATAGTACAAGTAGTGTAGGTATTTTGAAATACATTTTGAAATACATTTTGAAATACATTCAAATGTGTAATAACTGAATGACTGGTAGTGTATACTACACCAATACCTTCAGTATTCTGCATTTATTGCATTTTTAACTAAACAATTATGACAGTCACACAAGTAAAAAAAAAAAAGGGTGTGGTGCTAAACTGATTTTTTTAAAATGAGAAATTAGTCATATTTATTTGTTTACATAGCATGAAGGTAAATTACCTACTTATGTAAATTATTTACATTGTGTGGATATCTATTCACTTGTTAACATAAAAAAAACAAAAAAAAGCTTCGAAGAACGAATGACAAGCAATTTACAGTAGGCTACGTGCTGGTTTGGGAAACAGGCATTACACCTTCATAAAAAAAAAAAAACAATGTCAGTTAAGGTGATATTAAAAGCTTTAGTTGCAACAATATCAGGAAACCCAGTCCATGACAACTCTGAGTGATGAATAATAGCCAAATTATTTGTAGCGCAATACCACAATGTAACTCTGAGGGCGGAGCCAGGAGAGGCTCGACGAAGGCAGGTGGAACCAGGTGAGGCTTGAGGGGCAAAGCCATGGAAGGTGGAGCCATGGGAGGCTCGAGGGGCGAAGCCATGGAAGGTGGAGCCGTGGGAGGCTCGAGGAGAGCTGGCAGCGACTGGGAACTGACCTCCATGGCCGAGAGCACAGGCAGTGACCAGGGAATGGCCTCCACGGTCATGAGTGCTAGCATCGAATGGGGAGCAGGATTCCTTTTCCTTCTCTTCCAGACAGCTGGGAGCACTGTTGCGGGAATGGCCTCCATGGCCGAGGGTGCTGGCACTGGGACGGCCGAGGCTACAGGCGTTGGCAGCAGGACGGCCGAGGCTTCAAGAACAGGCTCGTTGGCCGTGGCATATATATATATATATATATATATATATATATATATATATATATATATATACACACATTGGCGGCCAAAAGTTTGCAATAATGTACAGATTTTGCTCTTATGGAAAGAAATTGGTACTGTTATTCAACTGATCACAATGTTTAGTCTGGAGATTAATAATGTGAAAAATTACTATTACAATTTGAAAAAAAAATCAGAAATTCTTAAACTACTTTAAAGAGTCAAAAAATCCTCCACGTGCAGCAATGACAGCTTTGCAGATCCTTGGCATTCTAGCTGTCAGTTTGTTTCAGATACTCAGGTGACATTTTACCCCACGCTACCTGTAGCACTTGCCATAGATGTGGCTGTCTTGTCGGGCACTTCTCATGCACCTTACTGTCTAGCTGATCCCATAAAAGCTCAATGGGGTTAAGATCCATAACACTCTTTTCCAATTATCTGTTGTCCAATGTTTGTGTTTCTTTGTCCACTCTAACCAATATTTTTTGTTTTTCTGTTTCAAAAGTGGCTTTTTCTTTGCAATTCTTCCCATAAGTCCTGCACCCCTGAGTATTCTCTTTACTGTTGTACATGAAACTGGTGTTGAGCGGGTAGAATTCAATGAAGCTGTCAGCTGAGGACATGTGAGGCATCTATTTCTCAAACTAGTGACTCTGATGTACTTATCCTCTTGTTTAGTTGTACATCTGGCCTTCCACATCTCTTTCTGTCCTTGTTAGAGCCAGTTGTCCTTTGTCTTTGAAGACTGTAGTATACACCTTTTTATGAAATCTTCATTTTTTTGGCAATTTCAAGCATTGTATAGCCTTCATTCCTCAAAACAATGATTAAATGACGGGTTTCTAGAGAAAGCTGTTTCTTTTTTGCCATTTTTGACCTAATATTGACCTTAAGACATGCCAATCTACTGCATACTGTGGCAACTCAAAAACAAACACAAAGACAATGTTAAGCTTCATTTAACAAACCAAATAGCTTTCAAAGGTGTCTGATATAATGGCAAGTGATTTTCTAGTACCAAATTAGCAATTTAGCATGATTACTGAAGGATAAGGTGTTGGAGTGATGGCTGCTGGAAATGGGGCCTATCTAGATTTGACTTCAAAAATGACTTTTTTCATACAGTGATGGTGCTGTTTTTTACATCATTAATGTCTTGACTATACTTTGTGATTAGTTGAATGCCACTTTGGTGAATTAAAGCACCAATTTCCTTCCGAAACAGCAAAATCTGTACATTATTCCAAACTTTTGGCCACCAATATAAATATATATATATACACATACATACTTTTTTTTTTTAAATATTGAGTGTAAAATTTATAACATTATGCCTTGTGTTATATTACCCTGGAATAAGTTTTAAAAATGAATTACCACAGCTGCGAGGGGGTTTATATTACAGCTGCTGAGAAAGTGACAGCAAATTCTCCCATTTTACTGTCTTAATCCACCACTCTCTATTTTTTTCCTCAACTGGAAAGTCATTCAAACGTAATAGTGGATTTTTTCTTTTGGTCTTGAAGCAAATGGGTAAGTGAAAATAACATTTGTTGTGGTCTCCCATTCACCGTTGTCGAAGTTTACCCTGCAGTCGTTTACTTCCCCGTTCCAAAACCCGGAGTGTGAAAAAAGTCTATACCTGGTTTTTAATAAATATTGCCTTATCAGACGACGGTTTGTTGAAACCTGCCAAGTGGCAACAGTCCCACCTACTGTCTAGAACAGGTAGTGTTCAACAGCTTGCTACAAATGAGAGGGGCTTTAAAACCAAGCTGACGATCGTTTCTGCAGTGAACTGAATGAAAGCAAGCAATAATCTACCACGGCCAGCACCCATTGCTTTTCATTACGGTCCGACGTACCACTGGCAAACAAAGTAAAAGTCACTCAATATATTTTATTTGTGAATTGAAACGTGTGGCTTGGGAGAATACATCAGGGGCTTAATCTATGGAGGTAACTCCGTGCCGAAACCCAAGCGTCCGGCAGACCGACCAAACGTCTAACCGAAGGTCTGACTGAAGTCTGACCAAATGTCTTGTGTTTTGAGCGTCTTACACAGCGGGTGACCCACGTGACAATGTCGCTTGACGACCTGACCTTACGAAATTAGCTGTTTTTTTTAACTAAGTAAGGAGCCAAGTTGTTGTTTAAAGACTATAAATAGACAATACAGGCACTAGATGTATATATTTTATACCTAATAAATAAGTAAATAAATACTCTAACATTTTTCCTGTGTTTTGCTGTACTTCCGTCAATAAGCATTTAGAGAAATGTGTTGTAGGCTATTCTAAGTCATTCTGAGTGATGAACTGATGAAAAAGCTACCACCTGTCTATCATGACTTTCTCTGACAATTTTGAAAGAAACTTACATACCACATTCCATGACAGAGGGATCTAATGTTCTGTTTTCATTTTTCAAAGGCAAGGTATCTGTGTGTGTGCTTGTGAGTGTGTTAATTAAAGAGAGCAACATACTGTACATACATACATACAAAGTCTTAATTAATGTCTTTCTATTTTTTTCATATTAATTTATTATTTACACATAAATCATTTTTATATATTTTTTGTTTGTTTTTTTTTTTAACTAATTTTTCATTTATTATTTGTCAAATTGTTTAATTTTATGTTGTGTGCTATATTGTCTTACAAGTTAAAGAAACACATTTCAAGGTATTCAATGTCATGGGACGATGTTGTGAACAAGTAATTGTCCATTGACTTTGCATGGTATAGTAACACTTGTTGAATTTGTGCTGGTCAGACAAATCAGACTGAGCACTGAGAAAGACGCAATTAAGATTATTGAATAAACTGCTCATTTTTACCATCACTTCGTCTCCTGCCTTCTTCTGTATTCCCCCTGCTGACTCTTGGGCTGGTAGGAGAGTAAGTTAACATAAGCTGTTGATGTTGACTGGTTTTGGATATCAGACAGAACTCTGATATATGGATATCTTCTGATGGAGAGAGAGGTCTTGTGTACATGCATTTTCACTGACTCATGTTTTCATATTCTAAGCATATCATTGAATACTGTACATGGCATCACATCTCTGTCTATAGGCTATATACATAAGCGGTGGGTGAATGAATTGCAGGGTAACAGTACATAAAATAAAACAAAGTAAATAAATAAATAATATTTAAAATACAAATACATTTTTCCCATCTGTATCCATACATTAATTTCAAGATTTGCAAATTGCAGGTACTGCCTTCTACTGTACAATGTTCACACGCCATACAAAACACTCCAAATTAATACATTGTTGATTATTGTTATTTGCACAGACACTAGTATTCATATTGATAATTATACATCTCAAATTGATGCCTATCAATTCATCATTCTTTATATATTCAGTCTCTTTATTAGGGCTGTGTATCGCTGGGCACTTCACGATATGATACGTATCACCATACATATGCCACAATTTGATAAATCATGATACATCACAATGTCATGATTCAATTCAGTTACGATTCACAAGCTCTTGATTAAATTCCAATTAATTTGGGTATATTTCAGTTTTAATGTCCATATTTCCTCATATATGAAAGAAATTAGGAATGACACTCTTATTTAGACAATCTGCTTCATCTTTATTGAACTGTTGGACATTATATAAATACACAACAAAAATTCAATAAAAAATATTGATACTGGGATCGATACAATAGCATGAGAAAAATTATCATGATATATTGATATTTGATTAAGAGTGTCTTTAGAGCCTTCTTACACAGTTTATTGGCCAGACAACCTTTCCTTCTCCTGGATCTCTTTCTTCTGAGCCTCTAAAATTTTGTCTGTAAAACATATTCATACATTCCCCCATTGTCTGTTGTATATTTATGTTTACTACATGTTTCCATCATTGGTTACATTTATGTTAAACTTTTCTATTCTAAGTATATATTTTTATATTCTAAAACATGTATATAATAAACAGTTTAAAGCATTCCAAACACTGTTAACTCTTTTACTTTTAGGATTACACAAAAAAAGCTGTATATGGAAGTATCTTGTTTCACCAACAAATGCTCACTTTTCAAGGTTAGGTCTCTGTTTCAGTATTATTCTACAAATTAACAAATTGACGTCATCTTCTGGACACTCAAAGGTACTACAATATAAGTATTTAAATTAAGGTAAACTACATCAAACTTGTAAGTCATAAATGGTATAATATCATAATATAAAATATTATAAACTTCTCAGTTTATATATAAGGAAAATATTTGAAGCTTTGTTTTAAACTAAATCTTATATTATTGCCTTCTTAGGATCAGTTGGTTTTGCAATGTTCGTCACTTGTAAGTTGCTTTAACTTACAAGTAAATGTAAAAAAAAAAAAAAAAGAAAGAAAAAAAAAAATTAAAGAAAACATGGTCCATTGCATTTTTCTCATTTTTCATGAATATTAAAATATTAAAAGTGCATAACAACATATAAATACATAATATCAAACACAAAACTAATAAAAAGTGAATAAATCTAAGCATGACCTTTTATTTCAAGAACTAAAGAAAAATATCGACACCGAATGAATTTTAATACAATTACTAAATGACATCATCTTTCGGTTTATTAAAAACAACTCTTTCTAAGCATTCTAATTTTACATTTAGGCCTACAATCAGCTGAATCTGATTTCTTTACCTAGAAGAGTGTGCGCACAGACAGGCTAAACTTTGTAATTAATTAGGATTGCAATTGTTTTAAAATTTCACATGCTTTAAAAAAGTAAAACAGAGAATAAAATATCCTTAAAATTATAAATTATCTTAAATCCTAAATTATGTTCGTTAATTTTCATGTCGGCGACGTACAAACGAGCCAAAACGAAATTAGATATATATATATTTTTTCAAATCAAATGCAACACGTTTCTACATGTGCTTATGCGGTGCTAACATGTACCTATGGCATCTGGTCGGAAGTGATCGTCTTTCCAACGTGTTGTCTACGTGTGAAGACATGTAGTATCACATTTGTGTTTTTCTTAGCTTAATTTATATGGCGTACCTTTGGGTTCAAAATTATGACTTTTTTAAGTCCTCGTGGTCGCGTAGTGATTCGCCTCAGTCTGGGTGGTGAAGGACGAATCTCAGTTGCCTCCGCATCTGAGATTGTCAACCTGAGCATCTTATCACCTGGCTTGTTGAGCACGTTGCCACAGAGACATAGCGTGTGTGGAGGCTTCACGCCAACCACCGCGGCAACCACGCTCAACTCACCACACGCCCCACTGAGAGCGAACCACATTATGGCAACCACGAGGAGTTTACTCCATGTGACTCTACCCTCCCTAGCAACCGGGCCAATTTGGTTGCTTAGGAGACCTGGCTGGAGTCACTCAGCACACCCTGGGATTTGAAATAGCGAGCTAGCGAACTCCAGGGGTGGTAGCCAGCATCTTTACCACTGAGAAGTGGCCCCCCTCATTTGTCCAACATTAATTTAAAGGCTATAAACAGTTGTGCGTGTAAATAACGAATGCAGACTCAAAATTAATGTACTTCATTTATTTTGACAGAGAACAGAGAAAAAAAATGCAACAATAAAATAAATGAAGACTGACTGCCACAGAATTTCAACGAAATTACAAGCCTAAATGACTTTTGTGCTCACATTTAATAGTAGATCAAACTTATAAGGTAAAATGGTAATATCCCTGCTAACACACAACGTACCAGTTACACAATTTCTTCATCCTTTTTGGTAATTTCATGACTTACTAATAGGCAATGTAACTGCAAAGTCACAGGCTCATAATTTCATTACCATTATATGACCAATTCACAATGTCGTCTTTACATCCTCTTAATGTTGCAAGCTTACCCAGAGTGGTCCAGTTATGTAATGTATTTGTAATATTTGGTAATTCTGTGACTTACTGGCAACGCAATTGCAACGTCATAGGTTCCACTTCACCTTCCAATTCCACTTTTTTACATTCTTCTATGTGATCCAAAAAAACAACAAAGGCTGAGTCCAGTCGCAACACAGGAAAATTGCATTTCTATGAGAGATTTGTGCTGTAGCAGTTTAATAATTGCTATAATTCAAGTTTTGTACACCTGCATTTGGATGACTAACAGGAAAGGAATGAAACCTTATAAAATGTGTCATTATAAAACAAAATGTTTTCATTCTAATTAGGATTTCATACATCATTTGCTTTTGTATCTGTTTGCTTTACAGTCTCAGATGATTCATTATTTGTACATTAAATATTCTGAATCCTCTGCACAATATAAGAGCCTGCATGTCAAATTCAAGTAAAAAAAAAAAAAAATTCCAGTGATTTGAATTTGATCTGTTGGGAGACATCCACAAAATGTGCAGAAATCAAGTGCCTACATATTTACACAATAACAAACTGAAACCACAATAACTTTGCAATATGTTATGATGAGCAGAATTTGCTATTTGAAATGTTTAAAACATCTCCAGTCGCAACATAGAAAATGAAAATCTCTCTGAAGATAGAATGCGTTGCTTTTTGCAAAATTAAAACATATTTAACATGATATGCATAAACAATGATCTTTTAATATAGTGATGGATGGGAAATACACAATACATACCGTAAAAAAAAAAAACATTCCTTGCTATCTGTACGTTGTACATTAGTAGGCAGAACCAGCAACTTGAAAATCTTGAAAATAATGTATGGATTCAGATGGGAAAATTTTTATTTGTATTTTAAATGTTATCTATTTATTTCTTTACTTAATTTTATTTATGTACCATTATCCTGCAATTCATTCACTCACCGCCTATGTATATAGCTTATAGACAAAGATGTGATGCCATGTACAGTATTCAAATCAAATCAAATCACTTTTTATTGTCACACAACCATATGCACAAGTGCAACAGTGGGTGAAAGTCTTGGGTGCAGTTCCGAGCAACATACGCAGGAAAAATGGTTGAGTATTGTTTTAGGTATAAAATATATACATGTATTGTCCATTTATAGTCTTTAAACAACAGCTTGCTCCTTGCCTATTTAAAAACAAGCTAATTTCAAGATGTTGATGTCACGTGGCGTCGTCATATGGGTCACCCGCTGTGTAAGGTGCTCAAAGCTAAGACATTCGGTCTGTCGGTTAGTTGGACGCTTGGGTTTTGGCACGGAGTTCCCGCCATATAAGCCCCCGAAGAAGTTGGACGCTTCATGCGCTCAAGCCGCAGCTTGCCCTATGTTAGGTATTGGACTTGGCCTCAATGCTGGCCTGACAAAACAGTTGTAATTAATGGTAAATGTGGCAAATATTGAAACTTCTGTTACGACAGCACTTAACAAATGTAATGCTTTACAATTACCCATGCTATATATGTACATTATTTGATATATAAGTGTTGAACTGAGTTTGGCTAACATGGCATGCATTTAAAATGTCACTTCTGTCAGCTGTAAAACAGTGAGTGCCTCCGAGTATGAAAAAAAACAAAAACGTTAGTGTTCCATTTGAGGAGATTCTACACTTTGGAAATTTGTACACTAGATTCATACACTGAGTGCATAGTGTACAGTATAAGTGCACAGTGCATACTAATGTGTCATTTGGGGCATAGCTAATGTTTTTATTTACCTTTGGTGTGCTGATGGGCCATTGTGCCTTGTTAAAATTGTGTGTTTATTGTTACTATACTGTTACAAAAGTTGCCTACAGTGCTTAAATAAAATACAGCATATTGCAACAAATGAATTGCTTTTAGGAGAAATTCTAATGAGAGTGAGTGATTTCATGGTCGGGTTTGGGCTTAAAATTTAAGTACCTGTAAAGTGCCTTTTCTTTGTTCTGTTGACTTTTTTCCTACTGGCACATGAAGTTGGGGTGGGACCTGTTGAACAGCTCGTGCCTTTTAGAAAAATAGCCAATAGGCTTTACTTTACATTGCTGCTGCTTTTCATGCCAGAGCTGGTGTTCAGTGTTGAGCTAGGGAAACTGCAAAGCGATCTCAATACCAAGTCCGACAGCTTTTCCTCTGACTTGAGAACCAAATGATGATCTAACTGACCACATTACTACATAACCAGCCAAATAGCAGTCTTTGCTGCAAGTCCAATACAGATGAATGAGAAACAAGAGTAAAAGATCACATATCAATGTTTTTAATCACAATACACTTAAAGCTAAATAATAAAGAGCACTTACTCGTGCTGTTTATCCCAAGAAACCTCAGAATAATGGCTGCATGAAAAATATGAATAAACTCTCCACTTTCCACCATCCAGTTCCTGCGTTGATGCATTCTATTCAGAAGTATTCCTGAGGCTTTTTCCTTTTAAGCCAGTTATCTTCAACTGTGAGAGCTTCAGAGGGCTGAAAGGTGATAACGGTAATTTAGAACTCACTTTTGATTCTTAATGGAAATTCTGTTTGGTGCTATGCGAAGGCATCAGCAGCACAGGTGAGACTGAGGGGCCATATCAACACAACAACATTTTCAACTAAAAATTTAAAACTTTTTATACATTTTGGCTGTTCGTTTACATGACAACGGCGTTTTGGGGGCTGAAAATGCAAACTTTTGAAAACGGGTTTCAAAGTGCAAGTTTTTTAAAACGATGCCGTTATCGTCTCCGTGTAGACATACAAAAATGAATTTGTGAAAACGATGACTTCATGTGCACGCGTATTACGTGTTCAGTCTATAGGCATGCCCGCGAGTACTTCAAAACAATGCGCGAGACATTCAAAACTACAATGGTGGACTACAGGACTGTGTTTGTGCTTCTCAAGATTTTGAGTTTATTGACGCTTCTCCTACAAATTAATTGTAGTAATAAAGCAACCTCATTTTCCATCCAAACAAAATTGCTAGATGCTTTCGCTATCTTCATTGTTTGTATTCACTGCTCTGTGGAAGAATGTTTATGTGCGCAGGCGCATAGTGTTTCTTTACAAAGTGACATCGCCAACTACTGGCCTGGTATGCATAATACAGCATTTTTAGTTGTTTTCGCGGATCCGTGTGAACGGGATCGAATCTTTTCAAAAACGCAAAGGAAATACTTTTCCGTTTTTAGTACATCGTTGTCGTGTAAACGTACCCTGAGAAAACAGTCATATGCGCTGAACAGATGTAAGGGGAGGGCATTCTCCATCTAGAAAGTATTTGATTGGACAGAGTTTCTCAGGCTCTGTGTAAGGTTATGATTTTGCCTGGGACTGCAGATTTTAAATGCTTATATCTTCTGTCAAATAAATGTTGTCAACATTTAGAATTGCACTAGCATATAAATTACCTTAAAGCCAAAAGATATGAACCAAAAGATAACAAACTTTCATTTTGTTTTTACATTGGTCTTTAAGGCCCATGTAGATCTCTAAGTTGATCTTTCAAGACTGTTCCTAGAGGTGTTACCAATACAACTACAGCCCTCTGGTGGAAGTGAGTTGTATTATGTCATCCTATTAATGGGACAAATCACAGGAGGGAGATAACAACCATTAAAAATGAAACTCAGATTCTGCCATCTACATGATTAGATTTTTTAAAACACAAAGCTATTTCACTTCTTTTCCTTTTCTTTTTCTTTCTTTCTTTCTTTCTTTTTTTTTTCTTTTTAAGGCAGGAGCATTGTCCTTCTGGAAAAAACAATCCTCAGAGTTGGGGAACATTGTCATAGCAGAAGGAAGCAAGTTTTCTTCCAGGATAACCTAGTACCATTTATCATCTAAGTGCTTTTAACTGCAAGTATACTCACTGGCCACTTTATTAGGTACACCTGTACATCTTCTTATTCATGTGATTATCTAATCAACCAGTCATGCAGATATGGATCAGGAGCTCCAGTTAATGTTCACATCAACCATCAGAATGAGGAAAAAATGTGATCTCAGTGATTTAGACCGTGGCATGATTGTTGGTGCCTGACGGGCTGGTTTGAGTATTTCTGTTACTGCTGATCTCCTAGGATTTTCACACACAATAGTCTCTCGAGTGTAAAGAGAATGGTGCGAATAACAAAAACATCCAGCAAGTGGCAGTTCTGTTGGCGAAAATGGCTTGTTTATGACAGAGGTCAGAGGAGAATGGCCAGGCTGGTCCAAGCCAACAGGAAGGTGGCAGTAACCCAAATAACCACATGTTACAACAGTTCTATGCAGAAAAGCATTTCTGAACATACAACACGTTGAATATTGAGGCGGATGGGCTACAGTAGCAGAAGATCCCTCCAGGTACAACTACTTTTAGCTTAGAATAGGAAACTGAGGCTGCAGTGGTCACAGGCTCACCAAAACTGGACAGTAGACAATTGGAAAAACATCACCTAGTCTGACAAATCTGGATTTCTGCTGAGGTACACAAATGGTGGTACCACTAGAGCCTCAGTTTTCTGTTCTTGGCTGACAGAAGTGGAACCCAATGTGATCTTCTGCTGTTGTAGCCCATCCGCCTCAAGGTTCAACATGTTGTGCATTCTGAGATGTTATTCTGCTCACTATAGTTGTACAGAGGGGTTATCTGAGTTACCGTGGCCTTTCTGTCTAGCCATTCTCCATTGACCTCTCTCATCAACAAGGCGTTTTCGTCCACAGAACTGCCATTCGCTGGACATTTTTTGTTTTCCGCACCATTCTCTTTACACTCTAGAGACTGCTGTGCGTGAAAATCCCAGGAGATCAGCAGTTACAAAAATACTCAAACCAGCCTGTTTGGCATCAACAATGATGTCATGGTCTAAATCACTGATATCACATTTTTCCCCATTCTGATGGTTAATGTGAACATTAACTGAAACTCCTGACCCATTTCTGCATGATTTTAAACATTACACTGTTGCCACACAATTGGCTGATTAGATAATTGCATGAATAAGTAGATTTACAGGTGTACCTATTAAAGTGGCCGGTGAGTGTATATGTCTGTGTGTATTGCGTATGACCTGTGACATAAAAAAATTTAAAAAACAATTCGGGGGAAAGAAGAGATTTAACAATACATTCGATCTAAAAATACAGAGAAAAAAAAACAAAAAAAAAAACGTTTAAATATCCAGAGAAGAAAATCAGCAGTAGAAAGGGTAGTAAGACCTTGCCTTTCTTTCTTCAATGACTTTCCCTTTTTATTTCATATCTACAGGCAAAATACCTTGGCTGTGTAAACTTCTTCCAAGATTGAGAAACAGTTGGCTCACAGTGACCTCACATCTGAGTACTGACGCCTTAAACACACCCACATACTTTGTTGTGTTAAAATATCAGTACCAGCCTAGGCTGAGGGAGGCAGTGGAGGCGTGACTGGTGGACCTATTTGATAAAATAGAGTAAAGAGAAATACGCAGGCTGAGTCCTAGACAAATTGCATTGAATGAAAAAGGGATAAGAAAAGGGATATATAAAGCAGGAAGGAAGAAACAGAACTAGAGAAAAGAGTATCAGTGGACACAGACACCATAATTGTTGCAAGGTAAGCCACATTTTTTTATTTTTTTATTTAACTAAATAATTTTTGCATAGATTTTAGGGTTTAACTGTGTTGTTGCTTTTCTATTGACATCTCTATTTACTTTATTTTACCTCAGTGAACAGGAAAAGAGAAAAAGTGAAAATTGCTAAACACTAATTATATGAATGTTTGTTAAGCAAACTGTCTGCATTGTAACCATGCCACTGATTCTTGTTAGTGGAATTATCACCACAAAACAAGAAATCTTCCTGTTAATATGCTTATAATTTAAACATAATTGGTTTGTGAGAGGTACAGCCTTTCCTGTATGTGAGTGTGGTGCACAACAATGCACTTAACACCTCTAAAATGACCTACAGCTAATTTTACGTCCTTTTAAATCGGGCAAGTTAAATAATACAATATACATTTTTATACATCTAATCTTTCATCTTGATTCATCTAATGAATCTAATTCATCTAATGATAATTATAGGACAGATTTAGGATTTCCTATCACTTTACACATCACAATGTGACTATATCACAGCTGCATTGCATTACACCTTGCATTACACGTTTTGTAACCCATTATTTACTCATAACATTTTTTACGTATATGTGCTGCTGACACAAAATATTTTTACAAAGTTGACAAGTCCTGCGGTTTGACATATATAATACTATAATATAATCATACTATAATCCACATTCTTTTGGATTATATTATTTTGTAATGAAAATGCAAGCAGTTGGTTACTCACCTCAATCTGGCTGGCAGAGGATAAGTCTCAGTTGCCTCCACTTCTGAGACCATCAATCCACGCATCTTATCACATGGCTTGTTGTGCATGACACCACGGAGACTCTGCATGTGGAGGCTCATGCTACCCTCTGCAATCCATATACAATTTACCACATGCCCCACTTAGAGCGAGAACCACTAATCGTGACCACAAGGAGGTTACCCCATGTGACTCTACCCTCCCTAGCAACCTAGGAGACCTGGCTGGAGTCACTCAGCACACCCTGGATTTGAACTCACGACTCCAGGGGTGGTAGTCAGTGTCAATACTCACTGAGCTACCCAGGCCACCTAATGACCATATTAAAAAATAAATCATGGATATATAGTATTATGTGTACTACCCAGAAACATGCCAACAAATAAATTCCCATTGGTTTGTTAACTTAATTTACATTTCAATCTCAGAATAAGATTTTATTTGTTTGTTTGTTTGAGTGACAAAATTGTTCACTCAAGAATTTATACAGAGTTGGATCATTTGAATGTGGCACCCCTTTTGAAACATCTATATTGCTCAGTTAAATTTTGTTTAAATTACTTACAGTGCAACGCATTAATCTATCAAAATGTTAAATTGTGGACAATTTGAAATGGACAGTAAAAATGAGATTTTTTAAGGTGCTTTAGAAACAGGATATGGTAGTGATGCCAACCCTTACTGTCTTATGTTGCTGCATCCAGTTAAGTGTTCAAAGTAAAACCAATAAAGCGGCTCTTAAAATGACATGTGGACTATAAAGCACTTACACAGACTGGATGTTTATGCATAAGGGTCAATGGCCTCATTAAGGGTGTACTAAAGAAACATGCCACATATTGTTCTAGATCAGTGGTTCTTAAGTAGTTTTGCTTCAGGTCATGAGGACACAGATTTTACATTGGCCATTGTGACAGAGAGCCTGTGGGTCAGTCTCTCAACACTGGATTTTAACTGTGTTTATAGGATTTCTGTATTATTCTGTATTATTTTATAAATTTTTTTCAGTCATTATTTTTTCATTGGGGGTTGCTGATTTTGTTTAGTCTAAATTGTTAAAGACTAAATTCTTCTGTACATATCTGTTTATACACGTTTGAAGACTTGTTCAAAAGGTTCTGTAATGTCAGATGGTTTATACCAAGAGATTTTAATACTTCTATGAGCTGGAATCGTTCATGTCATATGCCGTGCAATTTAATAGCACATGCTCAACAGTCTCAGGAAGCCCACATTTATTACAGGTACCAGATTCATGTTTACCTATGATGTAAAGTGAGTAATTGAGAGCTGAGTGTCCAATACGTAATCGAGATATTACTGTATCATTCCTCCTATTGCCATAATAATCCTTTCATAACCAACTTGTTTTTGGATATTATATGGATGTCATCCTTTTATTTCCTTGTCCTGCCTTTCTTGCCACATCCCTTTAACAGCCGTTTTAATTAGTCCTTTGACTTCAGATTTGCTTAATGGTGTATTGATGTCGATTTTTGAATGAACAAGAGCCTGCATAGCCATATTATCCACCTCCAATAGTGTGCACCTAATGTGGAAGCATTAATTTGATCTATTTTAGTAAATAGTTTTATTGTGTAATTGTTTTATTATTATTATTATTATCTATCCTATTTATTTTATGTATTTATTGATTTTCATTTTAACTCTTGTCCTTAATCTTTATTTATGTCTATAATATAATTTAAGAATGAGAAGAGTTCATTTTATTGAAATGGTATGTTCCAATTAGTAAAGGCTGGGAAATATTGCGCATTTAGGCCAACTGCCCACCACTTGGGGCACACATGTTAAACAAGCTTGTTTGTTAGCAGTGTTTGAGTGCAGAGGAGTCTGGCCTCCTTTGTTTAGGGAGGTGAGTGGGTGCTCTTTTGAGTACTTCAGTAGTTTTTAATTGACATTGGGTTTAATTTTGCTCAAACACTTGTTGTATTTGCACCTCTATGAAATCAAAAACATATTTTTGTACGCCATTCCTGCTTCCTGATGTAATTCTTTCTGTGACTGCCTTGGTTTTTATCACAGATATCAAGTGGCAACAATTACCAAAAATTATTTATGAAACAAAAGTACATATTAACATTGAACTTAAATTGATTTATTATGTTTCATGCTCAGCAGTCAATAATTCAAATCACAAAGCCTGTATTTATTATAGCCGTAGTCATATTTTCTTTTATTATGTAGTTCTTATTATGGATGAGGGTATATCATGCAACATGTCCATGTTAGTCTAATTTTGTTAACTTCTGCCAAGCGACTTGAATTTGTGCCAAAATAGAGTAGTCTGATTGGATACGCAACCTTTGAAATTAGCTACAAAAGTTAAGGAAAGTTGACAAGCCTATTTATTTTGATATTCGAACTATGCATAGTTATGCACTATGCACATATGCATTTTATTATTTGCATGTAGCATCATTCTTTCCCTTCTGTCTGTGACACTATCAGACCTACGACCATTTTTGTTTTGCAGTCCACCAGTTGAGAACCATAGATCTAGCCCACAAAGTTTTTACATTTGATAAGTACAAGTGAACAAAAAGTCTTAATCACATTGTTACTTTTTCATTTTTTCTCAGGATGTGGAACGACTCAGATCTTCTGCAAAATTATTCTTTTTCTTGTGCCTCCTCGTCGGTGGAGGGCTACCGTTATTTTGGTGTCCTTTTGGGATCAGCTGTCACCATAGTAGGAACATTAGGGAATATTCTGACCGTGCTTGCCTTTGCGACTGATACCAACCTGAGAACGCGTTTCAATGTTCTCATTGTAAACCTGGCCCTCGCTGACCTCCTCTACTGCACTGTGCTTCAGCCAGTCAGTGTTGACTCATACCTGCACCTGCAATGGAGGGGCGGAGCCATGTGGTGCCAAATGTTTGGACTCCTTCTGTTCCTGTCCAACAGTGTTTCCATTATTACGTTATGTCTCATCGCTATGAGTCGTTACTTGGTTGTTGCTCATCGCACCTCACGCTTTGCTCGTCTGCTGCTGTCTCAACGTGGCGTTGCTGTGCTCCTCATTTCATCCTGGACAATGGGTCTGGCCAGTTTTGGTCCCCTTTGGCCCGTCTATGTGTTTGCTCCACAAGTGTGCACCTGTAGTTTCCATCGCACAAAGGGGCGACCTTACACCACTGTGCTGCTTTTCCTTTACTTCTTCCTTGGCCTGGGTTGCGTAGGACTGTTCTACTTTTTGATCTACCGTAAGGTCAGTGTAGCTTCTAAAGCATTTCTGAAGTACAGGCCCAGTCCTCGCTCATCCAAACGCAAGCAGGCTGAACCCATGGGGACTGACGACAGTGGAATCAGTGCTGGAGTTTCATCAACTCAAAGCTGTGAGATCAGCAACGATGGCATTGGACCAGAGCACCACAAGAACAAAGCCCTTGAGAACTCTGGGGATCCTGAGGGCCATACAACCAAACAAGAGTCAAAGAAGTCTACAAGTACCATTCAGGACACTTCAAAGGCATCTTCTCAGCCTTCTCCCATTAAAATGCAGACCACAACTCCAGCCTCCTCCACAGGAGAGGACAGTGAATTTAAACGTGTGACTCGAATGTGTTTTACGGTCTTCTTGTGTTTTGTCGGTTGCTTTGCACCATTTCTGTTACTGAATGTAGCTGATAAGGCAAACCGTGCTCCACAGGTGATTCATATGTTCTGTGCAAACCTTACTTGGTTAAATAGTTGCATTAACCCTTTGTTGTATGCAGCCATGAATCGACAGTTTAACCAGGCCTACAAAGACCTGCTACGTAAAGCTGTACAGCCACTCACCTGGATGTGGAGATCTCAATGATTCAGGATTAAATGAAGAATGAAGATTTGCAATCTATAAGTCATTTCAAACTAAACTGTATAAAAGTGAATCACACCAAGCTAATGCCTTTTAAGCAGTGTTTTGTTTAATTACTGTAATCTAATTACTTTCAAGTCAAAAGGTAATGTTACACATTACATTTTAAATTCTTGTAATCAGATTACAGTTTCAATCATTTTCAATTTAATTGAAATTTTATTTTCAATTTCAATTAATTTTTCAATTCAGTTTCTGTTTTCAATTTAGAGTTTCAATTAATAACAAGGGTTATACATTTCTAAAAGAATATTATTTATGTAGAATATATTTAAAACATGAATTATGTTCATATGTACATCCGTTAAGAGGTCCATAACAAGTCATTGTAAGGAAGAAATGTGGGATGCAGTGTGTATGGCTTGAGTGCAATGATGAACAAGGATGAAATATAGATCATGTTTTGAATTTAAATTTAAAGTGTTTTAGAAAGTAAAGTAATTAATAATGTGATTAATTTCCCAATGATTTAGTCAGTAGTCTAATTGCAATTTTAGAGAAGTAATTAGTAATATGTAGTGTATTACTTTTTTGAGTAACTTGCCTAACACTGCTTTTAAGTGATATTGATCTGTAGGAATTCAGTGACACCTAATATTTTCAAATTGTATGCAAAATGGATTCAGTGGGACTCATTCTTTCTGAGTTATCAAGTTTTATTCCATTCATCCTCTACAGATACTGGTTTCATGAAAAACCAAACAGATGCTCTCTACATGTAACGCACAATTAAGGCACCACAACTAATTCTAACTAAAAATAAAATTGACTAAAAGGCTACAGCAAATATCATAAGGACTGCAGTCAAAAAGTCTGAGACTCCTCAAAAAAATCTTCTTATAACATTGTTCTTAATCAAAAAATTATTTTAGTAACACATAATAAAGCTAAATTTGATAAATAAAATCAATAACAGTATGAACTCAAGCTGGCCTGGAGTCTACAAGTTTGTGCAAAAGCTGATGATCCATGTTATTCCAACATAACATGACAAATGTTCCAAAGACCATCTTGTGTGCTTCAACGGAAGCAAGGAAATTTGAACATTTCTACAGAGTTAACATGGTCCATGTCATAAATTTGCTAATTTCATTAGTGACCTAGTGAAAAAGTAGAACCTTAACAATGTCTTCCTCATTTTACATCCTAATATTATGTTTTCTTCTTTGTATTCAGTTGCTCAAAATCCTAAAACTTTAAATTAGATTTTAAATCCCAAAGGTTTAATGTGGTCTCAGACTTTTATGTTTTATATTGCCTTGTGTTTTATATTGTCTATTGTTTTAAAGCCTATTTTCTATCGACTTTATCCATAAGAATTGGTTTGCTGGTGTGCTTTTAAGCTCATTTTGTAAAAATAAAGGCTTCTGTAATTATACATATGCTCTGTGTGCATTTCTTTTTCAAGATGTGGGATTTCCCAGCTGTGTCAAAGAGCTTTTCACTGCACACACACACATTCTCTCTGTATCAATTCCTCTTTTCTGTGATTACACATAGGCAGGGGAAATATTGTGTGAGATATAATAATGAGATAAAAAGGACATTTGTAACCTCACTTACAAATGAGCATGGAAGTTTAAAGTATGGCAATAGTGAAAACAACAGAAGTGACTCACAGCTTCATTTATTACTTCTCATATGAAACCACAAGAGAGTTCAATGTTTCTTAAGTACTCTCCTCTGTTTACTTTACTGGTTTTGTTTGAAGCATCTGTCAGCTGTTTATGCTGGGCCAACTACATATGAAATAAGAATCCCTTTCTGCATTTTTAAAGTCTTGAGGAATATTTGCACAATTCTTTAGTATCTTTAGAAGGATAATTATTTTTTTCTTCACTAAATGTATTATATAAATATGTCTATCAATTCAATTCAATTCAGCTTTATTGGCATGACAATTGGAGTATAGTATTGCTAAAGCATTTTAAGGTTATGTAAATAAACTGTTTTAAATAAGATAATACTACAATAATAAATACAACAATTAGTAGTAATAAAAAAAGACAATTTAAACATTTAAATACTAAGAATGATTAAATAGAATAAGAAGATATACAGAATATGCAAAATAGGAGAATATATACAATATGAATTAAATGTAAACAGTGAATTAGTCATGTCTAACAGTGTGAATGGCAGACACATATTTAGCAGCTAGTGTGGCTGTGCTGTGGTCCTCTCCAAGTATATAGGGGATTTTCTCTGTATCACTGAGTATAAGGAATGATGGATTCAGTGTTTCCAATTTGGGGAAAAACATTTCTCTCACAATGTGGTACTTGGGACAGATGAGAAGAAAGTGTTTCTCATCCTCTATTTGCTTTAGATCGCAGTGTCTGCATATTCTCTGCTCTCTCTGCGTCCAGGCTTTCTTATGTCTTCCTCTTTCTATTTATAGATCATGATCACTTAATCTGTATTTTGAGAGGACTTTTCTCTCTTTAAATTGTTTCATTGATAAGTAGTTTGCCAATTTTGTGGTTCTATTTCGGGCCAAATAACACTGGAGTTTGTTTTGGAGGTCAAATTGAGTTTTTAATGTTTTATCATGAATAACTTTTAGATTTTTCTCAAAGTCTTTAATAATGATTTTAGGAGGGGCCTGGGTAGCTCAGCGAGTATTGACGCCAACTACCACCCCTGGAGTCACGAGTTCGAATCCAGGGAGTGCTGAGTGACTCCAGCCAGGTCTCCTAAGCAACCAAATTGGCCCGGTTGCTAGGGAGGGTAGAGTCACATGGGGGTAACCTCCTCGTGGTCGCTATAATATGAGGTTCTCGCTCTCGGTGGGGCACGTGGTGAGTTGTGTGCAGATGCCGCGGAGAAAAGCGTGGGCCTCCACACGTGCTACGTCTCCGCGGTAATGCGCTCAACACCACGTGATAAGATGCGCGGACTGACAGTCTCAGCCACGGAGGCAACTGAGATTCGTCCTCCGCCACCCGGATTGGGGTGAGTCACTGCACCACCACGAGGAATTAGAGCACATTGGGCATTTCAAATTGGGGAAAAAAAAAAGATTTTAGAGTTGTGCCTGGAGTCATTCACAGGTTTAGTTTCATTAACTAGTTTAAGAGCCAGTGTATTTAGAGGATGAGACACTGGTGGGATCTCACTGGCAAGGAGGGCTTTATATTTTATAGACTTGGGATCAGACTGATGGAGGTGATGCCAGAATTGAACAGATCTCTTCTGTATTTCAATGTTTAGGGGATATAAGCCTAATTCAGTCCTGCAGCCAGTATTGGAACAGCCTCTATGTACCCCCAAAATATTCTTTGCAAATTCCAGCTGAATGTTTTCTACTGCAGTTTTATCCCAATTTTGAAAATGTAAAACCGGTCCCCAAATTTCACATCCATTTAATAGAATTGCTTTAATGATTGAGTTGTATAATTTAATCAGTGTTTTAATTGGTAATTTCATATGGCTGAATCATGATTTAACTGCATTAAATGCCCTCCGAGCCTTTTCACTCAATGCCCAGATAGCTGTAGCTGGTGCTGTACTGTAGGACCTCTCCTCTGTAGGTGAACTGGTATTTGTTTCCCTGAGATCTGGCCAGAGGTGGGTAGTAATGCGCTACATTTACTCCGTTACATTTACTTGAGTAACTTTTTGAAAAAAATTTTTTACTTTTAAAGTAGGTTTAAAAGTGTGTACTTTTTACTCTCACTCAAGTAAATTTCTAATGATTTTTTTTTACATTTACTTCTTGACAATAGGTGGCATTCCTGTCATTACAATACTGGGATTAATTTTAATTAATGTGTAATTTATTGAGAGATTATTGAATGGGACTTTTACGAGAGCGGAAGTTCATACAGCTGCGCGTGCTGAGCTGCTGTCAGACTGTCACTCATTCACTGCTGCAGCATCAAACTCTTCAAAGTGAAAAACTTTCTTCACTCCGCACAGTGAAAAAAAAGAATAGTTTCATCATGCAATGCCTTCATTTAATGCCAAGACAAGCTGATATTTCAAGATTAAAATCACAGCTCCAATTTAAGGCAGCACGCTGAGGTAAGTTTTGGCTCTAATCCTAACGCGGGCTTTTCTGTGTAATGTGATGGTCATTTTCTGGGTGATTCTGTAACTGGGCTCTAATGACATCAGTTTTTAAGTGTATATTTTTAAATCAGTGCAGCAATATATCAGTGCGCTTTGTCCCGTGTCCTGCATGTCATGAGCAGTATTTACGTATTAACCCGTGCTCTTGCAGGGGGACTGACAACTATTACAGCTACTTTGGGTGGATTAACTGTATAAATGTAAACATGTAAACATCCAAGTTAAGTGTAAATAAATGCCTTTTGCTCTGCCATTCGCGTGATTGACAACTGGAGCACGAACAGGCAGCATTTCTGTACATGCACAGTGAGGGCGCAGGGCACGCGCGTGAGATGTGCGGGCACGAGGCGTTCATATGGTGAAGAGAGACTGGCTGTGTCTGAAATCATTCACTCATTCACTATTTCCTATATAGTGAATGGCAGTTAGTGCACTATATCTCGGCAGTAAGAGAACAAAATGAGTGATTTGGATGCTGACGTATACACCGAGTGTCGGAGCTCTGGGGCTGTTGCAGAATCAACGTCATATATGAAATTTTAAAATACTTGGGCCTTACTTGTTATTCTTATTAAATAATATATTAATACAATAAATCTTCATTCTGTTTGTCATTTTTAATATATATTGTGTGTTAATATAAAGAGTAAACACATTTTATCAAATAAAGAGTACATTTTAAAATGTATCTGTATGTTTTGCCTCTCTATATGTTATTTTGTTAATCAAGTAATGATTTGTCAAAAAGTAATTTATTACATTCAGCATGAAATAAAACATCGCATGAGTGAAGGAAGCAGTAAACTCCCAGCTCGTACATCGTGCAAGCCAAAGAACACCATCCCAACCATGAAGCATGGGGGTGGCAGCATCATGTTGTGGGGGTGCTTTGATGCAGGAGGGACTGGTGCACTTCACAAAATAGATGGCATCATGGATATATTGAAGCAACATCTCAAGACATCAGCCAGGAAGTTAAAGCTTGGTTGCAAATGGGTCTTCCAAATGGACAATGACCCCAAGCATACCTCCAATGTTGTGGCAAAATGGCTTAAGTACAACAAAGTCAAGGCATTGGAGTGGCCATCACAAAGCCCTCACCTCAATCTGATAGAAAATTTGTGGGCAGAACTGAAAAACCATGTGCAAGCAAGGAGGCCCACAAACCTGACTCAGTCACACCAGTTCTATCTGGAGGAATGGGCCAAAATTCCAGCAACTTATTGTGAGAAGCTTGTGGAAGGCTACCCAAAATGTTTTACCCAAGTTAAACAATGATACCAAATACTAACAAAGTGCTTGGGAATGTGATGAAAGAAATAAAAGCTGAAATAAATAATTCTCTCTACTATTATTCTGACATTTCACATTCTTCTGATTAACCCTTTTTATTGATTCACACATTTGAAACAGAAAAGCAAAACATATATTCATAGAATCAACTATAACCCCCATTATTCCCTTTCCCCCTCCCAATCCCACCCTGACCCTCAACAAATATCCCTGTGGTCACAACTTAAGAAAAAAAAAAAATTATATATGTATATATTTTAGGGCTGTCAACGTTAACGTGTTAATGCATGCGATTATTCTAAAAATTTTAACGCATTATTTTTTTCACGCAAATTAATCATTTGATCAAGTTTGACCCCAACTTCTTCCCATAATCGCAGCATGGATGGTTACCTAGCTTTGTGTGATAAGGGCACGACAAACGCGAGTAATATGATGACAGAGGAGACGGTGTCCGCACTGCTGAACGGCAAGTTTCGTTATAAAAAGCTTCCAGATGGAAGTTTTGATAAAACCAAAGTTGTACGCACTTATTGCAGTGATGAACTGTCCTTCCACCGAAGCACGACAAGTTTGAAGTACCATTTTCGGGCAAAACACATTTTTGCTGATTTTAGCAAAAGATGCTAGTGCTGAGACAGGGTCAACAAGCCGTGCTCATCAAACGACACTGGCGGAGTACAGCCGGGGCAAGTTTGTCAACAAAAAGACAACAGCAAAGCTAACCAGTACAATCGCTAAATGGATTGCCACAGACTGCAGGCCCATCAACATAGTTCAAGACCGGGGGCTTCAAGACATCATTCAGATCGCCACAGGTGACCCATCATACAAGCTACCTTCGAGGGGAACTATTGTTACGAGAATACATGAACTGTACAATGTTGATAATGCTACGAAAGTGAGGCAGTTGGCAGAAGGTACTTTTATTGCACTTACTGGAGACCACTGGACATCAGTAAGTAACCATAACTACCTCAGTGTAACAGTACACCTAATCGATGACAACTGGCAGCTGCACTCATTCACTTTAGGCGTTAAAAACAGAAGAAAGGCATTTTGCCGAAGCATGCGCTAGCCAGTTTCTCAAAGTTGCAAATGAGTGGGAGATAACGGGCAAGGTCACAACCATAGGAACAGACAGCACTCACAATATGATTGCCACTGCAAGGAGTCTACCATTCGAGCATGTGCAGTGTTTGGTGCACATGATACAAAGGGTGATCACCGCAGCTTTACGGGACAGCGGATTTGACAGCGTTTTAGCCAAGTGCCGTAAAACAGTCGGACACTTCAGACACAGTCCCGCAAACACAACAGAGCTGAAAGCTCAGCAAGCCTCTCATGGACTAATAGAGGAGTCCCTCATCCAGAATGTACCGACACACTGGAATTCAACTCCTGAAATGATAAGACGGATTCAACACAACAAAGATCCACTGAAAGCAATGCTGGCACAGCAGAAGCACAACTTAGCCATGCTAACCTCAGCTGAATATAACAGGCTGGCAAAGTTGGAAACGTTGCTGGAAACCTGCAGGTAAAGTGATTTCTCTGTCTTCTCCAATTTTACTGATAAAAATAAGTAATTTGTAAGTCATCTAGACATAATTTAAGGCCTATACCCTAAACAGATGCCATCTGCATGAAAACTGTAGTCATTAAGTCAATTGTGTGGTGCTGTGTTTGCACTGTAGGTACATCACTGAGCTCCTAGGTGGTGAAAAGTATGTATCCTACTCCGTGGTGCTACCTGCACTATGTCATCTCCTGCGTACAGTGGAGGTCTCTGATGTTGACCCTGCCTACATAGTGTGCTTCAAGGCTGCATTCACAAAGGACCTCAATGGGCGAAAGAACTCAAACCTGCGGTGGTTAAAGGTAGAAACCGCTCTAGATCCTAGGTTCAAGGACCTTAGGTGCTTGCCCAGAGCAGAGAGGGGAGAGGTGTGGCAAAAGCTGAGCGAGATGTTGAAGGATAGAGAACCTGCACCACAGACCTCTGGAGAAAAAGTGGAGCCAGAGCCACCAAAGAAGAAGATGGCCCTCCTACTGATGGGATCAGAGTCAGAGTCTGATGATGAGGTACTGTCCACAGATAAATCTCTAGAGAGGTACAAGGCAGAGCCCTGTGTCAGCATAGAAACATGTCCACTACAGTGATGGTAGTCACAAGCAGGTGCAAATGGTTAGCTGGCCCATATTGCAAAAAGGTACTGGGCTACACCTGCCTCAACAGTGCCATGTGAGAGACTGTTCTCTTTGGCAGGCCACATCCTGCAGAAGAAGAGGTCAGCTCTATCATCTGAAAATTTGAACAAGCTAGTCTGCCTGAGCAACTGGTTGAAAGAAGAGTAGACTGTATGATTGGTTGACAGGTGGGATGTTGCACAGATGCACACTGTTTGAAGTAATAATCTTTAACCAAGAATGTAGAGATGTTCACTCTGTCTCTTCACAGACATTATGGCATTCCATTTCTATAATAGGCATACTTATTGTTGCATTCATTTGAGTTGATGTTACTATGCAAAAAATTTACAGGTAAGCTATTTGTGACTTTGTAGCATACATTACTTTGTAACAGTTGTTGGTTTCTGCTAAATATGTCTGCAGTTCATATGGATGCCTCAACAAATTAAGAGATTATTATTGAACACTTGATAAATAAATGTTAATGGTTGAGATAATAAAACTGAAGAATCTGTTTCCTTAAACCAGTTTGTCATGCATTTATTTATTTCAACACTGCAGGTTTACAAGTAAAGCACATGACTGTGATTAACTCGATTAGATTTTTTTATCGATTGACAGCACTAATATATATATATATATATATATATATACAGTTGTGCTCAAAAGTTTGCATACCCTGGTAGAAATTGTGAAATTTTGGCATTGATTTTGAAAATATGACTGATCATGCAAAAAACTGTCTTTTATTTAAGGATAGTGATCATATGAAGCCATTTATTATAACATAGTTGTTTGGCTCCTTTTTAAATCACAATGATAACAGAAATCACCCACATAGCCCTGATCAAAAGTTTACATACCCTTGAATGTTTGGCCTTGTTATAGACACACAAGGTGACACACGCTGGTTTAAATGACAATTAAAAGGTTAATTTTTCACACCTGTGGCTTTTTAAATTGCAATTAGTGTCTGTGTATAAATAGTCAATGAGTTTGTTAGCTCTCACATGGATGCACTGAGCAGGCTAAATACTGGGCCATGGGGAGCAGAAAAGAACTGTCAAAAGACCTGTGTAACAAGGTAATGGAACTTTATAAAGATGGAAAAGGATATAAAAAGATATCCAAAGCCTTGAAAATTTTCCTCTCACTTTTTTCTCCCCAATTTGGAATGCCCAGTTCACATTGCACTCTAAGTCCTCATGGTGGCGTAGTGACTTGCCTCAATCCGGGTGGCGGAGGACAAATATCAGTTGCCTCTGCATCTGAGACCATCAACCCGCGCATCTTATCACGTGGCTTGAGCGCGTTACCGCGGAGACAGAGTGTGTGTGGAGGCCTCATGCTATTCTCCGCAGCATCCACGCACAACTCACCACGCGCCCCACTGAGAGTGAACCACATTATAGCAACCACGAGGAGGTTACCTCATGTGACTCTACCCTCCATAGCAACCGGGCCAATTTGGTTGCTTAGGAGACCTGGCTGGAGTCACTCAGCATGCCCTGGATTCAAACTTGGGACTTCAGGGGTGGTAGTCAGCGTCTTTACTCACTGCACTACCCAGGCCACTGACCACATAATATTGATGAAACGCCTAATGTTATCAGAATGTTATCAGTTTTTTCAGCACCGAGTAAACCCCACCTGATCTATATGTATGAGATGTAATAACTTTACTTAATCGGTTAGCCAAAATTTTTGACAATATTTTTTCGTCTAGCTGGATCAGGGAAATTGGACGGTAACTATTACACTCACTTGGATCTTTATCATTTTTAAGAATCAGACTGATCCGGGCTCGTGTCATGGTTGGCAGAAGCTTTACATTCTTTAATGCATCCGTATAAACTTCCAACAAAAGTGGAGCCAGTTCTGTAGCATAAGATCTAAAAAATTCAGCGGCAAAGCCATCTGGCCCCAGAGCATTGCCTGTAGGCAAGACCTTAATTACCTCGCCAAGCTCCTCGAGTGCAGAAATTTTCCTGCTTTGTCCCCCGACTCAAAGTATGACTGTCTTGCCCTGAATAGCCAAAACTCCACCTTCCGTGACAAAATAGTATTATATCTGTATTTCAATCGGGTCAATTCTCTGAGGCCATCAGATGACATTCGATGCTTCAGTTCTGCCTTGGCACTTTTAATATTTCCTTCCAACTCCAAGTGTTCTTGTGCTTTGGATTTTTAGATGAATGAGGCATACTATATGATCTGACCCCTAAGAACTGCCTTAAGTGCCACAGAGGATAATGAGGACCAGTTGGTCTCCATATAAACATTGATTTCGGCCTTTAACATTTGTTGAAATTCAGGATTTTGCAAAAGGGATACATTAAAGCGCCAACTATACGATTTATTTTTCTCCATATGTGGCCACACCTCTAAACTCACCAGGGCGTGATCTGAGACTATGTTTCAGATGAAATGAGGGACTTAAATATAAAAAATAAAATCTATTCTAGAATACATTTTATGGACTGATGAAAAAACAAATTACAGTCCCTACCAAATGGGTTCAAAAGTCTCCAAATATCTGTAAGACCAAGATTTTTTACACATCCTGTGAAGCAACAGTGTTGCTCTAGGGGGCTTACACACTTTTGCTTCACTATGATCGAGGACTGAGTCAATCAAAAGATTAAAGTCTCCTCCCAATATTATATCATGAGGGGTGCCAGCAACTTGCAACCTCCCTTCAAGATCTATAAAAAAGCCCCGATCATCAGCGTTAGGTGCGTAAATATTAGCCAAAATAAGACTTTGCCCCTGAATTTCTGCTAAAACAATAATGACTCTTCCTAATTTATCTTTAATCTGTTTGAGACATTTGAATTGTAGATTTTTACTCATCAATGAAATGAATCCCCTGCTCTTACTTGAGCCAGCACTAAAGAAAACACGTCCACCCCATATCTTCCAAAATTTTTCAGCTTCCTGTGGGGAAAGATGTTTCTTGAAGAAACACTAATATCATATTTCTTACTTTTAAGAAAATAAATAACCTTCCTTCTTTTTATGGGGTGCCACAACCCATTCACATTCCACGTGGAGAGAGACAATCCACTCATATTAACATTTGACATTTTGATATATCAGAAAAAATAGATTGTATGTCAAAAATAAAATTATAAAGACCACATTTCAACATTAGTGCAATCAAACCCCGAACTTCCCCTAGAACAAAAAAAAAAAAAAAAAGAAAAAGAAAAACGTGCGCATTAACCCCGCACATGACAGCGCCAACTGGCGTCCATCCTTCTAAACTCAAACAGTCCATACACGCCTACGAGAGCCCCCGTGACAACTTTGCTGTCGGATTGCTCAAGTCTGGTGCTTCTATACAAATTTGTGAGACAGAATTACACAACAGAAGATAATCTATAAAACAAACTTCAGCCAATAGGAGGCATAAGCACAAAGAATGTATTGATTCATCCACATAACTGTTCCGACGGTGTGTTTCTCCACAAAAAAAGCTCCAGCTGCTAGCGGAACCAGCACACACACACACACACACACACACACAAAAAGACGTTCAGTTTCCTCAGGCAGTCAAACTAATGTTCAGTAAGCTGGCCCATTCGGCTGTTACCTGAGTGCAACAAATGACAATCACTCCAATGTCCTGCAAGAAATATTCCACAAAACAAACTCCAGACAATAGGAGGCATAAGCACAAAGAATGTGCAGATTCATCCACAAACTGTCCTGAAGGAGTGTTATTCCACAAAACAAACTCCAGCCGCTAGGCAGAACCAGCACAAAAAGAAACAAAAAGGCGCTCCGTTTCCTCGGTCAGTCAAGTGAATGTTCAGTGAGCCGGTCCACTCGGATGCAATGTGAGTACCACAAGATAACTTACTCACTCCACTGACTTTATGAAGGACATTGCTTGCTGTGGGCATGTGAAGGTTTTACGGCCATCCTTAGCATCTATTATCAATTTGGCCGGGAATATCAGTGCAAAAGCGACCTTCCATTGATGTAAGAGTTTCTTGTATTCCTTGAATCGATCACGTTTCTCTCATTGAATTCGCAAAGTCTGGGAACAAGAAAATGCTGTGGTTCTTCCAAGAAAGCCTTCCTTTATCCTTGCCTCACGTAACACAGGATCTTTATCAGATGATCTCAGAAATTTGGCCAGAATTGATTGGGGCCTGCCTCCCTCAGTGAATCTCCGAGCCGGAACCCTGTGAGCTTGTTCGATTTCCAGCTTATGGCCTGCTATGTCAAGCAGATTCGGAAAGAGCCCGTCCAGGAATTTCATCGTATTCTGTCCCTCTTCGCCCCCTGGAATTCCGACGATACGGACGTTATTCTGCCGGCTACGGTTCTCCATGACCTCTAACTTCTCCCAGACATGCTCCAAATCCACCTTGGTCGCTAGCGGATTAGCAGATAATTCCCTCTCTGCTGACTCTAAATAATCGATCCATTTCTTGACATTCCCCACTCTTGTAACCAAATCAAGTAAATTTCGCTTCCATGACAGTGAACGATCGACGTATCACAGCAAGATCCTCCAAGACAGCAACGACCTTCGTCAGCATTGCCGACATGTTCAACATCTCTCGCTGCACTTCCCCAATTAAATCGACTCCATGGCTCACATCCTGCTAAGGGGCGTCAGCTTAAGCACGTAAGTGTCTTTTAATGTCTCCAGAGCCCGAGGATTTTGAATTCTTTGACATATTGTCCTTCTAGAACAGTTATGGAACAGAGTGTATCGAATCTCACCAGTTAATATTGTTAGTATTAAAATTAGCAAAGCTCGCCGTTCACACGTCCTATCCTTGCATGGCGTCACATGACCTCGACATTTCACATTCTTAAAATAAAGTAGTGATCCTAACTGACCTAAGACAGGGAATGTTTTCTATGATTAAATGTCAGGAATTGTGAAAAGTTTTAAGAGTTTAAATGTATTTGGCTAAGGTGAATGTAAACTTCTGACTTCAACTATATTTGTGAAATGCTTCATTTTAAATACATTTACTGAAATAAAATATAAAGCCAGCAGTGTTTTCATATTTTTGACAGAGCTGTGTTCTCCCATTATTTTTAAAGTCTCAAATAATAGACATTTCAGCTTTTGTCTGGACACACACACAAAGTCTGCAGTAATGCTAGGAAACCCAGCATTTCACAAGCCTAGGCACACATTTCAAACTGTGTAATCTCAGCATTCTTAACATTGCAACAAATGCACAGCCACACTCAGTGAAGATAAAGCTGAGATAAGATAAAAACAAGCAATTTTGAATAACAAAACAAAACAAGAAAAAAATATATATATAATTATGAAAGGGCATCCTAATTCTCCTGAATCATCTCTAAAAAGTTTCATATCCAATTTGTAAATCATCAAATATCTGTACTGAATGTGTATGCATAACACAGTGGAATATGTGTCAAATTTAACAAGCAATTCATTTGAATATTGATACTGACTGGTTCACCCATTAGATTTTCTTTTCTTTAACCTGTTTGCACAAAATCTCAACATTATATAGAGGCCATATCAAAAGATCTGCCTGACCAGATAAATGTCATGGTTATAGTTATTTTAGAACAGTATTTTTATTTTTTATTTTTTTTGGTGAATACTGCACCATTACTAACAAACTCACATTTCAAACAAAAAAGAGTCGTGATCAAGGAAACGGTATAAATCCTAAATAACAATACAATTAATTTTCTTGGACTGATTTTTGAGTGTATAAAACACAAAACATGCTTCAGAACATAAATGAACATTTGGAACAAACAGAGGGATGTTACAAAGACAGAAAGTTTCATTTGGGTGACTAAGTGATGGTGCACGATAAATAAAAATATGCATAAAAAAATAACTACAACCTATTATATCATACCAGTGCTATATTTTGTGTGAATCATTGGGGGGGAAAAATAGTTTGGATTTATTTTATTTTTTTCAGATTCGGACACAAAAAGTCATTTCAGATAGGCAAGAAATCAGAAGCATTCCGTGCTAGTGCCTTTAATCTTAAGTGCAATTCTCTGCCATCTGCAAGGACAGCGTTATCATAAATCATACAATTTAATTCAAATTAATTTGAAGGATTATTAATATGGACATTCTAGCATATGACACTGAAGCTATTTTTTTTTAAGACAAAAAATGTCACACATAGCCATTACCATGTCACACCCAGGAATTACTAGAACAATTCACTGTTTTTATTGTGGATTGACAAATCAATTCAACCGAGACAGGACATTCGGGACAACACATACTAAACTAATTTGTGATTTATAAAACAAATACAATAAAAAAATATTTCAACAGGAACACAAAAGATCAAGAGAATTTGTCTTCAGCTTAAGATGATAAAATACAATGTTCCAGGTTCAGCTCAATCGACAGCATTTGTGGCACAATGTTGATTACCACAAAAATTAATTTCAACACGTTCCTCCTTTTCTTTAAAAAAACAAAAATCGAGATTACAGTGAGGCACTTACAATGGAAGTTAATGGGGCCAATTTTTCAAGGGTTAATAGGCAGAAATTTGAAGATTATAATTTTATAAATGTACTTTAATTCTTCTATTAAAACTCATGTATTATCTGAGTTGTAAAGCTGTTTAAATTGTAGTTTTTACAGTCATTTTAGGGTTTGTTGACATTAGTTGCAAAATTGGCTGTAACTTTACACAGAAATGGTTTGTGATTTTATCACACTAAAACCATGTTTACAAGCATATTGTTTGTCTTGCGGCTATACTTTTGAAAAAGTGAGTATTTTACTGTTCAAAAATTGGCCCCCCATTTACTTTCATTGTAAGTGCCTCACTGTAATCTCAATTTTTTTTTTTTTTTTTTAAAAAGGAGGAACAAGTCTAAATTTATCTTTATGGTAATCAATTATGGTACAAATGCTGTCGATTGAGCTCAACTTGTATTGAAACCGGAACATTCATTTAAGTGCTGAAAAAGTACCACTCCCAAACTAACAACAGTGTATGACTAATCAAAACTTTCTAACTGATTACTCGCCTATCCAGGAAACAGGAAAATCCAACATTTCTATATTCTTGAAGTTGTGCAATTTAGTAAAAACCATCTTATTCCCTTTTAAATGATTAACTCAAGTAAAAAAAGAAAAAAAAAAAGAAAGAAAAAAATCCAACTGACTCCAAACAAAATATTCAAAAACATTTCCTGGCACTTCTCTACATTGTGCCAACTCAATATTGGTGTAAAATATGATTGACTATAAATGACAAAATACAAATGATAAGGTTAATGTTTTTAAGAGGCAAAAAAAATAATAATTAAAATAATTTTACTCACAGATCATTTTTAGGGCAACATTAAGCTATGTTTGTTTCTCATTAACAAATAATCCAAAGATGCAGAACTTAGATAAAGCATAACCTTAGTATTAAAAGACTACTGTAGTAGCATAATGATAATTGTTCCCCTCAGTGTAACATTAAGGGATTACATCTCAACAACTAATACAACTGTGTCTCTTTTAAGGTTTGCAAATTCCCAAATTCCAAACCAAGGGATACAAAAGATCAAAAACGCTCTTGTAAAGACATTTTCATGTGTTTTACACTTCTTAAAAGTTTACAATTCCATAGGTTACTTTTAGTTTGTTCTACAATCATAAATATATGCACAACGTGACCACAGAACTGACAGTGCTGTACATGACATGCCTTTAAAAATTGCATGGGAAGCAGTGGCTGACTGGCATGAAGGTGCTGACATCTATTAACACATTAATAGGGACTTAATAAAGTTCACAGCTTAAACTATCAAATTATATCTCTTCAATAAAAATCTCTACAAACTACTGTTTTGACTTGCAAAAAACTAATCATTACTTGGATCAAATAGTAGGGGTTTGTATTTTTACACACACAGTCAATATAACTGAAATGTCCGCAAATTCATCTTTTTCCCTCCCCTTTTGGCGTAGTGACTCGCCTCAATCCGGGTGGTGGAGGATGAATCTCAGTTGCCTCCGCGTCTGAGACTGTCAATCCGCGCATCTTATCACGTGTCTTGTTGAGCACGTTACCACAGAGATGTAGCGCGTGTGGAGGCTTCACGCTAATCTCCGCGGAGAATAACCTCCGAGGAGGTTACCCCATGTGACTCTACCTTCCCTAGCAACAGGGCCAATTTGGTTGCTTAGGAGACCTGGCTGGAGTCTCTCAGCACGCACTGGACTCGCGAATTCAGGGGTGGTAGTCAGCATCAATACTCACTGACGTACCCAGGCAGTCTGCATACTCTTCTAAAACAAAAGTACGGTGATATAGTTTGAATTGTTTTCAATAAAACATTTCCCCCCTCTAATTACTAGCAGCTTACGAATGGTCGGGATGGGTCACATGACCTCATCCCAGAGTGCCGTCTTTGTTTTTTTATTTGGATGGGTCAAAAGGCTTGCTTCTGTTAAAACAGAGAACATATACCAGTAACAGATACATGTAAGAACAGACTGATATATAAATGGAAGGCTAAATAAATGAAATTAATATTGTAAATGAAGTTATGAGTTGTGATAAGCATGTTACATCACTGGCTTGCAATGATGCTTGCAATGATGCAACTTGACACAATTAAGACTGCAAGAAGAAAAGGTTAAGTTAAAATGTTTAATATGAAACTGTGAGTTGTCCAATTAGGTCATGGGTTTAAGTTAAATGGGTCAAATTCAGGGTGTCAGTGGCTTGTTAAAAGGGAAACCAAAATCTTGAAGACCATGATCAGGGATGGAGGCCTCTGGCTCCTCCTGCAGGAAACAAGGGTTCATTCCATTCAGGATGTTCGGCTCATTTAGGAACTCTTGCAATGTTATACTAACATCAGTGTCAGGAGGAGAGAATGCTTCTGGAAAGAGGACATCTACACTAGCCATGGGAAGAGAGTCTTGGAAGCATGGTGATGAAATGTTGGAATCGGTCTCTGGGAATGCTTGTGGAACACTGAATTCATCCTCTAAAATGCTGTTAAGCAAGTCAGCATCAATGGTAGAGCTGGAGAGCATGGGTGAATTCTCAGGCCCTTGGAGCATGACCTCATTGGCCATCTCAGAAATGGGAGGGTCTTTTTTTTTTTTTTTAATGAAGGAAAGGAGAAATAAGGAGATATTATAAACCCAATAAGTGCAGTATCACAACAATAGCAGATTCTTTCAGTTCTGACACATTCCTTCTTTGGTGGACTCGAATAACTGAGCATTAGGCATTACATGCATTTTAACAATTTAAAGGTATAGTTTACCTAAAAATAATTTTGTATTATTTACTCACCCTTATGTTGTTCCAAACCCATATGACTATCTTCTGTGGGGAAAAAAAAAAAAAAAATTACGTTAGGGATTGACTACCTCAGTCACCATTCACTTTCATTGTATGGAAAAAGATGGAATGGAAGTGAATGGTGACTGAGACAGAGTAAATAACGAGATAATTTTCATTTTTGGGTGAATTATCACTTTAAGAAAGTCAGTTCAAGAGAATGGCGTGCAACCTGAAGAGTTAAGTCAACAAGCTTCCACACACAAAGAATGATACATTTATGTTAAGCGGCTTCCACATGACTCAGGTCAGGGCGTCAACGCTCTGCAGAATGCTAGCGTCAAGCGCTGCTTTGCTCTCCACATGCAGGGTTTGCACAGCTTTTTAAGAATGAAATTTAAGCACTTTTGCAGCGCTCTCAAGCTACCCAAGTCATCTTTTTCCAGCACAACATTATCCAGTTTTTCTTGGAAAAAAATGCAATGATATATATAAAAAATAAATAAATAAATAAATAAAACAAACAAAAAACTTGTGACTTCAAACCCCATCTATAAAAATAAAAGTTTCAAGAATTAATTTACACCCACAGCTAGGAGAATCCTTAATAGGATAACACCCAATGCTTAGCATTAACACAAATCGGCAACACCGGGTATCTATGTGGCCGTGGTTTATAGTGGGGTTAAAACCGTGGTTTATAGTGGGGTTAAATTAATATAAAAACAGAATTTCAAGAATTTATATTTTTTTATAAGCCATTTGAATAGTGGATAAAAGAAGACTTTGTTGAAAAATGCAAGCAATTCAGTGACAAGATATGAGACACTGAATCTCACCTCTAAATTCAGTGTGGGACTGTTTTACCCCCACACCATTATACAGCATGACTGCAATTATTAGACTGATCTGAAGAATATGTGGAGTATTATGAGTGATTTCAGCTGTTTTAACAGCTAAAATATATAAGGGATAAATCTATACAGCTAGCCTGAAGCACACATTCAACAAGGCCTTAAAACATGTAACACTGATTGTCAGTAAAACATATATAAATTTAACACTCAAGGCATGTTTTCCACTTATAGTTTTCCACTAAATGTGTTAATGGAAGAATATTCAATCATAAATATAACTATATATAAAATTGGTAAATGTACCAACATATCAATAAATATGAACAATATTTAACCACAGATACTAAATTTATTGTACAAACTCATGATCACTTTTAACAGATTTAAGAAACAAACTCAGATATTAGTCTACATTACTGTAGTCTAGTACTGAATAAGAATTATTGAAGTACAAATATAATATGTCATAATTTTTTATGTTCATATGAATTGGTCCCGTTAAACCCTCAAGCCTTTATTTTGAAGGTGAACTGAATACATTTGTGTTTCTTGCGTAGTGTTTTTGAATCGCTCCTCATTCACAATCTGGGAAAATGCCCCCTTCTCCTCTGTGCCTCAGTGTCACGTTATAACAAGAATATCTGGAATTACATGAAAAAGTGATTTCGTAGCACAAAAAAAAAACGCACCGCACACTAATAGCAAACCAAATTCAAAACACTCCTGAGATTGATGGAGTTTGTGTTGGCCGTTCACGGTTTACAAGTTTACCGTATCATGTTAGGGCCATGTCTATGAAGACTATATGTATATTTAGCTAATAAAACTGCAGCCTTTTGGAGGGTTTAATAAATTGCACTAGGCTTAATGCAATTTCCCTTTTATTTTGATAAACTGTTCAGCCCTAAACTGAACACATTTAATTATCACATGCATTAACTTTCTGCCCTACTTTTAAGCATTCATGCAATTCTACATATTTATTGTAAAGTTGTTCCAAAGTAAATTCAAGTTTGTAAGCTTGTCTTGTGCATAATCCCTGCACAAGACAAGCTTACAAAAATGTTTAAAATGTTCTTGGCGAATTTAAATTAGTTCAAGAAACGAGGTCTCTGGAGTCTGGATGCTTGGAAGCAATAAGGTAAAAACTTATGGATACAAAATATTTGAGATATTGAGACATTAAATATCTCTTCATATAGTTTGACCGTTTCTAAAAGTTTCTTGTTAGTTTCATCAGTAGTGAGGCAAAAATTTGCTCTAAAGTTGAACCTGTCATTGCCAAGACAGACTTTGTGTATATGCAAATTGCCCGGTAATCATTGGATGACACTTTGAAAGGTCAGTGAAAACAAGTTCACAGTGGAAATTATTTGAATTTATCGGCACCGGGGGCAATGCTGACGCTTCAATACACAGACTTCGATATATTCGGCATGTGGAAGCGCTTTAGAGTAATGGTTACATTTTTGTTGTTAAAACAGAGAAGTATAAATGCCACAGTCCCCAGTCAAAGTCCATCACACAAACTGAAGGTCCCTTTGTGCACAGTAAATCAAATGCACTTAGGGAGGGAAAGAGTGAGAAAGGGAGGGTCTAAAAAAGATCCTGGCTATTGACAGACAACTTGATATGGCTTCTGAATGGAAGATACATATCTGAAAAAGCATCTATTATAGATCTCCATTTATTAGAAAATCATGCATCATGAAATCCAGGTGCACAGTAACACCACAATGATCACCCAGCAAGTGAGAGGCAGGACAGAGACGAACTGATTGGATTTTGAGGGGCCGTGGAGGCTGGACTCACCTCTGTGCTGAGTGCACAGGTCAGAATCTGGCCCCTCTCTGACGCTTGTACATCCGTTCCTGCAGCAACCAAGCACAGAGCACTCAGTTTACTATGGAAACCAGTAAACCTACTCACACCACATTCCTGAAACTTTACAGCATCACATGCATGGTATAATTGTTCCAGATAAACTAGTCGTAACTACTTTAAAAGAATTGTCACAATGTGATCCTTACATTATCAGATAATGATGCTATGTGCAACATCCAGTAATAAAGTGCTGTATAATCTCTACACAGGCAGTATAACAAGTATGTGTCTTCACCAGCCGAAGACCGCTAAAGTGATTTACAACTCGATTTTCTTGTGAATCCAGCACCACCTCAAATCTCTGAATGAAGCCAGCATGTGCGAGATAAGACTTAATCAAACTCCCATCTGAACAGACCCGAGTTTTCTTAAAACAACTTGTACCACTCCCTACATTATAAGAAGTCATTAGTCAATCAAACATGCTGGCTATTAAATAAGCTATATGGCTTAAAGTAAAGCCCAACAAGAACATAATGTATGATTTATAAAACTTACAGCAGTTAATATCCAGCAGAAAACGACCTCCAATAGTACCTTTAAAATAGGGATGTGCAAAATTATGTATTTTCCAAATCAACAAGTTGGTGGGTTGCTTAAATGACTAGTTGGAAGAATATTCCTTTAAGAAGCGTTTGAAATGGGTACTGCAGTCTAAATTCAAAATATTGGAGAGTTGTCTGCCCCGCCCCAGACTCGAAGCTCATGCGGGTTTCCAGAATTAACCAACTCAGCATCCATTTTAAAGGATTTACGTGCTTTAAGTTGTCTCCATCTTCCAAAGGCATCTCCAATATTTATCCTTGTTTTACTACGTCTCTGGTCATGGTGGTACTTCGATGGATGGCGAGGCTTTTTAGATCGGGTGGAATCTGTTATCTCTTATCCAGTTCATTTGCTGGCTTCCATAGCTGCAGCACGCAGTGTTGTTTGCCTGCAAACTTGTTCAAATCTGGCAACCCGGCGGTGTCTAAATACTATTGGTGAGTGGGCGGGATCACACAGGCCAAAACACAAACAGAAATTCGCCCGGAATGGAAACTTGAAAGTTGTGGCTGTAGCATTGTTATCGGAGAAGCCAGTATTTCAACTTAGCATGTTTCCTAATTCTCTAATGACATATTACGGTCATTTTATGATTTAGTACAGTAAAAATATTACATATAGCACCTTAAGTTCAATCAATAGCATTTGTGGCATTATATTGATTTCCACAAAAAATTACTGACTCATCTGTCCTCTTCTTTAAAAAAAGGAACAGGGTTCAAATTTACAGGGATAGTTTACCCAAAAATGAAACTTTTCTCATCATTTACTCACCCTCATGCCATCCCAGATGTGTATGACTTTCTTACTTCCGCAGAACACAAATGAAGATTTTTACATAAATATTTCAGCATTGTAGATCCTCACAATGCAAGTGAATGGGTGCCAAAATTTTGACCTCCAAAAAGCACAAAGCCATCATAAAAGTAATCCATACAACTCTAGTGTTTTAATCCATATCTTCAGAAGTGATATGATACGAAACAGATCAATATTTAAGTCTTGTTTTGCTAGAAATTCTTCCCCCTGCCCAGTAGGGGGCGATATGCATTAAAGGTGCTATAAGCGATTTTGGAATTATGAAGCGTTCACACGACTGAGATTAGCCTAACCCCCTCATTCCAAAACCCCACCCTCCAAAGATAATTTTGAGACCAAAAACCGAACAAAAGAGCAGCATTGTTCATTCCTGTGGCTGTCAAATTCAACTGACAAACATTATGAATCAAAGCCTCAATTACCTGCTTCAAATACAACACTAAGTGAACGAGCAAAATGATTGACAGGTGAAAAGCGTCAATGTCCGGACACATTTTTGATTGCTGTATACAAAGTCTACAGCTGTCACAGAGACCAGTGAGATATCTCAGGACACTTATTTCATTAATATCTTGAAGGGAGTTGGAAAATTTTCCTGGATTTTTTGCATACTTTTCCATGAGAAAGAGAGAAATAAAAATAAATAAAAATAATCGCTTACAGCACCTTTAAGAACATGAATCACCAAAAACACAAGAAGAATGTGAAAGTGAAAGTGGAGATTGATAGTAAAAAAGGACTTAAATATTCATCAGTTTCTGACCCACACCTATCATATCACTTCTGAGGACAATGATTTAATCACTTGACTTTTATGGATCACTTTTATACTGTGTGATTTTTTTGGAACATCAAAATGTTGGCTCCCATTCACTTGCATTGTATGGACCTACAGAGCTGAAATATTCTTGTAAAAATCTTCATTTATGTTCTACAGATGAAAGTCATACACATCTGGGATGGCATAAGTGTGAGTGAATGATGAGAATTTTCATTTTTGTGTAAATTATTTTCTTTTAATTGCACTTACAATAAAAGTGAATGGGGACAATTTTTGGAGGGTTTAAAAAGGCAGAAATTTGAAGCTTATAATTTTATAAAAGCACATACAGTACATTAATTTTTCTGTAAAAACTCATGTATTCTTTGAGCTGTAAAGTTGTTTAAATCAAAATTTTGCTATAACTATACAGAGAAAAGATTAGCAAGTACAACACAAAGTGGCTAAATTTAAAGACAACATTTCTGAGAGGGTTTTATCTTGTCCAATAGCTAACAAACAGCATGTTAATTAAAGCACCACAGCTAAAATACCTATGATGTAACAAATATATATTTCATGACCCATCTCTACTCTACAACATACGCAATTATGAAAGTACCAAAACATTCCAAAACAAAATGAGGAATGGTGTGAAATTCTTGGTACTAATGATGCACAGCACTTCAGTGCTGAACTAATAACTAGTAACCTGTACACCATTGTAAATATCATAAAACAAAAAGTGCACTAAACCCCAGCACCAGGGAATATGTGCACAGTCATAAATGTTAGCCATCATCAGTCAGCATCATAAAATTTGTTAAACTATTACAGATACAATTTTTTTAAAAAAAAGACACACAATTTTGAAATAATTATGCATGCACACAACACACACACAAAAAAAATAAATAAATAAATAAAATAAACAAAACATACTTACTCTTTGTGCGAGACAAAAACCAATTTGGTTTTGAGGTATTTCAAGTAAGGATTCTCCTCTGAAACAAAAAACAATACACACTTACTGTACTATGTATATGAAACAACAACAGCAACAACAAAAATCTAATGTAAATCATCATATCATGTAAAAGAGAGTCTTGCAATACAATTTCTCTCTTCACTCACACATACACACATTTAAACAGTCTGGTTCCAGAAGTAAAAATCCCATTTATTTTCTCCATAGGTGAAATTATTTTTAACGATATCATATAAATCTTGAAATGATGGTATATGTTTTTGTTTTGTTGTTTCAACTTCATTTTTTTTAACAAAGCACACCAAACGAGCTCTGCAGTAAACAGCCACTCCTATGATGCACTGTGAATGATTTCAAGGAGTCTCCCTATGCTATATATACACAGTATATCAAGTAATCATATAAACTCAGCAAAAAAGAAACGTCCTCTTACTTTCAACTGCTTTTATTTTCAGCAAACTTAACATGTGTAAATATTTGTAGGAACATACAAATGGGGGGGGGGGGGTCAAAATCAAAAGTAACAGTCAGCATCTGGTGTGGCCACCAGCTGCATTAAGTACTGCAGTGCATCTCCTCCTCATGGACTGCACCAGATTTGCCAATTCTTGCTGTGAGATGTTATCCCACTCTTCCACAAAGGCACTTGCAAGTTCCTGGACATATCTGGGGAGAATGGCCCTGGCCCTAGCCCTCACCCTCCGATCCAACAGGTCCCAGACGTGCTCAATGGGATTGAGATCCGGGCTCTTCGCTGGCCACAGCACTACACTAACATTCCTGTCTTGCAGGAAATCACGCACAGAACGAGCAGTATGGCTGGTGGCACTGTCATGCTGGAGGGTCAGGTCAGGATGAGCCTGCAGGAGGGGTACCACATGAGGGAGGAGGATGTCTTCCCTGTAACGCACAGCATTGAGTTTGCCTGCAATGACAACAAGCTCAGTCCGATGATGCTGTGACACACTGCCCCAGACCATGACGGACCCTCCATCTCCAAATCGATCCTGCTCCAGAGTACAGGCCTCAGTGTAACGCTCATTCCTTCGACGATAAACGCGAGTCTGACCATCACCCCTGGTGAGAAAAAACCACGACTCGTCAGTGAGGAGCACTTTTTGCCAGTCCTGTCCGGTCCAGCAAAGGTGGGTTTGTGCCCATAGGCGATGTTGTTGCAGGTGATGTCTGGTAAGGACCTGCTTTACAACAGGCCTACAAGCCCTCAGTCCAGCCTCTCTCAGCATATTGCGGACAGTCTGAGCATTGATGGAGGGATTGTGCGTTCCTGGTGTAACTCGGGCAGTTGTTGTTGTTGTTGTCATCCTGTACCTGTCCCGCAGGTGTGATATTCGGATGTACCGATCCTGTGCAGGTGTTGTTACACGTGGTCTGCCACTGCGAGGATGATCAGCTGTCCTTCCTGTCTCCCTGTAGCGCAGTCTTAGGCGTCTCACAGTACGGACATTGCAATTTATTGCCCTGGCCACATCTGCAGTCCTCATGCCTCCATGCAGCATGCCTAAGGCACGTTCAAGCAGATGAGCAGGGATCCTGGGCATCTTTCTTTTGGTGTTTTTCAGAATCAGTAGAAAGGTCTCTTTAGTGTCCTAAGTTTTTATAACTGTGACCTTAATTGCCTACTATCTGTAAGCTGTTAGTGTCTTAACGACCGTTCCACAGGTGCATGTTCATTAATTTTTTATGGTTCATTGAACAAGCATGGAAAATATTGTTTAAAGCCTTTACAATAAAGATCTGTAAAGTTATTTGGATTTTCACAAAATTATCTTTAAAATACAGTGTCCTAAAAAGGGATGTTTCTCTTTTTGCCAAGAGATAGAGATATATATATATATATAGATATATATATATATATATATATATATATATATATATATATATATATATATATATATATATAAATAATCAAATATATAACTCCTCAAAACAATGACTGACAAGTTTCTAGAATAAGCCTTTTCTTTTTTGCCATTTTTGACCTAATATTGACCTTCAGACTTGCCAATTTATTGCATACTGTGGCAACTCAAAAACAAACACAAAGACATTATTAAGATTCATTTAACAAACCAAACAGCTTTCAACTGTATTTGATATAATGGCAAGTGATTTTCTAGAACCAAATTAGCAATTTAGCATGATTCCTCAAGGATAAGGTGTTTGAGTGATGGCTGCTGGAAATGGGACCTGTCTAGATTTGGAAATTACTTTTTACTTTTTTCAAATGGTGATGGTGCTGTTTTTTACATTAGTAATGTCCTGACTGTACTTTGTGATCAGTTGAATGCCACTTTGGTGCATTAAAGTACCAATTTCCTTCCAAAACAGCTAAATCTGTACATTATTCAAAATTTTTGGCCGCCAGTGTGATTATAATATCAGAGGTCTTGTGGAGTCCATGTCTCGACGGGTCAGAGATGACTGATCAGCCACAACATTAAATCCACTGACAGGTGAAGTGAATAACATCGATTATCTCGTTACAATGGCACCTGTCAAGGGGTGGGATATATTAGGCAGCAAGCGAACAGTCAGTTCTTAAATTTCATGTGTTGGAAGCAGGAAAAAAGGGCAAGCATAAGGATCTGAGCAACTTTGACAAGTGCCAAATTGGGATGGCTAGACGATTGGGTCAGAGCATCTCCAAAACGGCAGGTCTTGTGGGGTGTTCCCGGTACACAGTGGTTAGTGCCTACCAAAAGTGGTCCACGGAAGGACAACTGGTGAACCGGCAACAGGGTCATGGGTGTCCAAGGCTCATTGATGCGTGTGGGAAGGCTAGCCTGTCTGGTCTGAACCCACAGAAGAGTTACTGTAGCAAAAATTGCTGAAAAAAATGTAATGCTGTCCATGATAGAAAGGTGTCAGAACACACAGTGCATTGCAGCTTGCTGTGTATGGGGCTGCGTAGCCACAGACCAGTCAGAGTGCCCATGCTGACCCTTGTCCACCACCGAAAGCGCCTTCAATGGGCACGTGAGCATCAGAACTTGACCATGGAGCAATGGAAGAAGGTGGTCTGATGAATCACGTTTTCTTTTAGATCTTTTGGACATGTGGATGGCCGGGTGCATGTGCGTCATTTACCTGGGGAAGAGATGGCAGCAGGATGCACTATGGGAAGAAGGCAGACCGGCAGAGGCAGTGTGATGCTCTGGGCAATGTTCTGCTGGAAAACCTTGGGTCCTGGCATACATGTGGATGTTACTTTGACACGTACCACCTACCTAAAGATTGTTGCGGACCACATACACCCCCTCATGGCAACTGTATTCCCTGATGGCAGTGGCCTCTTTCAGCAGGATAGTGCACCCTGCCACACTACAAAAATTGTTCAGGAATGGTTTGAGGAACGTGACAAAAAGTTCAAGATATTGACTCCAAATTCCCCAGATCTCAATCCAATTGAGCATCTATGGGATGTGCTGGACCAACAAGTCCGATCCATAGATGCCCCACCTCGCAACTTACAGGACTTAACAGGATCTGCTGCTAACGTCTTGGTGCCAGATACCACAGGACACCTTCAGAAGCAGTGTTGGGGGTAACGTGATAAAAGTAACGCGCGTTACGTAATCAGATTTCTTTTTTCGAGTAACGAGTAAAGTAATGCAATATTTTTTAATTTTAGACCATAATGTAGGAGTTACTTTTTAAATAAAGTAACGTGCTGCTTTTGTACACCTCTACTGTCCCTGTATTGTGTGAAATCAGGAGTAAAATGTGCAGACTTCGAGGAGGAGACGTAGTGCATGATTGGAGTGTGAGACCAGAGACTATTTAGCACAGAGAGATGAGTCACTTCTATTTAAATCAATGGGAGAATTGGAGTGCCCTACTAAGAAGCTCTAGCTCCCAACAGTCAATGGATGTAGAAAGGAAGTCCCACCTTGCAGATAAAAGCGCCAATCACCTTTTAGATACAGACATGGTCTGTCAATCAACTCGCTAACGTGCATGCGCATTTCGTGTTTTAGAGTAATATGGGGTCAACGTTCGGTTGAGTGAAACGTGGTTGATTCATGTGTTAATACACACTGCATTAAAAAAATAAAATAAAAAAATAATCAGTAAACACGTTTAGGCAGAGGGATTACAAGCGTCTTGCACTGGCCACGACATGATACACAGGGTGAAATACTCACTCACTTCACTGACTTATGCAGCTGAACTGCTCCATGTTACAGCTCCCCTGTAACTGGGAGAATGGGATGAGAAAAGCGGACTCTGAATCAGTGGCTCTGAGCAGTGTTCTACATCGATTATGTTAAAATGTCTTAGTTTCTAAAAAGATTATTATTAAAAAAAAAAATTTTTAAAAAAGTATAAACAAGTAGTTTGATTCATGAAACAAACCGTTTTGATGACATTTTGGTAGCATTAAAAAGATTCCATTCAAGTTCTATGAAAATGCACCTTTGAAGTTGTGGCGTCTGTACGCATCGTGGATCAACTCAAAACAAGCAGGCACTGAGATGACTTAAGTGGAAAATATTAATTTATTCATCAGACTTATTCCTTGAACATGTTAGGCTGGCATTCCCCAATAAATTTTATCCTGACTTCTGAAAAACTTCTCAAGTTGACTCTGGCATAGTCGATGGGCACCGCATATGATGACATATGATGCAGGTTCAAGTGTTGGACTTTGCTGTTTTAAGTAAGACAGTGGTTATTCTTCATTATTCATAATGGCTGCCATGTTGATGGAAAAACAAATCATGCATAGTCATGTTATTGATTCATTATTTTAAATATGACATGACCTACAGTACTTTCTAAACATCTGTTTGTTTACTATGTTGTTTTCACATGAGTGTTGTACAGTAGCTAGCATGACCTGTCATGTACCATGTATGCAATGCATGGCTTATTGGTATGGAATGCATAGCATAGCAGAAGAGAAATGGGCTGTGAGAAAAGTGTAACGCAAAAGTAACGCTTTACTTTCCATAAAAAATTACATTCTAATTAAGTTACTTTTTTAAGGAGTAACGCAATATTCTAATATTCTTTTAAAAGTAATGTTACCCAGCACTGTTAAGAGGTCTTGTGGAGTCCATGTCTCGACGGGTCAGAGCTGTTTTGGCGGTACGTGGGGGACCTACACGATATTAGGCAGGTGGTTTTCATGTTGTGGCTGATCGGTGCGCACACACGCGCACGCGCACACACACACACACACACAATTATTCAACCCCCACAAGACAGTAAGGATTTACAAAAGGTAAGCTTTTCTGAATTTTTAAACTTTACATCTATATCAGTTGAGTTACACATTCAAAGCCATAGTGTGAATATATAACCTAATATTTCTAAATAGCAGGATTTTTTAAAAATAGAGCCATGTCATAATTATTCAACCCCTATTGCATTTTGTTTCTTAAATATGTAAGGCTATAAAAGTAATTGTTTTAAAACAAAATGAAGTCAATCTGCAAATGGCACTTATTTATGTTTTAAAATTTAAGTTTAGCGTCGTAAGCAAAAATGTATTTTTATGCAACAAAATGCAATTAAAAATAAGCTGTCTCAAAAGCTAATAGAGGAGATTATTTCATTACACAAGAAAGGTCATGGCTAAAAGTAAATTTCCAAGGCACTTCAATTTCCAATAGACAAAGTTGGCAGCACCATTCATACATTTTTTAAATACGGTACAACAGCAACCTTCTTGGGGTGTGGAAGAAAGCAAAACTGCAAGGGAAATGTTGACTCCAGTCAACTGAATATTCGAGAAGTAATTAGGAAAGACCTGTGGAGTCCTGGAAGAAGGTTTTATAGATGTATGACACTAAACTGAAAATGAGTTTGACCCATGGGTCAGCAGTACGTCTGGAGTAAGATGACAAGGTGATGACAAGAACGACACCATCCCCACAGTCAAGCATGGAGGTGGGTCAGTCCTGTTATGGGGGTGTTTTACGGCTGCAGGAAACGGCTGTTCTGACTATGTGACTGACACCATGGATTCTTTCAGGTATCAGGCCATTTTGGCATAAAAAATGTGATGCCTTCTGTGTGTAAATTGAAGCTTGGTGATCACTGGACTTTCCAGCAAGACAATAACACCGCTGTCCAAAATGTGGTTCAGGGATAGGTCGTGGAATGTCCTTAAATGGCCCTTTCAGTCCATCATTAAAATCCCATTGCAAACCTTTGTTGGGATTTCAAGGAAGCAGTGGCAGCACAGAAACTAAAAAATGTCAATGAGCTGGAAGCTTTTGCTCATGAGAAATGTGTAAGAATTCTAATAGAGAGGTGTCCGAAGCCTGAGAACACTTACCTGAAACATTTATTTGCTGTTATTAAGGATAAAGGATGCTCTACAAATGATTGAATTTGGGGGTTGAATATTTTTGACATGACATTTGTGGAGAGAATTAGTTATTTTTTATTGTAAAATTTGGGTAAACTGAACTCTTTGTTCTCAAAATCACTCAAATGTGTATTAAAAACTTACTTTGACTGTTTACTGAGGTTTTAGTTGATGTGTTTTAATTTACATCACCAGAATGTATTGCTGGTCAGGGGGGTTGAATAATTTCGATTGCAACTACACACACACACACACACACACACAAATATTTTGCAATAAACTTTAAATATGTTTTTTCTTTCCTTTTTACATAAAACAACATTAACAATCAACATTAAATCAATAGTTTTATATTTTTCCATAGATTTTAATCCGATTACATCCTTCGCAATGCTTCTTGGGATTGTAGTTCATTTCTTCATGAAAGATGTTAAAGTACACAATCAAGTACCTTTGTCTTTTTATTCATGGCTTAGAACTCTTGTATGAAGTACTTTATGAAATCCTTATGGAAAAAATACTTCTGGATCGAAGACAGCTGACAGAGTAAGCATGTACTGATGCTGCGGACTGATCTAATAGTTCGATATTTTTAGTTGGTTATTAACTCCTTATATTTTAGCTTTTTAGATATTTTAAGAGTATCAAACTACTTTATCAAAAGGTAGTTTAACTGTAACTTAGTGTAATTTCTGTGCTAACAGCGCCACCAAACAGCATTGTGAAAATAAACATTCCTTTTAAACAGCTTTCTTGAATACTCTCTTCTTCTGCCATTAATCAAACAAACAGATAGTGCTGCCCCAAACCCACACGATTGGTTGAGTCAATGTTGCGGTGTTGGACTGGATGGGTCACTTAACCCCCGTTCACACCGCAAATGTCATCGAGACGACAAAGCAACACAATCCCTTTTTTTTTTTTTTTCAGTGAGAGCAGAGTGACTTCCGGTGAAACGAGCAACAGTGACAGTTGGCGACAGAGGTCACTGTTGCGAACGATATGACAAAGTTTAACTTTATGCAAATGATAAGCGACATTTGGGAGTGACTACCAATGAAAGTAAAGATACCAGAGTCGAGTGCAGGCAAGACGGAGAAGTTAAAAAATTTTCTGTGAGCGATTTCATTGTTCTATATCATTTGTCTGTAACCACACACATGGATATAGCCTAATAAAAATGATGCATGGAAAACTGTGTCGGCATTCCAAGCAAGTTTGATTCAGACATTGAAAGATTGTCCATCTTGTTCGTGATATGATGCATTGAGCACTGCTGCATGTAAAAACACTCTCCCCTACAAAATATTCATTTTCAGAAGCAATAGAACAGATTCCTTCTCAAATTAGAATAATATCTTAGTTTTACCAGCAGTATAATCTGTAATCAGAATTTCCCAAGCTACTTGGCAAGCTACAATTTTGAAGAAGTTTCCATAGCACCACTCCCTAATAAAACAAACCCAGTGCATATCAGACCACAAACACATTCACCACACTGCAAGAACATTTAAATAGTTTTGCATAATTCTTCCTTGTTCTTTTTCAATATCTCATTTTCTCACTCACAAATGCACACACATCTGCAAGGCATACACCAGCTTACCTCCAGTCTTTTCGCTGTAGTACTTGCCGAATGCCTCGTCTTTAGGGGTGTTTGGGTAAAGATAACACAGTGGGTTAACAGGAACATTTTCTGCTTCCATGATCTGAAAGTTGCGGACAATCTCAGGCAAAGCAATCTGCTTCAGGTCTGCACTGGTAAATGGCTGCACTGCTCGAACATCCGGTTTGCCTAACAGAGAACATAGAAAAGTGTGTTGAAATGTTGTTGGCAATGTGTACATTCAGTCTGATTTTCTTTGACACAACATGGTCATAGACTGAAGTAAGAGTAGCTGGGTCCCTTAGGACAATATATATAAAGGTTTACCATAGTTAGAATACTGCACCCAGCTGAACGTGATTCCACCATCTCTGATACTCTCACTGAAACGCAACAGGAAAGTGCCATTCTGCTTCTTCTTCAATAAAACCTTCTCTGTTCCTTTGCTCACAAAACCCATTATAGATCTGCAGAGACAAACATACTTGTGTTGAACAAACATCTACAGCTTAATGTCTGTCTGTCTATCTATCTATCGATTGATCTAGGCTTCCTTACCCATCACTCCACAGGTCTGACAGGTACACTTTAACCAGGTTGAGAATACCATCCAGCCACACCCACAGGGTGAAGTTTGTACCAGGGATATTCTCCTAAAATACACACACACACACACACACACACACACACACACGTAAATACATACTAATACATCCGTTTTAGATATTTAAATTAGAACTTTATAAGTGCCTTGTGCTCAGGTGTTCTTACCTTACTGAATCTGGCCCAGGATATCTTACAGTTGTCATAACTCTGTTGTTTACCTGATTTATACATATATACACACATATTTTCACATCATTATCTTATAGGAGATCACTTTTTAGCCTTTACCATCATATGTATTATATAAAGTAGAGATCAAATGTCAATTCTGAAAATCTGAGATTCAAGTTCAAATTTAAACCTGGAAATAAACAAAGTTTAAGGATTCTGAAACATTTAAAAACATAATAATGTAAAATTAATATGCTTTTAAGATGTTTTCATTTCTAGGTCAATAATCAAATAAGCAAATGTGTGATCTTAACTGCTTTGTACAAAAGGTTAGTTTTCATTGATTCCACTGAAGTAAACGTTATGCTGATAATATACTCTGTAATGAAAAAATATATTAAAAGGAAAAGAAAAACTGAAGCATATACAGGATCTACTCTCTCTCTACTCTCATTCTAATGTACAGAGAGAGAGAGAGAGAGAGAGAGAGAGAGAGAGAGAGAGAGAGAGACCAACCAATATCTCAGTTTTACCGATTAATAGGTGCCAATGGTTGCTTTTTGGATCTATCGGTTATCTGCAAAAATCTATGCCAATAGTTGCGATAGTTTTTTTTTTTTTTTTTCCATCATGTCTCCAACTGCACATCTTGTGAATAATATAATGATAAACCTTATTCCTCATTAAACCTCATCTGATGAAATATATAGGCTATAAAAAGCTTAACTTTGTAAATGCTTTAATGTAGAGCATTGTAACAGAACCAAGTCTCTATCCTTTCAAAATAAGAATCCCTTGAGTGTTTCTGGCTTGTTTATAGTTAAAAGTCCCACATTATGCACCAAATCTTTATTTTATCCTTGTTGTTATCTGGGATTTTATTCATTTTGGACTTTTGTAGCATCTATGTCCGTGCCCGTCATAGTAAGTAAAAACTACAAAAATTTGTACATTCTATAAATCGATTTTTAAAACTATCGCCCTTTTCCAACCTTAATTATCTATATCAGCAAAATACACTATCGGTCGACCTCTGATATTGTGTGAATATATACACACATGCTTTATATGGTCCAATGTCCAAAGGGAAGATAATGTTATTTGAGGGTGTTTTCAGTTAAGTAACAAAAGGTGGGATGTGCGCTTACCAAAAAGTTTGATGGCGAGGGTCTCCAACTGATCGTTGTCCAGACCACGTTTTCCACAGGAGAGAAACTGCCAACTCAACATCTCCCCAAACTGCGACCAGGAGGCTACAGGGGAGCTCTCAAAAAATTTTACTTTCTAGATGCACACACAAAAGTGAACTGTTAAGATGTGAATTAAAACGCACTTTATGTTGCACTATTACTATGGCTCATTAAAAATATAATGCAAGCATGACTGCTGCTCTCTGACCTTGAGATCTGAACAAAGCATGTTGAACCAAAGAACAGATGCCCAGGCACTCTGCTGCTGACTGGAATTTGAAATCACCACAACGGGAAGAGAAGAGGTCTAAGAAAAAAAGGAACTATGATTATAAAATCTGAGTGCCAAGTCTCTGGAATATCCAACTGCTTTGAATGAGGAAAGGATGCCTCACCTCCAAAGAGACAGACAGGCCTTGATAGTCAAACTGTGTCTCAAAGTTTACTTTGTGTAGTTCTTCTGTCACACTCAATGAAAGCTGCACAAAACATGTCACAGGATTTACACATACACATAAACAGAACAATGCAGAACACATTTTGTAAGTAGCCCCAAATACTTCTGAACAAGTTGAATAATCAAAATAATTCCTTGATACATGAACATTTTGTTCCACTTCTGTAGCTGTTTTGCCTCAGGAATCAATGCTTATCTGTTTTATTTGGAGTGGCACTTCAGACCAAACGTGTTCTTGAATTAATAAAAGCTAAATGCAGTGCAACGAATGGAATGGAATGCAGGTGTCTCAAGACACGTTTTCAAAATTATTTTAACTTTACAGCGTTTAAAAATGTGGCGCTCATGCAAAAGATGCTGAAAAAAATAGCGAGACCATCTAGCATGTTTACATAGAAAAACAAAATGTAGACGGAAAGCAATTTACAAAACTCACCTCGTTGATTACTTTTCCTCCACCACCAACCTTCTGATCTTTCAAAGTCTGAAGAAATTCACACATAATCAATGCTTTTCCCTCCCCCTCTCTTTTTCATAATTCTGACCTCTCACACATACAATGTAGAAATAAACAAATATATATGATGCTGTTGTGCTACCACTTAAAATCAACTGAACATTAAAATGTATCTGGTTTCACTTTTGATATTCTTCAGATTCTTCAAATACACTTCAACATTATGCTGGAATTAGCAACATTCATACAGTGTTTTAGCACATAATGAAGATGTAATGTTACTATAACAAAACATTCCAACACACACTTTAACACTTACCAAATGTCTGAAATCAGCCACCATACCCCCATTCGTACTCTCAGCCATGTTAAGGGCTTTGCTCGATGTGCCCAGCACATTAAACTTACGAACCCTATCACACACACACACACACACACACACGTATTAAAATGACATCATAGTATCATATCCTGGTTCTGAATTTCTGCATTCTTCTGTTTAGCTGTTTGATTCGTCTCCAATACAAAACATTGGACCACATCAGATGAGGTCAAACAGCCATTCCTTAAAACACTGTCCTTTAACTGATGAAACTGTGTATTCTGTACACATTTAAAATTTAACATGATAAGGCATGTGATTAATTAAATATGATTAACACATTTTATGCAGTTAAAGCATTCATTCAGTTTGACATTCTAACTGTTAGATTCTGTTCTGTGTAATTTTGAAAAACCTAGATGTGATGTTTAACAAAAGTAAAGTAATTTAATGTGTGCTAAGTTACAAGTATACAGGTAAGAGTGTGTTCACAGTATATGTGTATGGAGACACTCACCCTTTTACTTGTGGAGCATCCCTAAAAATAAAGGATGGAGGAGAGATTGAGAGTGTAAACTTATCCTCATTTATGATTCTCAAACATACTATTAGTCACATCTTACAAAACAAAGACAGAAAGTGAGACATAAATCTTACTTGTCAGTGGAGACAGTCACCTTCATAACATGGTTGAGCTCAGGAACTTTATACAAGAATCTGCAGAGGAAAGTGATGGGATAAATAAACAGTGAGGCCTGTGCTGCATAAACTAGATAAATCAATATTCTAGTTTATATATAGCATACCTTGCATATATATTTTTTGCATATATATATATACACAGGTGCATCTCAATAAATTAGAATGTCGTGGAAAAGTTCATTTATTTCAGTAATTCAACTCAAATTGTGAAACTCGTGTATTAAATAAATTCAGTGCACACAGACTGAAGTAGTTTAAGTCTTTTGTTCTTTTAATTGTGATGATTTTGGTTCACATTTAACAAAAACCCACCAATTCACTATCTCAAAAAATTAGAATATGGTGACATGCCAATCAGCTAATCAACTCAAAACACCTGCAAAGGTTTCCTGAGCCTTCAAAATGGTCTCTCAGTTTGGTTCACTAGGCTACACAATCATGGGGAAGACTGCTGATCTGACAGTTGTCCAGAAGACAATCATTGACACCCTTCACAAGGAGGGTAAGCCACAAACATTCATTGCCAAAGAAGCTGGCTGTTCACAGAGTGCTGTATCCAAGCATGTTAACAGAAAGTTGAGTGGAAGGAAAAAGTGTGGAAGAAAAAGATGCACAACCAACCGAGAGAACCGCAGCCTTATGATTGTCAAGCAAAATCGATTCAAGAATTTGGGTGAACTTCACAAGGAATGGACTGAGGCTGGGGTCAAGGCATCAAGAGCCACCACACACAGACATGTCAAGGAATTTGGCTACAGTTGTCGTATTCCTCTTGTTAAGCCACTCCTGAATCACAGACAACGTCAGAGGCGTCTTACCTGAGCTAAGGAGAAGAAGAACTGGACTGTTGCCCAGTGTTCCAAAGTCCTCTTTTCAGATGAGAGCAAGTTTTGTATTTCATTTGGAAACCAAAGTCCTAGAGTCTGGAGGAAGGGTGGAGAAGCTCATAGCCCAAGTTGCTTGAAGTCCAGTGTTAAGTTTTCACAGTTTGTGATGATTTGGGGTGCAATGTCATCTGCTGGTGTTGGTCCATTGTGTTTTTTGAAAACCAAAGTCACTGCACCCGTTTACCAAGAAATTTTGGAGCACTTCATGCTTCCTTCTGCTGACCAGCTTTTTAAAGATGCTGATTTCATTTTCTAGTAGGATTTGGCACCTGCCCACACTGCCAAAAGCACCAAAAGTTGGTTAAATGACCATGGTGTTGGTATGCTTGACTGGCCAGCAAACTCGCCAGACCTGAACCACATAGAGAATCTATGGGGTATTGTCAAGAGGAAAATGAGAAACAAGAGACCAAAAAATGCAGATGAGCTGAAGGCCACTGTCAAAGAAACCTGGGCTTCCATACCACCTCAGCAGTGCCACAAACTGATCACCTCCATGCCACGCCGAATTGAGGCAGTAATTAAAGCAAAAGGAGCCCCTACCAAGTACTGAGTACATGTACAGTAAATGAACATACTTTCCAGAAGGCCAACAATTCACTAAAAATGTTTTTTTTTATTGGTCTTATGATGTATTCTAATTTTTTGAGATAGTGAATTGGTGGGTTTTTGTTAAATGTGAGCCAAAATCATCACAATTAAAAGAATCAAAGACTTAAACTACTTCAGTCTGTGTGCATTGAATTTATTTAATACACGAGTTTCACAATTTGAGTTGAATTACTGAAATAAATGAACTTTTCCACCACATTCTAATTTATTGAGATGCACCTGTATATATATATATATATATATATATATATATATATATATACACACACATTAGTCAGCCAATATTAGCCTTTCACCGATATATCGGTATCGGCGTATATTTTACCGATATGAAATATGTTCTGAAAAAAAGTTAATGCAGAAAACAATGCTTTAGAATTGGAGTCATAACGTAGTTTGTCCAGCAGAGCGCGCTCCAACTGCAGACTAGGCGGAGTTAAACGGTGTGGATTTGAGCGATCTGTTCTCATTAAATTGCTAACTAGTTTGTGAAATACATACTGGAAAGTTAATAAAAAACTACCCCATCATTTTATATAACTAATATAATGTTAACCCTGTCCCTGACAACCATGTCACTCATGTTTATCACATCTGTTTGCTTTTAGCCAGCTATAGTTTGTCAATGCAGTCAGTAATGTAGCAGATTGAAAGATAAACATCAGAGCATCTTTTTGCAGCTCAGCAGACAATGGTGCGGTGGTGGAACGTGTGTAGTGAGGGTTGATTTCACGCTTCACTGTTGCCTAGTTGGTGAGACACAATGCTGGAAAGTAAATAAAGTCCATATTTTACTCTCCGTGACAACAAGCTTACAGCTAACTAGCTAACCACGTAGCTACTTTCATTGTTGTCAGCTGAGTGGAAGCTAATGAGTAAACATGTATTCACCAAACTGTTTTGTTCAAGATTCACAGTTTGGTACCCCCTTCAACCGAACAATTCCAGTCATGTCATTTATAAAAATTTAATATTTAAAAGTCTGGTTTTCCAGACATTAAAATAGGATATGTAATAAAAGTAGATTTAATAAATAGTATATTTGCCCTGTGTAAATAATAATATATAGGAACTGTATCTAAAATAAATGAGGGGTGATACATACTAATACAACAGGCTGGAAAAATAGACATTTATTCATTTTAATATCCTATATATATATATTTTGAATGTTGAAATTTGACACCGGGCGACGCACCCTAAAAATGGCACCGTTAGATCAGCTTCATACTGAAGAGCCGCTTAAAAGTATGTTTTTTTTTTTCCCTCTCTCGTAAATGGAGTGTAAATGCCAACATCATCATATATGTCGAAAGGATTGAAGCCTGTCATGCAATACATGGGTCACTGATGTCATTAAATATCAGTCTGCTTTTTTATTCCATCAGTTGCTCCTGGTTGGAGGCTTCTGTAAATATTTAGTGTATACGTAGGGTTACGTCCTACATAAATGTAATGGTGCAACGCTCAGATATTTAGTAGAGCGTAAATAGTGACTTAGTGCCCATTTACGCCACAACTATGCTAAGTTGTAATGTACATATAGCTGGTGCAACCAGCCCCTGATGTTTATTTAGCTATTTATTTTATTTTAATTTATTATTTATTTAAATGGTCAGCATCTGACTGATACTAAACATACAGTACTGATTTTTATTTTATTTTATTCTTTATTTAAATGGTCAGCAATTGACTTATACTAACAGTACTGATGTTTATTAAGCTATTTATTGTATTTTTATTCTTTATTTTCTCAGTGTTCATTTCTAGAATTTGTTGGCAATGTATAACAATAATGTCAAATGTTCTTTGATAAAAAATATTTAAGAAAGCAGCCTTCTGAGTACCTTTGCATAGTCATATCAGTGCAAAATCGGTGCACAATCCACATAGAAAAGGTCTGTTTTCATTCCAGCTCAAATTAGCTATATCGGTCACCATAACGGTTTTTTTGTACGCTTATGCTGTATTTTTCTTTGCTTTTGTTTCCAAGTTCTGCGCTTGATTTTCCAAAACTTGTGAATAGAGTTTCATGTAAATCCGGGGGCGTTTTACGTGCCCATTGGTCCACTAGTTCTTGACTCGACAGCTCCTCCTCTAGCCAATCATTCGAAGAGAGGAGGTGACGTCACTCCAATGCAACTCCGACAGCTGCTGATCAATATTATATTATTTGTGGTTGATAGATATGCTGCTTGTGTCTGTTTTGAGTATTTTCTGCCAGCTCTAGGAAACAATGTGTTGTCCGAGTAGGCTATTATCATAGTCCGTTAAAACGTATCGAGTCAGCTGAATTTAGTTAGCAGAGTCTTTAAATTTAGGCATAATCTAAGACTTCCTTGTTTGTAGGTTATTGGCTGCATATCTAAAAAACAAAAAAAACAAAAAAAAAACACAAGGCTGGGTTGGTGTGGATGGTTGATGCATGTTTTTACTAGCTGCACCAATGTAGTCGCAAGTTCAGAACCCAACTTGATCTGCTTTTCCATGAAATAAAATCCAGATCCCGACAGGCCTATTACAATAGACTATTTGTGAATCAAGAACGTCCAATATCAAGTCAACTTTATTGCATTATTTATTGACGTGGGGACGCTTGGTGACTTGTTTCTGAATTTCACTGCAGTATCATGGAAAAAGAAACTACATGTAGCCATGCCAACGATGCCAACGTAGGATCAGTACATAACGGCACATTCAGCAACATGGAAAAGCGGATCAAGTTGGGTTCTGAACTCACAACTACATTGGTACAGCTAGTAAAAACATGCAAACATCCACACCAACCCAGCCTTGTTTTTTTTAGATATGCAGCCAATAACCAACAAACAAGAATAATGCCTAAACTAAAGACTCTGCTAACTAAATTCAGCTGACTTGATACATGTGTTAACGGACTATTTTTTTTTTGCAGCATATTTTAAATGTGTTTATATATTTTTGATTCATGCTTTTTTTTTTTATCTGCGCTTTTTATTTATTTTTGCGCTTATTATTTTTTGATCTGCGTTTAATATTTTTCGATTCACGCTTATTATTTTTGGATCCGTGACTGCAATACATTTGGTGTGATTTTGATCCCATAATTATGACCAAACAGTTAAAAAAAAAAAAAATCATTAGACCAGAGGACATTTCTCCAAAAAGTAAGATCTTTGTCTTCATTTGCACTTGCAAACTGTAGTCTGGCTTTTTTATGGTGGTTTTGGAGCAGTGACTTTTTCCTTGCTGAGCAGCCTTTCAGGTTATGTCGATATAGGACTTGTTTTACTGTGGATAAAGATACTTGTCTACATGTTTCCTCCAGCATCTTCACAAGGTCCTTCGCTGTTGTTCTGTGATTGATTTGCACTTTTCACACCAAACTACGTTCATCTCTAGGAGACAGAATGCGTCTCCTTCCTGAGCGGTATTATGGCTGCGTGGTCCCATGGCGTTTATACTTGCATACTATTGTTTGTACAGATGAACGTGGTACCTTCAGGCATTTAGAAATTGCTCCCAAGGATGAACCAGACTTGTGGAGGTCCACGATTTTTTTTCTAAGGTATTGGCTGATTTCTTTTGATTTTCCCATGATGTCAAGCAAAGAGGCACCGAGTTTGAAGGTAGGCCTTAAAATACATCCACAAGTACACCTCCAATTCAGTACACCTCCTATTAGAAGTTAATTGGCTAATTGTCTAAAGGCTTGGCATAATTTTCTGGAATTTTCCAAGCTGCTTAAAGGCACAGTTAACTTGGTGTATGTAAACTTCTGACCCACAAAAGTGAAACAATATACAATTGTTGGAAAACGTACTCGTGTCATGCACGAAGTAGATGTCCTAAATGACTTGCCAAAACTATAGCTTGCTAATATTGAATCTGTGGAGTGGATGTTTGCTCAATATTTAATTTTGACACACACACACATATATATATATATATATATATTATATTATATATATGCAGAAATAGTGTGCAGTATTTCAAAAACATTGATATAATGTGACCGGTGAGCATCTGATTGTGAATGTGTTTTATGAATGTCAATGTCAGAGCCTGACCTGACTCTGACTGAGAACTGGACATTTGTGCGCAGCACCAGTGGGCCTCGACCTTGTGGCATGGTTGGCTGAGTCTCCACAATGAATGCACTAAAAAACATATATAATTAATAAAACATACAGTACATAGACACATAGATGTAGAAAGTTATAGTAGTGAATATTCAGTGTACCTCTTCAGCAGGTAGGTCAGTAGAGTGTCCACTCTGTTATTTAAGAGGGGCTTTTGCACTGGAATGGGGTCATTATTGTAGCTCATCTTCCCCACCAGCTCATCAAGCTTTTGTAAAAACTTCCGCAGCTGGAAAACAGAGTCCACCATCTGAGTAAACCTGTCGAAGGTCATTAAAAGACAGACGAAGTTTAGAAACAGGTCCAAATGGGGTTTAAATTGACCACTACTTAAAATAAATTCTTGTCTTGTGGATACCATTTCTCTAATTGTTCCAGACTTGTATCATCTGGAGCACCAATGCAGGACTTCTGTTGTCTCCGCTTCCAGTCCACCAGTTCCTCATCAACGAGTACTGAGCGCAAAGAATCAGCAGAGTCCAACACAATCGACATGTCAGACAGGAAGGTCTGAGACAAGGATACAAGTGCAGGCACAGGGCAAAGACATAACTAAGTAATGAAAACACTGGAAACATCAGTACAAATGTTTTATTTATCAACACACGATTCGTGCTTGTAGAATTGTTCATGTGCATGACATGAGTCACTTTTTGTGCATAGTTCATCAGTGCACGCTGTTCCAAATGTTTTTGTAATATTTTATCAGTTACAACTTATGCCTCTGAATCAACATGCCTATTTGGATGGCATTACAAATGCTTACTTTTCAACCCCTCCTCTCCTACCACCCAACACCACTGAGGTATATAGTATAAAGCCCACTTTTCACAATCCACTCAGGTACTGATGAATAAAAATCAAGTCCCATCCTAAATGTTTTTCCTTTGCCGAATATCCAGTTTCACTTGGAAATGTGCCAGATTATTAAAGTAAAATAGGTTGCGAACAGCATTTCATGTTGACAAGAACACAATAATAATGGTTCATGGCTTGCTCCTTGTGGTGACTGAGTCAGCAACCTTCCAGTTGCCAGCCTGAAGCCATAAGCACACCACCCACAACACATTCATAAATAATTTTCGCACTTACAGAACAGAACAAACCCATGTGCCTACCTTTCTAGACTTATCAAGTGCGTTAAGCATCTTCTGAAGCCCTTCTGTCTGCTTCTTTTTCTCTTCTTCTGTGCAAGCTAAACACAAATGGACACAAACACACAAAGTTCTGACATCAGTTACCAGTGGACAAAATCTGATGTATCCCCTGCCACTTCACCTGTTCTTCCAACAGAAATGTGATTTCAGCCAGGAAGAGACAGTAAAGAAAGGCTACGTTCACACTACAGCTGAATGTGGCCCAAATCTGATTTTCTGATCAAATCTGATTTTATTTATTTATTCATTTAATTTACTATTGCTCACACAATATTTTAAATTTAGCCCAAATCAGACACTGGTCTGAACAGCCGACATTTGTTAACGGACACGTATGCGTATAACAAACCCAAACATGTTCATTATTTTAATATGTATATTGAATTAACAAAATTACATTTGTTTTTAGCAGTTATTTATTTATTTTTAACACGAATAGGACACTTCTGACTATCTAATAAAATATCAGCATGTGATGGAAGACCAGATGGATGAAGTAATTTTAAATAAAGTCAATTTAAGACTTTTTAAGACCAACTAAAGGAAATTTAAGGAATAAATTGAAGGGAACACAATACAGCAATATGTTCTCTAAATGTAAATGTCAAGGGAGCACATGAAGAGTCATATTTATAGCAACATTCAAAGTTAAAATGCAACTTTCCATAGATCTCCATTACTTTTTAACATATTTTACAAAAAGTGCTATATCTTAAGCCTTGAATACCTCCCAACCACCAGAATGTGGAAATAACTTTTACATTCTGGTCAGACTCATTGTATCGGCTATATTGCTCTACTACACTGCTGTGTCACTTACTGACAGATGAAGCAGCACATACCGCCACCTACTGTACACTGATCAATTAATATTTCGCAATCTAGCCAAAGCCATGTGGCAGAGAAATTAGGCCTACTCTTCACCATAAAATGACTTAACACAACGAGAAAACAATCCCTCATGCAACATTTAATGCCATGACCTTATAAATTAAAGACTTGTCGCTCCGATTTAAGACCTTAATTTGCAGATGGGCAAATTAAGACTTTTAAGACCCACGGAAACTCTGTATATTGATCTGTAACATCTTAAATTCAGTAAATTTGCAACAACAACAGGCTTTTTTGCTGGTTTGGTGTTTGATGACTTCACCTCATAATCCACCAAAGCGCATCCTGTACAGCTCTAACAGCTTGTTTGCAGTTTTAAGCATCTCCTCTATTCACGCCCCAAAATATAAGACCTCCAAAACGATATTTAAGACTTCTTGTATTTTATTAAAGATATTTAAGACCTTTTAAGGCCTTAAATATTAAAAAGTTAATTTAAGACATCAAGACATTTTAAGGACTCGCGGGTACCCTGTGATCTGTGTCACAATGTGAAAAAATTAGCTTTGGGCCACATTCAGCTGCATTGTGAATGTAGCCATAGAGAACCAGAGAGACAAATAAAGGACAAAAAAGGAGAGTGTAATACAATACCTCCACTGTCCATTTGGTGTGTCTGATATTTGAAGTCAAACTCATCCTGGTGTTCCTCCAAACACCTTATGTTGTGTTCCATCACCTGCCACAATGAGAACCAAAACATTATCTTGAGAAAACATACTTGCGCACACGCACATTTAGTATATGTATACACACCAAAAACACACCTCTACTTTGGTCTTGAGAGCTTTTAAAATCTTTTCTAAGTGTCTCTGGCTTTCCAACTCCAGTGCAACTGGTTGAACCTGCAACATCTTCACCTAAGCCAATGAGAAAGACCAATTTAGACGATGTGGATGATAATGACAATGACAAGTGATAATTGAGAAGCTTTAAGTTACTGACTTGTTGTGCAAGCTCTGCTTCATTCAGGATTTCTTTCTCCTTTACTAGGAACCAGTGGATAATAGCAGCTAGAGTATAGGGCTCCTCTTGATACTTCTGGGAACCAGTAAACATGACCCATTATGAGACAGGTGTCATTTATTTTACTTTGCAATTTATTTTTTTCCTATGGTCAAAAGAAAAAAAGGGGTGCAGGGGACAGAAATCAACTGACCTGAAAGTTTTGTTTGTAACGTCGGAAATTACGCTGCAGTAAGAAAGACTCTTTCTCTTGCGCAAAACGACTGAACTGGTTGTCCAGATTCTCCAAAAGCACCTGAAACAGAAGCACTGCTTGGGAAGAGTCCCGAGAGGCACGCTCCCTACAAAATAAACAACAAACATCACATTAAACAGTGTGCCCAGTGTTTCTTACAGAGCTATACAATTTATTACAAAACTGCTTTTGTGTATCTTTAACTAAATGTTGTCATATGAACAACCACTCAGTAATTCATTAGTTTCATGAATCTTAAGTACATAAAATTTCTTCATTTTAAGCCGGACTTGACAGAAATTTAATTATTGCAGTTCAGTAAATCAGATTTTAATTAATTAACCCCTCTGACGGATTTGGTCCATTCAGTCAGACTGATTCAAAACAATCACTTGTGAGTCTGTTAATCATGATGTGCTAGCTTATAAAAGTAATTCCTGGTAAATATGTTTGTTTTCGAGTGCAGTCAGCAAAGACAACACAACAGACAAACATGTTTTTTTACTGCAATTATTTTGCAGTAACTTGTTACCTCATGACATTCAATTTCAAAGTGCAAGCACACAACTATTTTTATTTATTTTGTTTGGCTGTATTGCTGTGTGGGCAACACTGGTGCCATAGATATTCCTTGGTGTGGTCATGTCATGTTTGGTAACATCTGTTAATCCATAGTTGTTTATAACATTTAAGAATTAAGAACTGTACAAGCAATTGGTGTTCAGGTGGCAATGCAGGTTTTAGTGGTTTATCACACAGGTACAACACTCACCAGTCCTGGCCCTCGATCCAATGAGCCAGGTAATGTCTCACATCCATAGAGAATTCATCTCCATTGTACAAATCAAAAACCTTCTGCAGATACACTGTATCCAGCCGCTGCAAGCTTTCCCACTGTGTCATTCTACAAATTGAAACATATTACATGTCAGCTGAAAGGCTATTCATTTGATGAACAAATGATGATCAGGAGCACTCGAAATACCTTGTTTCACAGGTTAAAAAAGAACTAAAACATTGCGGCAACAGCAACACAAGGTGAACAGAGTAAACACTAGGGATGCACCAATCCGATACTTGGATCAGTATCGGCTCCGATACTGACGTTTTTAAACGTATCGGGTATCGGTCCGACGAGCCCGATCCAAATCCGATACTGCGTGTTAGTCATGTTTAGGGCTGCACCTAACGATTATTTTTTTATCGATTAATCTAACTCTTCTTTTTCCGATTAGTCGATTAATCTAACAACTAATTTGCCGATTATTCTAAAGATTTTTTATAATTATTACTCGATTAATATAACAATTAATTAACCCAAAATAAATATACAAAACTTGTCTCATTAATATTTCAATATTTTATTAAATCATCTTCTCTTAAACACAAACAAATGTACAAGAAACAAAGTGTGCACTGCTGGGCATTATTCTGCAACAAAAACAGTGTTACAATGAATGCAAACTTTAATACAGTGAAAAAGACACTCTATTAGCATAACATCAATATATATATATATATATATATATATAGGCAGTATATATGGGCAGTGGTAGCTCAGCGGTTAAGGCTCTGGGTTACTGATCAGAAGATCGGGGGTTCAAGCCCCAGCACTGCCAAGATGCCACTGTTGGGCCCTTGACCCTATCTGCTCCAGGGGCGCTGTAATATGGCTGACCCTGCACTCTGACCCCAGCCTAGCTGGGATATGTGAAAAAGAAGAATTTCACTGTATATGTGCAAATGTATAATGTGTGATAAATAAAGAAAATTATAAAACAAATTATAAAAAAAAAATTAATAAACATTTCCAACATTCTTTTGAATGACCATGTACTAAAATAAAATATTTGCTGCCATGAGTGTACCTTCATTTACTATTACTATTATTTTGAATGGCCATGGAAAATTAAGCAATGTGATAATTTTACCTGGTCGCAAAAAGTAGTCCGTTAATTTACCTGATGAACTTTAAACGTCTGCTGACCCTTTATGCTTCGCAGAGCTAATGTGTGCTTCTAAATCACTTGCACCTTTATTAGCAATAAGATAATCGATCTCGACCTGGACGAAAGCATGGGAATTATTTTGCAAATCTTCTGTAAATTTGCACTTTCGTTTGGGCATTGTTTCCACTGCTGCTGCTGTCAAGCAACTGTTTGATGCTGAACACAACAGTGCTTCGCGCGTTCGCGGAGAGATTGACAGGCAGGAATTTGGCCAATAGTTGCTGCAAGCCTCTTATAATTGACCAATTGGTGTGCGAGAAGGCGGGACTTACAAAGAGGGGTTAAAGCAATTCAAATATGCACGCACACACAATGAAGTATTAGACCAGATGCACATCATAATGCAACTAAAGCCGAATCCCTGACATTTTCGCAAATTTAGAAATCCCGGTTGGACACTTTAAGGTCCGAAAAAGAGGGCATGTCCGGGAAAAAGAAGACGTATGGTCACCCTATGTTAGCAGCGGTGCAGAAATTACTTTTAACATGGGGGCGATGAGGAAATATTTAGAAAATAAATTTAAAGTGACTACTATAAACAGAAACGTGTTGTAATACTAATATGTCATGCTTGGGTGGGAACAAAAAGTAAACAGGACTTACGGTGCTGCCTTGCTGCCATCTTGACAAAGCACTCTGGGATGCTTTCGCTTCAAGTGTTCGTTCATGGCGGTTGTACTGCTGTGATAAGCCATTTCCAATTTGCATAGCTTACACAGCACCATATTGTTGGTTCTCTGGCTAAAATACTCCCACGCTTTAGATGACCGTAGGCGAGTTTTTTTTTTTAGCTGCAGCTTGTTCTTCGGCGGAATCCATACTTAACCCGGGCGCTGCCATTTTAATTACTCCACTGCGACGCACCGACGCATGTTATGCAAATCGACGTATTTCTGTAATCGATTACGTTGATTACGTTGATGAATTGTCCCAGCCCTAGTCATGTTTGTTACTGTCAAGCTCAAAAAAAAGACATAAAAGAACCATAAAAACACAATAAAATAGTTTATATGACTCGTGCATTTTATTCAAAGCCACCTGAAGACGTGCAATAGCTCTGTGAATCACAAAAGGCTGTGTTTTATAAGTAAATACATAAAATGCACGCGCAGCTCCAGCGCGTCAGTGAATGGCGCTGCTCTGTTTTTGCTCACACACTTGCGGCTATTTTTAGCCTTCACCCGGTGCACAATATTTGAGCACTACTCACAAACAAATATAGGAAATTTCTGTATCGGCCGATACCGATCCCGATACTGGTGTTGTTTTTTTGCATAATCAGTTTAGAATATCTTTACATTATTGTGTGGAATTAATTGGGTGTGCTCTTTAATATGTAAAGAAACACAAACCTCTAACTACACATTATTTCAATATAAATGTATAGCTTATTAAGAAATACTTTACTGTTAACTAGTATACTGGATAATGTAGCAGCAAAATAAACAATAATTCCAGTATAAGTCATCAGTAGAAAAGAAGCCATTTATTTTTTTTGCAAAAATTTTTCAACTTGTATCTGGACTTTAGATCTCTTTTTTTGTTCAATTTAGTTGTAAGATATCCACTCACTTTTCATTCACACAGTTATATTTTTGAACCCATTTAACTTAAATATTATTATAATTTGTAAACAAATGATAATACATTATAATAGTAATATATAGTAATACATCTCAATCGTGCACCATTAACTTTAAAAATCATCTGGGTTTTATTTTAACATTCTGAACTCTCCAGGAAGTCCTGTATGTGTCTGTTTGTAGACACGTTCACAGTAGTTTAATTTGCATCTTATTAAAATTCCAGTAAAATGCACCTCCGGTGCCATTATAAATTCATATTATAAGTGAACCGAACTTTTGAGTATCTACATCTGAGATGTTGTTCGTGAGTAGCGCTCAAATATTTTGCACGGGGTGAAGGCTAAAAATAGCCACGAGTGTGTGTGTGCAAACAGAGCAGCGCCATTCACTGACTGTGCGTGCATTTTATATATTTACTTATAAAACACCTTTTGTGATTCACAGAGCTATTGCACATCTTCAAGTGGCTTTAACTAAATTGCACGAGTCATATGAACTACTTTATTTGTGTTATTATGGTTCTTTTATGTCATTTTTTTGAGCTTGACAGTAACAACATGACTAACACACAGTATCGGATTTGGATCGGGCTTGTCGGACCGATACCCGATCCGTTTAAAAATGTCAGTATCGAAGCCGACAGGTATCGGATCGGTGAATCCCTACAAAAGTATTTCAGAGCTGAACATAGCTAAAAAAGTATTCCATATTTCACTATAAAAAGTTGTTTTTTATTATTATCTGCATTACTTTTCCAGGCCTTGAAATCACAATTTTAAAATTCCCTGATATTTTCAGGTTTCCAATGACCGTGGGGACACTGAATCAGTAAACTAATCAAAATAATACAACATTAAAGTAACAAAGAAAAGAGAAAAGCAACCATATTGATGACTTAAATTTAAATGTTTTCTGCGCACCAAGTAAACAATGTTACCAGTAAAATGGCACTATTTTATCTTATATAAAGTAACGGCTTAAGTTTCCTCACAAATAAATCACTTCATTTTCAGTAGTGACCCAGTGTCAGAAATTACATAAATTACATTTATGGTCAGTATTTGCCCCCTGTATTTGATTTTACAGATAATACAGTGTTGTGGACCTCCTGTTCCTGTTGCTGCCGGCACGCTGCACGAGTGTTTGTAGCTTGCTAGCCTGCTTATTCTTATTCTCATACGTTCGTCGTTTTATCCTTTGTCATTTTACCGCGTGTTTCTTGTTTTTCCACTTTTCTACTATTTCATCTGTGGTTATTTTACCTGTTACTGCTGGCGCCTAACTCGAGTCTGCATTTGTAGCCTGCTAGCTTTTTTAGCATCGCTTATCTATCTGTTTTAAGCTTTTAATCCTTAACATCTTTCAGCGCGCATCGGGTTTTCCCCCACATTATTCTCTTATCGCGAGTCAACTGCGTGCATTTTCCATGTGCATCTGCTTTCTATTTTTATCGTGATTAAACTGCGTGCATTTTACAGTGTGCAACATTTTTTCTCCTCTGTGTTACACGGATTATTGCATCGATCTCAAAGCACCACTTATCAAGAACAAACATAACAAGCAATTGCGTGAGGGATTCACATCAATCTTAAACCCTCACCCCTCAGCAACAACAAACAACAACAATCAATTGCGGTAAGTCATGGCATCCGCTCATGTTATTTCTTCCTGCATTGCATGTCACATGTTTACAATAGCTGCTTCCGTCAGCAGTGAGGGATTCACATGTGATAAATGTAAGGAATTAGTCAGGCTACCGGAGAAGGTTAATGAGTTAGAGACACGCATCCGAATGCTAGTGGAGGTCAGTGAGAAAGAGAAGCCGGTAGATACTGTTTCAGATGCGGGCAGTACAGAGAGCAACACACACACTTTGGTTCCGGCTGTAAAGCCCCTGCAGCAGGGCGTTTGGGTGACGTCTCGGCAGCATACTCGCTCAGCAAAGCGACACCACTCTCCCATTCCTGTTAGGGTTTCCAATCGATTCTCCCCACTCAGTGATGCACCAACTGAGGATCATGTTGAAAGAGCCCTTGTTATTGGTGATTCTATTGTAAGGAACGTGGAAATAGAGACTCCCGCCACTATTGTTAAATGCATTTCGGCACTAATAATGTCTGGCTTTGCCAGTTGGAAATCACTAGAGATAATGTTAAAGAGGTGTGTGAATTTGCAAAAATGGTATCAGACATTGTAATATGCTCTGGCCCCCTCCCTGCTCATCGTGGTGATGAGGTTTATAGTAGATTAGTGTCACTGAATGGCTGGATGTCTGAGTGCTGTCTGGAGAATAGAATAGGAATTATAGACAATTGGAAGAGTTTTTGGGGTAGACCTGACCTGCTAAAGAGAGATGGACTCCATCCCTCCAGGGAAGGTGCCGCTCTCCTCCCTAGTATCTGGCTCATAGTCTTAATAATGATAGTATTTGACTAACTGGGGCCCAGGTCAGGAAGCATACAAACTGATTAATCCGAACATCTGCTAGCTGCCTTGAGAAGTCACACAGGTCACATAAATTACAACACATAGAGACTGTATCACCTAGATATCACATAGAGACTGTGTCTGTTCCCCGAACTACCAAACACAAAACTCTCACTAAATCATTTAGAAAAAATTTGATTAAGGTCAAACTTTAACAAAACAAAACAAAAAATTCAAGATAAACATCATATGAAGGTAGGGCTACTAAACATTAGATCTCTTTCTACCAAAGCACTAATTGTAAATGAAATTATTACAGATCATAGTTTGGATATGCTCTGTTTGGCTGAAACCTGGCTTAAACCAGATGAATATATTAGTTTAAATGAATCTACTCCCCCAGGTTATTGTTATAAACATGAGCCTCGTCTGAAGGGTCAAGGTAGAGATGTTGCTCAAATTTACAGTGAAGTTTTTGGTGCTACTCAGAGGACAGGATATAAATTTAAGTCTTTTGAACTAATAATGCTTTATGTGACACCGTAAGGTATAAATAAAAAAACTCTGATTTCCTTGGTGAATTTGCAAATGTTTTACTGTAGATAGAGCTTTAATTGTTGGTGATTTCAACATTTACATAGATAATGAAAATGACACATTGGGATTAGCATTTATCGATACTCTCAACTCTCTTGGAGTCAGACAAAATGTAACAGGACCAACTCATCCCCATAATCATATGCTAGATTTAATTCTGTCATATGGAGTTGATGTTGATACTATAGAAATTCTGCCACAGAGCGATGACATTTCGGATCATTACCTCGTCTCTTGTATGCTGCGATCAGCTAATGTTACTCAATCTACACCACGCTATCATTCAGGTACAACTATTCTTTCGACCACTAAAGATAGCTTCACTAATAATCTTCCAGATCTATCTCATACACTCAGTAAACCCCAAAGCCTAGAAAAACTTGATGAAATAACAGAAAATATAAATAGAGTCATCTCTAGCACTCTTGATAGTGTCGCCCCCCACTTCGATTAAAGAAAATTAAAGAAAAAAACCCAGCACCATGGTATAATGATCACACTCATGACTCAAGAGAGCAGCTCGGGAAATGGAGCACAAGTGGAAGAACACAACTTTAGAGGTATTTCGCGGTGCATGGAAGGATAGTGTCTGCAGCTACAGACAGGCACTAAAAGCTGCCAGGTCAGCATATTTTAGCAAACTCATAGAAAATAACCACAACAATCCTAGGTGTTTATTCAGTACTGTGGCTAAATTGGTTAGGAATAAAGCCTCAACAGAACCAGATATTCCATCACAGCACAAGAGTAATGACTTCATGAATTTCTTTACTGATAAAACTGAAAAAATGGAATTAAACAATCATCTGTCACAGTACCTCAGAAAACAGTGTCTTATAATTTTCCTCAAGTGCAGCTTCAATCCTTTGCTGTCATAGGTCATGAAGAGCTAACAAAATTTATCGAAACATCAAAAGCCACAACATGCATGTTAGATCCAATACCAACCAAGCTTTTAAAAGAGGTATTCCCTGTAATCTCAGAACCTCTTCTTAACATTATTAACTCCTCGCTATCCTTAGGACATGTCTCAAGAAACTTTAAAATGGCAGTTATCAAACCCCTTATTAAGCAACCACAACTTGATCCTGGAGAACTGGCTAATTATAGACCGATTTCAAGTCTCCCATTTATGTCGAAAATACTAGAAAAGGCAGTATCCTCCCAAATATGTTCATTTCTACAGAGAAATAGTACATATATGAACAATTTCAGTCAGGATTTAGGCCTCATCACAGTACAGAGACTGCACTTATCAGAGTTACAAATTACTTGCTCTTATCATCTGATCGCGGTTGCATTTCACTTCTAGTGCTTTTAGATCTTAGTGCTGCATTCGACACAATAGATCACGACATTCTCTTGAATAGGCTAGAGAATCATTTTGGCATTTGTGAAGTTGCATTAGCATGGTTTAGGTCCTTTTTAGCAGACCACTACCACTTTGTCTATGTAAATGAGGAATTGACAAACCAAACAATGTATGGAGTGCCACAGGGATCAGGTTTAGGGCCTCTGCTTTTCTCCTTGTATATGCTTCACCTGGGAGATATTATCAGGAATCATAGAATAAGTTTCCACTGTTATGCCGACGATACCAACTTTATATTTCTTCAAAACCTGATAAGATTTCACAATTCTCCAAATTAGCAGAGTGTATAAATGAAATAAAAGATTGGATAATGACCAGATATTTCCTTCTACTCAATTCCAACAAAAAAGAGGTACTAATTATTGGACCAAAAACCTCTAAAAACAAGCCGCTAAAATATAATTTGACTCTTGATGGATGTACTGTTACATCATCTTCTACAGCAAAAAACTTAGGTGTTATATTTGATACCAATCTGTCCTTTGAAAATCAAATTACCAATGTTTGTAGAACAGCATTCTTCCACCTAAGAAAGATTACTAAATTACAACACATGCTTTCTGTTGCTGATGCCGAAAAATTAACTCATGCGTTCATGACCTCAAGACTAGATTATTGTAATGCATTACTGGGAGGATGTCCTGCAAGATCAATAAATAAACTTCAATTGGTTCAAAATGCAGCAGACAGAGTGTTGACTAGAACCAAGAAATATGATCATATTATCCCCATTTTATCGTCATTACATTGGCTACCTGTTAAATTTCGTATTAATTTTAAAATTCTGTTAACTACGTACAAAGCTTTGAACGGTCTAGCTCCGCAGTACTTAAGTGACCTTCTACCATGCTATATTCCATCATGTTCATTACAATCACAAAATTCTGGTCTGTTAATAGTTCCTAGAATATCAAAATCCACAAAAGGAGGTAGATCCTTTTCATATTTGGCTCCTAAACTATGGAACAGTCTACCTAACACTGTTCGAGATGCAGACACACTCACTCAGTTTAAGTCTAGACTAAAGACTCATCTATTTAGCCAGGCATACACCTAATTTATCCTTCAACTCACAATTAGGCTGCTTTAGTTAGGTCTGCCAGAACCAGAAACACTGATCGTGATCTATAACTGCAATAAATTGAATGGCATCTATGCTAATATTATTCTATTTGTTTCCCTGTCTCAACCTCGGGACTCCTATCCTGAGGTCACCAGAACCGGCTGAATCCAGCTCCATTTCTGCTTCGTGTTGGACTCCACTGCTACGTGTCGCTGTGTGATGACTAATAGCAGCCAGTGCCAGCCAAACATCAGTCTATTACGATGGACTTCAGAGGATGAACTGATGCCAATTCCAACCATAAGACATGGGATACTTCATATGCCATTGCCTGAACCTTGGACTTAGGATAGACCTCACCGAAATCACCAGCCAGGTTGAACTGCGATGCACCTAACTAATCTCTGCCTACATCACCTCGGTCTAATGATGGACTACACTCTTGAAATGGAATACATAGTCTATCAATTAATTGCCAACAAAACCCTTCATCAGCCAACTAACAAGGGCAACTGCATCTATGTGAACTTCTGCAATCCAAGATGGACTTCAAAGACATTAGTCATTAATCTTACAGTTCATACAAAATCTTTGTTTAAACACTGACCCTTAACACTTACTTAGTTTAATAATTTTAAACCATGACTTGCACTATACATAAGTAATACTGGCATTATATTCATGATGTTAGCCAGAGGGGAACTGGCCCCCACAGTGAGCCTGGTTATTTTTCTCCATTAACCAACATCTTATGGAGTTTTGCGTTCCTTGCCACAGTCGCCTTCGGTTTGCTCACTGGGGTTATAAATACAAATATTATTTAATTACTTATTTTTAAACAATTCACAATCGTATTTTATCAAACTACACAATGATGACTCTAAGACACTATAGATATTATAGTTTTATTTTCTGTTAATGCAAGATCTTCTGTAAAGCTGCTTTTAAACGATGTGTGCTGTGAAAAGTGCTATAAAATAAAAAATGAATGACTTTTAAGGGGAATTTTTAACCTTTTTGATGGCATGTTTTTTTTCCTAACAATTCAAAACCCAAACTGTGTCTTATCCGTTTATGTCAAAATGTCAATTCAATCAATTTATTAATACAAATTCTTCAGTCTGAGAATGTATTATGTCTTGCCCTAAAAATTACATCAACTTCAACTATATCAGAGGTTACAAATAAAAAACAGAAGAATTCATTACAAGGGCATTTTTTGCCCCACATTTTGAATTTCGGGAGCATTTCTATGATGTTTAATGGCATTTTTGCTTCAAGCTCCCCTTAATTTCAGACCCTGTAGTGGCCACGCAATGAGTAGGCAGCTCTATCAAAAGGTTTGAGCCCGTTTGACTCGCGACAAGAGCGCTATTGCGAGCTGTCATTGCTAATGAGATGCCCATCCGGAAGTTTCGTAAAGTTGCTCAGAAAAAGTTTCAGTGAGAGTTACGGATGGAACGGAGAGCAGGCGCAATCCCGTGAAGAGCGATGGAGATTGCTGCGCGCGTCTGTGAGGGGAGAGCTGTGAGGGCACGTGCTCCAGGATGCGCTAGAATAGATAATGAAGCCACTCATGTCTCATTTTAATCGCACATGTAAATAATTTAATATTTATATATTCTAAAATATTTTACTGATTTGCTGAATTGCGATTAATTTGATTTTTAACAGTCTAAATCGATTATTGACCAACACTCACGATTCTCACGATATGCAAGATCGATGCATCATCGGCAGGATTACTAATCGATGCATCGAGAAAACGAGTGAATCGTTACACCCCTAATGCTATGCACAGGGTTGGGAGGGTTACTTTTGAAATGTATTCCACTACAGATTACAGAAAACATGCTGTAAAATGTAATTTGTAACGTATTCTGTTAGATTACTGACCTTGAGTAATCTAACAGAATACGTTACAAATTACATTTTACAGCATGTATTCTGTAATGTATTCTAAATACTTTGGATTACTTCTTCAGCACTGGTAGATTTTTACACTTGTTTTGACTATAAAAACTCTGCCAGTACAGAAAGGCAAAATACATGCTAAAAATACATTCTCTGAAAAACCTAAATATCTTATGCAGTGTTGTTTCTAAAACAAGATCAATCAAATTGATCTTGTTTTAAGGATTTTTAGATATTTTTACAGGAAAACAATACAAAAATTATTATCAAGAATATGATTTTTGCCCTAATATCAAAGGTCTTACTAGAAAAAAATTGATTATGATCCAACGTGAATTTTCTTGATAAAAAAATATGATCGTGCCTGGTAACATGTGCATGTAAAATGGCTAGAAATAGCATTTTAGCTTAGCGTAAAGCTGACAATTTACACAAGGTTTATTTACTATTTCTTCTCCTCCAAACTTACTTCAGATTTAATTCTCTGTCTGCTCGTATGAATGTAACACATCATAAGAAAGTGTTTCACCTCTGTTCAAATGCACTTTGGATCGCATCATTTATATGTATAAATGTTTTCCATCAGAAAGGACTAAATATTAAATGAAACAAATGATAATAAAATACAAAGTAATCTCTTCAGTAATCAAAATACTTTTTGAATGTAATTGTATTCTAAATACCAATGATTTAAATTGTAACTGTAGTGGAATACAGTTACTTATATTTTGTATTTTAAATACATAATCCCGTTACATGTATTTCGTTACTCCCCAACCCTGGCTATGCATAACCTAAATATATACATAAACATACTGTATGTTGTATGTAATGAACATAGCATGTCACATGTGGCTATATGTAATTACATAAATACATGAAAAATTAAAAAAGCTATTTTGACCCACATATGCAAACTAGGCAGAACTGCATTTTAACATCAAATTGAAAACTATGTATAACTGTATGCATTATATTACAATGAAAGTTAGCACGTTTCACAACTCTAAAACGCCTAAAGGTGTATACTGATTGGCGGAGGCAACGTTATTTCTGATAATCATTAATAATAAAAGTTACAATTTATTCAACATTGGTATCTTTTGTCAAAAGTAATAAGCCACAGAAGGACACCCCTTAAGAATACTGAGGTAAAATGACTTTACCTCATGGCGTCTCGTGACTTGTTTATGAGCTTATTGACATGGACGCACTTGCAAAATAACCACTCCTCGCCAAACAGTGGAAAAACTGACTCAAGAAATGTTTTACCTTTCTAATCATGAGGACAAAATGTATTAGTATTACTGTACTACTACTACTGGCGTATAGACCTTAATCACAGGAGCTTTATACCGTTCGAGCTATTGAAGAGACTGTAAGTTTATCCCTCACGGCCTCGTTGTCATTTCCATTAAAAAATGATGGCGCTAGCGTGAATAACCGCATATTGTGATGCATTGCCATTTTCATGTTACTGTCAACTAATCTAAACGCAAACTCTTAAAGATCATTGACAAACTTACCTGCTACAATCGTATGCACTTTGGGAGAAGTGATCCTGAAAATATGACCCTCGGTTGACTAGTAAATAAACACACGTCTTGCTTTTCTCAGGAAACCGACGGCAATTTAATAAACCTCCCTCTGCTGTCCCTTCCAGCTAAAGCAATTTTTACCCTCCCACTAAACCATTAACCCCACCCATTTAGTGACGTCGCCTGAGAGCGTTCAAGCGTTCGTTTATTGGTGCATATGGAACCACTAATTCACCCGATTGGTTGAAGACCCCGTCAATCATTACCTTCACAGCAGAGGGGTGTTGATAGAAGAGCAGTAGAACGAAACTCACGACTTCTCTTCTCGTTTTCCAAGAAATGACGAAGCGAGAGTGGCGTTATGGAGGGATGCCGCGAAAATGTAAAATGTCACCATGTAATCTCTCTGTGAAAGTATTTCGAGATAAATCTGGGAGAAATGTAATCGGTACAATATATTCTACTCCACACTAATCAGGATTTCAGGCTATGCAAATAAAATATGATTATACATTGAACCATAACAGAGAATATGAACACATAAAATAAATGTAGAGACACAAAATGTCTTTACGATTTTACAAGTGCATGTTATACATCAGAAGCGTGTTCATTCATAGAGACCTTATTCAAAGCAGCGCCATATTTAATTTTTATTTCATACATACATATTTAGATGGCATCCATTTTAAAAGGTCCTAGATCACATCTATTGTTCCATGCATGTTTTCAGTTTTTATCAACCGAAACGTCTTGGAAAGATTTCCCCCCGCCCCCTTCCCCCCAATGTTTTTGGGGAAAAAATTGGGTAAATGGGTACAGCCCATTTAAAATACTGAAAGTCTGTCCCTCATACTGTAGCATAGTTGAAAGAGTAGGAGATGAGAATACTAAATTCAGCTTTCAGTATTATTGCTTTTCCCATGCATTGCCTGTTTATGTAATTGATTTTGTTAATTGTCACTGTGAACATTATCCTTTATGATCCAGATTTATCCTATATGATATGATCCAAACATATACAACCCCAATTACCAAAAATTTGGGTCGGTATGGAAAATGCTTACAAAAATAGAGTAGTGATTTATAAATCTGCTCACCCTGTACTATATTAAAAGTACAACAACAACACATTATTTGATGTTTTACCTTATGAATTTAGTAGTTTTGTTGTTGCTGTTGTTGTTTTTAAATATAAACCCATTTCAAATCAGATGATTGCAACAGGCTTCAAAAATTTGGGACAGTCAAGTGTTTACCACTGTGTAACTTCATTTCTTCTAATAACACTTTGTGTTTGTGTTTGGTTTAACGCTGTTTAATGGTGGTGCTTCTGGACAGTGTTGATGTATGGCTTCTGCTTTGCATAGTAAAACCTTAAAGGTGCAGTATGTAAGATTCATAAATCCTTGTTCTTAATGACACATGTGGCCGTGAAGTGAACTGCAGCCATCTACCTGTTGCTCATGCTCGCGCTCGTGCACACACTCCATAGGGACGCGAGCGAGCAAGCATCTGCCAAAACAATGACATAACATACAAAGAGACTGAACGTGATCCACCGGCATCATGCTGACAGATAAGGTAGTATAATTAAAATTACACAGTTATGATTGTTTTACTACAAACTTTGAGACTATACTAAAACTACTTATTAGCTAACATAGCATACTGATACACACATACAGCTACATACTACTGAACTATACCAGACAGTTTACTGTTGCACTGCACTATTATGTTGCACTATTGTATGTTTTGTATGTCATATGTTGTACTACGATCAAGAAACCAGTGTATTTGCTTAAATTTATCCCATATACCTGACTTTTAGTATAAAGAGAAGATCGTTGAAATTATTTGAAAGTTACAAAGCAAGGTAGCTTGCAATTCATCAGCGTTAACAGGCAAGATCAAGTTTAAAATTACACAGATCAATCCTTATGGCACTATATTTCACATGCTTTGCAGTTATGTAAGCTTACCTGTCCAATAAGAAGAACGCCAATTCAGGGTCGGTTTTGATCCCCAAAACCGAACAAAGGTCCCTCCAGGAATCAAATGCCCTGCCGATGTTCACTCTAGTTTTCGCTCGACCGCAATCACGTTCCCGCTTAGCCAGACGGAATTCAGTAGAAGGCTCTCAGGAGCGCGCATAAACATCACATCCTTTGGATTTTCCTGGCAAAACCGACCCGTTTCCTTTGCTGGAAAGGAGTTGCGTGTAAGTGTGTTTATTTCATTGTTTTACTTTTTTGTAGAGTGGTATTCATTGCTAGACGTGTGCTGTTTGTTTACTGGCTTGAACTCATGTCACTTAAACATGCGTTGGTGTGTGTGCTATATTGTTTTGACTTGTCCCAGGGTATTCACTGCTAGATTTAGTTGTTTGTCCAGTGTGTGTAAAACCATCATTGTTTTTAGTGTCTATAAACAGTGCTTCACTTGTTTTAGAGCATTATTTATTGCTAAAGTGTAGCATAATTTATTTGCGGTGTACTGAAGTTGCGTTTGTTCCCGCGCTGTTCACCTCGCGCAACCCGTAGTTTCGGTTGCCCACGTGATTAGCTTTGTGCTAAGAAGCATTAAGGCGTGTCCTGCTTTTTTCACTGTACGGCTCGTTAGCATCATGTACATATTTGACGTGAATGCTGACGTGGAAGCAGCAGCAGAAGTGGTAGCCCTTGTGTAAAGCCCTCCTCATGTAAAGACCAGCGATTCTACCTGTGCGAGTCCACAGAGCACCGACAAGGCACCACTCACCATAGCACTTAAGTATCTTTTAGTTATCTCTTTTCTTATTTTCCTTGTACATACTAACATGTCTACTTCACCAATAACATATGCCTTTAAGCACATCCCTGTTATCTGTTACAGACCGTTTACATGATATAGATGCAAGACAAAACTCAACCCACACAACCTACAGCCACTTTGCACTTCAGCTCCGCTCTCTTTCTCAGTGGGACTCTGGAACTGCCAGTCAGCTGTGAACAAAGCTGACTTCATTCCAGCCTTTGCCACACAGTCCACCCTCAGCATCCTGGCACTGACAGAAACATGGATACGTCCAGAGGATACAGCAAAACCTGCTGCTCTCTCCTACAACTTCTCTTTCTCTCACACCCCTCAACACACCGGTAGGGGTGGGGGAACAGGTTTGCTCATTCATAACAACTGGACTTTTTCACAACACTCTTCTCTATTTAACAATACTACTTTTGAATTCCATGCTATTACTACAATGCAACCCACAAAAATCCATGTTGTTATCATCTATCGCCCTCCAGGTCAGCTGACAAACCTTCTCGAGGAGTTGGATGTCCTGCTGTCCTCCTTCCCGGAGGATGGTAAGCCACTTGTGGTTCTTGGTGATTTCAACATACACCAAGAAAAGCCCCAGGCCACTGAACTGAATGCTCTTCTCGCCTCATTTGACTTGGAAAGACTAAGCACCACAGCATCTCACAGATCGGGCAATCAGCTGGACCTCATTTTTACACGTAACTGTACCAACTCAAATATTCTTGTTACTCCTTTACATGTTTCTGATCACTACTTTGTACAATTCAACATGACTCTCCCATCTACATTAAAACAGACTCCAGACTTCGCCGTAACCTCCGTTCTCTTTCACCCTCTCGCCTTTCCACTGCTGTCTCTACCTCTCTTCCCACACAAAATGTATTTTCCACCCTTGATGTAAACACTGCCACAGACACACTAAGCTCTACTTTAACAACCTGTCTAGACAAAATCTGTCCTCTCTTCTCAAGGCCAGCACGTACTACACCACCCAGCCCCTGGCTCTCTGACGTCCTTCGTGAACATCGGACTGACCTCAGGGCAGCTGAGAGGAGATGGCGGAAATCTAAAGATCCAGCAGATCTAGTTAAGTATCAGTCTCTTCTTGCAACTTTTTCAGATAACGTTAAATCTACAAAAACTTCCTACTACCAGAACAAGATCAACAGCACCACAGACACTCGCAGCTTGTTTAGAACATTCAACACACTTCTCTGTCCTCCCCCTCCACCGCCTGACACATCACTGACAGCAGATGTCTTCGCAACATTTTTTACTAATAAGGTTACAACCATCAGCAATACATTCTCAGCACCTCACCCTGTCAAACACCCGTCTCCTGTATGCAACTCCTCTGTCTCTGTGTTCTCTCCTCTGACTGACACTGAGGTCTCTAAACTCCTCCTCGCCAACCACCCCACCACCTGTTCCCTTGACCTCATTCATGTTCACATGCATATTGTTTATATCTTTTGGCTATACTTTTGAAACAGTGAGTATTTTAATGTTTATGGATTGGCCCCATTCACTTCCACTGTAAGTGCCTGACTGCAACTCAGATTTTAGCTTCTGACAAGTTGAAATTAATTTTTTGATCATCAAAATAATGTAATAAAGAAGAAGAAGCCTTTATTTTTTATACATACATTTTTTGCATATAAATGTACAGTGCAATTTCTTTTTTTTTTCACATATCCCAGCCAAGCTGGGGTCAGAGTGCAGGGTCAGCCATGATACAGTGCCCCTGGAGCAGGTAGGGTCAAAGGCCTTGCTCAAGGGACTAATGGTGGCATCTTGGTGGTGCTGGGGCTTGAACCTCTGACCTTCTTGGTCAGTAACCCAGAGCCTTAACCACTGAGCCACCAGTGCTCCTAAATACACTTAACTTGTATTGAATCTGCAATATTCCTTTAGTATGGTGGGGACTTTAATTGCTTAATGAGTTTTCAGTATGATTGTACTGATTTTTTTTTTTTTTTGCTGTGCTGTATGAAGCATTATCTCATCAGCCCAGAACTCATCCACCATGGCATTATGCCATTCAGGAGAAATAATAACGGTCTTTTTCACAGAGCCATAATTGAGCTGTGTGAACTGAATGTTATTATTTTAATTATTGTCACAGTGCATTCCTTCTAGTGTATTTTTCCTTTTAATGTGGGATGCACATACTTACATCTAAGATTTCCAAGTACAGAATGCACCAATCAGATACAGGATGTTTTGATAGGTTTACTGGGTCATGGAGAAGGAAAACAGTCCTGGTTTACTGGGTCATGAAAAAGGAAAATGGTCCTGTTAAAAGTATAATGTGTGTTGGGTGGAAAGATGTGGTAAGATTTGCTGCTTATAATTCATTCTTATGAGCATAAATTATGCTTATTTAACATGTCGTAAACATACCCGCCCTCAAATATATTTAATTTCTTCAATGAATTTAGGTAGTTGTACATCACAAACACATTTACATGATATTCATTAAGGACACCATAAAAAGTGTTCATTGTAAAAGAAGTCTTTATTTAATATGCTGGTTATCATCCTCATTGAATTGATTTGTTCTTGTCATACATTTGCCTCACACACTCTTTTATAAATAAAAGCTTGCTGTGGCAGTACTGTACAAGATTCCCTTTGTACATATAAGACACTACTGAAAAACAGAGAAGAAAACAAGTACCTTTGGATTAAAGACAATGGCATGAAATCAGAAATGCAGATTCACTTTAACAGGATTGGACACATTTGCATCATCCAGCTGGTTTTGATGTTCTCATTAGCAACAGGTCTGCTTCATTTCAGAAATGTCGGGCTCTCTCTTCATGTAACACCCAAAGTGCAGAAGCAATGGAAAGGCCATTAATGAGAACAGGGCATTGGAGCATACTTGCAAACACACACAACTCATTATTTAAATTAAATGTTTTTCGCAGAAAACATGAATTGTCACATGAATCTTTTTGCCTCAAGTAAGAAAATGTCCAATGTAAATATTCCAATGAATCAGAATTATAAGACATGCAAATGTAACTCATATTACCTAAGAGGCATCAGCAGTCCTGATCCTGTTGTTTAAACAATACTATTTCCTCAAATTACTGTACTCTTCATAAGCATGTTCACTGTTTGACATCTAATGCATTGCAAAAGAAATGAGCATATGTAAACTTGAAAAGTAGAGAATGTTTACAAATGACAAACCAAAGGGATTTCTGAGAAAGATCAACATACTCGGGAGGTATGAACACATTCAAACATGTCTTGGTAACTGCTCTTTAAAATAATGAACCGACTTCAGAGAAAACATGTATGCTGTATTTGAATTGTGAAGTATTTTTCCTCCTTGCTTCAGCAGTACATTAGAGTGCTCTTTTCCACAATAAAACAGAAGTACTTTGTGAGGCTTAGCACTGAAACTATGCAGTGAACAGTGTAATTCCCACCATTCATACATTATTGAAGACTTTTAAATAAGAAAAGCAATAATTTTTCCAACACATTTTCACTCCCTTACAATTTTTAAGATGTACAAAGAATTCGTTTAGGTACTAAAATAAGGATCATTTCACCAAGAATATACTACATGTTGCTTGATCTTAGGAGATGCTGTCCTGTCTCTTAAACCTCATTCTGTTCAAAAACTGCTACAAAATTGTGCTTGGAGTGGTCACAGGGCAACAGTGGTTCGGATTCAAATCAAACTTCTTTATTTTCAGTTCAAATAAGATTCATTCACATGTAAATTCAACTTTTATTTGAATTCCTTCATAAATGTGCCAAGTATTTATGTCAAGAACTAATAACAAACAAAACATTGGCTAATCAAGTGTAGGTAAAGATGTAGCATTCTCTGATGAACACCTGAACCACATCTTCTGGAAAGAGTAAGAGCACAGCCTGTTTTGCTGCCTCTGCTGAAGGTTTAAAGGGGTTTAAATATCAAACTTTATCTAAAATTAAAAAGTTGTGGTTTAAAAGGAAGACGAGAAAATACATTTAACATTATTAGCAATGAAAGAAGTTTCCAAACTATATTGGGATAGAGGGTGAATACACTTAAGAAATGGTCTGATAGCATTAAAACCTGCACATTTACACAGATGCAAACATTTGAGAAATGAGAGACAATTCACACACTAAACCACAATGTTATGGCACACATAGAGTGTTGCAGGAGTTACTGTGCTAAAGGTGTGAATTAAAGTCAGTGCGCAAGAGTGAACTGGGGCAACCCTGAAATTCTACCCTAAATGAAAAGCTTCACAGTCTTATTCTAGTTTAAGTGTCGTGTGGTCTGTAGAATCCAATAGCTCACATCCTGCAGGCTTCACAGTCTGTAAAATGGTGCTCATTTACAAGACCACAATTCCCATCAGGGTTGAGAAAAACAACAGCACATACTTTAGCCATCTTATCTACCTTACTTTAAACCTCTTTCCCAAGAGCTCATGAACAACTATTGGGCCAGCCAACAGGATATTCAAGTAGAGCTAATTTGCATTCATGCAGCTTTCTTGACTTTCAGAGCAGGGTAGAATGGCTTACTGGTGCTGACGGACTACTTCTTGTTTAGGTGGGACAACATCAATATAACTTGATTAAAGTAAGTTCTACACCTTGCATTTGGCAAATGTTGTTGTGGGTGTTGTGAAACACTGCTGGAGCTTAAGTGTGTTTACTGAATTTAACTGAAAGCTATAATTTGAGAGATAATACGAGCTCTACAGACACTCTGAATTATTATTTAAACATTTGCTTAGAAGATTACTGCATACACTGAATGGAAAAGTGGTCTGGGGACATAAAGAAAGTCATGGTTTCTCTGGATCAGAGCAGAGGCACTAATTCAGTGGGGAAAAGGCAAATGAAAAGAAATCAAGGCCTTTTTTTTGGCAACAGAATAGGACACAGCTATTACATCATACATGGCACCGTGCTTATGATTACACAGTACCATGACCTCAACACTGTGCAGAGTAAACAATTCCCCCCCAAAAAATTTAAAACGCCCCCCAAATTGCAATCTGATAGCAGGCATAATGGATAAAGAGGCAATCATGGGGTGGAAGTCTTGCTTGTGGCCCAAAGAAAGAGAAGGGTATACCTGCAGGCATTGCTCCAAAAGGGGGCGGGAACTCCAAACCGCCATTTAAGAAATAGGGAGCCCCTTAAACGTGGGTGGAAGTGACACTGTTTTGGAGTTGAAGCAATCCCTTTTTGGAGTAACTCCGCCCTCTTTTGGAGATTCCACCCCCTTTTGGAGGTCTCCGGCCTGCATCTATACCTAATTGGCGGGAAGAAAAAAAAATACCCCATGTTATTATACCATTAAGGCAGGCTCTGTCAACCTTCATTTAATACAATTCTGTATTGTCATACAAATATCTAGAGACATTCACATACAAATGCATTAAGAGGAACACCCTTCCACACAGTAATAGACTACTAGTTAATTAAACCACACATACACGCACACATTTCTGTGGCACAATAAAGGTCTTTCGAGCCAAAGTAAAAATGCAAATCACAGGCAGTCATCCCAAAAAACAGTTCTTTAGGAAGAAGATTTCAAATGATCAGTTATTTAAAAAAAAAAAAGTCATAAACAAAAAGCTGCTATAACTTTTCCTCAGGTTCAGGGGCTTTGTCTTCCCTTTTCTATGCTTCTAGCCCCTGCTCTTGCTCTGACTCTCCAATCTCCACTTTGTCTGGGGGATTAAAGTCTTGTATGACACTGGGTTCAGGGGGCTGATAGCGGTATTTGTAGCCAAAGGCACGTAAGTGGTAAGTGTAGTATTCCAGCAGGTACATGTGTGATGCGTCCACATAGTGGAAAGAAACAGCCAAATCTGAACAACACTGGGGCCCCTGAGAGACAGAGAGAAAAAAAAACAGAATGTAATCTTTAAACTTTGTTTCCTTAAAGGAATATTCCGGTTTCAATAAAAGTTCAGCTCAATCGACAGCATTAGCGGCATAATATTAATTACCACAAAAAATTATGTTGACCTCCCTCCTTTTCTTTAAAAAAAGCAAAAATCAAGGTGACAGTGAGACACTTACAATGGAAGTGAATGGGTGCCAATTTTTGAACATTAAAAAAACCGTTTCAAAAGGTTAGCCACAAGATATAAACAGTGTGCGTGTTAACATGATTTTAGTGTGATAAAATCACTTACTAACCTTTTCTGTGAGAAGTTTTAGCAAATTTTGCCAATGTCAATAAACCCTCAAACCCTAAAATTATTAAAAATGACAATTTAAACAACTTTACATCTCAAATAATACATGAGTTTTAACAGAAAAATTAATGTTATTTATTTATAACATTTTAAGCTTCACATCCGCCTTTAAATCCTCCAAAAATTGTCCCCATTTACTTCCATTGTAAGTGGCTCACTGTTACTTCGATTTTTGCTTTTATTAAAGAAAAGGAGGGACGAGTCGAAATAATTTTTTTTGGTAACCAACATTATGCCACAAATGCTTTCAATTGAGCTTAACTTGTATTGAACCCAGAATATTCCTTAAATATCATCAGGCAAAGTTGCCACTGTAGATGAACTTGGATCTGAGCTAAAACAAACTCACACTTCCTTGGGACAAAGACATGGAGATTTGTGCCTTTTGACTTGCAGGGCGTAAAATAAATGTTCTTTCGAGGTATAATCAATATTTAATTGAACAGGATGTATGTGAAGGGTGACATTAAAACATGTGTGTCTTAAAAAATGACTGAAAATTCAATCCTTTAAAAGGAATAGATCACCCAAAATTGAAAATTCTCTCATTATTCACTTACCCTATTGCCATCCCAGATGTGAATGACTGATTTTCTTCAGCGGAACACAAATTAAGATTTTTAGAAGAAGACAGAGCTCTGTCAGGTGACAGCACTTTGACGGTCCAAAAGTCACATTTAGGCAGCAGAAAAGTAACCCACACGACTCCAGTCGATCAATGAATGTCTTCTGAAGCGAATCAATAGGTTTATGTAAGAAACATGTTGATAATTAAATGTTTTTAACTTTAAATTGGCACTTCCGTCCAGAGCTCTGATGTTGTTTGAAATAACCACTCTCACGTGACGTTCATTCTTCTGTTGTAAATAAGTGCCGCTTAATGAATTCACCGACGCGCTCACGTCACGCGAAAGCTACGTGATGCGTCAACTGCTGGCAGGAAGCGCTTTTTAAAAGTTAATAACGTTTTAATTATCGATTTATTTTTTACACAAACATTTCAATTTGCTTCAGAAGACATTCAATGATCAACTGGAGTCGCATGGATTACTTTTATGCTGCTTAAATTTGACTTCTGGACTGTCAAAGTGCTGGCACCCGTTTACTTGCATTATAAGGACCTGACAGAGTTCTATCTTCTTCTAAAGATCTTCATTTGTGTTCTGCTGAAGAAAGACAGTCATACACATCTGGGATGGCATCAGAGTAAGTGAATATTGATAGAATTTTCATTTTTGGGTGAACTATTCCTTTATTGCGACTAGACCAGAGTAAAATAGTAAGCTGCAACCAATAAGACAATAGGCTATGGTTGTCTGTATAACAATATACAGAAAAATAGTCTCAACAGTTAAGTTAATCGAATTAAGGTTTCATATTAAAGGTAGACCAATATATCAATGCTGATAGTTGCATTTTGAAACTAGATGTTCAGTAGGGCTCAGATCTAGGCTTTGTGTAGGCCAGTCAAGTTCTTCCAGACCAGACTCTGTAAACCATTTCTTTATTGACCTCGTTTTGTGCACAAAGGCATTGTCATGCTGGACTAGAAAAGGGCTCTCCCAAAATTGTTGCCACAAAGTTGGAAGCGCACAATGCCCTTGAATGCCATTGTTTGGAGTAGCATTATGATTTGTCTTCACTGGAATTAATGGAGTAACCTAATGCGTTAATTAGAGGGGGGTGTTCTCATACTTTTGGCAGACAACTGTAGTATACTTTGTCCATATACGCTATTGCTCCGCTCACAGTAAGCATGACGCAAACTTCATCATTAACCTCACCTGTGAGCATCACTGGTGCATTCGCCTGCTATTGACTGTACTAAAAGAGTATCACAGAGTAATTGTAGTGGGTATGCGTCGAACACGCTCGTATTCACTTGCGATCAGAAGAGTATACTCTAAAAGGCAACGCGGTCATCCAGGCGCGATCCGATCCAGAACACACAAAAATGAAGTGTACCCGGGCCTTTAATATATATTGCCAATATATGATAAGCTTATATGTTTAAATTTAAAAAATCTAAATTATGCTACCCTTTAAATGTACTGTTTAGAACCTATAATGCCTTAAAATACTGTGAAGGTTGCCAGCCCAATTGATTGTGGAACAGAACTATGAACTTGAGAAAATCAGCACCCATGTTTTCGACAAGTTTGTGCTCACCTGCACAATGGGGTAATAACAGTAGTTCCAGTACCAGAAGGTCTTCGGAAATGTGCCAGCGAGATGGGACTCAGGTACGAAAGGATGGAACGTCTCTCTTTGTATGGTGTCTCTGGAATCTCCTGCCAAAACGCCCATCTTCTCCATACACTGACCCAAGGCTAGGTCCTCCACCGAGGAAGTATGTGTGCACACTTTGGTGCGAAATCCTTCCACAAACCTCTTCAGAGCCTCTTTGCTGAGCACATAGCCAGCACCGCCACTCATGTATCCCTGTTTCACGTAGGGCTTAAACCGCCGTCCAAAATACACTGGGTCATCTGGTGAGTGACTGGCCAGAATCCATCGCAGGTTGTCTATAATCACATAAGTGTCATCATCTGCTTTGAGGAACCAGTCTGCCTCATCCCCGTGTTTCTCCATTACATAGTGGAATGCATGGATGGTTTTCCAGTACAACTGATCCCGACCCTCCTTGGTGTTCAGGCCAACCGTGGGAAAATCTGGGTTGTCTTCAGAGCTTATGAAGACCACGATATTGCAGTGCCGACTCCATGTGGCTTTCACATGCCGAGCTTTCTTCTCAAGGTTTTTAGGACCAGTCATAACCCAACATAAAATGCGTACCCGCTTATAGAGAGCATCAGCTACTGTTCCATCCTCACCTAAATAAGACAAAGATGATTCAGAAAAATACAGTACACATAAAAATGCAAAGAATATGGGCCGTTCACACCAAACAAGTTTTTACGTAAAATAAATAAATAAATAAATAAAAACTACACACAGAGCAACGAATGGAACAGAATGCTGGTGGCTGAAGGAGCATTTTTAAAAGCTGAACCGTTTTTAACATGACACGTCGTCTTAAATATGCAGCACTCCTACGAGACGCAGCGCAAAGACGTCTGTCTAGTGCATGCTAACACTGAAAAACAATGGAGATGGACGCAAAAATGCATGGTTGTGTGAGATGAATGCGTGTGAATAAAATTTAGAGTTGTCATAAGACAGTCTACAGTTTACCACTTGAGGGATAGTTTATTGATAACCAGATGGCAATAAAACAGAGTCTCTAAAACATCTCTGTATGCTTTAACAAGGACAACACACATTTGACGCAAACCCAAAAGCAGACCAAAGTCCATCTTTTCACCAGGATACACAGTCAAAACAAACATGCACAAACAGAGTCACATTATGTGGAAGAGATCATTCTTATGCATAACATATGGGGCCAAATTAACTGATAATAACTGAAGGGCTATTTGACCTGCTCATATAGAAATCCTTGCATACATGAATGATATAAAGCTCAAATAGTACAGGATAATTGTCTTTTTGATTTTATCATCAGATTATATTAGATCCACAATTCTTTGGGTGAAAAAGGCTGGGACACTGTAAGCATTATCTGACCCTACCTGTCTACATTCCTCTCTTGGGAATGCCTACTTGTACTATTTGAATAACTATCATGTTCCTGATTTACTCGTTCTTGTTGCCTTTTTAAATGGATAATAAGACCACATGACTACCATGTTCAGCCATCTGGTCCCATCAACACCTTCATACTGAATGGGTGCGTTAAAGATAAAAGTCACAAGCAGTAAATGGCATTTTCGACAGATAGCATTCAAATTTATCTGAAAAATCTACTTATTTTAACGCTCATGTAGAACAAAAATGAGTACATACATTATAAATCTTAGACTTTCATATCATTGCTACCTTGTGAATCTGAAACAGACTATTAATGAGATAATTTTCTTATGCTGGTGGTTTGGAACTGAAACAATGTAAATCAAGTTTAACAACATCTAGGCAAGGCATCAAATGACACTGAGAGTACAATTTCCCCCAGCGCTACTGAAGCTATTCCATCCAGCTACACACAATTACCTTACATACACATCCTCCTCAACCTACAGCTCATACGAGGGGTGGGGTATATTCTCAAATTATAATCCATTAAAATTCAAGAGTGCTATTAATATCAGGGTTCCAACTAATTTTAACCAATGAGTTTCTATGATTCATTCATAATTCGGGGATAGGGATTTTAAAAAATCATTTTATAGAAATTGCTGTCACAAAAAGCAATATATAGTTGATTAAATATTATATTCAATTTTTATATTGAGCTAAGCATAACTAGCAAAAAAATTATATTCACAATTTAAATTTCCCAAGCCTAGAAATCACAATTTTCAAATTCCCTCATATTTTCAGATTTCGATGCCCGTGGGAACAAAGTAATATACAATATGGGACTATAGTTACAGAACTTTAGTTGTTCTGCTCATGCAATAGTATATTCCAGAGTAAATATCTAGAATTATTCATTACAATTGCCGTATGTATTTGTATCATATTTCCATCCATTCTGTGGTTTCTACAGTGCGTTACCTGTATGGTGCGGGTGGTTGAGGTTGAAAAGAGCCGATCTCTCCTTCTTCCAGTTCTTGCTTTCCTCTTCCAGCATCTCCTGCAGGCTTTTCCTGGAGGCTTCGGGCTCACGAGATGCGAAGTTCCGCGCGAACCCAAACTGACGCAGGAACAGGTACAGACTGCACGTGCCCACCAGAAAGCCCAGGTAGAACGCTGAGCTCGCGCCGAGAGCTTTCATTGCGAGCTCTGTATCGACAGACTCCCACCTCAGAGCACCTGTACAGCACACAGAAATAAGGACTAACTTCTACAAGCAGAGGTGGCGCAACACTGATCAAATCCTGTCATCTGTCATTAAGTCTGATAGCATTATTTCTAATCGTAATGACAGATTAAACGACAAACACCCCTTGGAGTTGAGACAACGATGCAACGGCAGCCCAAACGAGATGTGTCATCATACCAGGACACAACTACTGACAGTTGTGCGTCGAAACAGGCAACTTCTGTTTAACTTCCTGGTCTTTAACGTAAAAAAAAAAAAAAAAAAAAAAAAAAAAAAAAAAAAAGAAACAAATATTTGCTTAAGGAACTGTACATACGCTTTCTCAAACACTTGTCAAGCGTCATGTAATTTATCAGACATCACATTTTAAGCTAATAATAACGTAAAATGTTAATCTTTCAAATAACGTCATTCAAAACAAAATGACACTTTTTTTTTTAACTTTAGATGATGACCCAATCTTACCAGACACTTGATTTCCGCCTTAACAGAAGTGAGAACAACTGTGGGATTCGACTCCGAGTCCATTTCAGTCCAACTCAGACAGCTAGCATGGCTTTAAAGCGAAGAGTTTTTCCATTTAAATCCAAATTACAGACTCCCAAGCCTGGTACATAAAATCCAAAATCATGTCCTGACTTATTTGTAAGCGCATGTAAATTTAGTTAGATAAGAATAACGATTTATTTTAAGCTAACCAGTAACGTTCTTGCTAACTGAATGTTTACGAAGTTGAAAGGGGCGGATCAGTTCCGTATTTAAAAAAAATAAAATAAAAAAGGTTAAAACACCCAGCCTATTTACAAGTTACTTGCAGTTATTCTCATTTCATGGACAGTAACCCACATACACATCCCACCTGGACGTGTCGCTAATTAAACCGATTCAGATTGCTTTCTGATCACACCGCTTTCGCCGACTGAATCCAACGCATGAGCCTGTTTGCGTCACCTCTGAAACAGTCAGCAGGATATACGGAAGCGAATGTGATTGGATGGATCACCTGTCACACTTGGTTTGAGCAACTGTAACGCGTGTTATGATTGGACCACATTTATCTTCTTCCGCAGAACCGCACACATTACGTCAAAGCCATGAGTGAGGAATCATGGCAAGTTAACTTTAGTCCGACATGTTAAGAGGCGTACGTGTCTTAATATCGTCCGCATTCATGTTTACTTTTACAACATGGCACAGGTTTACAATGACAGTCTAATATGGAAATATGTTCCAGAAAACATGGAAAAAACAGAACCGCAACAATGTAGTGACGAAATCGATACCTAAGTGAGGCAGATACATAGTTTCTTAACTTTTCATTCAATGAGTTAATGATTTGCTGTATTAATTGTGGACCAAATCGTATCATCTGTACATTTATTGTTTCACATTATTCAATCAGCATTTCTAAATGAATGCATTTTCAGGAGGATGCTGAGATGAAATGCTTTTCCAGTAGTACAAACATGTACAAAGGTGCATTTCGTGGAAGTCGACATTTTAACTCTTAAACTGCTGTAAACAATTTCAGGGCCACTCGCTAGAGTAGACCTTATTCACAGCAGCGCCATCTTTGATTTTTGACTGGAACGACAACGAGGCTGTAAATGGGCTGTACTACAGCTTCAAGAAAAATGTATTTTCAAGAACATTCAGTAGACAAAAAACCCAAAACAAAACTCTAGACAACGAGTTGTGGAAAATCTGATGTGATCTAGGAGCTTTTTACAGCTTTATATACCATGCATGCCACTGAAGTAAGTCTATCCCTCACAGCCTCAATGTCATTCCCATAAAATCAAAGATGTCGCCGTATTCATTGGACAAATGCGTAGTCCTGCTCTAAAGGCCTGCCATTGAGAGCTGCCTTCAGATTTTTTTATTTCTCAATTATAACTCCTATTTCGGAAATATTTGTAAGGTGACAGGAACATTTTATGCATGGTATAAAAAAGAAAAAAAGAATTTGCTTACAGCAGATTTACCACTCCTGTCCTTTCACACAGAGGACAAGTGTGCTTACATTAAAAACTCAAAGTAGCCTATGCTTTAAACGTATCAACAAACAATTCAGACACTACAGCAACATTATTTACAATCTACCAAATTATAACCACTCAAAAAAATTTACAACAAAGAGAGCCCTTTTGTCTTGAGACCAAGAGGCTAAATGTGTCTAAATGTAGTGGATTTCTAATAGTTGGCATCAGTTTTGGTACAAGGTAAATGAAAAGCCAGCTCTATCTTAAAATGATGTGATTAGAGATAAATTATTTAAAGCCTTGTCTAAACATGACTAAACATTAAATATATGCATTACGGTGAATTATAAATGCTTACAGTCCAGAGCTTGGCACAGTAGCTGTATGAGAATCTAATTGTACATGTTTGCAACAGATATGAGCCTCAACAGTGGCCAAAAAAAAAAGCAGCATATTAGAAATCCAAAATAACTCATTAAAATACCAGAAAATAAATGGTGACTAAACATTGGTTACCTGTCACTGCTTCAATTTACATTAGGATGACTGCATCAACTCTACTACCACACTGTGCCTGCCTTGAACCCTTCTTATCATTAATAAAAAAACAATTATTTCATGTATCCAGATTTTCTTGACATTCAAGAGCAACCAAAAATCAAACAGACCGTGACTATTTTTGTTGTTATGAGAACATGATGATCCAGACTGACTTTGAACAATGAACAATAAACTTAGTACACCAGTTAGTGTGCATGAGAAAGGAGGTACCGTTAAGTCTGTTTCATAACCTGTCACACATAGACATAAAGAGCATGGTGAATTTCACAAGTCTGAAAAAACAAAACTGACATTTAGGGAATATCAGCAGGTTCCCCAACATCACTGTAACATGGATGTGAAATATCGACACCAAATGCAAGTGATTTTTATATTTGTTAAGGGAAAAAACAACAAGACTGAAACAGGAAGGACATAACTCAGATGCTCAAAGAATAATCAGAGTTTGTGGAAGTGGGCTGAACATCGCAGAAGGTTCTCATGACTGAAACGATCCAAGAAAGCAGTTCGGTGGGGATGCCACATGAACCAAAACAACAATGACTACATAATACAATCAATCAACGGCATGTCTGGTCTTAGCTCAGAGTTAAAAAAAAAAAAAATTTGTCCCAAGTTAAGAGCAAGAGAGGGCTCAAAAGTCTGCATCATCAGAATCACTGTTTCCTGTGGATTGGTTGTCATCCTGTTTCTCTCCCCACACAAATCTGTAGTTATTCTCCAACTCTTGCTGTCTCTTCTGCTCTTTATATACCTCCTCTGTGCCTCCCGTCTACACACAAAAAGGGAACAAAAAGTATGTAATTTACCCGCTGAATCAGTGTTAAATCCTGTAAAAAAATGAAAGGCTATTATCCATGCTAACCAATAATGCAGCATGTTTTCAAAGAGTTTGGCAATATGAGAATCTACATGACATCACATCCCTGTACGTATTGAATCAAGTATTAGAGTGTTAAAAGCCGAGGGTGAAATGGACCTGACATTAGTTCTGGATCAGAAATTTTAATCAAACATTAATTATATTAAATATTTGGTATGGAATCTAAAACTTATAGGATAAGAAACCAAGAATGCTTGTTGGGGGGGGTAACAGAAAAGACGTAAATATTCACTGACCAATCTTAGTGACCACTTTATTAGGTACACCTGTACACCAACTAATTCATGCAATTATCTAAACAGCCAATCATATGTCTGCAGATACGGGTCTGGAGCTTCAGTTAATATTCACATCAACCATCAGAATGGGGAACAAATGTAAACTCTAGAGACTGTAGTATGTGAAAATCCCAGGAGATCAGCAGTTACAGAAATACTCAAACCAGCCCGTCTGGCACCAACAACCATGCCACGGTCGAAATCACTGAGATCAAATTCCCCCCCGCATTCTGGTGGTTGATGTGAACATTAACTGAAGCTCCTGACCCCTATCTGCAGCCACATGATTGGCTGATTAGATAAATCACATGAAAAAACAAAATGGTCACTGAGTGAATATATACAAACTCAGCAAAAAAATGTCCCTTTTCCAGGACACTGTATTTTAAAGATAATTTTGTAAAAATCCAAATAACTTTACAGATCTTTATTGTAAAGGCTTTAAACAATATTTTCCATGCTTGTTCAATGAACCATAAACAATTAATGAACATGCACCTGTGGAACGGTCGTTAAGACACTAACAGCTTACAGATGGTAGGCAATTAAGGTCACAGTATAAAAACTTAAGAAAGAGACCTTTATACTAATTCTGAAAAACACCAAAAGAAAGATGCCCAGGGTCCCTGCTCATCTGCGTGAACGTGCCTTAGGCATGCTGCATGGAGGCATGAGGACTGCAGATGTGGCCAGGGCAATAAATTGCAATGTCTGTACTGTGAGACGCCTAAGACAGCGCTACAGGGAGTCAGGAAGGACAGCTGATCGTCCTCGCAGTGGCAGACCACACGTAACAACACCTGCACAGGATCGGTACATCCGAATATGACACCTGCAGGACAGGTTCAGGATGGCAACAACAACTGCCCAAGTTACACCAGGAACGCACAATCCCTCCATCAGTGCTCAGACTATCCGCAATAGGCTGAGAGAGGCTGGACTGAGGGCTTGTAGGCCTGTTGTAAGGCAGGTCTTTACCAGACATCACCGGCAACAATGTCGCCTATGGGTACAAACCCACCTTCGCTGGACCAGACAGGACTGGCAAAAAGTGCTTTTCACTGACGAGTCGCAGTTTTGTTTTATCGTTGAAGGAATGAGCGTTACACCGAGGCCTGTACTCTGGAGAGGGATCGATTAGGAGGTGGAGGGTCTGTCATGGTCTGGGGCAGTGTGTCACAGCATCATCGGACTGAGCTTGTTGTCATTGCAGGCAATCTCAACGCTGTGTGTTACAGGGAAGACATCCTCCTCCCTCATGTGGTACCCTTCCTGCAGGCTCATCCTGACATGACCCTCTAGCATGACAATGCCTCCAGCCATACTGCTCGTTCTGTGCGTGATTTCCTGCAAGACAGGAATGTCAGTGTTCTGCCATGGCCAGGGAAGAGCCCGGATCTCAATCCCATTGAGCACGTCTGGAACCTGTTCGATCGGTGGGTGAGGGCTAGGACCATTCCCCCCAGAAATGTCCGGGAACTTGCAAGTGCCTTGGTGGAAGAGTGGGGTAACATCTCACAGCAAAAACAGGCAAATCTGGTGCAGTCCATGAGGAGGAGATGCACTGCATTACTTAATGCAGCCGGTGGCCACACCAGATACTGACTGTTACTTTTGATTTTGACCCCCGTTCAGGGTCACATGCCACTGAGATCACATTTTTCCCCATTCTGATGGTTGATGTGAACATTAACTGAAGCTCCTGACCCGCATCTGCATGATTGTATGCACTGCAGCCACGATTGTCTGATTAGATAATCGCATGGATGATTGTTGGTGCCAGACGGGCTGGTTTGAGTATTTCTGTAACTGCTGATCTCCTGGGATTTTCACGCACAACAGTCTCTAGAATTTACAATATCAGGCAGGTGGTTTTAAAATTGTGGCTGATCGGTGTATATATATATATATACATACATACATACATACATACATATACACACACACACTGTATATATACAGTATATGTAGTGGACAAATTATGTAGGCCTACCTAACAGTATTAAAAGTATGGAAAATATAAAAAGAGGTTAACACAAGTATGGGTATTTTTAAGTTAAATTATCATATACTGTATGTGTTTATGAATTGATAAGATATGTGTGTCTGTATTGTTTGTACGAACATAGTATATGCACACAAGAATTGTACCATTTTTGTTTTTTAGATAATTGTATGATATACTTTACATTTATGTATTATGTATGTTTCAGTTACTGTTAATAAAATGTATTGAAAAATTTGTCAGATAGTTGCCCTTATCACTTTCAGTGACATTGCTGGGCAGCTATGCCAGAAAAACAAGTTTATGTTTATATATATAGCTTACAGATTACAATCGATCACTTGTCTAGTGTGTGCACATATTTACATACCAAAAGGTTGATGAGAAGCTCTCTAAATGATTTTGTATCCTCCTCAGAAAGCCACTGGTCTCCTGCTTCATCTGCTGTTTTATGGGTTAATATCTTCACCTCAATCTTTCCTGAAAAACAGACCCAAAATCGTTAGTCATCATCTGCACAAATTAATCTAAACAACTACACTGACATTGTTTTACCAACAGAAGTACAGAAACAAATGTTTAATTTTTATTTAAACTCACACATACACACTCACACAGTTGTTTGAAGTAGTAAGTAGTGATAGAATTGACGCATGCAGAGACGGTAATGAAGGCTGTGCGAAGTAAGGACAAGTGAAGTGCTGTCATCCTCATAAGTCTCCATATACCATCAACCATAAACATAATTTCCACTCCAAAACCAGAAAAACTGGAGCAACAGCCACCACCTTCTACTGACAAAATGGGTGTACTCTAAATCCCTTCAGTCACGCTATTTAAAATGCTTCCATTCAATGCCATTCTGAAGATCGACAAAGGCAACCTCAAATTTCTCTACAGCTGTGCAAAAGCCAGCATCAAAGGGAAAAACAAAAATCCTTAGCAACTGGGAGGAGAAGACTTAAGTTTCCTAGCATGTTCATAAAACTACTTTTTGGTAGTTGATAGTTCACCCAAAAAAATGAAAATCATGTCAATATTTACTCACTTTCACGTTGATCTAAACCCATACTATTTTTCTTCCATGGAACACACAGGGATTTTAGGCAGAGTGACAGCTTTAGGAACCATTCACTTTCATTCTATGATAAAAAGATGCAATGAAAGTGAACAGTGACTGAGGCTACCTCTGTGTTTCCCAAAATAGAAGAGTTTTGAACAACATGAGGGTGATAAATTATGAAAAAAAAAAATCATTTTTGGGAGAACCTTTCAGTTGGAAAGTGTCCTAATCTTGAAGGCCACAAGATTGGAATAGTCAGAAAGAGAGGAATAGCAGAAATGACCATTTATTTTAATTCAGAGATAAAGAATCACAAGCTACTCAGGCAGAGCCCCAGCAGAAGAATATTTAAAGATTTCAGAATGCAAGATTAGGTCTTTGCTCCACTCATTAAGACACACACGGGAGATAGGAATACTTAGTGTTGGTGTGTGTGTTCTGGCCTACCTTCGGCTTTGATGCCGGCTCTCTCTAGCTGTTCTTTGACCACTTCCTGAATCTGCTGCCACTGGGGGTCGCCCTCGCCCAGTTCCTTCACCTTCACACCCCCCTCATCATCGTTGCCCCCGGTAACAGCTCCTGCAGCCACACCTCCGCCCACCTTATACTTAGTCACCCTGACTTTTACCTGCTCGCCACTGCTGCCCGCTTGGGCTTGGGTAATGAGAGACAGAGGGAAGGGGGGTTACCGCAGATACAGCGGAAAATTTGCCCTCCCCATTGTTCAATTTTATGTATTGTAGTCTCTCTAGCAATATCAATGGCTCAGCCCAGTCAGGTGCACAACAGCATGACAGTGTGTAGTATTAGTATTAGTGGTGACAATGATTTGATCATGAAAATAAACTATCCATTGGCCCCAAAAAATAATTTAGACACTTAGGCTACACTTATAGATGTATCACTGCCATTGCATTAGACAACAAACTATTAAACCAAGTTGCATTTGTTTTAAAGAACGACAGCACAAACACATTTTTCAGGTATAATATTTTACAGAAAGTATATCAAATTATCAAACGCAATGATACATACACATTTTAAATTTGGCTCAATTGCCCAAAATATTTTGGGCCCACTGTACAATGCATTTATACAGTATATCTAATACATACACATACACCGATCAGCCACAACATTAAAACCTCCTGCCTAATACTGTGTAGGTCCCCCTCATGCCGTCAAAACTGCGCCAACCCGCATCTCAGAATAGCATTCTGAGAAGATATTCTTCTCACCAAAATTATACAGGGCGGTTATCTGAGGTACCGTAGACTTTGTAAGTTCGAACCAATCTGGCATTCTCTGTTGACCTCTCTCATCAACAAGTCGTCTCCATCCGCAGAACTGCCGCTCACTGGATGTTTTTTGTTTTTGGCACCATTCTGAATTAATTCTAGAGTCTGTTGTGCATGAAAATTCCAGGAGATCAGCAGTTACAGAAATACTCAAACCAACAATCATGCCACGGTCCAAATTACTGAGATCAAATTTTTTCCCCATTCTGATGGTTGATGTGAACATTAACTAAAGCTCTGGAACCGTATCTTTATGATTTTATGCACTGCAGCCATACGATTGGCTGATTTGATAATCGCATGGATGACTGTTGGTGCCAGACGGGCTGGTTTGAGTATTATTGTTACTACTGATCTCCTGAGATTTTCACGCACAACAGTCTCTAGAATTTACTCTGAATGATGCCAAAAACAAAAAACATCCAGTGAGCGGCAGTTCTGTGGACAGAAATGCCTTGTTAATGAGAGAGGTCAACAGAGAATGGCCAGAATGGTTTGAACTGACAAAGTCTACGGTCACTCAGATAATCGCTCTGTACAACTGTGGCAAGAAGAATAGCATCTCAGAATGCTATTCTGAGATGCAGGTTGGCGCTCTTTTGGCGGCACAAGGGGGACCTACACAATATTAGGCAGGTGGATTTAATGTTGTGGCTGATCGGTGTATAGTACATAAAAGTTACAAGCAATTTAATGAACCATCCATTCTTCCATCTGTTCATTCATGCACTCACGTCTTGCACCTGTTCACTCAGCATCCATTCTCCATATTTACCTGGTGTTTTGGGAACCAGGTCTGGGCTGCCAGGGGAAGGGCCTCCCTCTTTCTTATGTGGAGAGTGTGTATTTTTATGCATTTCTATATTTTCTTCTGTTTCTGGTTCATTTTCATGTCCGGTCTTGTCTTCAACACGATCCAGGAGTTTCCCAAGTGTGTTCTCTAAAGTTTGCATCGCCTGAGAGCGATCAAACTCTCCCTTAAGACCTTCGTTCTCTAACTCTTGCTCAGCCTGGGAAACAAAAACAAGACAGAATTTACATACGCAAATCAGATTTACTTCCGAATCTATTGCCTGATTTGTACACGTTATAATGGTGGAGCTCATACTTCCTCTATGATGTTGTCAAACTCTTTCTGCATCTCTTCTTTTATCTCTTCAATCTTGGAGGAGGGGACAGACAGATCTTCCATCTCATCCTCAAATTCTTGCAGTAATCTCTCATCCTCATCCCCTTCCTCTATCTCCACCTCCACTTCCCTCCCTTTTGTCCTTTCTTTTTTCTCCTCCTCCACTCTCTTCTGAGATGATTGCTGGCTCTCTTTTTCCAGCTCGGCTTTCATGTTCTGAACACAGAAATTAGTGGTTGACCGATAAGTGTTTTTTTATTTTCAATTGCAATATCAAGAGAGTAGTGTGGCTGATGACTGGTATAAATACAACACAAAAATATACATGATGGCTGAAATGAAATACTCAATTTTAAAAGGTTATTTGGTGCAAAAGGGGAAATATGCAAATGTCAGAGGTGTGGTTAAAGAATGCTAAAGGTGCAAATAGATATGTTTATTTTCGATGTGGTAGAGGAAATATACATTTAGAATTGAAACAAATAGAATATTGATAGAGGGCAATTGTAGGTTTCACACACACAGCAAAAGTGTGAATGTTTGCATTTTTTTTATGCTAAAAACTTGCAACTTTCCAAATACATAAATAAGTAATTAAATAAATAGCAAGTTTTTTTTCTTTCAATTCATTCTGATTCTTCATCTGTTGGTGTTTATTGCCAGTTGATAAATCAGATTTCGATGCATCAGCTCCTTAATGTGTACCGGTATGTGTACCGCAAAGGCTCCACGCACCGTCACCTAAAGCTTACATTTTATTGGTCCATGGGGTTTCATCGCAAGACACAAAAAAATTATAAATTATATGCACTGTCTATGAGCGAATGCTAGTTCACGGTGTGAAAGGCTTCACAGGAATCTATTCTTTCTAATCAAAGTCTTAAAATAACCCAGGGCTCTTTTTATTATAAGTGGACCTCAGGGAAAAATATGATGTACAACCCCTTTACATGAAACAGTTATTGTACAAAATATTGACTCAAAATAAAACAAAAAAACAGACATTATACATTGAGAAGTCCCCAATTTTTTTGTTTTTAAATCAGTAGATTTTGGAAAAGGCACAACAATTTTCACTTTATCAGCCAACCAGGCACGCCTATCGACTGATAATTTCAAAATTGCCACATGCTGGATAATTAATTATGGCTGATACTGTATATTGGTGTAGCACTACAATAGAAATGTCTCTTTATACAAAGAGGGGGTTATTTTCTGCATTACAAAAATACATAGATGTGCATCTAGAAAGAGACAGTACTCATACTGTAACATGACATGACACTGCACAAACATGCAACCTGGGATGACAAATCAATTAAAGGTGAGTGTGATGGTCTGCAATAGGAAAAAGAGTGTGTCTTTAATAAAGCAAGAACCTGCAATCCTCACCTTTTGATTGCTCTCTTTAAGGTGTTGTACAAACTTCATCAATTCTGCAGGGTCAGTGATGATTTTAAAATTAAACTTTTCTTCCCCAAATACTGAAGAAAAGGAGAAACATGGGCACAAAAGAATGTGAAAAAGAGAGAAGGTTCTTGATACTTCAGTTTCAAGTGTACTGTTCAAAGTGAAATTACAGTACAGTTTTCAATGAAGTGTTTGGTGAAACTAGTTGCACAGAAATTACACACTTCACCTTTATTCTTTATTATTATTATTTAGGTGAGGAACATGTATACATTTAAATAAATTGTCTTACTGTCATTCTCATGCAACTGACTCTCCTGAGGCTCCTGAGGGCTCTGTAAGACAGTTGGTCATCATTAGTGCTCCTTCAACAGTTGACAGTTTACAGAGTTACAGTGCCATCTTTACAAAGCTGTTAAGGCTTTAGTAAAGTATATGTGGTTTACATCAGGATAGAGAAAGCAGTGAGCACGTGCTTTAGATAAAACTATACCTCTGATTCGGGTGTGCTTGACTCTGTGCTGGCAGGTTTGGTAACTCCCTCCCAGAAGCCCTTGTCCTCTGCCTCTTCACTCACAGAGTCTCCCTCAGCTGCCTCAGCCTCTATTAACACACAAACACACACAGAAGTTTATACTGTTTGATGGGGCAGAGAGGACAATGCTGTAAGCTGCTACTAAACTGACTTTGAGAAAGATACAAAAATAATATAGTATATTTGGACAAGAAACTGGGCAAGAAACAAATAATAATAATAAACTAAATAAAGAAATAATAATAAACTAAATTATATCACTGCCTGGGTACTAACCTTTGGTCTCTGACCCTGGAACTGTCGTCTCATCTGAATGGACTGCAGAGCTCTCATCTATTTTGTCATCTTGCAATCCCTTGTTCTTGTCATCTTTTGACAGAATTTCATCCAGGTTCCTGAGCTCCTCTGAGATCTGTTCCACTTTACGTTTAGTGTCAGCTGAGAGAGAGAGATACAGAGACAGATGTGCTAAAAATAATGTATCAATTAGAGGACAGTGTATGATTAAATGTAGGCTGATTGCTTCTATGGAGCAGAGTAAGTGAACGGAGCGGAGTGGAAGCGGAGTGAGGAGTGGTGCGGCATGATTTTGCCTGGAGCAGGTAGCGGGTTTTAAAACAATTGGAGCGTCATTGTTTTCTTTCGCTCCTAGAGCGCTCCACTAATGCTCCATCACGGGCACAAAACCTGTTAATGGCCCTTAATGCAATAATAACACTATTGGTATGTAGAAACTATGGAATTTCTGATATAACCATAAAGATTGTGATAAAAAAAATAAATAATTGTTTTTTTAAATCTAGCGGCACTTGGTAGCCTAATATTCAACCTCCCGCATGAAGGTTACTTTCGCTTTCACTCTCTGTATTCTGTTCACACTCCTATTGAGGTAAGCTTGTGGTAAAGCTCGAGTTAACTGCATGCTCGTGTCTCGTCACTTTATTCCTACATCAGCTGGCGTATATTTAAAATTAATGATGGGACGGCAAAGGAGAACATGAGTGAGAAGGTGATTGCCACGATCAAAGGTTCGTTGCGAAATCCTAAAAGACGTGTCCAGAAAACTTGATGATAATCCGTTCACATGTGGAGAGAAAATCTAAAGGTCAGTAACACATATATAACTCTCTCTCCCCTATTATATATTTTAAATAATTATTCTAATATAATGCATTGCAATCTTAACTGTAGGCTATTATGTTCCGCATTAAATAGAATTGAACTTTTAACGACCTAAAACACCAACTGAAATAATCAATATGTTAATATTGCGTAGTTTGACTTTGATCAATTGCCATCTAAATTTATTTTAGTGCTGCAGGCACATACAATTTGCTCACCCTGCATTATACATTTGAAGATGAAGAAGCTCAGCAAACGCGAACAGATGGGTAAATATAAAATCTTAAAAAAATTCAAAAAGCTAGTATTTCTAAAAGTGAACTCGGCATTAGATATATAGTTTTGATAGTCTTATCTAGTTTTGATTAAAAAAAAAGTGTGGAACATTCTGTGAATGTAATTGTTTCGTTCACAGAATTATAGGGCAAGGTTAATTAAAAGAAGTGCAATAATAGAAAATAATAGGCAATAATTAGGAAATAATACATAGGCCAAATAATGTTTTTTTTTGTGCAATTTATTAATTTGATTTAATTTAATGTTTTGTTTTCGTTCTGGTCTTTTTTTTTCATTTGATAATTCATATTTTTAATTTAATGTTTTTTTGTATAGTAATTTATTTAATTTATTAAATCCAGAGAATGTTGCAGACATGTTTCAAAAGCAAGCTGTTCCAATAAAGCACATTGTAGTTTTTCTCCTAGTATTGTGTATTAATTTTCATTTAATACATCTTCTGCATGGTAGGTTGTGATATTTAAAAGCATACTGAAAAACGTTACAGTGGAGAGGTAGTTAGGTGCTAATTTTGCCATGGAGCGAACATAGTGCGGGGTGTCTCTAATCCAAGAGCGTGGAGTGACCGAGGAGTGGGAAATGGACAACCCAGAGTGGAGATGGAGCGGAATGATTAAAGAATGCTTTGAGCGTGGAGGGGATTGTTGCCACTCTAGTCCACTCTGCTATGAGACGTCATCTCAAAGGACATCACTTCCGCAGCTGAGACATTTTTCATGAATAGAGTAATGAGTGAGCAGACAAAAGACAGAACTCATGATGTCAAAATCAGACTACTACAGTCTGATGAAACTTATCAAAGGGATAGTTCACCCAAAAATAAAAATTGTCATCATTTGCTCACCCTGATGTTGTTCCAAGCCTGTATGAATTCCTTTCTTCCGCGAAACACACGAAAAAGATGTTGGGCAGTATGTTAGTCTTAGTCATAGAGACTGACTGAGGCTGTCTTTGTCTAACCTAACCTAAACCTCCTTTTGTTTCTCCGGAAAAAGGTAAGTCATATACAGTTGAAGTCAGAAGTTTACATACACTTAGTTTGAAGTCATTAAAACTCATTTTTTAACCACTCCACAGATTTAATATTAGCAAACTACAGTTTTGGCAAGTCGTTTATGACATCTACTTTGTGCATGATGCAAGTAATTTTTTCCAACAATTGTTTACAGACAGATTAATTCACTTTTAATTGACTATATATCACAATACCAGTGGGTCAGAAGTTTACATACACTAAGTTAACTGTGCCTTTAAGCAGCTTGGAAAATTTCAGAAAATGATGTCAAGCCTTTAGCCAATTAGCTTCTGATAGGAGGTGTACTGAATTGGAGGTGTACCTGTGGATGTATTTTAAGGCCTACCTTCAAACTCAGTGCCTCTCTGCTTGACATCATGGGAAAATCAAAAGAAATCAGCCAAGACCTCAGAAAAAAAAAACTGTGGACCTCCACAAGTCTGGTTCATCCTTGGAAGCAATTTCCAAATGCCTGAAGGTACCACGTTCATCTGTACAAACAATAGCACGCAAGTATAAACACCATTGGACCACGCAGCCATCATACCACTCAGGAAGGAGACGCATTCTGTCTCCTAGAGATGAACGTAGTTTGGTGCGAAAAGTGCAAATCAATCCCAGAACAACAGCAAAGGACCTTGTGAAGATGCTGGAGGAAACAGGTAGACAAGTATCTATATCCACAGTAAAACGAGTCCTATATCGACATAACCTGATAGGCTGCTCAGCAAGGAAGAAGCCACTGCTCCAAAACCACCATAAAAATGCTAGACTACAGTTTGCAAGTGCATATGGGGACAAAGATCTTACTTTTTGGAGAACTGTCCTCTGGTCTAATGAAAGAACAATTGAACTGTTTGGCCATAATGACCATCAATATGTTTGGAGATAAAAGGGTGAGGCTTGCAAGCCAAAGAACACCATCCCAACCGTGAAGCATGGGGGTGGCAGCATCATGTTGTGGGGGTGCTTTGCTGCAGGAGGGACTGGTGCAGTTCACAAAATAGATGGCATCATGAGGAAGGAAAATTATGTGGATATACTGAAGCAACATCTCAAGATATCAGCCAGGAAGTTAAAGCTCAATCATAAATGGGTCTTTCAAATGGACAATGACCCCAAGCATACCTCCAAAGTTTTGGCAAAATGGCTTAAGGACAACAAAGTTAAGGTATTGGAGTGGCCATCACAAAGCCCTGGCCTCAATCCGATAGAAAATGTGTGGGTAGAACTGAAAAAGCGTGTGCGAGCAAGGAGGAGTGGGCCAAAATTCCAGCAACTTATTGTGAGAAGCTTGTGGAAGGCTACCCAAAAACATTTGTTAAATGTGAGCCAAAATCATCACAATTAAAAGAACCAAAGACTTAAACTACTTCAGTCTGTGTGCATTGAATTTATTTAATACACGAGTTTCACAATTTGGTTGAATTACTGAAATAAATGAACTTTTCCACGACATTCTAATTTATTGAGATGCACCTGTATTTGGCTAAGGTGTATGTAAACTACTGACTTCAAATCTAGGTTTGGAAAAACATGAGGGTACATGCGTAAATGATGATAGAATTAAAAGTTTTGGGTGAACTATCCCTTTAAGATCTCCTAAAATTTAAACGCTTAAGTGTAATCAGAGTCTAAGGCCACATCCACCACTCGTTTTCTTAAAGGGATAGTTCACCCAAAAAATGTAATTCTCTCATCATTAATTCACCCTCATGCCATTCCAGATGTGTGACTTTCTTTTTTCTGCAGAACACAAATGAAGATTTTTAGAAGAATATCTCAGCTCTGTTGGTGCTTACAATGCAAGCGAATGGTGACCAGAACTCAGAAGGCCCAAAAATGACATAAAGGAGATATTAAAGTAATCCATACGACTCCAGTGGTTTAATCCATGTCTTCTAAAGCAATATGTTGGTGAGAAACAGATCAATATTTAAGTCCTTTTTAACTATAAATCTCCACCTTTGACCAGCCCCAACCAGTAGGTGGCTGAATGTGAAAGTGTAGATTTAGTTAATAAAGGACTTAAATATTGATCTGTTTCTCACCCACACCAATCATATCACTTCAGAAGACATGGATTTAAACACTGGAGACTTATGGATTACTTTTATTCTGCATTATGGGCCTTTAAAGGTCTGGTCACCATTCACTTGCATTGCGAGTACAAACAGAGCTGAAATATTCTTTTAAAAATCTTCATTTGTGTTCTGCAGAAGAAAGAATGAGAGAACTTTCATTTTGGGCTGAACTATCCCTTTATGTATGTGGTAATGGAGAGCATTTTCAAGACACTGTTCTAGTGTGGATGTGACGTGTAACGTAGCTAAATTAATGCGCTTTCAAATGAAAACGTATTTGTGTGGACGTGGCCTAAGACAACTGGTGTAACGTACAGTACTATAAAGTGGTCATACCACGTTATGGCAGGCTGGACCACAGTTGATCACTACATACATAACCCTAACTTCTCAATTATAATGTTTCCTTTACATGAAAACATTGTTCCAACTTTCTTTCCTCTGTAAATGAAGACTTCACCTGTCCAACTTACAGACTTGAGCCTTGACGTAGTCCATGTACTGCTGGGCACTGAGAGCAGGTTGGCACACAATGCCTTGTGGCTTGGCATTGGAAGGTTGGCGCAGGAGCGGATGCTGGCATGTACGAGACGTGTGCACTGTCAGGACATAGCGACAGGACTGAGGTTCATCCACCCGTGCAATGAAGTCACTTGAGCCCTCCTCGCACACAAACTGTTAAAAAAAAACAAAAAAACAAATCACTGCCACTGGATGTAGCCCCATAAAACAGCAGCACGTGATGATAACAGCTCACTCCAAAAAGGTATTTTTGCTGTTCTCAAAAAGTTATTAGTGATGGTTTCGTCTTGTCTTCAGATTGATCGCTTTTTTTAATTTTCTCCATGGCTCGGAAAAAAGCAGGTTGATGTTGTTGTGAATGTATGCGCTCTTACTCTGACTTCTGTCTCTCTGGGGTTGCCGTTCAGGTCACATTTGGAGCCATTGACATATGACTGACTGTGATACCTCTTCAGCTTATGCTGCTTAGAAGCCTAAATAGAGGACAAGGAGGAATTTTCAGTTTTAACAAACCTTAACAAAAATCAACCTGTTTCCTACTAGAGAAGCATGATATATTGATGACCATATTGGTGTTGGTTGATAATAGTGACTGTGTTTTGTTCTTGGCATTGGATGATATAGACATTTAATTGTATACTCTTGTTTTAACGTATTCAAGAAGAGATAAATCTTTGCTGTATACATGCAATAGTGTATTTAACCATAGTAGAACTGTGTACGTTTATGCCTAAAAATTTGTTTTATTACTTGAAAAATATTCATAACAAATATCACCTCTATTAATGTTACTGATGTAATAAATATGTAGTCTATGCCAGTTTATTTTAGATCCGAATCATGCCTGTAGTTCTGATGATAATATGAAATGTTAAAATTGATAATGCTCTCCTGGAGGTACTATACATGTATTATACCCAATTTATCATTAAAATCCATTGGTTGTTACCCTGAGCACTACTTTCTGACCACAGTCACCAGTCTTTTAAAGCCTAACTAACTGTATCAACATTTAAGTTATCCCTTCTATATTTGAATGAGATCCCAAGAGTTTCAAGAGTAAGCCTTTACTTTTAAATTCAGTATTCAAAAGATGCTGTATTGTGAATTATTATATAATAATAATTTATTATATTATATAAATGTATTATATAATAATTTATTATTATAAATTATAGTATTGTGATGCTTGAATTCAATCAAGACACATAAAACTCTTGTGTGTGTTTTATTAACACACAAAATAATTTGTATAATATTGTTTATAATGTTTATAATATTGGTCACTGTATTGTAACTTCAGGGACCTACACTAAATTAGGCAGGTGGTTTTAATGTTGTGGCTGATCGGTATATTACACACACACACACACACACACACACACACACACGCTGGTGGCCAAAAGTTTGGAATAATGTACAGATTTAGCTGTTTCAGAAGGAAATTGGTACTTTAATTCACCAAGGTGTCATTCAGCTGATCACAACGTATAGTCAGGACAGTACTGATCTAAAAAACAGCACCATCACTATTTGAAAAAAGTAATTTATCATCAAATCTAGACAGCCCACATTTCCAGCAGCCATCACTCCAACACCTTATCCTTGAGTAATCATGCTAAATTGCTAATTTGGTACTAGAAATTCACTATTCACCATTATATCAAATACCTTTGAAAGCTATTTGGTTCGTTAAATGAAGCTTAACATTGCGTTTTTTTTTTTTGTTTTTTTTTTTTTCACTTAGTTAGACTTTTTATTTAAGAATGCAGAACACTGAGCAACAATGTTCAACTAAAGCTGTGGCCAAATGACTTTAGTACTGTTTTGTTTACATCTCACAAACACAACATGTGACCGTAGATTTCATATTCCCTGGACTTCATATGATTTGAGAAATTCTGCCTTCTGACACAACAAACTGAGTAGTTCTCTGTTCTCTAAGCACTTTAAGAAAGGTAAAGTATAATTTTCAGTCTTCAGCTGAATGTTTATCCCACTGTAATGGCCAAATTGTGTGGCATGCACATCTTTGTAAGCTTCTATGTTCATGATGTTTTGTGAGAACCTGTGGTCTGTCTTCAATAAACCACTTTCTTTTTTTCCTTTTTTTTGTTATTAAAAGTTTTTATTGATTCCATATAATATATATATATATAAAAACAGAATATTTGGAATCACATTATATTATTTACAACCCTTCCTCCCGAACATTAACCACCCCACCATCCAATCAAAAACAGACACCCCAGTGGTCAAATACAATTGACAAAGGCACACAAACAATAAAACAGAAGAAAATATTTAGAAATACATTTAAAAAATGTATATGTTCAAAAACAAAAAGGCTACAACATACACATTTAAAACACGTCTCCCTCCACTGTCCCTCCCCGAGAGCCCTCCAAAAAGGCCAAATAGCTGCCCCACCTCCTGATGAACATATCCGTGTTGCCTAGCCTTCTATATGACAACTCTTCCCAAGCTGCCACTCTGCCCATCTCCTCACACCACTCACGAAATGAGGGGGCTCCAGCTGACTTCCATCCTCTAAGGATAACCTGTCTGCCCACCATAACACCGGCCAGGATCCAATTCTTCATGTACTTATCTCCTACATCAATGAACGCCCCGTCACCCAAAATACAGAACCTGGGGCAAAAGGAGATCTGAGTACCCAATACATCGCCCATAAAATTCTGGACCCTCAACCAGAACTCCTCCTAACAGAGGTTAGTTCACTCTCCGTCTCTGTAGCGGATGTAACCCGATCCTTCCGACGGGTGACTATCCGCAAAGCCGCGGGCCCAGACGGCATTCCAGGCCACGTCATCAGAGCGTGCGCGAACCAGCTGGCTGATGTTTTTATGGACATTTTCAACCTTTCCCTCTCTTTGTCTGTAGTCCCCACATGCTTTAAAACGTCCACCATTGTGCCTGTTCCAAAGCAATCAAAAATCACTTGCTTAAATGACTGGCGTCCTGTTGCTCTGACCCCCATCATCAGCAAATGCTTTGAGAGACCAATCAGAGACTACATCTGCTCTGTGCTGCCTCTCTCTCTAGACCCATTGCGGTTTGCTTACCGCAACAATGCATTACTGATGATGCCATTGCATCTACAATACACACTGCTCTCTCCCACCTGGAAAAAAAGAACACTTATGTGAGAATGTTGTTTGTAGACTACAGCTCAGCATTCAACACCATAGTGCCCTCCAAGCTAGATGAGAAACTCCGGGCTCTGGGCTTAAACAGCTCGCTGTGCAGCTGGATCCTGCACTTCCTGTCAAGCAGACGCCAGGTGGTTAGAATAGGCAACAACATCTCATCACTGACCCTCGACACTGGAGACCCACAGGGCTGAGTTCTCAGCCCACTCTTGTATTCCTTGTACACACATGACTGTGTGGCAACACATAGCTCCAATGCCATCATTAAGTTTGCTGATGACACGACGGTGGTAGGTCTGATCACTGACAATGATGAAACAGCCTACAGAGAGGAGGTGCACACTCTGACAGACTGGTGTCAGGAGCACAACCTCTCCCTCAACGTCAGTAAGACAAAGGAGCTTGTGGTGGACTTCAGAAGAAAAGACAGAGAACACAGTCCCATCACCATCAATGGAGCACCAGTGGAGAGAGTCAGCAGCTTCAAGTTCCTGGGTGTCCACATCACTGAGGAACTCACATGGTCCATCCACACTGAAGTCATTGTGAAGAAGGCTCATCAGCACCTCTTCTTCCTGAGACGGCTGAGGAAGTTTGGAATGAACCGCCACATCCTCACACGGTTCTACACCTGCACTGTAGAGAGCATCCTGACTGGCTGCATCTCCGCCTGGTACGGCAATAGCACAGCCCACAACCTCAAAGCACTGCAAAGGGTGGTGCGAACAGCCAGACACATCATCGGAGGTGAGCTTCCCTCCCTCCAGGACAAATATACCAGGCGGTGTGTGAAAAAAGCTCGGAGGATCAACAGAGACTCCAGCCACCCGAGCCATGGGCTGTTCTCACTGCTACCATCAGGTAGGCAGTATCGCAGTATCAGGACCCACACCAGCCGACTCCATGATAGCTTCTTACCCCAAGCAATCAGACTTTTGAACTCTTGATCTCCCACGATCAAAATACATCAGCACTGCACTTTATTACTCTTATTCTTATATCTCACACCGGACTGTCATAAATTATATTATTATTATATTCTCTCTTAACAACTTACTATCAACCGACAGCCTGAATGTCAATACAGTACAATACAACCTACTGTACATTCTATATATACGTTTTAATTAAATAATGTGTATAATGTGTATCTATATTGTGTGTGTTGTATACTGTACAGTTTATGTTATTATTTGTATATTGTGTTGTGTGTAATTATGTGTATATTAGACTTTAAATTGTGTTGTGTTAATTTGATGTTATTGTAAATTGGTATATGTCTCATCACTGTCACGACTGCTATGTTGATCGGAACTGCATCCAAGAATTTCACACACCATTGCACTTGTGTATATGGCTGTGTGACAATAAAAGTGATTTGATTTGATTTTTTTATCTTACGACACCCCCAAAAAACATGGGTGTTGTCTCCATCTTCTAAATGGCATCGCCAGCAGGTGGATGTGTCCTTAAGACCAAGCCTATACAATTTAGAAGGGGTCCAATAAAATCTATGTAGAATCTTAAATTGCACAAGGCGCACCCTTGCATTTCTAGATGCAGACTTGACGTTTTTAAGAATCCTAGCCCACACTCCCTCCTCCAAAACCAAATTTAAATCTTCCTCCCATAATCTTTTGAGGGAATTTAAAGCTCCGTCCCCCAGACTCTGAATTAACAGGGAGTAATACACTGATGCCTCATGACCTTTTCCAAAAGCAACAATCACCACTCCCAGAGTATCTGCCGCACTGGGGAGGGTGTGCCACTCCCAAAAACAGTGCAGAGTAGGTGGCGCAGCTGTAAATACTTATAAAATTGAGATCTGGGAATCCCAAAATTTTGAACCAAATTTTCAAAAGGTCTCAATACTCCACTCTCATGTAGGTCACCGAGTGTATTAACCCCCCTCTCACAATCCAATCCGACCAACAGAAAGGGGACTTATTAATGCATAGTTTAGGGTTCTGCCATATGCTCGAGGCTACGTTTAAATAAATATCCAAATTAAACACTCTGGACACTTTTGTCCAATAAAACAAAATCTTGGGTAGGCCTAACCCACCTTTGTCAATCGGCCTATGTAACTTATTGAAATTTAACCTGGCACGCTTACTATTCCAAATGAAGGACTTTGCTATGCTATCAAATTGAGAGGGGGACATCTATAGGGAGAGATTGTAACAGGTAGTTGAATTTTGGAATACAGTTCATTTTGATAACATTAACCTTCCCAATCATTGATAAGTGTAATGAAGCTCACTTGTCCACATCATTCGAAAACCTTTTTATTAAGGGATCAAAATTAACTCTGACTAAATCAGACAAATTTGCTGGGAATAAAATTCCCAAATACTTAATGCCCTGTTTGGGCCACAGGAAGGTGCCCGGCTGGAAGGCCATTACTGGACAGTACGCTGTCAAAGCAAAACCTTCGGATTTAGACCAATTGAATTTGTATCCTGAGAACTTGGAAAAGGAATTAATAATTCTGTGGAGGCAAGGCATAGATCTTGTGGGGTCGGAGACGAATAACAAAATATCATCTGCATAAAGCAGAAGCTTATGCGCCACACCTCCCACAATCACCCCTGGAAAATCATCCTCCTTTCTTATCGTGGCTGCTAATGGTTCCAGGGCAAAACAGAACAATAATGGGGAAAGAGGGCAACCCTGCCGAGTGCCCCTATTCAGAGTAAAATAATCTGAAATTAATCCATTTGTTTGTACCGCTGCTACAGGGTGTCTATAAAGTAACTTAATCCAACCAATAAATGTACTCCCGAACCCATACATTTCCAAAATCTTAAAAAGATAATCCCATTCTACCATATCAAACGCCTTTTCGGCATCAAGTGAGATGGCAGCGACCGGAGTCTGATCATTCGAATCTAATCATTCGCCACTGACCACATGGTATTGATGAGACGCCTGATGTTATCAGAAGAGCTGCGGCCCCGAATAAACACCACCTGATCTATATGTATAAGAGATGTCATAACCTTACTTAATCGGTTAGCCAAAATTTTTACATCTAGTTGGATCAGGGAGATTGGACGGTAACTTTTACACTCACTTGGATCTTTGTCCTTTTTAAGAATCAGACTGATCCGGGCTTGTGTCATGGTTGGAGGAAGCTTTCCATTCTTTAATGATTCAGTATAAACTTATAACAAAAGTGGAGCCAATTCTGTAGCATAGGATCTAAAAAAAGTATGACTGTCTTGCCCTGAAACTCCACTTTCCACGACAAAATAGTATTATATCTATATTTCAATCGGGTCAATTCTCTGAGGCCATCAGATGACATACGGTGCTTCAGCTCTGCCTCGGCACTTTTAATACTCCTTCCAACTCCACGAGCTTTCATGCCTTGGATTTTTTGATGAATGATGCATACTGTATGATCCGGCCCCTAAGAACCGCCTTAAGTACCTCCCAAGCCACGCCCACAGAGGATACGGAGGACCAGTTGGTCTCAATATAAACATTGATTTCAGTCTTTAACATTTATTGGAAATCAGGATTTTGCAAAAGGGATATATTAAGGCGCCAACTATATGATTTTGATGTGGCAACACCTCTAAACTCACCAGGGTGTGATCCGAGACTAAAATGTTTCCAACTGAGCAATCAACAACAGATGAAATGAGGGATTTGGATATTAAAAAAAAAAATCTATTCTAGAATAAATCTTATGGATTGATGAAAAAAATGTATAGTCTCTACCAGATGGGTTCAAATGTCTCCAAATATCTGTAAGACCAAGATTTTTACACATCCTGTGAAGTGTCACTGTTGCTCTAGGGGGCTTACACACTTTTGCTTCACTATGATCAAGGACTGAGTCCATCAAATGATTAAAGTCTCCTCCCAATATTATATCATGAGGGGTGCCAGCGACTTGCAACATCCCTTCAAGATCTATAAAAAAGCCCTGATCATCAGCGTTAGGTGCGTAAATATTAGCCAAAATCAGACTGTGCTCATGAATTTCTGCTAAAACAATAATGACTCTCCCTAATTTATCTTTAATCTATTTGAGACATTTGAATTGTAAATGTTTATTTACCAATATAATGACTCCCTTGCTCTTACTTGAGCCAGCACTAAAGAAAACATGTCCACCCCATATCTTCCCAAATTTTTCAGCTTCTTGTGGGGAAAGACGTGTTTCTTGAAGAAACACTATATCATATTTCTTACGTTTAAGAAAAGAAATAACCTTCCTTCTTTTTATGGGGTGCCCCAACCCATTAACATTCCATGTGGAGAGAGATAGTACAATCATATTAACATTTGGCATTTTGATATAATAGAAAAAATAAATTGTGTGCCAAAAACTAAATTATGAAGACCATATTTCAACATTAATGCAACAATAAAACCCTGAACTTCCCCCCGAACAAAACAAACAGAAAAAAGAAAAACATGCGCATTAACCCCGCGCATGACAGCGCCAACCGGCGTCAATCCCTCTAAACTCAAAGAGTTCATGTACGCCTACGAGAGCCCCCGCGACAATTTTGCCATCGGATTGCTCAATTTTGCCTCACAAATTTGTAAGGCAAAATTACATAACATCAAATATTTTGTAAAACAAACCCCAGCCAATAGGCAGAATAAACACAAAGAACGTGTAGACTCATTCACAGAACTGTCTCGAAGGTGTGTTCCTTCACAAAACAAATTCCAGCCGATATAAAGCCATTCAGTTTCCTCGGACAGACAAACGAATCTTCAGTGAGCCAGCTGATGAGTGCAGCAGATGTAATCATTGTAATCATTCCAATGTCTCATGAAAATACTCAACAAATCATACTCCAGCCAGCAGGAGGCATAAGCACAAGGAACTGACAGATTCATCCATAACTGTCCCGAAGTAATGTTATTTAACAAAACAAGCTCCAACAGCTAGGCGGAACCAGCACAAAAGGAAACGAAACACGCATCCCGGTTCCTCGGATGGTCAAGAGTCAATTCACTCGGAGGCCGCATAAAAGTATATCCCATGATTTACACAGTCCGCCAACTTTATAAAAGACATCCTTTGTGTGGGCATGTAGATATTTTGCGGTCATCCGTAGTGTCTATTCCCAATCTGCCCGGGAACTTCATTGTATAAGTGATCTTCCGTCAATGCAAAAGTTTCTTTAAGGAAAAGTGTTAATACACAAAACAAAACAAACTCCAGCTGCTCGGCGGAGCCAACGCAAAAACAAACAAAAATGGTGCCCAGCTTCCTCCGAAAGCCAGAGTATGTACAGTGAGTCAATCCACTCACAAGAAAAACACCCAATGGTTACTCACCCATTGTTTCAATAAAAGATATTGCCTGATTGGGACATGTAAAAACTTTGCTGCCATCCTTGGTGTTTATTCTCATTCTGGCCAGAAACATCAGAGCAAAAGTGATCTTGTGCTGATGTAAGAGTTTCTTGCATTCCTTAAACCGATCGCATTTCGCTCGTCGAGTTCGCAAATTCCGGGAACAAGAAAATATTGTAATTCTTCCAAGAAAGCTTTCCTTTGCTCCTCACCTGGCGCAACACGAGATCTTTATCGGATGATCTCAAAAATTTAGCCAGAATCGATCGGGGCCTTCCTCCCTCAGCAAATCTGTGAGCTGGGACTCTGTGAGCTCACTCAATTTCCAGCTTGTGGCCTGTTATGTCGAGCAGACTCGGGAAAAGCTCGTCTAGGAATTTCACCATATCTCTGCCCTCCTCATGCTCAGGAATTCCAACAATTCGAACGTTATTCCTGCGGCTTCTATTCTCAAAATCTTCAAGCTTTTCAAGAACACGTTCCAAATCAACTTTGGTCGCGTTTTTCAACATCAGTCACTCTAGTAACTAACTCAGAGAATTTTTATAATCAATCGACGTATTACAGCGAGATCCTCCAAGTCCACAAGTACCTTCATCAACATCACCGACATGTTGGACAGTCGACGCTGGATTCCTTCTCCCGACGCGCCATCCAAATTGAGTCCCCGGTCCACAGGCCTGTCTGGGCTTTCATCTTGAACACGTAAATGTCTTTTAATGTCTCCAGAGCCTGAGGATTTTGACTTCTTTACTTTCATGAAAATAATTTAAAAAAAATTAGCAAAGTGCGCAGAGCTGTCTCTCACACTTCTGCACTTTGCATGGTGTCACTTGGCTCCCTTTGCGTTTGTTTTTGAGTTGCCACATTTTGCAATAGACTGGCATGTCTTAAGGTCAATATTAGGTCAAAAATGGCAAAAAACAAACAGCTTTCTCTAGAAACTCATCAGTCAATCATTGTTTTGAGGAATGAAGACTATACAATGCTTGAAACTGCCCAAAAAAAAACTGAAGATTTCATACAAAGGTGTACACTACGGTCCTCAAAGACAAAGGAATTTTTTTTCAAATAGTAATAGTAATTTTTCACGTTATTAATGTCCTGACAATACATTGTGATCAGTTGAATGCCACTTTGGTGAATAAAAGTACCAATTCCTTTCCATAAGAGCAAAATCTGTGCATTATTCCAAACTTTTGGCTGTCAGTATATATATATTTATATATATATATATATATATATATATATATATATATATACACACACCGATCAGCCACAACATTAAAACCACCTGCCTAATATTGTGTAGGTCCCCCTCGTGCCGCCAATACAGCGCCAACCCGCATCTCAGAATGCCAGACGGGTGTGTGTGCCAGTGTGTGTGTGTGTATGTATGTATGTGTGTGTGTGTGTATATATGTATATATTATATATATATATACATATACATACACACACACACACACACACACACACACACACACAGTATATATATATATATATAATTTTTTTTACTTATTTTTTAAACTGGCTAATTGAAAATAATTATATGCAGAATTTTTATATTGGTGTATCCCTAATTTATTCACTTTCTGAAAGGAAGAGGAAGAACATGGAGAGAGAAAAAGGAAAATTTGTAACAAGTAAATAAGGCATTTTAATTGATTCCTTACCTTGGCAGTTTCATTGGTCCAGTCAAACTCTGAATCATAATATCCCAAAAATAGCACATCTCCATTGATCTCTGAATCTATAAGCACAGACATTGTATTGCGTTAACAAATCTTGCAAAGTTTAAACACCAGAGACCACTCAGTCCTTTTTCCATGAAAAAGACAAGAGTCATTACACAAGTGTGCTCAGGCTGTACAACCAGCTACATATTTATTTCCCCGTTACAAAATGCTATTAGACATTGTAAGACTTCAGTTATTTAGACAATAGTATTAAAGACACATAATGTGAATTATTTAGCATACCTTCTAAATGGTACTGCCTAATGTGCTGGCCGTAGCAGAACTCATATGTCCACCAGTCTTTGGTCTATAAACAGAAGACAAAAGAAGTTGCAAGCCCCTTTAACAAGTTTGCAAATCACTGAATTACAGGTAATAAAATGGACTTTGGCAAATGGCAATAATTTATTTTCTCTGAAAGGAATATTCCACTCAAAACTGAAAATTCTCTAATTTACTCATCCTCATCATGTCTATGACTTCTACAGAACACTAACCAACATTTTTTGAGGAATATCTCAGCTCTTTAGGTCCTTCCAATGTAAGTGAATTGTGACCAAATATTTGAAGCTCCAAAAAGCACATAAAGGCCACATAAAAGTAATACATAAGACTCCAGTGGATTAATCCATGTCTTCTGAAGCGATTCAATTGGTTTTGGGTGAGAACAGACCAAAACGTAACTCCTTTTTCACAGTACATCTTGTCATTACAGTCTCTAGGCACGATCATGATTCCAAGCTCGATTACATTTCCTAGTGCTTGACGCATACACAGGATGCTTCTCAAATGGAAGGCTGCAGCCTAGTTAGGTTGTGTCCTTCCTAGACCAGTCCTTCTGGCTGCAGGCTAGACTCCTCCTCAGCATTCAGTGCTATAATGAGATGGACTAGTAAGTGTGCATGTCAAACCATATGCTTAGAACAAGTGATATTTTACTTTGTTTAGAAAACCCATTGTGGCAGTGGGGGTGTGGTCAAGCATCTCTCCGGAGACAGAGAAAGCGGTAAGGACGCTTACACCTGAGCTAAATTATGTCTAACACCTGTCTCTAATTTCAGTGAGCACGGGGAAAGCGGCACAAATAGAGCGACACAGCACTTAGTCGGGGAGAGAGACTGGGCACGACAGAGCCGAGCCAGAGCAAGAGTTTTTTAGTAGTGAAAGTTTATTTGTGAAAGCAGTGTGTGTTAGTGTTTAGTTTAGTGCTTAAAGGTAAACTGTAAAGTGGTGTGGCGAAGAGGGAAAAATAAAGCCTCACCTTAAGAAGGAAAACTGCTTCTCGCTTCATCTTTTACACCTATATACTTCAGAAAATGAGAAATATGTCCTTAATCTCTACATTATTTTAGCAAAATGTGTTATTCACAAATTTACAGTCACTCAAAAAAAGCCTTTAGATAATACATTTTGCAACACTGATCTTAGAATTTATATTTATTTTAAATCCTTTCAATAAAGAAAAAAATGGAACCATAGACTTGTAAAAACTATAAAACTTTTCAAGCTTTTCAAATTCGTGTTACTGCCTTTTTATTAAATTCCTTTTTGTCTTTTTTTGTTGCTTTGTATCTTCTTATTTGTTGTATTGTCTAAACTACTTGCATTTTTTTTCTACATACTGTCATTGCTGCAAATGCAAATTTAAAAACTTTAAAAAGAGAGAAAAAAGTAAGCTGCGTCATAAAGGTTTCTGCCTCCGTGGTCATGCGACTCATTTTCCACCCTTTTTTTTTTCATGTGCAAAGGATTGTGGGCCATGAAGAATACACCCGATGCATGCTCCAAAATATGGCAAACAAAGGCTGCGAAATGAGGCTGCCTTCCAAGTGTACTCACAATTGAGATGGCCTTCGACAATGCTTGATGTCATGGCAGCCGAGATATCCAGCCTAACGAGGCTGCAGCCTTCCAATTGAAAAGCACCCACAGAGAGCTAGATGGTGCTAGGAAGGGTAGAGCTTGAACTCATGATCACCAAGGAGACTCCTGATGTCAAGATGTAAAGTGAAAAGGGAGTTATTTTTTTGGTCTGTTCTCATCCAAAACCGATTGGATCGCTTCAGAAGACATGGATTAAACCACTGGAGTCTTTTATCTTGTACTTTTATGCTGCTTTATGTGCTTTTTTTGTTTTGTTGTTGAGCTTTAAATTTTTGTTCACCATTCACTTGCATTGTATGGACATACAGAGCTAAGATATTCGTCTAATAATCTTTGTGTTCAGCAGAGGAAATAAGTAATTGATGAGAATTTTCATTCTGGGGTAAACTATTCCTTGAAGGTGCTTTTCCTAAATAACATTTTGTGATTAATACAATACATCCACTCAAATCTTGGTCTGTAGTTGTGGATGTCCAGTACTGTTTAGGTCACTCTGACATAGATGTTGGAAGAGATGACAACCTTAATTAAGCAGGCTGCAGTCTGCATGGGTTTGAGGAGCTCAGGGACTCCTGGGCCACTGTAGCCCTGCACGTCAGGCTCCGACACCGGGTCCTGATGAAAGCGCACAGCCTGAGCAGGCAGCCTACACTCATACAGCTGCTTGTATTTGTTAGAAACCAACATCACATCTTCCACCTAAAAATAAGAACAGAAAGAACATGAGCGAAACAGAGAAAGGGAAATAGAAAAGGAGAACCAGAGAGCGAGAAAGAGAGCGATTTGTCTACTGCAATGTGATTTACAGTGTCACCTCATGACGGAAGAGCTCAACAAACCAGAAACTTTACAATTTAATACTTCCATAGGATGCATAGTAGTTACAATCATATGAAACATTTTGCAATATGGCAGATATTAGATCCAAAATAACAACCTGCTTTCACACGAGCTAATTCCCCAATACTAGCTTAACAATTCTGTATAAGACCAGCAGAAGCCAGCAGCAAACACTGGCGTGTTTACATAAATATGCAGCTGTCTGTTTCTGTTTACAGTCAAGCTGCTGTACATCAAGCTAACAGCTGTCTGCCTAGCAAACAAACAGCTAGCTTCAGCTATGGCCAAAACAATCTTACCTGCCCCATAATAACAGGGTCGGGCAGAATCTGTATTCCATATTTCATTTCATTTAATTCTTCTAAATTCAAAAAGGCCCATACGGACAGGAGACATGTTAAGAAAAAAACATATAATCCTCTTAACCACTTTATCAAGGAGGAAGCCATAGTTATCTCTTATCGCAAACTAGCGTTGTCAAACGGCTTGTTATTTGGTGCATGTCGATGTGCGCTAGGCAACTGGATTGGACGTTTTGAAAAGTTGACATGTGATTGGATAGTACAAACGTCAGTCAAGTTCAGAGCGTGTTTTCATTGGATATCTGGCGCTAAAAGACACCCATCAGTCACGAAAACGACTTCCATTGGACCCGACACGTACATGGGAGATGCGACTGTGCTTGACACAAAATAATGTCATGTTTCAGCCTCACGGGGTCGCTGTGGAGTGTTTAAAAGTGCTCAGCCGCACAGCACACATTCTTTTGGTTTTCTGTATCTTTATTTTTGCGTGGTGGATGGAAATTGTGCGGATGGCACTAGTCATATTATATAATCACGCAGTGGAACAATATTTAAATATTCCATGCACAAATCTCCAGTGCAGCTTAACTCCTTTCTTGCCTTTGAGAACATAAAAACAAAAGATTAGATTAGATTAAACTTTATTGTCATTGTGCAGAGTACAGGTACAGAGCCAATGAAATGCAGTTAGCATCTAACCAGAACTGCAAATAGCAATATGTGTGTGTATATATATATATATATATATATATATATATATATATATATATATATATATATATATATATATATATATTATTTACAACCCTTCCTCATGAACATTAACCACCCCACCCCACCACCCAACACAAACAGATACCCCAGTGGTCAAATACAATTGACAAAGACACACAAACAAACAATAAAACAGAAGAAAATATTTAGAAATACATTTTTAAAAAGTATATGTTCAAAAACAAAAAGGCTACAACATACACATTTAAAACAACATGTCTCCCTCCACTGCCCCTCCCCGAGAGCCCTCCAAAAAGGCCAAATAGCTGCCCCAACTCCTGATGAACATATCCATGTTGCCTAGCCTTCTATATGACAACTCTTCCCAAGCTGCCACCCTGCCCATCTCCTCACACCACTCACGAAACGAGGGGGCTCCAGCTGACTTCCATCCTCTAAGGATAACCTGTCTTCCCACCATAACACCGGCCAGGATCCAATTCTTCATGTACTTATCTCCTACATCAATGACCACCCCTTCACCCAAAATACAGAGCCTGGGGCAAAAGGAGATCTGAGTACCCAGTACGTCTCCCATAAAATTTTGGACCCTCAACCAGAACTCCTGTATCTTACGACACCCCCAAAAAACATGGTGTCTCCATCTTCTAAATGGCATTGCCAGCAGGTGGGTGTGTCCTTAAGACCAAGCCTATACAATTTAGAAGGGGTCCAATAAAATCTATGTAGAATCTTAAACTGCATAAGGTGCACCCTTGCATTTCTAGATGCAGACTTGATGTTTTTAAAAATCCTAGCCCACACTCCCTCCTCCAAAACCAAATTTAAATCTTCCTCCCATAATCTTTTGAGGGAATTTAAAGCTCCGTCCCCCAGACTCTGAATTAGCAGGGAGTAATTCAATGATGCCTCATGACCTTTTCTAAAAGCAGTAATCACCACTCCCAGAGTATCTGCCGCACTAGGGGGGTGCGTGCCACTCCCAAAAACAGTGCAGAGTAGGTGGCACAGCTTATAAAATTGAGATCTGGGAATCCCAAAATTTTGAACCAAATTTTCAAAAGGTCTCAATACTCCATTCTCATATAGGTCATCGAGTGTATTAACCCCCTCTCACAATCCAATCTGACCAACAGAAAGGGGACTTATTAATGCATAGTTTAGGGATCTGTCATATGCTCGAGGCTACGTTTAAATAAATATCCAAATTAAACACTCCATATCGAGTGTAAATGCAAAATAACAGGGTGTGACTTAACTTCTCAGATTAATTTGATCGAAAGGCTATGCAGAGGCGAGATAGGGGCAAGAGTTTCCTTTTCAATACAAAACCAGGGAGGGGCTCTCTCAGGTGGAAGCGACCAATGAGCCAAATGTCTGAGACCGAATGCATAATAATAAAACAAAATCTTGGGTAGGCCTAACCCACCTTTGTCAATCGGCCTATGTAACTTATTGAAATTTAACCTGGCACACTTACCATTCCAAATGAAGGACTTCGCTATGCTATCAAATTGCTTGAAATTAGAGAGAGGGACCTCTATAGGGAGAGACTGTAGCAGGTAGTTGAATTTTGGAATACAGTTCATTTTAATTACATTAACCTTCCCAATCATCGATAAGTGTAATGAAGCCCACCTGTCCACATCATTCGAAAACATTTTTAATAAGGGATCAAAATTAACTCTGACTAAATCAGACAAATTTCCTGGGAATATAATTCCCAAATACTTAATGTCCTGTTTGGGCCACTGGAAGGCGCCCGGCTGGACAGTACGCTGTCAAAGCCAAAGCTTCGGATTTAGACCAATTAACTTTGTATAATTTGAAATTAATCCATTTGTTTATAACGCTGCTACAGGGTGTTTATAAAGTAACTTAATCCAACCAATAAATGTACTCCCGAACCCATACATTTCCAAAATCTTAAAAAGATAATCCCATTCTACCATATCAAACGCCTTTTCGGTGTCAAGTGAGATGGCAGCGACCGGAGACTGATCATTCGCTACTGACCACATGATATTGATGAAACGCCTAATGTTATCAGAAGAGCTTCGGCCCCGGATAAACCCCACCTGATCTATATGTATAAGAGATGTCATAACTTTACTTAATCGGTTAGCTAAAAATTTTGACAATATTTTTACATCTAGTTGGATCAGGGAAATTGGACGGTAACTTTTACACTCACTTGGATCTTTGTCCTTTTTAAGAATCAGACTGATCCGGGCTTGTGTCATGATTGGAGGAAGCTTTCCATTCTTTAATGATTCAGTATAAACTTCTAACAAAAGTGGAGCCAGTTCTGTAGCATTAGATCTAAAAAATTCTGCGGCAAAACCATCTGGCCCCGGAGCCTTGCCAGTAGGTAGGTACTTAATTACCTCGTCAAGCTCCTCCAAAGTTATCTCAGAATCAAGATCGTTTTTTGCTCAGTCTTCAGTTTAGGAAGATCTAATGGTTCCACAAAGTTTCTAATATCTTCATCAGTAGACAAAGACGTGGAACTATAAAGATCAAGATAGAATCCTTTAAAGGCATTATTAATATCAATGGCTGAGGTAAAAATTTCACCACCAGCAGATTTCACTGAGGGAATGGTAAAAAAAAGACTCTCTCTGCTTTATATATCTAGCCAAAAGCTTCCCTGCTTTGTCCCCCGAATAACCAAAACTCCACTTTCTGCGACAAAATAGTATTATATCTATATTTCAGTCGGGTCAATTCTCTGAGGCCATCAGATGACATACAGTGCTTCAGCTCTGCCTCTGCACTTTTAATATTTCCTTCCAACTCCACGAGTTCTTGTGCTTTGGCTTTTTTGGTGAATGAGGCATACTGTATGATCCGACCCCTAAGAACCACCTTAAGTGCCTCCCAAGCCACGCCCACAGAGGATACCGAGGACCAGTTGGTCTCCATATAAACACTGATTTCAGCCTTTAACATTTGTTGGAAATCAGGATTTTGCAAAAGGGATACATTAAGGTGCCAACTATATGATTTCTTTTTCTCTATATGTGGCAACAGCTCTAAACTCACCAGGGCATGATCTGAGACTAAAATGTTTCCAATTGAGCAATCAACAACAGATGAAATAATGAAAAATCTATTCTAGAATAAATCTTATGGACTGATGAAAAAAATGTATAGTCTCTACCAAATGGCTTCAAAAGTCTCCAAATATCTGTAAGACCAAGATTTTTACACATCCTGTGAAGCGTCAATGTTGCTCTAGGGGGCTTACACACTTTTGCTTCACTATGATCAAGGACTGAGTCCATCAAAAGATTAAAGTCTCCTCCCAAAATTATATCATGCCAGCGGCTTGCAACATCCCTTCAAGATCTATAAAAAAACCCTGATCATCAGCGTTAGGTGCGTAAATATTAGCCAAAATCAGACTTTGCCCCTGAATTTCTGCTAAAACTATAATGACTCTTCCTAATTTATCATTAAACAGTTTGAGAAATTTGAATTGTAAATGTTTATTTACCAATATAATGACTCCCTTGCTCTTACTTGAGCCAGCACTAAAGAAAACATGTCCACCCCATATCTTCCCAAATTTTTCAGCTTCCTGTGGGGAAAGATGTGTTTCTTGAAGAAAAACTATATCATATTTCTTACGTTTAAGAAAAGAAATAACCTTCCTTCTTTTTATGGGGTGCCCCAACCCATTCATATTCCACGTGGAGAGAGATAATATACTCATATTAACATTTTACATTTTGATATAATAGAAAAAATAATTTGTGTTTCAAAAACAAAATTATGAAGACCATATTTCAACATCAATGCAACAATAAAACCGTGATCTTCCCCCCGAAAAAAAACAAACAGAAAAAAGAAAAACGTGCGCATTAACCCCGCACACGACAGCGCCAACCGGCGTCAATCCCTTTAAACTCAAAGAGTCCATGTACACCTACGACAACTTTGCCATCGGATTGCTCAATTTTGCCTCACAAATTTTTAAGGCAAAATTACATAACATCAAATATTTTGTAAAACAAACCCCAGCCAATAGGCAGAATAAACACAAAAAACGTGTAGACTCATTCACAGAACTGTTTCAAAGGTGTGTTCCTTCACAAAAAAAATTCCAGCCAATATAAAGCCGTTCAGTTTCCTCGGACAGACAAACGAATCTTCAGTGAGCCAGCTGATGAGTGCAGCAGATGACATAATCATTCCAATGTCCCACGAAAATACTCCACAAATCACACTCCAGCCAACAGGAGGCATAAGCACAAGGAACTGACAGATTCATCCATAACTGTCCCGAAGAAATATTATTTAACAAAACAAGCTCCAACCGCTAGGCAGGACCAGCATAAAAGGAAACGAAACACACATCCCGGTCCTCGGATGGTCAAGAGTCAATTCACTTGGAGGCCGCATAAAAGTATATCCCATGATTTACACAGACCGCCAACTTTATAAAAGACATCCTTTGTGTGGGCATGTTGATATTTTGCGGTCATCCGTTCATTGTAAAAGTGATCTTCCGTCAGTGCAAAAGTTTCTTTAAGGAAAAGTGTTAATCCACAAAACAAAACAAACTCCAGCTGCTCGGCGGAGCCAATGCAAAAGGAAACAAAAATGGCACCCAGCTTTCTCCGAAAGCCAGAGTATGTACAGTGAGTTAATCCACTCACAAGAAAAACACCCATTGTTTCAATAAAAGACATTGCCTGATTGGGACATGTAAATACTTTGCTGCCGTCCTTGGTGTTTATTCTCAGTCTGGCTGGAAACATTAGAACAAATGTGATCTTCCGTTTCTCTCTTGTCGAGTTCGCAAAGTCCGGGAACAAGAAAATATTGTAATTCTTCCAAGAAAGCTTTCCTTTGCTCCTCGCCTGGTGCAACACGAGATCTTTATCGGATGATCTCAAAAATTTGGCCAGAATCGATCGGGGCCTTCCTCCCTCAGCAAGTCTGTGAGCTGGGACTCTGTGAGCTCGCTCAATTTCCAGCTTGTGGCCTGTTATGTCGAGCAGACTCAGGAAAAGCTCGTCTAGGAATTTCACCATATCTCTGCCCTCCTCATGCTCAGGAATTCCAACAATTCGAATGTTATTCCTGCGGTTTCTATTCTCAAGATCTTCAAGCTTTTCAAGAACACGTTCCAAATCAACTTTGGTCGTGGGCGGATTAGTGGCTAATTCCCTCTCTGATGACTCCAAATAATCGACTCGTTTTTCAACATCTGTCACTTGTGACTAGCTCAGAAATTTTTTTCCATCGCCGTAATCGATCGACGTATTACAGCGAGATCCTCCAAGTCCGCAAGTACCTTCGTCAACATCACCGACTTGTTGGACAGTTGACGCTGGATTCCTTCTCCCGCCGTGCCATCCAAATCGAGTCCCCTGTCCACAGGCCTGTCTGGGATTTCATCTTGAACACGTAAGTGTGTTTTAATGTCTCCAGAGCCCGAGGATTTTGACTTCTTTGCCATGTTTACTTCAAACAGTAAATGTGTAACTGGGTGTATCGAATTTCACCGTATTATATCATGAAAATAATTAAAAAAATTAGCAAAGTGCGCAGAGCTGTCTCTCACACGTCTGCCCTTCGCGTGGTGTCACTGTACTCTCTGAGTGTTATGGATCTTAACCCCATTAAGCTTTTGTGGGATCAGCTAGACTTTAAGATGCATGAGAAGTGCCCGACAAGACAGCCACATCTATGGCTAGTGCTACAGGAAGCGTGGGGTGAAATGTCACCGGAGTATCTGGACAAACTGACAGCTAGAATGTCAAAGATCTGCAAAGCTGTTTTTGCTGCACGTAGAGGATTTTTTGATGAGAACTCTTTGAAGTAGTTTAAGAAGTTCTGAACATTTTTTTTCAAATAGTAATAGTAATTTTTCATGTTATTAATGTCCTGACTATACATTGTGATCAGTTGAATGCCACTTTGGTGAATAAAAGTACCAATTTCTTTCCATAAGAGCAAAATCTGTACATTATGACTTATTCAGTAACTTATAACGATTTAAGCCTATTTTCCACATTACTTTTTAATTATTATAGCCATTTTTTTTTATAGGCCTACTTTTTTTTTTTTTTTTTTTTTTTTTATGCCAATGTGCACTGGTGGCCAAAAGTTTGGAATAATGTACAGATTTTGCTGTTTCGGAAGGAAATTGGTACTTTAATTCACCAAAGTGGCATTCAACTGATCACAAAGTATAGTCAGGACATTACTGATGTAAAAAACAGCACCATCACTATTTGAAAAAAGTCCATTCTGTACAAGTGATAAATACACTGGCAGCCAGAAGTTTGGAATAATGTACAGATTTTGCTCTTATGATTCTGATTGCCTGTTTTCTATTTCTGGTCTCGGATGGCAAGTTTTTTTTTTTTTTTAGTTTATTTATTTATTTTTATTATTGCTTCTATATATATACACATACATATGTACAAATACAGATCTGTTACATACAGATGCAAGGGAAGAGGTAGGGTATGTTGGATAAATATAAAGAGACTAAGCTGTATATTGCACATAATTATTGCTCAATGGGGCAGTTTTGTTCCTGTGCCTGACGGTTCTGGTGCTCAGTGCTCTGTAGCGCCGGCCAGAAGGTGGTCAGGGTGAGTGGGGTCCAGAGAGATTTTTCCTGCCCTTTTTCCTCACTCTGGAAGTGTGCAGTTCTTGAAGGGAGGGCAGGGGGCAACCAATAATCCTCTCAGCAGTCCAAACTGTCCTTTGTAGTCTTCTGATGTCCAATTTCATAACTGAACCAAACCAGACAGTTATTGAAGTGCAGAGGACAGACTCAGTGACTGCTGAGTAGAATTGTATCAGCAGCGCCTGTGGCAGGTTGAACATCCTCAGCTGGCAAAGGAAGTACAGCCTCTGCTGGGCTTTTTTCACAAGTCAGTGTGGGTCTCCCACTTCAGGTCCTGTGAGATGGTAGAGCCCAGGAACCTGAATGATTCCACTGCTGCCACAGTACTGTTTAGAATGGTGAGTGGGGTCAATGTTGAGGTGTTCCTCCTAAAGTCCATTATCATCTCCACTGTTTTGAGCATGTTCAGCTCCAGGTTGTTTTGACTGCACCAGTCTAATAGATAGATAGATAGATAGATAGATAGATAGTAGTGGCCAAAAATATTGGCACCCATGGTAAATCTGCACAAAGAAGGCTGTGAAAAAATTCTGCATTGTTAAAGCCTTTTGATCTTTCATTCAAAACATTCACAAAAATCTAACTTTTAATTGAAGTAAAACAATTGAAGCAGGGGAAATATCTCATTATTATATAAATATTTTTCTCCACAATGCATTGGCCATAATTATTGGCACCCTTTTATTTAATATTTTTTTGCAACATCCCTTTACCAAGATAACAGTTCTGAGTCTTCTCTTATAATGTCTAATGAGGTTGGAGAACACCTGGCAAGGGATCTTAGACTATTCGTCCATACAGAATCTCTCCAGATCCTTCCAGTTCAGAGGTCTATGTTGGTGGACTCTCCTCTTCAGTTCACCTCACAAATTTTCTATGGGGTTCAGGTCAGGGGACTGGGATGGCCATGGCAGAACCTTGATTTTGTGGTTAGTGAACCTTTTTTGTGTTGATTTTGATGTTTGTTTTGGATCATTGTCCTGCTGGAAGTTCCAACTAGGGCCCATTGTAAGCTTTCTGGCAGAGGCAGTCAGGTTTTGATTTTTGTATCTGTTGGTGTTTGATAGAGTCCATAATGCCATGTATCCGAACAAGATGTCCAGGACCTCCATGGGCATTGGGTACTTCATCTCTGTGTACGCCAAACCCATCTCTGGTGTTTGCTGCCAAAAAGCTCTTTTTGTGATTCATCTGACCATAGAAACTGGTCGCATTTGAAGTTCCAGTAATGTCTGGCAAACTAAAGACGCTTGAGTTGTAGTTGGATGAGAGCAGATGCTTTTTTTCTTGAAATCCTCCCAAACAACTTGTGATGTAGGTGATGTCTGATTTTTTTTTAGACTTTATGACCCCAAGACCAAATTAATTTCTGCAATTCTCCAGCAGTGATCCTTGGAGATTCTTTGGCCACTTGAACAATCCTCCTCACTGTGTGTGGAGTCAATAAAGACACGTCCTTTTCCAGGCCAATTCTTAACATCTTCAGTAGATTGGAACATCTTAATTATTGCCCTGATTGTGGAAATGGGTATTTTCAATGCTTTAGCTATTTTCTTACAGCCACTTCCCAATTTGTGAACCTTTATAGTTCACATCAGAACTATATTCTTTAGTCTAACCCACTGTGATTGATGATTAAGGGAATTTGGCTTGTATGTTACCTCATATTTATACCCCTGTGAAACAGAAAGTCATAGCTGAACAATTTCATGTTCCTAGTCACCCAGGTGCACTAAAAACAAAAAAAAAAACAAAAAAAAGTAAAATATGAATGGGAAAATACTTCAGATATATTTTACTCAATTTCTAGGGGTGCCAATAATTGTGGTCAATGTGTTGGAGAAAAATATTTAATAATGAGATATCTCCCCTCTTTCAATTGTTTTATTTCAATTAAAGGTTAGATTTTTGTGAATTTTTTGAATGAAAGATCAAAAGGATAAACAATGCAGATTTACCAAGGGTGGCAATATTTTGGCCACTACTGTATATATATAAAATAGGGGTGTAGGGGGTTTTACTTTACAAAACCATAATCCTCCAATAGAGAATACAAATATTTTGCTTTGAGACTTTTCATCCCTCTCATTGTCTCCCAATAATTGGAAAAATTCCAATTTAGGAGCTTTGAAAAAAAAAAAAAAAAAAAAAAAAAAAAAGTGTATACAATTTCAACAAAAGCAAAAAAATTCACAACGTAAGATACATTTTTATCCTTAAACCAAACGTAAGAATTTCCCATGAGATTATCGGCATAACAGGTATTGTTTTGTTGTATCCAGCTGAATGCATCATTCCAGAAAGAATGCTCCAAATTACACACACAAAAAAAAAAAAAAAAAAAGTGTTCTGTGACGAGACAGGAGAGGAATGAGGATCTAATGCAGCCTTTAATAAAACAAAAGTAAACCAGATAACTCAGAACATAATGAAACAAAACACAGTGAACAAAGCATGAAGGCTCTGGAACTTAGCGGTTCCCCTTATGAAGACTGATGAAAAAACCAGGGGAAAACAAGGGCTTAAATACACAAGGGAACGAGGAACACAATCAGGGGAAAACCAATCATTAAAAAACTACAAAAGGACTACAAAACTAACAGGAACAGGGAACTAAATCAGAATTTCAACACAAGTCAAAACAAACAACAGGGAATATGACAGAGCCCCCCTTTTAAGGAGCGGATTCCAGACGCTCCAAAAAGCAAAAACAAAAATTGTCCATGGGGTGTGGGAAAAAAAAAATAAAAATAAGAACAGGCACAAGGGGAGCAGAGGAGCAAGGCAAAGTCAGGGAGGCTTGAAACCAAGGCGGAGCCAGAAGTATGGAGAGCCAGGGCGATGCTGCAGGCTCAGAGGACCCAGTAGACCAGAGCAGATCAGGCGGACGGCCAGGAGACCTAGGAGACCAGAGCAGATCAGGCGGACGGCCAGGAGACCTAGGAGACCAGAGCAGATCAGGCGGACGGCCAGGAGACCTAGGAGAAGACCTCAAGGTGGGGACTGGGTCAGGAGGCTTGGGAGGCGGCCGCAGGGCCGAGACAGGGTCAGACGGCGGAGCCGCTGTAGGAGTCATCTCTGGGGGAGCGGGCGGAGCCGCAGGAGGAATAGTCTCTGGGGGCAGAGCTTATGGGGAAATAGTCTCTGGGGGTGGAGTTGTGGAAGACTCTGGGGGCAGAGCCGTGGAAGACGGAGCCGTGAGAGGCTCGAGGGGCCAAGCCGTGGAAGGCGGAGCCATGGGAGGCTTGAGACAGAGTTCTGGATGAATGGGAAATGACCTTTGTGGTCGCGGGCATGGGAGGAGACCCGGGAACGACCTCCGTGGCCGCGGGCATGGGAGGAGACCCGGGAACGGAAACACTTCTTCTCTTCCTCCTCCTCCTCCAGATGGCCGAAGTTGGCAACGCTGGCTCTGGGACGGACGAGGCTGGGAACGCTGGCTCTGGGACGGACGAGGCTGGGAACGCTGGCTCTGGGACGGACGAGGCTGGGAACGCTGGCTCTGGGACGGACGAGGCTGGGAACGCTTTGGCCGTGGCAGGCGTGGGCATTGGCACGTTGACCGTGGCAGGTGTGGGCACTGGCTCGTTGACCGTGGCAGGCGTGGGCACTGGCTCGTTGACCGTGGCAGGCGTGGGCGCAGACAATTTTTGAGGTAGGGTCTTCATGGACCTACGCACCAACATCAGTGGCAGATCATACAACTTCGAGACAGGGGCCGCGGAAGGCTTCGAGACAGGGGCTGCGGAAGGCTTCGAGACAGGGGCCGCGGATGCAGGTTTTGGCCCGGGGTTCCGCTATAATCCACTGTATAAGGGGAACCGCTAAGTTCCAGAGCCTTCTCCACATAATTGCCGAGCATCCAATGAGGATCAGCCGGAGACATGAGTTCCCTCAGTGCACTATTCAGACTGGCCCGGAAGAAAACCACCAGAGAGCGGTCTGGATAGTGCACTACGTTTGCCAGCTCTAAAAACTTGCATGCGTGATCCTCAACTGGACGGTCCCCTTGCTGAAGGAGTAGAATCCTGACGGCCGCTAGATCCATTTCTCTGTCAGTCTTTCTGTGACAAGACAGGAGAGGAATGAGGATCTAAATGCAGCCTTTTTTTAATAAAACAAAAGTAATCTGGGTAACTCAGAACATAATGAAACAAAGCACAGCATAATACAGATGAAGACTGACAAAAAACCAGGAAAACAAGTGCTTAAATACACAAGGGAAAACAAGGGAACGAAGAACACCTGGGGAAACAATCAGGGGAAAACTAATCATGAAAAGAAACTACAAAAGGACTACAAAACTAACAGGAAACAGGAACAGGGAACTAAACCAGGATTTCAACATAAGTCAAAACAAACAACAGGGAATGTGACATGTTCAACCGTTTCTACATCCATCTTGCATATTTGACATAGATTTGAATCCCCAACATCAAATATTATTCTTAAAAATTATATTGCTGGGTATATATGATTCATAATTTTAAAGTGCACCTCTTTACCCTACAGGAAATTAGATGAATTTACTCCCAATTTCACTCACTGATTTCCTCTCAAATTGTTGGAAAATATAAGTTCTCACAGGTCCTGGGAAACATTCTTTTGCTAGATAATTTCTAAAAATTTTGTTAGTGCATTTTTTATCTACAAAGTTTATATTACCTATCATAAGATCATACATTTTAGGTATTGCCACTGAGTACTTTAATTGTTCTTTTACTAACTTAATCATTGAAATTGGAATACTTTTAATATTTTTGTCAAAAACGTTAGGGGAACAATTTAGATTGCATTTACAACAAAAATGACTATGACTCAATCTATTACCAAAATTATCCATAACGTGTTACTGACCATATGCCTTTCTGCCACCATTCATCAATAAACAAAGATCTGTTCACTAATATACATCTGTTATTCCAGATTGACATGTCATGTGGGCTAAATTTATGTTTGAAAATTAATTTCCAGTATAATAGTACTTGTTGGTGAAAGGCAGAGAGTTTCACAGGAAGTTTAGAAAGCTCAAAGTCACACTGTAATAGAAAACTTATACCACCACATTTTTTAAATAAGGTTGCAGGAATATCAAACCAGTATGCGGTCTCCTTGTTAATGAATGATTGTAACCATTTAAGTTTTAGCACCCCATTCATACTGTCAAAGTCAACCATCTTAAGTCCACCTTCTATCACAATCATATCACTTTTATGAATATAATGACTTTTCTTTTTCCATATAAAATCAAAAGGTCATTTATTAATTGCTTTTATCTTTTTAGCAGAAACTGCTTGTGAGAAACATGGATAAATGATTCTAGAAAGACTCTCTACATTCATCAGTATAATTCTTCCAAATATCATTATGTCTTTCTGCAGCCAAGTATTCATAATTAATCTACATTTCTCCATATTATATAATCTTATATTAGGATGATTGTGGATGGCCATTAGCTTTTGAGAAAATCTCAATATACTGAAGAGCTAGAGGTATTTGCTGTTCATTTGTTTTTTGTTTTTAAAGAGTAGTGTCATCAGCAAGTTGACTAACAATAAAATAATTTCCTTTTAAATTAATGCTGGAGATGCTGCCCATTTTAAGTAAAATAGACAACATTTCCACTACCATAATAAACAACAAAGTGAACTACCACATCCTTGTCTAATACCTCTTTTCACCATGAATCTTTGACATGTGCATTGAGTAAGAGCTACAGAACTGTTTATATCTTTATAAAGCATACTAACAATATTTATAAATTTTGGACTAAAACCAAAGTATCTAAGTGTTTGAAAAATGAAAGAATGTTCCACCATGTCAAACGCCTTACAGAAATCCAAAAATAAAATGAAACCATCTTCTACAATTAGATGACCATACTCTATAATATCCAAAACTTACCTGATATTATTATAAATTGACCTACCCTTTAAGAATCCTGATTGTGACACTAATAATTTGCGATAGTCCAGCTTTTATTCTAGAAGCCAGAGCCCTAGTAAATCATTTATAATCTGTATTGAGAAGTGTTATGGGATGCAGGTTATATAATAACCTCTTATCTTACATGGCTTTGGTAACAAAATTATAAGCCCTTGCTTCATAGTTGGTAATAATTCATTATTTCTTATACATTCCTGTAAAGCTTCGAATAAAATATATTTTAGGTCATCCCAGAAAAATGTATAAAATTCTGTGGTTAAACCATCAGGTCCCGATGATTTACCAGTTTTACTCTTTTTTTATTGCCCCATCTAGCTCTTGTATGGTTAAGTCTGATTCACAAAATCAATTGTTGGATATTATTTTTTATAATCTCAAAAAATATAATAATAATAATAATAATATTATAACTAGTAGAGGAAAAGGATGAGGAATACAGTTTAGAGTCAAATTTAAACACCTCATTTTGTATTATTTTGTGATTTGAATGTTCTATTTGGTTCCCTTTTAGACTGTTAACAGAATTTCTTTCTTGACGCCTTTTTTCAAAATGAATGAAGTATGAACAATTTTTTCCCCCTATTCCAGCCACTTAGCCCTGGATGTCACGTATGCCCCTTTTGCCTTTTTAATAAGGAATTCATCTAAAATGGATTATAGCTAAATATGTTTTTATGAAAAAATATACTAAGCTTGGAACAACATTTATTAATATCTTGTATTAACTGGATTTCTTTTTCACGTTTCTTTTTTATCAAATTCTTACTAAAGTTCATTGAGTATTTTCTCAATTTATGCTTTATATATTCCCATTTGATACTACTTGACATTTTATTTCCCTTTGAATTGGCTGTCCATGGATTCTTTCAGGTATCAGGCCATTTTGGCATGAAAAATGTGATGCCTTCAGTGTGTAAATTGAAGCTCGGTGATCACTGGACTTTCCAGCAAGACAATAACACCAAGGATACATCCAAGTTGTCCAAAATCTGGTTCAGGCATAGGTCATAAGAATGTCCTTAAATGGCCCTTTCAGTCCATCATTAAAATCCCATTGTAAACCTTTGTTGGGATTTCAAGGAAGCAGTGGAAGCACAGAAACCAAAGAATGTCAATGAGCTGGAAGCTTTTTCTCATGAGAAATGTGTAAGAATTCTAATAGAGAGGTGTCCGAAGCCTGAGAACACTTACCTGAAACATTTATTTGCTGTTATTAAGGATAAAGGATGCTCTACAAATGATTGACTTTGGGGGTTGAATATTTTTGACATGACATTTGTGGAGAGAATTAGTTATTTTTTATTGTAAAATTTGGGTAAACTGAACTCTTTGTCCTCAAAATCACTCAAATGTGTATTAAAAACTTACTTTGACTGTTTACTGAGGTTTTAGTTGATGTGTTTTAATTCACATCACCAGAATGTATTGCTGGTCAGGGGGGTTGAATAATTTAGATTGCAACTGTAAGTTTCTAGAACAATAGAGAATAGACAAGTAGCAACGTATTACTGAAGTGTCATCTGTTACACACATTGAATGTAAATAACATAACTCAGTGTTCTAGAGCATCATCTTCTCATATACAATCTACAATAATCAGTAGCGGTTTTAGCTTGTATGGCGCCCTGGGCAAAACCCGCTTCAACACGCCCCCGAATTTGTTGACCGGGGGTGCAAGATGCCACATGGGCCCATGTCGCCCATGCCTAAATCCGCCACTGACAATAATCTCTATATTATGTTAATAACAACATTGTGTATTACCTCACATAACTCAAGCGCGATAAACAGATTGCGCTGATATAAATGAACTGAACTTACAAACAGTATCTCTAGCATATACTTATATATAACATAAAGTAAATAACAGTGATCTTACTTCGTCGGTTACTCATACAATGTCTCCAGAACACGAGCAATCCAGAGAATCTTCCAGTCAGAATTGCTGATGCAACATTATGGTGCTATGATCATTCACTGACTACTCAATTTCCGTATCAACACGAGTAGCGTATATCTTAGCTCCGCCTAGCGCTTATTCTGTGTGCCTCTCCGTTATAAGAACAGACATAGAGAATTCTATACAGCCGCCCCCACATTTGAGTAACAATGTGTAGATTAATAGAATTCTTATGGTTGTAAATTCTCAGTATTATTTGGGAGTCCTGGAAGTGGGATAAGGCGGGCTACAGGCCGGGTGTAGACTTTATCCTTTACTTGAACCTCAGCAGCTCGTATGCACTTATCTCTACTTGGCATGAGCTTCACCACTCGACCTACAGGCCACTGGGCTCGTGGTAGGTTAGGATCAACTATCATTACTACTGTATCCAGCGTAAGGGACCCTGCTGGTTGCTGCCATTTGCAGCGGGACTGAAGTGTTGGCAGGTAGTCTCGTAGGTAACGAATCCAGAACTGATCTATTAAGTACTGAAAATGTGGCCATCGACAGCGTCCTATAGTCTCAGGAGCATAAATGGCTTGAGGCAAGGAAGCGTCCCGCTGCCCCATGAGAAGCGTATTA